>NC_140591.1:334477647-335211616 GCF_964204655.1 Triturus cristatus | reverse complement strand
CAAATATAGATCAGTAAACTGCTTAGCTAACAGAGATGGCACAGAAATAAAAAAAAAATGTATTTTAAGAGAAATATGTTGTTAATGACCAACTTCTCATCTCAACATACAAGGAAAAAACCTTGGGTGAAACATCTTTCTCTATTGAAGCAGCCAAACTATGGAATTTAGCACCCACACACATTAAATCTATGACAACCATCTTACCTTCATAAGATTACTCCAGAGCTTGCTCTTCCCCACATGACAAATATACTCACAGCGCAACAGTGTACCACAACAGTATTCTCATATATGACCAACTATGCTTCTCATAGTATAGAGATGGAGTTGTTGTTATCCATGTGCCATTGCACATGGAACTATGTTTCCTGTTATAAGCACATACATTCATATAAGGAGAAAACAAGTATATTACACCACAAGAGACATGAGCATATCAGACACTTTCATAATTGCTGCTTTTATGTATATGTAGGTACATATGTAGAAGAGTTTATGCCTGCTACTAAAAAACCCTAGGAAATGTCATGAACATTTTTGCATGCATATACCCAAGATAACTGTGCACATCAGACCATGGTAAATATTTCTGCTTCTGTGCACGTATACATATTTTATATAGAGCAGTTTTTCTCCAACCAATACAACCTTACCTAGTGTCATGTGCATATGTGTATGTCTAAGTTAATTTCAGTTTTTGATTAAAAAAATCATCCTTCCAACCTTTGCCTTGTCTCTCCTCTCTCTGACTCATTCCAAACCTTTCAATCTACTATGAACCCTCAAACATTCTTCTCAAACTCTCCCCTCCCCTCCTGACCCATGTTACCCAACTAAAAAGCACACACCACCTCTACTTACAAAAATCAACCTACTACTGCCACTTTTAAATCCACTACCATCATTCTATCCATACTCTACATACACAAGAAATCAAGAGCACAAACCTAACACAACTTATGCACATAGAAAATAAAAAAAAAGATTACTAACCTGCTAGCAATTAACCTCTTATCTTGGACTACGGAGTAGTGCGCTACTTGTCACAAAGTGCTTCAGGACCTCAACAGGGGTAGTAAGTGCTACTTAAATACAATTTCAGTTACAAATCAATCTCCAAAGAATTTATATGGTGACACTCATTAAAGGCCCTGGCCTTTGAATGACCTACTTCCCTGATCTTACATCCAAAAACAACAGTTTTAGGGTCCTATTCACAAACTGCATTTTGTAGAATGTAAAGTGGTACTACAGTATTACCACTTACATACTACAAAATGCAATTCACAAACCTACACATGTGAATCTCAACCTCCAACTCTCCTATCTTTTCTAGGGGAGGATCCTCACACAGGTAGTTTACTACTCAGAAGTAAATTATTTCTTACTTTTCCCTAAACTTTACCATAGGGGGATCTTCACCATCAGGGTGGACATCTCCACATGGTAAAGTATATGAAAAAGTAAAAAAGTTGATTAAACTTGACAAAAATTAGTAAAACAATGTTTACGTTTAAATATTAATTTTAATTAGTGTTATATATGTATTATAAATACAGAACAAAATAAGAAATGCTACAGCACAAGCAACTTAATTTTGATTTAAATATTTAATTAATTGAAATCTCTCTGCTCCCCTTTCCTGCCAAAGTCCTTGAAAAGGCCAATAAGCCGCCAACTCATGGATTACCTGGAGAACAATGATCTGCTGGACTCATCCCAATCCGGATTCCATACGAACCACATCTTGTAAACCACCCTGATTGCTGCTACCGATGACATTAGAACCCTCCTAGACCAGGGAGAAATGGCTGTCCTCATCCTCCTCGACCTTTCAGCAGCCTTTGACACTGTGTCTCACCACACCCTGATCAAGAGGCTTCATCAGATCGGAATACAAGAGAACACCCTCAAATGGGTCACTTCATTCTTCATTGGATGAACCCAGAGTATCCGCCTACCACCTTTCACCTCGGAACTCAAGAACATCATCTTTGGCATCCCTCAAGGCTCACCTCTACCCTGTTTAACGCATGCATGACCCCCCTGGCCAACATCGTCAGAACCCTTGGATTAAACATCATCTCCTACACAGACAAAACCTACCTCATCCTCTCTCTCTCTCTTTCTCTCTCTCTCTCTCTCTGAAGACCCATCCACCACAAGCTTCTGCTTATGCATGATCAGCATCGCCAACTGGATGCAAAACAACTGCCTCAAACTCAACGCAGACAACACAGCAGTTCTGCTCTTCGGGAAAAACACCTCCCCATGGAACGACTCCTGGTGGCCTGTTGAACCAGGACCCTCACCCACTCCTACAGAGCACACCTAGAACCTCGGAATCATCCTGGACTCGGAGCTCAGCAATGATAACCAGATCAATGCAGTCTCCTCCACCAGCTTCCTCACTCTTCGCAAGCTCCTAAAGATCTTCAAATGGCTCCCGATAAGCACCAGATGCACCATCACTTAAACCCTCATCACTAGCCTCCTGGACTATAGCAATATACTCTGTTGAGGAATTACAACACTCCTCCTGAAGAGACTGCAGATCATACAGAACTCAGCGGCCCAGCTCATCTTCGACCTCTCCAGACGTACCCACATCCCCCACACCTCAAGGAACTCCACTGGCTCCCCGTCCACAAGAAATGCCAATTCAAGATGCTGACTCATACCTACAATGCCCTGCACAACCACAGACCAACATACATCAACCATAGCCTGAGGTTCCACCAATCCTCCAGACACTGGCACTCCCTCTTCCTTGCTCACACCCCCCCCCCCATCCGCCCAATTTATGCAAGTTTGATGATGGCTTGTTAGACCTGGCATCTTTTGGTGTGTTTCCCCTGTCCTTTTGCTTTCTGACCTCCTGGTTTTGACTCTGTTTTTGCTGGTTTAGTGTCTCTGTGCACTTTCTCACTGCTGTTCAGTGTTAAAGGGCAAGTGCTGCGGTTGTAAATTGTGTTATTGATTGGTGTTTCCATGGAGTGGAGGAGGAGAGTGAACCTCTCCCTGACCTCCTGTCTACCAAGGAGCATGATGGGTCAGTAGAAGGTGTGATCCTCTCCCCTACACTGACCCAAGCGTGACTGTCACCAGTTGTTGGGGCAGTTCGCCACGCTGTTCTCTCTGACCCCAGGTGTTACTCACTGGTATACCCATGACGTGGACACTGGTGACAGCCCTACTGTGAAACACAAGATTTACAGGTTGATTGACCGGGTAAGGGCTAGCATCAAAGAAGAAGTCTCTAAGGTGTTGGCATTAGGGGTGATAGAGCCCTCCAACAGTCCTTGGGCCAACCCAGTGGTCTTGGTCCCAAAGGCTGCTGCACCCTGTGCCACTCCCCAACTGCGGCTCTGTATGGACTACCGTGGGCTCAATGGCATCACCAGGACTGACGCACACCCCATCCCCAGTGCTGATGAGCTCATTGATCGGTTGGGAGCTTCCAAGATCCTCAGCATGTTTGATTTGATGTCTGGGTACTGTCAGGTTGCCTTAACCGATGGGGCAAAGGAGAGGTCAGCATTCTCAGCCTCATAGGGGCATGCCAATTCTGGGTTATGCCCTTTGGATTGAAGAATGCCCCTGCCAACTTTCAGAGGTTTGTCAACCAGGTGTTGGCTGGACTGGAGGATTTCCGTGCCGCCTACCTGGATGAGATTGCAGTGTTAAGTTCCAGCTGGGAAGAACACTTGCAGCACCTCTGGGAAGTGTTGAAGGCTCTCCAGAGGGCAGGAGTCACGTTCAAGGCCAGTAAGTGCCAGATCGGGCAGGGCTCTGGGGTGTACTTGGAACACCAGGTAGGAAGCGGCCAGGTGGCGCCCCTACAACCCAAGATTGACACCATTCTGGCTTGGAGCCATCCAAGACCCAGACAGAGGTGAGAGCCTTTTTAGGTCTCACTGGTTACTACCAGAGATTTGTTAAGGGCTATGGCACCATTGTTACCCCTTAGCAGAGCTGACTTCCAGGAAGCAGCCCAGGAAGGTGATCTGGACTGATGCCGGCCAGAAAGCCTTTGATGCCCTGAAGGCAGCCATGTGCACAGCGCCCTTGCTCAAGGCACCCAACTTCTCCAAGGAAGTTGTAGTGCAGACTGATGCTTCAGAGCATGGTGTGGGAGCAGTGCTCTCACAACTGAACGATGAGGGCCTAGACCAGCTTGTAGTCTTCCTTAGCAGGACACTAATCCCCAGGGAACAGAGGTGGAGTACCATAGAAAGAGAAGCTTTTGCTGTGGTCAGGGCACTGAAGAAGCTAAGAACCTACTGAGGGATGAGAACCCAAAACTGTTGAGGTGGTTCTTCTCCCTACAGGGAATGGACTTTACGGTGGAACACCGCCCTGGCACAGAACATGCCAACGCTGATGGTTTGTCCAGGTTCTTCCGCCTTAGTGAAGAGAACTCCAAGGATGTTCGGTAGTTCTCCCTACTTTCAGCTGGAGGGGACATGTGTTAGACCTGGCATCTTTTGCTGTGTTTCCCCTGTCTTTTTGTTTTCTGACCTCCCAGTTTTTACTCTGTTTTTGCTGGTTTAGTGTCTCTGCACACTTTCTCAATGCTGTTTGTTGTTAAAGTCTAGTGCTCCGGTTGTAAATTGTGTTATGGATTGGTGTTTCTGTGATTAGCATATTTGATTTACTGGTAAGTCCCTAGTACAGTGCACTGAGAGTGCCAGGGCCTGTAAATCAAATGCTACTAGTGCGGCTGTAGCACTTATTGTGCCACCTGCAGAAGTAGCCCTGTAAAGGTAACTCAGACCTGCCACTGCAGAGTCTGCACACAGTTTGTAACTGCCATGTCGATGTGGCAAGTGTACCCACTTGCCAGGCCCTAATCTTCCCTTTTCTTACATATAAGACACCCCATAGGTAGGCCCAATGTACCCCTGTGGGAAGGGTGCTGTGTATGTTAAAGGTAAGACATGTACTGGTGTGGGTGACATGTCCTGGTAGTGAACTACAGTGCATTTCATTTTTCACTATGGAAAGGCTATCTGTTCCATAGGATAGAACGGGAGTTTTACTTATAACATCTTATAAGTCTAACTTCCCACTGGGACAAGATAGGGAAATGGAGTTTAGTATGCCTGGACTCAGAATGTAAAAATGCATCTTTTATTAAAGATGATTTTTATGTCCTGTGTTTGAAAATACCACTTTTAGAAAGTAGGTATTTTCTTGCTTAGCCATTCTGTGGGCCTCTGCTGGGTTTGTGGATTGACAGTCTGGCTTTGGAGTGACAGGGGCTGGGATGTGCATTCTCTTCAGACAGCCACTATGGGAGGTGGGAGGTGGGGGGTTTGAGGTGTGTCCTGCCTTTCCTGGATGAGTCAGGGCCGGGCTTATTAGACCTGGCCTGCATTTAGAGTAGTGGAAGGAGATTTCTTTGCACCTGAATGGGCCTGGTCTGCTTTCGACAATGCTGTCTCCACCTCCTGCTAGGAAGCTGGGCCAGAGAGGACCAAACTGGTTTGGACTAAGCACAGACATTCTCTGCCTGAGAGAACAAAGGAATTTTGAATATAAATATTGGGTCCAGACCCCAGAACTTGCTGGAATCAAGGAACCTGCCAGGAACAAGAGCTGAAAGAGCTGCCAGGAGGAGTACTGCCCCTTTGCTGTGTTGTTGCTTTGTTGTGTTGGCCTGCAATTGCTGCTTCTGCCTTGGGCAGTGAAAGGACCGGACTGAATTTTCTTTACTTGTGCTTAGTCTCTCCATTGGCTTGCAGTAGAGCTTGCCTCTTCGTCTGAATTCTCAGGGACTGCAAAGACTTCACCAACCTCTGGGTACCGCTTCTAGAACAGTTGTTTCAGTTGCCACAGAGAAGGGAAAGGCAACTGACTCCATCACCGACTCCACCGCTGGCTCCGTGCCCTAAAGGCACCACAGAGGGCACTGCCGCAACTCGCATCTCAACCCTGGTCTCACTGATGACGACTGCCGCCACCGAGCCGCTGCTTTCACCGTCACCTGTGGGCACCGCACACCGCACTGCCTCACTTCACTTTGCCACCATGGTCTCACTGATGCCGTCGCTGTCTGCTGACTTCGACACACGTGACCGCATCGTGGCTGGGGGCACCACTCAAAAGTTTCACAACACACCACCTCGTCCCACACCGCAGTCTGGGCTGACTGACGCCAACCCCCACTATCCGGCTCTGTCGCTTGCACCGTGACCTGCCAGCACCGCAACGAGCATCGCCTCACTTCACATCGTAGCCCTGGTCTCACTGACGCCGCTGGATGACCGTCACCGAGCCGCTGCCTGCACCGGGCTGTGAGGGCATCGCACGCTGCACCACTTCACTTAATAACACAACCGCAACGGTTGCCATGACCGGCTCAAACCAATGTGTCAGCCGCAATGAAAAAGGTACTGTTTATGAGTCTGCCGACACCCCTGACCGACGCGGTCAGACAGAACTGTTGGATTCTGTTATTTTCAGTATGGTGGTAGCCCTGGATGGAGCTACCGACTTGGAAGAACTGTGTTTTTGAGATATATCTGCAATCTTAAAGGATATCTTCCAAAGTACATATTTTTAAGTACTGTAAGTTGGATTCTTATAATTTTGGTCTTGTTTTAGATATAAAAAAAATATTGGATATTTTTCTAAACAGGTGTGGTGTCCTTTTGTAGTGTTTTCACTGTATTACTGTTAGTTATGTGCAAATGCTTTACACACTGCCTTTGAGATGAGCCTGACTGCTCATGCCAAACTATCAATGGAGTGAGCTGGAGTTATTTGTTTAGGAGTGTAACATCATTATCCTGACTAGGATAGAAGCGTCCCTCCTTGGTCAAACGAACCTATCTCTGCCAACTAGAGATCTCCATTTCCAACATAGACCAATAGCAATTTAGAGGACGAAATGTAATTAACCATTCCAGCTACAAAGACCATGCAAAACATTAATTAACAGGTATGATGATATGAGCTTCTGTCAGCTCCTTCCAACATATCTTATACTCTGATTGGTCTGGTACTTTTTTTAAGTTACACGTCAATGTAATATTTTCATCTCCACAACTTGTGATCACTTTTTGCATTGAGCACACATTTTTGCAATGCCTGTCTGAGTGTATACAATGCAAAATATGCTCCATTTTTATGAAAAAGCTACACATTGTTTGTTCTGATTTTCCTTCTTTAATTGTACTAGGAACAATATGAGGCCCCACCCCCTAAATCTTTTTTAGTTCAAAAACTACTAATGAATGTTACCTCAATGAAAAACTGTTGGTTGTAACATGATATGGTTAACCTGCTTTCCGGAAAGTTTACTTGACAACTCCTCTTGTCTTAGATTTTGGTAACCTGAGAATGGTATGGGAAGAAAATAAGGCTAGTGTTTGGAAGGCAATAACTCAAAGGAATTCCTCAAATAATATCGATTAAGCAGGCTTGTTTATGCACATTTCCCATTTAACAATGAGGTGCTTCCTACTATAGCATGGTTGCAAACTTCATGAACCATCCTTGGGTGCAGTTGTCCCTATAAAAGAGCAAGGGCCAGATCTACTAAGTATTGCTCACAAAATAATGGTTGATTTCAGGAAACCTAGTCTTTTGGCAAGACTATGCTGTTAGATTTGAATCAATCAATTACTCAATCAAACAGCATTTGTAAAGCGCAACACTGTCCCCCTAAGGGGCATCTCGGTGCAGTGTCTGCATCGAAGAGCCAAGTCTTGCGTCTCTTTCTGAAGTCTGCTAGTAAGGCGCCTGTACAGAGCCGGAGGGGGAGGTCGTTCCAGGTCTTGCCAGCAATGTAGGAGAAGGAGAAGCCACAGCTGTGGTGGCGACAGATGAGCTGCGTTGCGAGGGTGAGTGAGGTGTCTAGAGGGTTGGTCAAAGTTCAGTCGCTGGTTGAGGTAGGCAGGTCCTAGGTCATGGAGGGCTTAGTAGACGTTCATGATGATCTAAAACTGGCATCTCTTCTGGATGGGGAGTAAGTGGAGGTCTCTCAGGTGGGGGCACTGGGGTTTAGTTTGGGGAGGTTCAGGATGAGTTTGGGTTCAGCTTTCTTTATAGTTTGTAGTCTTCTGAGGAGCTGGGTAGAGATTCCGGCGTAGAGGGCATTGCCATAGTCGAGGCGGCAGGCGACAAGGGCCTGCGTGTTGGTTTTTCTGGGATTGGTAGGGATCCATCTGAAGATTCTGTGGAGCATGAGAAGTGTGTGAAAGCAGGAGGAGGTGACTGCATTGACTTGTCCTTTCATGGTCAGTTGGCTGTGAAGGATGATGCTGAAGTTGGGTGCATGGTTGGTCGGTGTGGGTCCGAGTTCTGCAGGCCACCAGCTGTGGCCCCATTCGTTGGTTTTCTCCCTGAAGATAAGTACCTCAGTTTTGTTGGAGTTGAGCTGGAGGCAGTTGTATCTCATCCATTCGCTTATGTTGGCCATGGCGTTGCAGAAGTTGATTTTGGTGTTGGAAGGGTCTTCAGTGAGCGAGAGGATCAATTGAGTGTCGTGTGCTTAGGAGATTATGTTGAGTCCGTGGAATCTGACGACATCTTCGAGTGGGGTCATGTAGTTATTGAACAGGGTGGGGCTGAGGGATGATTCTTGAGGTACGCCACATAAGATATCTTTGGGTGCGGAGGTGAAGGGAGGCAGTCTGATGCTTTGTGTGCGTTCTGTACAGAAGGAGGGGATTCACTTGAGGGCATATTGCTGTATGCCTATGTTGTAGAGTCTGTTGATGAGGCTGCTGTGGGAGACGGTGTTGCAGGCAGCAGAGAGGTCAAGAAGGATCAGGGCCATGGTTTCTCCACAGTCGAGAAATGTTCTGATGTCGTCTGTGGCTGAAATCAGCGCAGTCTCAGTGCTGTGGTTTGTGAGGCATCCTGTAGGTAGATATGTTCCAGGAATTTAGTGAGCTGCTGGTTGATGACTTTCTCAAGTACTTTGGCTGGGTAGCAGAGCAGGGAGATCGAACAATAAGTTTTGAGATCGCTGTGGTTGGCGAAGGCTTTCTTTAGGAGGGTCTGACGACTGCGTGTTTCCATTTCTCCAGGAATGTAGCTGAGGAGATGGAGGTGTTGAGGATGCTAATGAGATGCGTGCTGATAGGGTTCGTTGCAAGGCTGTACAGGTGGGGGGGACAGGGGTTGGTGGGTGCCCTGGAGTGGATGGAAGACATGATGGCTGAGGTGGTCAGGGCAGTGATAAGAGACCGGGTGGTAATGGTTTGTCTGGTGTTTGCTGGTTCGTTGAGGTATTTGGGGTTGAAGGTGGCGGGTTGGAGGTTGAAAAATGTTTTAGATGTTGGAGATCTTGCTGTGGAAGTAGTCTGAGAGGGTGTCGCAGAGACTTTTGGAGGGGTGGATGGTGCTCTCAGTGGCTGCCGGGTTGGAGAATTTTGAAGAGTTCCTTTATGTGGCTGGCCACAGAGTCGATGCGGGTGGTGATGGCTGTTTTATTAACTTCTTTGATGTGCGAGTGGTAGTTTTTTACATCTGTTTTGTGAGCTGCTCTGTTGGCGGGGTTCTTGGTGGCGTGCCATTGTTTCTCCAGTTTGAGACAGTTGCTCTTGGTGATCCTGAGTTCTGGGTTGTACCAGCTGGCATGTTTAGAGGTTTTGTTGGGTTTAGTAGGTTTCAGTGGGGCGACTCTGTCGGCGATGTTGGTGATCCAGGCATCAACATTTTTGATGGCCTGGTCGAGGTCTGCTGAGACTTTGGGTTAGGTGAAAGTGAGGGTCTGTGTCCATTGGGATTTAGTGACCAGCTGCGGTGGGTAGAGATGTGATGCTTAGTGGTGGTGTGCTGGGCATCGGCAATTGTGAAGTGTACAATGACGTGGTCATTTCGGGTGAGTTCTGTGGTGTGGCTGAATTTCATTTTGTTGCTGGAGGTACAAATGGGGTCAAGTGTGTTTCCGGCTTTGTGCATGGGTTAGGTGACCAGTCAGGTGAGGCAAATGTTGTCCAGGTTTACCAGGAGGGCGATGGAGTTTATTTTTTTTGTTGGATTATTTTTATTAATTTTCTGGAAGAAAAAAAAGTACAATGGCGTTCGACTGCATCACATTTACTATATTATGTATAACAATTCGCATATAGAAATAGAATGAGAGACAGCAGGTACATTGTTAATGGGGCGTCAAGTTACCATAATAGCGATGATGTTTAATCAGTATTAACATACTTTTAGCTCTATAATTTTGTCTCTAACTTTATTAACATTAACAGAAAGGTACGTCCTGCATGTTCCGTACATGTGTTCCATGGCTGTGTTGTGCGTTCATCTAAGACATTACCCACTAATATGTGAACATACTAATGGATGCATACATGACAGTGCTGCGTGTGCTTAGGAGGGGCATTGGCATCTAATGTTGTTGTGCATATTTTTACTTAAGACAATCGTGGACTGGCAAGCATGAGCACAGTGTATATTCCACCTGGACCAACGTGCGTTCCAGACGACATTATAGGAGCAATACCTGATGCGGTACTAATGGTGATGTGTTTCCGGGAGGGCTGAGTGTAATTTGGAATCTACGGCAGGTAAGTAATCTTGCCACTGTGTGGGGTAATGGATGTGGGGTGCCGCACAGCGATGGACAACTGATTCAACTGTTCAGATACTAGTGACCTACGGAGGTCCAGTAGCCATATGTGCATGCTCGGGCCTGTAGGTGACTGCCAGGACATAGCCAGTCTGCGCTTGGGCAGTCCCAGCACGAGATCCAGGATTTTGTTAAGGCCCTTCTGAAGAGCATTGTGTTTTGTTATAACAAGCACGAAGTGTGGAGCCTGGGGCATCACTTACGCTAAAATCTCAGCTATGCGATTCCTATATGCTCCTAATTGAGGGCACGACCAGGCAATGTGGGGAAATGTGGCATCCGTGTACAAGCACCTGGTGCATATGTCAGAGGAGGTAGAGTACATACGAGCCAGTCTGTGCGGGGTTAAGTAGGTGTGGTGGAGATAATTAAATTGCGTGTACTTCAATCAATCAATCAACCATTTGTATAGCGCACTACTCACCCGTGAGGGTCTCAAGGGGGGAGTGGCAGCTACTGCTCGAACAGCCAGGTCTGGAGGTGTTTCCTGAAGGCGTTGACTTGTTGGGTCATTGAGAGTGAAGAGTCCAGGATGAATCCCAGGTTGCGTGCGTGGTCAGTGGGCGTCGGTGCGGTTTCCAGTGCGGCCGGCCACCAGGAGTCGTCCCAGGCGGAGGGGGAGGAGCCAAGGATGAGGACCTCCGTCTTGTCTGAGTTCAGTTTCAGGCGACTGTTCTCCACCCACTTCAGTCTAGCATTACTAGATATACACTTGAGGTAGCCTATACAATGTGCCCACTGCTTGAGTGATATTAGCTGTTAAGTCGGTGTCCCAATATTAATGTAGAGGTGCCAGTAGAGCTGCTGGGTCGGGTCTAAGGGAGATATACAGCGCAGTGATAGCTTTTCTGCCACAGTCAGTAGCGTTTGTAAGACCTGTGATATAATAGATTCAGTACGTGTATTCCCCCATGTCCGATGGAGCTGTTGCGTTAGCGTTGCATAGAGCAGAAAGGTACCCGATGGCACTTCACAATCGTGGATCAAATGTTCGAACTCGCATGGGCTCGAATCTACGAACAGGTCCCTACATGTGTCTAGTCCAACAGTGTGCCACACCTCCAACTCCCCTCTCTTGAGGCAGGTGTAAGAGTCGGGCAACAGCTCAAGGGGAAGGTCCGGGGCGTATCCCAGGGTTGTCGGGCAGGCAGAAGATACCCTGCATCCACTGTAGTGCTGTTTTAGTACCAGATAACCATTCCAATAAAGCAGGCCTGGGGAGCCGAACCGCCTAGGGGCTAGCTCCTTGAGATTGCCACTCGCCAGCCATCTCATTGGCCATTGAAGTTGCGACAGGGTGTAATAATGTTCATAATTGGGCACTCCTAATCCACCCTCCAAAAGGGTGAAATATAATTTCTGAAGGGCTAACCTAGCCCTGGCACCACCCCAGATCAATGTCACCAGGAGCGACTCTAGTTCTCGGAAAAATCTGCATGGAGGCAGGTAGGGGATGGCAGCAAAATGGTAGAGTAGTCTTGGGAGTAGCAGCATCTTCGCGATAGCCACACGTCCCATAGGGAATAAAGGGCGCCCGGTCCAAAATGGAAGCGCAGCCCGAGCTCTGGTGTCGACTTTGCCTAAGTTACCGTCTACCACATCTATCTGAGTGTGGTAAATATGGACCCCTAGGTATTTAAAAGAGTCGAAGACCCATGTGAGGGGTGTGGTGGGCAGATTTTGCCGCTGTGTCATGGGAAGGGGCTTCATTGGGAACACCATTGAATTAGACCAGTTCACTTTTAGGCCGGATACCAAGGCATGTTCGTCTAGCACCTGAACTAGCCCCTGCAGAACCTCATTCCGCACCCGTAAGTATACCAGTGCGTCATCTGCATAAAGGGAGACAATATGTCATTGTGTATATGCCTGGATGCCCCAGTCTAAGACGTAGCTACAAAGCACAATTGCTAAGGGTTCCAAGGCAAGCGCAAAAGTAATGGGTGACGAAGGGCACCCCTGTCTTGTGCCATGCTCGATAGTGAAAGAGGGGGAGATGATGCGCCCTGTCTTAACTCTGGCCTGTGGGTTAGCATACAGCACATTTATCCATCTGAGAAAGTTAAGGCCTAAACCGAATTTAGTTAGGACTGCCAGTAGGTTCTCCCGTCCCAGAGTATCAAACGCTTTTTGGATATCCAAAGCGGTGATCCAAAGCACCTCCGCCTCTGATCGTGCCCACTCTAATAATTTAAAAAGGCAGCGCAAGTTTAGGCCAGTGTTTCTCCCCGGAATAAACCCATTCTGATCACTATGGACTAGCAGCTGGACAGTATCAGACAACCGATCAGCTAGTATCTTGCCCAGAATCTTTTAATCGGCCTTCAATAACGACAGAGGGCGGTATGAGCCCATTAATAGTGGGTCTCTTACGGGTTTAGGCAACACCACCAATATTGCTTCCGGGAGGGATGGAGGAAGTGTGCCTCAGTCGAACGCCTCTTGGTAAATGCCACATAGGCGGGGTGCTAGTAAATCTGCATATGTCGTTTAGAACTCCAATGGCCAGCCATCCGTCCCTGGTGCTTTGTTTCTTGCCAATAGTTTTATTGTTTCCGTGATCTCCGCCTCAGATATTTATTATTTATTTATTTATTTATTTCTGATTTTGTATAGCGCCTGGTTACACTGTCAGTGTGTCCCCGCGCTGTTAGAAGAGCCAGTTGCTCCGTCAGTAAGACACGACGGGGCTAATCTTTAGGAAAGAGGAGTGTTTTAAGTTTCCTGCGGAAGATGAGCTCCGATGTTTCCACTCTTAAGCTCAAGGGGAGAGAGTTCCATTTATGTGCCGCCAAAGTACGAAAAGATCTACCCCCCATTCTGGCTCTCTTGTGTCTGGGGACAGCGAGGAGGCCTGCTCCTAATGAGCGGAGTTGTCGGGTAGGCGTATAGGGGCAGAGAAGGTTCCGAAGGAAGGCCGGGCCCTTGCCATGCACGATCCTGTGACCAATGCATAGGACCTTGAAGTCGATCCTTTCATTGATCGGAAGCCAGTGTAATATTTGTAGAGATTTTTTTGAGGCGGCTCTTCTGGACAGCCGGAGGACCAGGCGAGCGGCAGCATTCTGGATTGTCTGCAGTCGACGCCGACTAGTGGCATTGGCGCCTAAATACAAGGCATTGCCGTAGTCCAGTCTCGATGTGACAAGAGCATGGACCAGGGGCTTCCTTGAGGACTCTGGGAGCAGATCCAGAGTCTTACGGAGTTTCCGTAGAATCGAAAAGCACGTACCAGCGACCCGTCTGGTGTGGTAATCGTAATTAAGCTTTGAGTCCACCCATACTCCAAGGTTCTTGACCTGATCTCTAGGGGTAGGGAGAGGCCCCAGGGTTTGTGGCCACCAGGCAGATGACCAGACTGAGGGAGGTTTTCCTACAATCAGCACCTCAGTCTTATCTCCGTTCAGACGGAGGCAGTTCTTCGCCATCCATCCAGCCAGCTCTTGGAGGCATGATGAGAAGTTCGCGGCGGCTTGTTCAGCAGGTTGGGTCAGAGCGACCACCAGCTGAGTGTCGTCTGCGTATGTCACTACTTCCACCCCATAGCGTTCCGCAGTAGTAGCCACGGGGGTGACATATAAATTAAAAAGGGTTGGACTGAGGCTTGATCCCTGAGGCACTCCTTGACCGAGGTCAAAGGTGTCGGAGCGTGCTCCTCCTTGCTCCACCGAGAAGCTACGGTTAGTAAGAAAAGATTCCAGCCATGACCAGGCCGTGCCTGTCACCCCTCCTTTCTTCAGACACTGTAGCAGCGTATGATGTGCTACAGTGTCAAAGGCTGCACTGAGGTCCAGGAGCACTAATGCCGCCACATGCCCGGCGTCCACGTGCTTCCTCAGTGCCTCAGTCGAAAAAAGGAGGGCTGATTCTGTGGAGTGGCGGGCCCGGAAGCCCGATTGGTTGGTATGCAAGAGGCCTCTGGACTCTATGTATGCTGAGAGTTGTTGGTTTACCAGCTTTTCCGCCAGTTTTGAGAAGAAGGGTAGGAGCGAAATGGGGCGCAGGTTGCTAAGCTGGGTTGCACTGATATGGGGTTTTTTCTTAAGAGGCAGTACGACTGCTTGTTTCCACCCGTGTGGGACCTTGCCAGTGTTGAAAGAGGTAGACAGTATATGGCCTACATACGGTGCCAGAAGACTCATGGCACTGGCCAGGAATTTGGCAGGGGCAGGATCGTGAGGGGAGCCTGATTTGATTCCTTTAGCAGTGGCTATCAAAAGGTCCTCTGTCGGAACCTGGTATACTGTAAGGCAGTCTTCGGTCTCTGCCTCCCAAATCGCTTCTTCCTGAGAAGGTAGAAGGTTGGAGCCAGTTCTGGCATCATCAGGGAAACTGGTGTAGATGTCGCGTACTTTTTTGTGAAAAAATTCCGCAATGACATTACAAGATAGTGCTGAGGTATCGGCCTGCTCTAAAGAGAGGGGAGGTGTAGTGATCTCTTTATAGATCCTAAAGAGCTCCTTGGATGAGCAGTTAGCACTATCTATACGGTCTGCGTAGAAGGTCGCTTTGGTTTTCCTGATTTGGAAGTGGTATTTTTTTATGCTAGCTTTGTACACATCTCTTGCCTCTGGTGAATAGTCCTTTCTCCAGGCACGTTCGAGCCTCTTGCAAGCTGCCTTGGTTTCTCTAAGAGCTGTGCTGAACCAAGGTGCAGTTTTAGTTTGCCGCTCCGGGCACTTACTGGCCCAAGGGGCAGTGATGTTTAGGGCTTTAGTGATGTGTCCGTCCAAGGCCATGCAAGCCTTGTCAACATCCACTCCTAAGTCTGTGGGGGAACCATTCAGTAGGAAGTGATATTCAAAAGAATCCATGGAGAAACGGGCCCATTTCCTTTGTTGTTTATTGGCGCTATGGTGGGTTTGTATATGGTGAGTCTTGACTAGGAAGTGAAAGGGGACTAGGAAGTGGTCGGTCCACGGCAAAGGAATGGGTGAGTCCTGTTTCAGATCCTCCAAATTACTAAAAATGGGGTCAAGTTGGTGCCCCTGGCGATGGGTCGGGAGGAGGGAGGCTGTTTCTAATTGTATAATTTGCAGCTCTTGACGCAATTCTTGAGCAGCTGAATTGTTGAGGTCTTCGAAGTGGAGATTAAGATCCCCTAATACAAGGAACTTCCTGTATCTCATAGCCAATGGGGTAGCGTTCTGGATGAGACTTTCTGCGAAGTTTCTGCTGCCTCCTGGGGGTCTATAGATTAATAGGCCTTTGATGACCGTATTTTTGTCGATATCAATGGAGAAAACTCCAGTTTCGCTATCTTTTAAATTAGCTGGTTCGAGGGAGCATGTTATATTCACTCTATAGATTATGGCAATGCCACCTCCCCTTCCCTTAGGTCTATCCTGCCTGTAAATAGCATAGCCAGGGGGAAGGGCCTCCCTGATTTCAGGGTCAGAGTCCTCGTCCAGCCAAGTTTCAGTGAGGCATAGTATGTCCCAATTGTTGTCTGTTATAAGATCGAATACTTCTAGTTTATGTTTTTTGAGAGAGCGACAGTTAAGC
Source organism: Triturus cristatus (assembly GCF_964204655.1). Taxonomy (NCBI): domain Eukaryota; kingdom Metazoa; phylum Chordata; class Amphibia; order Caudata; family Salamandridae; genus Triturus; species Triturus cristatus. Next base: position 335,195,511 of record NC_140591.1, on the reverse strand, counting down.
AGAGCGCCACTGATTTTCCTAGTGTGTTCTGGTCGGGCGTTGCCGTTGGGCGTGCTTGCTTTAGGATGTTTATTAAGGATGAAGCCACAGTATTCACAGGGATTTGACGGACTGCGTATACTAAGATCAATACTGTGCTCACATACCTTAACGTATTTGTTGCGAAGATTGAGGAGCTCCTCTTTATCGTATCGGTTATCTGGGGGGTGGGGACTAGGGGGTCTGGCCCCGTGCCCCGGTCTGCCGCGGACGGGCGCAGACGGGCTTGCCTTAGGCGCGCCTTCAGCGCGCAAACGGCGCTCCCGCTGCGCTCGTCCGCTGCGCTTCCGGAGGCAACACATGATATGGGCGGGGGAGGGCGTGGCCTTAAAAGTGGGCGTGGCCTGTGCGTCGCCGGGGAGGCGAGCTAGGGGTCGTTGCAGCCGTCACCAAGGACGCTGTTTAAGATTAAGATCAGGTAGGTGAAACAACAAGCTAAAATTGAATATACACAGAATAAAAACAGAGCCTCGAGGTTTTCGTAGTGAGATTGTGTTATCTGTGGCAGGGTAGTATGTGCCAGGAAATGCTGAATGTCCTGAGACGTGTAAGATACTGGGGCTTTATAGAGGGAGGCATAATATCTATAGAAGGAATCATTAATCTGTTCCTGAGTGTTTACCAAATGTCCCCCTAATGTACCTATGGCTGTGTTTGGAGATTGTGTAGAATCAGTTTTTAGCAACCATGCCAATATCCTGCCTGTCTTATCGCCATTGGCATGTTGTTGGGCAAGGTATTGTTTGTAATCTAAGGCACATAAGTTGTCATAACAAAAAGGGATCTTTCTGTACCAAGATCTAGCTGTCTGGCAAATTTGGTGTAAATCCGTTCAGCGGTTCGGGATGTAGTTATGTGCAAAATCCCTATGAGAAATTGCATGAGAAAAACACGTTTTGCGACCCCGTCTTTTTCTTGGCTCCCAATAAACAAATCACCCCGAAACTTTCCAGACAGCAGCTGTATAGATTTGCGTACTACTTTTGAAAATTTCGTGATTTGTCATTTTGTAAAAAGTCCAGTAGCAGAGCTGTGCCCCTAGGTTCTGAATGAGTTTGGAAAGTGTACTCTAAGTAATAACACTCCTGCAACAGGTTTGTGGAACACCTTTGAACAGGCCTGGCTTTTTAGCCAAAAGAATATTTGGATTCTGGGACTTGTAGTTTTGGTTTGCTCGTCTTAGATATTCGCCCCTTAAATCCCAGCATGCTCAGTGTTAGCTAAAAATACTGGCTGGGCTGGCCCACGTGACAGCTTGGCACACATGCTACCTCAGGGGGGTTACAAGCGAGCAGTCCTTGGTTCTGCAAGCGCTACGAAGCCTCTAATCAGTGGCATTACGCGCTATGAATAACAAATTGGAGCAGATTTTTAAAGCTTGTACCAGAACAGCAATTGACCAATGTGGAAGCTTCAGCAATACTCCATGGAGTACAGGGGATCCAGGGGCAGAGAGGTGTGGGCACAGCCCGTTTTAAAGTATTGCAGCTTTGCAGAGGAGTACTGATTCATTACATTGCTACAGCCCATCTGAAAAGCGCCTGTTTGGGAGCCATTATTGTCTTACAGGTCGTGCATAGAAGTGAGTAGGGGTGCAACAGTGAAGCATGGAAGTGTCCCAGACACAGCACTGTTGCCAGAGACAGCTGAGACTTGCTAGCATCTGCACATTAAAAAGACCGCAGCTTATATGAGAAGTGCTGGTGATGGTTGGTACTGCACCACCAAATGCTTTGCACTTCTTCTCGGTGTTTTACAAAGATGCATAGATGCGCAGGTACTCACTATTTCCAGTTCATTGGAAGTGCAGCATCCCTGCTGAGATGTGCTTGTGCTCACTGTAGCAAATAAAATGTGCCAGTGCCCAGTATCTGCGCATGTTAAGCATGTTAAGCATGTTCACTGCTGATTGATATGATTGATACCATTACAAGAACTGATCAGTATAGTCATCAAGTACTGATCAATATACTGGCATTATGCCAGCCATCACTATAGTCATCATTTTCAAAATAAAAGCGCCATGCCGTGATTTGCAATTCAAAGAACAGCTAAAATATAAGTGACCTGAAACTTGCTTACCACACGCAAGGTGGGCAAAGGCGAGGGCAAAGATGAGCACTCCTTTGAGTTTGTGTTGTCCTTCAGCGACCCCCAAGGCTGTGCCTCTACATTTGTTCTGTTGAGTTCTAGCACGTAATTCACTTTTTGATGCTTTGCTCCTGCCCTCAAAATGTTAACCTGGTCAGCAGCTTAGCAAGGATGCAGCACTCGTGTGAAGTGGTCTTCATGAAATAACTAAGCAGGGATAAAGGAGGGGGCGGGGCATGGAACAGGTGCCCTCTGGAAACAGTGTCTGACATTTGGTCTCAGTCTTTGAATGCTATGCAAATGTGACGAGACAAGAACAAGATTTACAGGCTTGCTTACAAAAATGGAGCGGTGCTTGAAGCGAGATGCTCTGCAAATGAAAAGAGAAGCTTTGCTTTACTTTGCACGTCTAAAAAGCAGTTGGGTTTGCCTATAAACGCTGAGATGAATAATTATGGTAACTTCACTGATTATTAGGGCAGTGAAACCTGTCGGAGACACTGGCAAAACTTTCCAAAGGACATAATCAACATCAAGCACAATGCCAGGGTCATACTAGTTACATAAGATGGATCCATATTGTTTATTAATAGACCATCCATCCTGTGCACATGAATGGGTATGATTAAAGAATAAAAAGGTGTGATGATGCCCATGAGGGTGAAGCTGCATTTGAGCCAGTGGTTTGCGGTGCTCGGCGCCAGCACTTAATTGACAACATTGGCACTTATGACAGCTGCCACACAGTGGCGCTGTTTGTGTGATTTAGAGATAACCAGAACAACTTTTCTTTTAATAATTTAGTATATATTAAAAACAATTAATACCTGCCACCCAAGCCATTCTTATAGCTTTGGGGGCCTAGAACACTCTGAACTGACGCCCTTGTAGGAATGTGATGATTAGCAGTTGAGAGGGGCAATGTGTGGTGCATGGTGCAAGCTGCTATGGCCTCCTGACAAGGGCCCTGGCACTTATGTTTTTTTACAAATTAAGCACTGCGCAAGGAGATGGCGGGGGAAGAGTAACGCAAGAATTTGCAGCACATGGAGCAACATGGAGTGCGGGGGGTGGGGGGGGTATTCACAACAGAGCAAAACTTTGATAATGTAATCGTTCCTTTGAGTTTGTGTTGTACTTCAGCAACTCCCATGGTTGTGCCTCTATGTTGTGTTCTGTCAAGTGCTAACATGTAATTCACTTTTCTGGAGCACAGGTAGGGGAGATTGGAGAAAGGCAGGGGTGGTTTAACAATACAAAGGACGTAACTAAGTGAGCTGTTCGTACCTATTCACACCAGCGATGTTCTGTCAGCAAATAGTTGGTTTACAGGGGGCACTTTGAAAACAGCATCTGACATTCCTTCTCGGTCTTTGAATGCTGTGCAAATATCGAGATAAGGACAAGATTTACAGGCCTGTTTACAAAAACAGAGCGGAGCTCGGAGCGAGAATGCTCTGCAAATGAAAGGGAAGCTTCTCCAAACATGAGCAGGAAAATAAGAAAGAAATAATGCCCCAAAAGCAAACAGATAAGCACCAAAGTGGAAAGATACCAGTAGTTAGGCTGTGCTCCATGGGAGGAAACAAATGACAACAAGGAGGGATAAAGTGGAAAGAATTACCACTAGCAAGCCTTTTTAAAGGACAATTGAAGTAACGAATAAAAAGGCAATGGGTGGTCTGTAAGCCCACAAAGTGTATATAACATGTCTCAAAGAGACAGCTCAAGCGCTGCCTAAGCTCGACCTTAAACCGGTAATGTTACTAATTAGTCAATTAGCAAAACTCTACATTTTACAATTTACAGGCATCAATATTAACAATGGCTCAGCCTTTAGCAACCTTTCTTAATTGTTATTTCATTACTGCTTCTGAGATGTTAGTGCAAGATACTGTGATGCTCAATGTTTCCAAGCTTTGGACCCTGGACCACCCTGAGTACTGTGGGTAAAATTCCCAGAGATGGCAACCATGATCTTTTTGGTCCACATCCCTCGTAGATCTGGGCTTCAATAGGGTAAAAAAAACATTCCGTCAGGATGGTGACTGAGTTTGGAAATATCTTTCTAGTAAAAATTAAATTTGCAGCTGACATCCTTGTGATATTGCAGTTTCATCTTTTCCGTCCCTTTATTCTGTAGTGTCAATCATTTTAGAATCTAGAGACCTGATTCGCATTCGCAAACCAGGGATGTGCAATTTACACACCCACTTGTTTGCGATTGGGAATGCAGTTTGCAGTGTGACATATGTCCTAAAAAATAACATTGCAAACTATTAATTTGCAGGGAATTGTAAAATGTCTAATTACGTAGGTCACAGTAAGGGACCCCTTTTCATTTGCTGCAATTGCTGGGATGGAGGCCTGCAAAGGACAACAGACCTCAGGGACCTGCATTTGGATTCCCAAACGGACCTAAAGCTTTTTTTTTTTCAAAGATATTTTTATTGAATTTTTCCAACATACAGTCTGAGATATTACCATCACAGTACCCCTCGCAGAGGGATAGTATGACTCAACAGTGTATACAATTGCTGAAGAAAGTGCTTGCCCAATATACATCACGCTCCTTTCACAATATGGAGCTCAATTGTAAGATACAGCTTCTGGTGGTAATGGAGCTTAGAGTAAGAGCAATCAGGCACAAAAATACGAACAGTGAATTTTATATCCAGTATATCTTCTTTCTGCGACAGTAACTTTTCCTGTGCCTTCCAACTGGAAGGTGCTAGATGTAGAAAACAGAAACCATAGACAAATAATTCCCAAAAGGGGATAAAACGTAAAAGGAGTACGAAGTAATTCCCCCCCTGAACCCACCCCTCACCCCTACCATGGTGGAGGCAACATACATGTAGTGGAAGAGTCTTGAGATATAATCCTCTATTCAAAATTGGAAAAGATGGAGGGCTCTAATGGAAGAAGGACAAACAGCCGAAGGGAGGCCTCTTGAAAGAAAGGTAACTAAAGGGCCCCACTTGAATTGGAAGTTCTTATAATTATCACTGAAGATTTCAGACATGCGTTCTAGACTGAGTAATTTCCATAAACGTGAGTGCCAAAGGGAGATAGCCGGGGCCTCTTTCTTCTTCCAGGCGGCTGCCAGAGTGATCTTAGCTGCGCCAATACAAAGCCACATAATAGTTTTGTCCGCTTGGGTCTGGTGTTCTAGGTTAGATTCACAGAGGCCCAACAGGACACTCGCCATAGTAGAGGGGATGGGGTAGCCCAATACATCCTTTATATGTGCTAGAATTTCTTCCCAAAAAAGGCGGATAGTAGGGCAGTCCCACCATATGTGTTGAAAATCCCCAAGTAGTCCACACCCTCTCCAGCATCTATCGGAGGTGGTGGGAAATATTTTTTTAAGTTTGGACGATTGTAGGTACCAGTTCATCATGGTCTTCAGATGGGCTTCCCGGAGCTCTGTGGAGTGGTTGAATGTTATGATTTCGGACCATAAGTGGGGCCATTCTTCATCAGAAATGGCATGTTGCAGTAAATCTTCCCACATAGACATGTACCGTGGGCGCAGAGACAGTGCGGTCCTGAGGAGAAAATTGTATATAAATTGTATATAATTGTATATTGTTCATAGAAGTGGTCTTGGTGAGGAAGGCCTCAAATTTGGTGTTGAGTAGCTGCCTCTCGTATCTGAGGGGTAAGGGCCCAGTGCATCAGTTGAACATAATGATACCTCTCCGTGTTATCTAATTCATAATCTCGCTTGCAATTGTCAAAAGTGAGAGGGTCATAGTTGTGTCATAAGTGTGTCAAGGCTAAGCATCCTCCCTCCCTCCCTCCAGGCGTCAAAGGGTCCCTCGTGTAAGGCTGGGGGGAATGCCGTGTTGAAGTGGAATGGTGTAAATGGAGAAGGGAACGAAGTCCACCTATTGTCACCTGAGACTGATTCCCATACTCTCAGGGTGGTGCTTGTGGGAGTGCTAATGTACGTGTTCTTGGGTCTGTCCCCTCTAGGGCGCCACACCATATCCCAGATGGTCCATCCCGTCACACTGCGGTCCATATGTAACCAGTGTTTATCGGATTCTTGTTTCGACCATTCTTACAGGACTCTCAGCTGGGCAAGGCCTGAAACAGGTAAAGGATCTTAGGAAGAAGTGTCAACTTCACGGCGTGTATACGGCCCAGCTAAGACAGGAAGAGGGGCTTCCACTTCGTGAGTTCTGCTTGTATTCGTGCGAGGATGGGAGGGAAGTTGGCAGCGTAAAGCTTCTCTAGTTTTGGTGTCAGCTGGATTCCCAAGTATTGAATGGAGGAAGTGGCCCATGGGAGAGGCGTAAGAGACTGAAGTCTATGGATTTCTGCTGGAGGGAGGGTGAGGTTGAGAATATATGCTTTTTGGTTTTTTAAAGCACTCCTTGTCTAGTAAAGGGATCACTGCCCTCACCACGCGAGGTCACCGTCACCGTCACAATTCCAAAGGGTAAGATAGCTGCAAGGAAATATTTCCTCCTTGGGAACCAGATACCACACTATTTGATATATCAGAATGTTCTAGATAGTTCCTGAGTACAATTGTGGTCACAATCCGTTCATACATTCCTCCTATTTGTGATTGGGACAGGGTCGCAAAAGCCCTTTCACGGTTGGTAAGCCTTTTTTAACTTGTGAAAAAGTATTTTGTAAATAGTGAAAATGTCTTCTCCAGTTGAAAACTCTGTGACTTTGCGAATTGCAGGCTTTGCAACCACAAAATACCTTAGTACATCAGGCCCTATATGCTTTATCTCCCAGTGACCCTATAAAAAAACAGGAAATATTCCCTTGCTTAAACATGCCAAAGTGGCCTTTGGTTTTGCATAATTATAGAAGGCAACAAATTACAACTCCAAAACCTGTATTTCACCTCGACAGATATGATCATGGAAATGAAAGAAAGTTGAAATCTCAGGCCCCATTAGAAGCCTGAGCATGAATGTGTATGCTCTCAGTTTTCTCACTAGGCTGTCGGTGAGCCGCTTAACACCTGGGTTTAAGCAGACAAAAAGCTTTGGCCAGAGGGTCTAGTTGTAGTTTCAACTGCTCACCACCAGGAGAGCCTTTGATGCTCCAGTCACTTCTTAGTGACACTAATCTAAATGATTAAACGTAGTGTTTATGGAAGCCATAGGGACGAATCAAACTTTAGACATCCCATTAGACTTAAAGCGCGGGTGCACTGATCTGCTCATTAATACTGGTGATAGCCACCATTAGTTGGGAATTTGATGGAGGACCTGATGAAGACTTGCACTCCCTTTGCAAGGTGTTATTTTCAATTTCTGAGTTTTTCAATGGTCTGAGCAACTTGGTCCTTGGTGGACGGCAGTTAGTAAACAGAGGAAAGCATTGCTGTTGTTTGCCCATGTCCAAGGCCCTGGAGGGATATGTTCCATCCTCAATTGGGATGCCAAAGGTGAGGGCCATCCTCTGTGCTAAAGGGAGTACAGTTCAAACAAGTATTTAAACCCCCCAAAAGAGGTATAACCTGGCAGATTTCTGAAAAACTTCATATAGCCTTACCCGGAAGCAACATGCTTGCTAATCCATTTCTGCCAGCACATTGGCTACCCCTAGGGCAGTCTCCAAAAAAGTAACAGCTTTTGATACCAGAAAACATGATGTTTGTAGATCACCAATATAGAAATAGAACAAATATCCTGCAAAAAGAACAATAATAGCAGCATTTTGTACAATGGGAGATGGGGTTGAAAGAAAGTGCAACTTTCAGACACAGAACAAAATGGCTCTTAAGGGTGCCTCACCGCAGCAGCCGTGGCATGAAGAGAGGCGAGGACGCAGGCATCAAGTTTATGATTCTTTTTTTGAATCCATCAGCATCCACAGCATGATATCAGTGGAACTAGCTGGGGAACTCCTTCTCCAAGTTCCTCTTCTGTATTACGCTATTGCCTGCTCCATCCCTGGATTTACTGCAGAGGTGGAGACCACTTCAGGGAATCACTCTCTTCACCCCCCACCCCACTAGAGTCCAAGCGCCTTCTCTTCCACCATATGAACATGACAACTTCTTCCCTAGCAAATATTGAGGATTTACAAACCCATTTGTAGAATCTTAAAGCTGCTGACGTCAACTCTTATTAAAAAAAATCATTATACATCCCCAATAGTGATGGCATGTAAGAATTGGGGCCCAAAGATATAAATCCGCAATAACCTTGATGTACTGCATCAATATGCCATGCCAAAGGTGGATAATGCCCAAGCTTGCTTATGTGGTCGTAGCTGTTTTTCAAAACTTGACTTGAGATGTAACTACTTCAAGATACCACTGAGTGCAAAAGAACAAGAAAATGCTGCTTTCATGTGTACAGAGGGTTTCTATGAATTCTGATAAATGCTGCATTATTTTGTATTTATTTGTCAGTAGTAACACACATTATGTTTACAATCTGCAATTGAAGACAAACATTTTCAGGTAAGCATTGGTCTCTCGATCCACTTGCAGAAGCCCCTGTGCAAGAACATTTTGTGCTGTTTCTGTCTGCATCCTTGCTAAGAGATTTTTTTGTTTTACTTTGTTCCCGCTGGATCTTCAAATGCTCTTTTTTATGTTTCGACCTGAGGTTTCTGGTCATAGTCGAAGTTCAAAAGGAGTTTACCTCTCTCTGTACCCTGCTTAAATTCTGGCCGCAGAGTCTGCAGGTTCCCCGGGTTAATGTTTTGGGGGATGAGTGAAAAGCTCACAAATGACGGAACCCTTGGTGTGCTTTTCTGGTTCCACAGTGGCTCCTGTGCAAATCACTTGTCTTTAGAAAAGCAGATGATGGTCATGGAATCTTGACTTCTGCCCTCTATGCCAAGGCTCTGTTAGTAGCATCTACTAAGGTCTCTTGCTCTTCACAAAAGTGCAACTGCGCCAGCTACTACAGCGGGGGAATCACAATGCTCTTGATTGGGGATCGGGAGATGTTTGGAAAAGCTGAGATGAGATAGTGAAAGGAAATAAGGTGTTAGCGATGTATCTCAGCCCCCTCTCTTCAGGCTTACTCTTAGTGTGAAGTGTAATTCTGTCTGTCTTCCCTATTACTTGGTGATGTCATGCACCTTCTGGCTAGGTTCTCGCTATAGAGTATGTGTCAAATGTATAACTTATGCTGTATATTTGTGCAGATAATTTGCGTGATATAGTCTGCACCAACTGGAAAGAAAAAGCTAATCAGGTATACCCTATACGCCTATTACCCTAAGTAGGTCCAATCTGTAATCTGTAGAGTTACCCTGGCTGGCTTCACCTCTAGCTCCTCTTGATGAGTAAGAAGCTTTCACATTTAACTCTGTTTGCTGTCCACCGCTTTATGTGCCTTCCCACCTTAGCCAAGAAGAGGCCACTTCTAGACAAGGTTCCTTCCCTTTGCCATCTGATACTTTTGGAACTCCCTCAAATGAGAGATAGCCCAGATCAGAAAGGTCTCGCCAAGATCCTGCACAGAGCGCCAGCTGGGCAGATACTTTGGAGATCTGAGCGTGAGATTGGATGCCATTAAAGACCCCTGCTCTGGGATTAAAAAAATGTTTTTTCAGGCCTCAGCTTGGCCGAACCAGGTTCACATCCTTACTAGGATGGTCACATTCTAAGTCCAGAAACTATGAAATCATCGTTCAACCTGAAAACTTCCCAGGGAAATGAGGTGGTGTCACTGGCCTGTATTTCTTCCTCTCTAAAGCCTTTATTTCCTCTACTGGTTTCACATATCCACGACAAATATCTATTTCAGCCATCAATAACAACATTTGATTAGAAATTGTGGGCTGTTCGATCAGTAGCTGCGACATCCCCCACCCCCTCCAGCGCCTTGAGACCCTCACGGCTGAGTAGCGCGCTCTACAAATGTTTCATTGATTTGATTGATTGGGATGCATTTTAAAGGCGGCATTCTAGGAGTGGAGTTGTCGACCTGGGATTAACAAACTCCAGGTTGCGTCTTTCAAATATGGCTGACGTCACTCTACATAGAGGGGAATTTGGTGAGGAATCTCTCATTCTTGTTTTTGTACTGGCCAAGGGCAATGCAGCTCCGCAGGGGCGCATGTGAGCTACACGGGTATATAATGCAATGATGCACGTGTTTGCTTTGGCTCTGATTGCGCGAAGTCTCCCTCCCTTTGGCAGCAAAATGTTACTGGAGACGATCAGTTTTAGTGAGGTGAGATGTAGCAGCAGAACTTCGAAGTCTTCAGTACTAATTATCAGAATTTGCCAAAAAAAAGAGGAAAAGCAACGCCACTTTTGACTAAATTTGAACTTTTCACAAAGTCACTGTTTCCATGGAAGGAGGTGGTTTTGAAAGGTGTTAGTCACTCAATGTGCGTCAGAGTAGCGTAGAGATGCGCTATGTTCCATACGCCTCTCACACCCTGAGAACAAACACCCATATGATGAGCAATAGTCAAATAGAAACTATATCTTAACTTTTTAAAGACATCGCCTACCATTTCCTTGCAATTATTTGCATTTACTTGACCTACAAAAGAATGAAAACGTAGACAGTAATCTTGAATATATCAGTAAAAGAGAATTAACAATAAGGGCATTCTTTAGTGTACCTTGTGGCACCATATCATGTTTCATCCCTTGCTTATAAGGAGAATTTGTGATCCATGAATATTTTTCCTTTTAGCTGGTTATGAGAATCCATCCGTTCACTGTTCTTGAGGGCACCGCATCAAATCACATTTGCAAGTTACTGGGGCAGAAGGCTAACTCGGTTGATTAATCATATCAAATGTTAAGTTAGCTTTGGGATTCATAATCCTTTTACTATAGGTCCGTGATTTGCACTATATATCACTTGTGCTGCTGGTGTAAGATAAGATGCATGGTTCACCCTGTTGATTCCAACTAAAAAGCACATCCCCTTACTCTTTCTTACACATATAATTTCACTCAAGTATACCTCCTTTTATAATTAGTATCTCTTCACGAGTAACTCACTATATCTATGAAAGCCACGGCATATGTGCCTGGAGTTTGTAAGTCGGCCTGATGCGAAATCTTAAGGTAAATCATACCATAGTATCCTATCACCAGAATTCCTCTTACTCGAAGTCCACTCCATGAATTTCACACCACACATCAATCATTGCAACATAAAGTAAAGCTGTAGATATTGGTCATTTATGATGATCTCTATATAAGAAACAATATAAAAGCCAGTGAAGTTCAATACACCATAGTAAAATTTAATTTCTTATTTACGTTATCGTCATTCATTCTTGAAGCTGTGCAATATTCAGAAATACTCCCAGCGTATGGCATATCATCATATCACTAAGATGGAAACCACCAAACTATGGATTACCCTCCTAGAGCGTATTCACACCTTCCACAATAACACTTTCTGTAAAAAAAAAACTGCTCAGAACCTAACTCTTCACAAAATCTCAACTCCAAGAACGGTATCTTATACTCCTAGCCCTTAGGAACACCAAAAAGCATAGCAATACCCCTACAACAGCCCTCAATAACAGTGTTAATTGTTTTAGGAGCATCATGAAAGAGGAAATCACCACAAAAGTAGTCTTAAAGAACCAAATACAACTGCCCACACGCCCCAAAAAATGAACAAACACTAAACATGCAACAATAGTGACAACATAGAATTCAAGCTAATATAGAAAAATGTCAGAACAATCACACAGAAAGAAAGGGAAAAAAATTCAAACCAGGGTAAGCTCACCATCACTCTAGTCACCTAACTAACTGTCACGCTCCAACCATCTTGACACATATTCTATTTTATCAATATCAAATAGCCTACATTTTACACCTAGCAAAAGACCAGAACCACCAGGTTCTAGGTTTAGATCACTGGGTAAGGTTCCTGAGAGAAACCAACCGCAAGGAAGACTACTTATGTCAGTTATGTATGATGGACTAATTTCCTTGTTTTTTTTTTGTTTTTAACCATTAGTGCTTTTTCATAGAATTTCTTTGGTTTTTAACGTTTTTTGGGAGGGAAGTGTTGGCCCTAACGGGTAGGGCGGTCGACCTCGAATCTGGGGAACTGGGTTTGAGTCTCGGCAATGACCCTGAACATCCTGTGATTCAGGGCAAATCACTTAATCTCCCCATGACTAACAAAAATGAATGTGTCCTCATGTAATGCGACTGGTGCTATGTAAAGCGCTCTGATACCCGATTTGGATCAAGTTTGCGCTATATAAAGCGCTGTTAAAAAATAAAAAACGTAAGTTCAAATCTATCTATTCTGCCATCCTCATGCATAATTCCACTCTAACCTTTGTTTTTTGATGGATATATATATATATATATATATGCTCCAAGTTGCCCCTTTCGTAGAAATGCACTCTACACAGCTCAAAGGAGAAATCCTTTAATTGGTAAAAATGCCACTGAGCGCTGTTGATTTCCCAGCAGTATCATCGATTTTGCCCGACTCGTTTCGAAGCCTCAATGCTTCTTCCTCAGAGGCTCGGCGACCATTGATGCATGAATAAGCACACCCTCATTTAAACAAATACCACGCCCTCAGATGGGCAAAGACTTCTGGATCTTGTGGTGCGCTTCAACTTTGAACTCTGTATGAGCACATTTAATTATCACTGGCAGTTAGTTTAAAAAGCCCTACATGGGCCCCAGCTCCCAGAAGCATCATAAATCCGTGAACAGTGTCCCGCTTGAGGCCAGGTGGATACCGAGCCCCTTGGCCCCCCTCATCCGGGGTGGTGCATAACTCGCGGCAAGGGCTGCTGCATTTAAACATAAGCTCCAAGTTGCCCCTTTTGTAGGAACGCACTCTACACAGTTCAAAGAAGAAATCCTTTAATTGTTAAAAATGCCACTGAGCGCTGTTGATTTCCCAGCAGTATCGTCGGCTTTACCCGACACATTTTGAAGCCTCAATGCTTCTTCCTCAGAGGCTCGACGGCCATTGATGCATGAATAAGCACACCCTCATTTAAACAAATACCACGCCCTCAGATGGGCAAAGACTTCTGGATCTTCCTGAGAGCTGATCGGAGGCCCAGCCCCTTTTCTCCACCACTCTGCAAGCACGACTACTACTTAATAAAGCATAGAAATTCAGTAAAAAACCAAAGGTTACAGGAACATTATAGTTAGGAAATGGAGTTTAAAAAGAACTTAGAAATTCACTGAAAACGCAAAGATTAGAGGGATGTTATAGATAGGCTTAGGTTTCAATCATACAAAACCAGTTCCAGTCAGCAGTTATAGTTAGCTGAGCTAACTATAACTCATGCCCCTGCAGTAAACCTTTTATGACCTCTTATATTACATCACTCAGAATATTATGACAATAAGGGATTCATCAACAGTTCAAAATCAAGGGCAGACGTCCAGAGCCCATTGAATGGAGCACCGGATGCAAAGAAACACAGGCTGCATGCAGGTGAAGTAGGCACAGGTTTAACAGAACTGGGGATCCAGATCGTCTAGGGACACTACTTCAAAGAGCCATAGGATGCGCTTACAGTACAGCTGCAGCAATGTCTGACCTGGAAGGACCACAAAGGGAGCATCCATCGTGGAATAGCAGGAACAGCACTATTGCGCCCAAAAGCAAGACGAGTAGCAGCAGGAACCCACCGAACACGCTGAAAAAAAAATAGAATGTATAAAAGCTGGTATTACTCAAAAAATAGTTTGAAGACCGGAGACCACAAGTTAAAAAAAGTGGGGCAGGTCGGTGGTATCAGACGCATTTAATATTTAATGTATCAGTTCACCGAAATATAGGGGGGGATTTGTGTTTAACAATGACTGTATTTCACTGGAAGTTCTTGCCACCTGCAATTCAAAGGTTTTGCAAGTTGAAGCGAGAGCTAATTCTTGTTGAAACAATAACGCTTTGAGTCTGCTTAGTTCATTGAAATCTGTTTTCAAAGTTGCAATGAAAGGCCATAATGAACTATCAACACTCCAGCGCGGAGGAGGAAACAGGACATTGTTGAAGCAAGAAAGGGACACCACAAACGGGATTCCTGCCCGCAGAATGCAACAGTCCTGATTATTAAAGACAAGATAGCTTCCATTCGAAAGCAATGTGAGAGTGATAATAATAGCTGGAACAGGAGTTACTTTTAAATAACAAGCTGAATTAGGGCCAGACTCATTACAGGCGCCATGAATCTTTACATGTTGACAAACAAGGGAATTACCGGCAGTGGAGTCTCATTCCTCCCCTGTAAGAAAAACATCAATACGTAAATGCCAGGGACCACAACTTGTGTATATAACTGCTTCCAAGAGGTTTGTTACTACCTACCAGGAACTGTTTCATGCAAGCAGTGAAATGAAAAGTAGAGATAGGTAACAAGTTTACCCCGTGTATTAACCAGACTACAGATGGTGTTTCTGCTATTGTGAATGTAAGCTGTTCAAGCTTCTCTATGTGTAACATAGTGTAATTAGCATCCCTCATAGCCATCGATTGCTGTCTACTTGTTAAATTAAAGGGTAAGAAGAAGCGTTGGAACTGAGATAATGCCAAGGAACATGCCCGTTCTTAAGTGTTTGAAGAGTCCAACTAAATTGCATGACAGATATAAGTTGATTCTGACCATGATATAATGCAGACATATCAGTCTGTACAATATCAATGGCAGATGATACAATATTATCTAAGTTATAAATACGCAATGACAATGTATTAACACTGTTGTCTACAACAGCAAACACTTTATCTTGATTGATTTGGTGTAAACGCACTGCAGCTTCCATTTGCGATAATTTCCAAATTTAATTATAAGTAGGGCTCCCTGTTTTACGTTTACTGATTTTTACAGATAAATACAGACAGAAAACCATTTCTTTTCTTGTCTGTATTTATTTTTTGAATGAGGATAAAAACGGAAATTTGGGTGCTTTTTGAGTGATTCTAAATACACTTTGTCATGACTGCCAGGCCAATAACTGTGTGGATTGATAGGTAAGGGGGTTAAAAATGAAAGACATCTTAGTAAAAAACACTGATACTGAAATATGCATATATTCATTGAAGTGCATTGATTTATCTTCTCCGGGTGTTCATATCCCTGAAACCTGGCAGGCATTCAAGCATGACCGCATATTTATTGGGCAAAATAAATATGGAAATATACCAGTTTCAGTTTCATTGTTTTCACAATACCCATAATAAATATGGATAAATACAGATAAAGTTGACAAAAAATAAATATGGATAAATACAGACGGAAATTACAAAAAAATAAATACCATAAAACTGAGAGCCCTAATTATAAGCAGCATAAATAAATCATTTAGAACGTGGGGATTTTGGACCTGAAAGTAAATCGGACAGATTCATGTCTTCGAATAGGATGGAAAGATGTTGTTTCACTACAGATAAGGTGGAATGCTCTAACCATAATTTACCCACAGAATAAGTAGTAACAGTGTTATGTTGCATGGATTGTGAATATCAGGGATCAGGTCTATTTGATTTGAACCCAGATGGGGAGTTTGAAAAATGAGCATGACAAACATTAGTGTCTACTGGCCATATTAACCACCCACCTGGAGCTATAACTGAAGAATTAATGTACCATTTTGCATTATGCTATTTAAATGATCTTCAGTATAATTTGTATAAGATTGCCAATCATCGAAAGGGGCATGGAGTGGAATAGTCAGAATATCCAGTTCTTTAATTTTAGCCAATCCCAGACAAGTAGTCAGTTGGATTGCGTCATTTAGAAACATTATTTGTGTAGGTATGAGACAGGCACGAAATAGAGATTCTGTACCATGACTTTGCCAGGACTTAGTGCCCCAAACTGATTTCAAGTAGTTATTGTCTTTCCAATAGCCTTTCAGGGCTAATTCTTCAATAAAGAAAGCTGTATAGATTAGCTTGGTTTGAGTAAGCATATATTTCTCTGGGGCAATAGGAACCAATTTAAAATAGTATGATTTCGGGACACATTACAACCGGTGAAAAATGTGTACTTCATCTTTTGTGTTTTCGAGCTTCTCTGAGGTGGAATTGGGCGATTCTCCCTTTGAGTATAATTATCTTGTGGACGCTGTCCACTAGTTCCATGCAAAAAATATGTTCATAATGTTGATAACAGAACAAATCTGCATAGTTGGTAGAATTTAAATACAAAACCTTAGAGTCAAAGACAGTGTTATATTACAGTTCAGAAAACATTAAATTCACAGTTTCAACATTCCAATCATCTGAATGACATCACCCATGGAAACATGGAACACATATGGTATCTGCAGGTTCTCAGTAGGACCAAATACATTGAGTGGTACTTTATCCTATACAATTCCATCAATGACCGCTGAAATGTTAAATAGGGACTGGTCTCTTTTCATTTCATGCGAGGAAGAATGTGAGGCCAACACCCCATCAACCAGTTATGCAGCAGAACACTCGGGAGGTAATGGCCATTGATTAAAAGGAAAAAACGGTCACAAATCCAATCCACATAAACAAAAATATCATTAAAAACACAATCCAGATATATATCCACGGTGGGACCAGATAAGTGTGTTTTAACCCGGAGATAAAAACACAAATTCACCCTGCTGGTGGGGACAAAACAGAAGCCAACGAAGAACTGTCCAAAGAAATGTTATCTCGATCAATATAGTAAGCAGAAGAACTCAGCTGGAATAATAGAGGCTGCGAATCTGGATGGATACTTGGCTCTTGTACCGCCGAAGGAGCATCAACTGGAGGGTCAGAAATATCCATTACTGAATGTGAAGCAGGTGTAACAGGTATCAGGTCAACTGAAGTCTCGATATCCCCCTCCTCCAGCCGGGGAGAATCAGCAAGGATGGTGCCCACTGGCTGTAAAGCAACATTTTGTCTAGGAACACATCGAGGCATACTATTTAGGATCAGCCATATGGTGTAGCTTGACATGGTCAATGGAAACAAAGTGATTTTCTTTGCAGCCAGGAAGTGGAGGCAAAATAACAGTTCGGGTATGCTGAAGACCAAACACTAGAGCAGGAGCACGGTAGGAGGGACCAAATTCTTTGTTGATCACCACCTTTTTGACAAATCAAATCACCAACTTTAGGAATCCAGCTAATAACAGGAATCTGAACAGCTGCATCTGATTGGAGAGAAAAAGGCAAAGGACTTTTAGTCAGAGTATCGCAACATTGCTGTAGATCCTGCAAGACATCACAATGGTTATCTACGTTAAAGGTTGCGGCTGCCGCCTCAACGTCTAAACCATCAAGGTCTGGAATATACATCTTAATGCCAAAAAGCATTTCATATGGGGTCCAACTACCCAGAGATCTTGTTAGGGAGGTTATTAAGCACTTGCAGAACCCCATAAAGATGAGTTAACCAGCCACGGCCCGTATCTTATATCCATGCTGTTAAAGACTGCTTTAAGTCACGGTTCATCTGCTCGACAACAGAATTACCCTTGGGCCTATATGAAGACAAGAAATGCACCTGCACCCCTACCAACACCATTGAATCACTGTACGCCTTAGTGGCGAAATCTGGACCCTGGTCTGACTAGAGAGCGCCACAGGCAGAAGTTCCGACAAAGACCTGCAAATCCTTAATAACAGTGCGACCATCAGCCGAGCACTGTGGCCAGACCCAGAGGAACCTAGAGCAAGAATCTACTGCAACCAAAATATACTTGAATGCATTATCTGAAACAGGGGGATCGCATTGATAAAGATCCATACAGCCAAACGGCTGATTTAAATATATAGGGGTGTCTGAGATGGACGGGACACAGTAGAACATAATTTGTTTTCAAACGTCACAACATAAGACATAGTGGTGAGTCTGTTGTTACAAACCCTGCCACCAGTAGCGTTGCTATAAGAGTGAAAAAGTGTCTGCAACCCCAGCATGTTCAGAAGCTATGCCTTCATGAGCAACCATTACTAAAGAGTGTCTGCGGTCTAGTTTTGATATCAGGCTATCACCAACCCCAGGAATTGTTACAAAGAAAACCTTATCAGTAGTTAACTGATAAGTGTACTTAGAAGGAAATCCCTGAGGAAAAACAGTTCCTTCCCTACATGTGGCAATGGCAGCCAAAATGTCATCATCAATTTTAGTCATAGAATACGTAATCTCGGCTACCTTAGTTGTGGCTACTTCAGATTTGGCTGCTTCATGAGCCATCAAATTACCAACAGCGTGCTCTCCCGCATGTTCATAGCTCAATATATGTACAACATGTGTAAGTTGTAGGCGATCTTTAAGATTAGCCACCTTAACCCAAAGCATCTTATGCCTTATTGTGTTGCCTTTTGAATCCCGAAAGTCATTTTGTTTCCAAAAGCGTAAATTGTCATTGTACAATTGTACATAATAAAAAGAGTCACACACCACAAGGGAGAGGGAATCAGGATAAGTATGCTTGAGAGTGAGAAGCAAAGTTCTCAACTCGGCCAATTGTGCTGTACAGTCACCCAGGGAGTTTAAATGATACGGGAATGGAAAACACAATCAACCATATTGCCAACAACAATAGCACAAGATGCAGAATAAATCTGCTAGGAACCGATGGCAGGTTGTGCCAATACATCAGTCTAAATGATGTTGTTATACTAATAAAGAGGAAGAAGCGAGGAAGGTGGAGGGTGAACCTGTTCGTATTGAAGAAACTCTTGTGTCTGTAAAGACGGATCAAAAACAAACGAAACATCAACAGAAGTCAAAGAAGCTGGCCATTGAATCCAACATGGGTGAAGGGCTTTAAAATTAGGAACACTTGCCTTTGTGACTGCTTCTAAAGTAGGCACAGGTGAAATAACAAAGATGTGTTTACCTTGAGTGAGAGGCCGTTTTTTGCAGGATCGCCATCTGCACTGCGGTTAATACTTTTTCAGTAGATGAAAAGCGCATCTCGGCAGGAGTGTATAGATGCAATTTATAAACAATGGGAACTGTGTCACCCTCAATGAATGTGACATAAGTAAAACCAATTCCACCCAATACTATCCCGATTACCAAATTCGTAGTGTTAAGCCTGGTCTGTAAGATTTGCGTAGCAAGTAGATCAGACTGTAAATCGTGTAAGACAGTGGTATGGCCCGGAAGCCATGTGGATGCAGAAACATTCAGATGTATTAAAGCATAAAGAGGTTTAATAGGTTGGGCATAATCAGGAGTGTAAATTCTGCCAAAATTAAAAAAACAAGAAGAGACTGCAACTTCTTGAGGGAAAAAGGGGGTTGCAATTGAGCACATGTCTCCAAGAATGAGGAGCCAAACCTCTACCCTCATGGGTTAATTCATAACCAAGAAAAAGAACAGCAAGAAAGGCAATGTGACACTTTGCAAAATTGAATTTGTAATCAAGTTCAGTGAATCGCATAATAATGTGATCCACTCTCGCCAAATGTGGATTTAATTCATCATCGGTAAGGTATATGTTATGGACATAGGACAGAGCATCAGGATCAATGTCATGTAAAAGGGACACAATATGTGCCACAAAAATACTGGGGATGTTCTTATATCCCATGGGTAAATGAGTGTATCATCTCTTGGAACCAAGGGTGGTAAACGCAGACCAATCACGGCTTTCAGGAGCCAAATTGTGACTGAAAACCCATTAAAAATATCTAGCGTAGTTTTAAACTTTTTATGGACAATATTATTAATCAGGACCATACTGTGCATGTTCCGCACTGCAAAGGTGCGTGCATGACTATTGAAATGTCTGTAATCTAAGACTATGCGATAGGTAATTTCAGGTTTCAAGCCAGAAAATGAGGATTATTCATAGAACAGACAGAGGGCTCAAGAACACCCTGATAGTCCAGTTGAGTTAGAATGTCTTTAATGGAAGACTTTGCATCACATTTAATTGAATATTGAGGCCGTGGTTGAGGGGTGGAAAGTATTGTAATGACATGTTGCTGAGAATTCTTATCCCAACCAACCTAGTTGTAGTATGGGGCAGGAGCCAAAGCACAGGTCCACTCAGAAGCATAAGCATGAGGCGTCTCATCAGGGACATGATGGGAAAAAGAAGGGAGGATTATATTTCCCCCCTAGGACAGGCGAGGACAAAGGAGGGAGGCCAATCAACCTCCGCCAACAAAATGTTGTAAGGAGAAGTCAAATGATCCCCAAAAAATAGCATTAATGGTGCGTTTAATATCACCTTCAATCAGAATGTCCAAAAGATAAAGGGTATCCGTTGTCTCAACCATAACAAATGTTTCAGTTGCTTTCACCTCCAAAATTGGCAGTGTCTGGTGAACTACGGTGACTTCACCGCACTGTCAAGGAGGGTCACCGCCCAACTCATGTCTAAGAGAAGGGTTCTCACCATCTGGGGCTTTTTTGCTGTCAAAGTAGCAACCTTCTTCTTTTGGAAGGGGGCTCTATATGGAGGTGGTTCCTCCCTCCTGACTTTAGTGTCAAAAGAGCGCTGCTTGTCCCTTTTGGGCTGCACGGACTCTCCATGACTGCAATCCTGTCTCCCGCCTCTGTCGTACTGTTGCTCAGATAATTCCTGAAAAGAACGAGGACAATGAGGATCATAAACCTGAAAATGCTCCAGAGTATTAATTTTAGTGCGATCATGCAAATCATATTGTCTCTCAGAAGCATCCGGTGGCGGTGACCCGCCACGAGACCTGTGCTTTTGTTGTTGTTGTAGATTTAACCCAAAACCTCTTAGGAAAAACCAGGAAGACTATCCTTTTCAGGAGGAGGTTTGCCTAGAGCTTGCGCAGATGGTCTGAAACCCAAATTTTTATGACCCAAAGATGTATAAATATCAGAAATAATAACAGGCAACTCACGCATGCAATCAGCAGCAGCCACTGCAGAAAGTCGCTGGCGTATAATCAAGGACGCTGCCTCACCTTTAACATTAGAAAGAATCATTTTGGAGACCACCGGAAAATTACCCACTAGCTTCATCCCCAAATCTAGGGCAGGACCTGCCCCATGTTCATTCTGTACATGTTTGAGAACGTTCTGAAGAAAGCTCATTGAGGGGGGGCCATAACAAAATGTATGAACTGTATCAAACACCGTCCCCCAGTTGGCCAAATGGGGAACGGTGTTTGCAGTCTGCGGGGGGGCAGACCACTAGGCAAACACATAGTAAGGATCATATGCTTTTCCACCAGGCCCATGTGGATATGGAGTAAAACCTGCCAAGACAGGCCATGCGGCCCCGTCAATACTTGAGGGGCCTATGTGAATAGAAACAAGAGGATGGAGAAGGGTGCCATTAAACAAAATCTGGTGCTCCCAGGCCAAAAGAGGAAGCTCAATGAATGCATAAGGGCGGTAAGCCACAAGAACATTAGCTACCGAAAAAGAATTAAAGTTATTATCATTCTCATCAACAGCAGGGAACGTAACCCCAGAGTAAAAAAAACTCAAAGCGGTATGCAGGATCCGCTTCGACTACAAAAACAACAGGAGACCGCTATGAGCCGGAACTCCAACTGGTTGAGTCATATGCAGATGTAAGGGATTCAACAGCAGCACAGACTTGGGTTTTAACATTTTAAAATCCAAGTTTGAAAAACCTACAGCAATAGGAAGTGCCCACTAACTGAGGATGTAAAGCCCCCACAACGCAGACGTCTCCATGCAATGGTGCAATGGTATTGTGCACAAGCACAAGCGCTACTCAGGGGTCCCGCTAATAAGTACGAGACCAAACATTGGCGGCGCCATGTTGCAGGGATTCTGCAAAATCACAGAACTGTGCTTTGGACCATGGAACCTCAGTAGGCAGGGACTGAGTTATCCTACCATCTTAGTACCCATGAGCCATGGACCGACTAGCTATAGTGTCTCACTTGCCCTCCTACTCTCTCACAGAGGAACAAGTGATTAGATGCCCCAGAACACAACACTCCCACCCCACTAAGGAATCGCAGTGACAAAACACACCCTTTCGTTCTCACACTCGTGCTTGTCCACAATAAGATCTGAGAGAGACACTAGATAAGTTTAAAATATTTATTTTAACTATCGTACTCTAGTATGCAGTATACGTGTCCCAATAAGTAAGAAGATGCCTAACACAAATACAGTCAGCATATTAAGTAATTCATAAATCATAAAAGGAGCTGTCATTGTATAAGACAGGGTAAGCTAACCCCAGCCCCTTCTACAGAAGCAAAGTGATTATACATCAAAAGATCTCCAGGTGTTTGCGGCGGACCCCGTACCTGAGCATGCACAGATGACGGTTTAACATCTCAGGTGTAGTCGCGATCTTATCTGTGTGTTTCCATGTGTTTGCATACCTATAAGGCAAAGAGTACGTGTTCCCAAACAACAGCAGAATTTGTGTGTTTTGTCAATGTGTTAGGGCCTGACCAGAATAACAAGGGGCACTGTTGTTTGACCTTGTCTACGGTGTTCAGGCTAAATCCTAGGAAAGAACAGAGTGTAAAAAAAACAGTAGGTTCTATATGAAAGTACAGTGTGGCACAAAGCAAAATAAGTGTGCATAGAAACGTATGGAAAGCAAAGTAAAGACTGCAACGTGCTCATGCTACCATAGGGAAAATGACAATGGGCCTGCATAGGACACATGACAGGCCCAATAGCTATGCTACCTCAGATTAAATAATCCCCAATAGAAAGACAAAGCGATATGTGCCATGTAGGATCGTGTTTCCATAGGAAATGCATTTTTTGTGTTGTTAATAACTTTGATAATAATTTGACCAATCTCCAGGAAACATTCCAAAAAAGTGCTCTTTCTTGCTTAGTTTGCTTATGGAAAGTTTCAGGGTCAAGCGGGAACCAAGAAAAAAGGGGGGGTCTCAAAACGTGTTTTCCTCATTCGTTTTCCCATAGGAATTTTAGACACATTTCAGCCTCAACCGCTGTATGAATATACACCAACTTTGGCAGACAGCGAGATCTAAGTCCAGAAAGAATCCTTTTTGTAGTTTGGTGTAAATCTATTCAGTACTTTTTGAGCAATTAGTGCTCAAAAACTTTGTATACCTAGGAATGCGGAGGCTCCCCGGCTCCCAACAGATCTCAAACTGAGATCTAATTGGCTGCCACCACCTCAACCAGGAAGTGGTGGCAGCCACCTTGGGACTCAGGACTCTGCCGAGTCCTAAAGAAAAACTGAAAAATACACAAGGGGTTAGGGTAGGAATACCTTGATGCCCTAGGCCTGGGGCAAAAAACATTTATTTTAATTTTGCCGCAAATTCACGGAGGATCCTTGAAATTGCAGATCAAATTTCTTTAAATAAAAAAACAAGCAGGATCTCTCACACTTGTTTTTTTAAGCCCCCCCCCCCCCCGAGTGGGCCAGGGCTCGTGGGGAAGAGATATTTATAGTTGTACAGAGGGGGCAAGTTTGGTCCCCTCCAAAGTCCATTTTCGGGCCCGGGGACCTCATCCCTGGGGCCCAGCCGCATATGTGAAGAAAGAGGGGGAACCTGGCCCCCTCTCCAGGCCAATATCAGTCCCGGGAACCCATCCCCCAGGTCCTAGCCAAAAGTATGTGAAGAGGGGCACGTAGCCACCCTCCCTGGGCCTCTTCGATGCCTCGCACACCATCCCCTGGGACCTGTCTGCATATGTGAATCCACAGGCCAGTCCTTGTGGACAACCACCCACTTTGCACGGCCAAAGGCCAAAGGTCATGCGCAGCGTTGGGTTGGCTGCCTGTGGATGCTTGGGCAGCAGGGCCTGGCCAGAGGCTGTGTGCAGCAGCAGTTGGATTAACATATGGTAATTAAATATTACTTTACGTAAAATTTGAAATTCACTGAAAAAAACAAAGGATAAAGTAATGTTATAGTTAGGTGAAATGTTGAGTAACAACGTAACATTTTAAACTCTAAAAAACACTGAAATTCACCAGTTATAGGTATCCCAAGCAATTAGAACTCGTGCATAAGGTAACTATAACTCTTGGCATCGCCATGCACTGCTATTACACCACTCATGACATCTTCGTTGACATCATTGATAGTATCACTGTGCATGGTGGAAGCGCAAGTTATAGTTACCTTAGGGCACGAGTTACAGTTACTTGATATAACTATAACTGGTGAATTTCAGTGCTTTTTAAAGTTTAAAACGCTACGTTGTTAATGAACATTTCACCTAACTATAACGTTACTTTAACCTTTGTTTTTTTTTAGTGAAGTTATATATATCTCACAGTCCTGGTCCACCACTTTCCTGATGAGACCTTCCGTGTACGGACCACCAGACGCGGAAAGGTTGTTTTTCAAATAAAGTGCTTTATTATTCGAATGGCACACAGTCTAATCCAGGCTAGTGCCTGCCATGACGCGTTCCGACCACCAAAGCATGGCCTTGATCACATGACCCACCTCCATAATCTTTAACAGTTAAATAGTGAACAACCCCAACCATTGCTAAAAACTAACAAGCATTGCTCATGAATATAGAGTACAGATTGTAGATATAAGTTGTTAATTACAAATTGGTTTTCATGACCACAGAACTGTTGTAAAATTCATATATACATCATCTCATTATGCTAATTTTGTCTAAAATAAAATCACATCACGGAATTTAATACATCTCAAAACTAAAATATTCAACTCAACCTAGTAACATGTTCTTGTCACAAGAATGTATCATTAGGATATATCCTGACATGGTATCTATTTATATATATATATACACACACACACACATAAATTATAGCAGTGCATTTGAATATTTGATCTGTGACTCTCATTTAGCGTATTTAAAATCTAAAGTACTTGTGATTAATGGGTGACTTGTAGAGGTTTAAAACTATTAATACAATGGTGAACTGAGTTTACTCCCCAATATATTCACGCAAGACTATTCCACGATGTAAAGATTGAAATATGGGGTCTTAGAATGAACCAGAGCATAGAAACCTAACAAGGAGCTATTTTGGCCTCCTTTCTTACACTTCTAGGCATACTCAATGTTATTAAGTATGTGTTTTTGCAGCAGGGTTAATAGTTCTGAAGACATTTTTAGGTCTCACTTGACCACACAGCTGCCTGTATCATTTCATTCCCTATAGAGTGCCTTCACTTCAACACATGCTTGCTTGGTTATGAATTGCAGCTTTTAAGTGGCAGCCAGATTCTCTTTCGTTGCAACTGGCCAATGTATATAATTTTTCAAACGCCCACTGTTTGTGATAAAGCTCCTTTGCAATGTATGCCATGCATGTATGCAAAGCGTACTCAGTCAATGCATTCATTTGGTAGTTTTAAGACATAATAATGTTATGCTCATCTGCCTTGGAAATACATTATCTTTATTTCAAACTGTTTATGTCGTAGCTTGTGCTGACGTTCAGAGTTTAGCCACTAGTTACACCACACTATGCTCATCTGTGCAGCCAATATGCATATTTGTTTTGTGAAGACATCTACGACACAGGCATATCAATTTTAAGTATATAAAAAGCATGTTACAAGCATATACTTGATGAACTCTAGATGGTTATGACAAGAAGATTAGCACAATAAGCAACAAGTTTAATTTTGTACATTATGAGAATATAGCTATTATTATACTACATAGTAGTGAGAGGAAAAGGACTGGCCTCTCCTTTAAACCTCTCTCTCAAATGACAGCTATGCATAGAAGGGTGTTTGAATGGACTGGCCTCTCCTTTGAGACCTCTCGCTAAGATGACGGGTGTCCATAGTAGGGTCTACAGAGGGACTTGCTTCTCTGCTGAGACCCCTCTATTGTATGACGGCTATGAGTAGTAGGGTGTAGGGTGTAGGGTGTAGGGTGTAGGGTGTGGGAAGAGCCTTAACTCTCTACTCAGAACTCTTCCCAAGCTGATGGGTTTAAATAGTAGACTCTGATAAATACCATCTCCAGTAAGACTCCTTCCTACAGTAACAAGTCTACATACTAGAGTGTATTCAAAGATCACCTACCCTTTCTTATTTTTCACAATCCTGTGAATGTCTTACAATATTTTACCTTTAAAAAAAGAATTAACATTCTACTCATCACAATGCTTATCTCTTACACACTTCTACTCAATAACAAGGGGCACAATATGCATACCTACTAGTAGACTGTGTTGAGAACTCAGCTACTCCTTTTTACTATTCACAATCCCGTGAGAGTACTGCAAAATTGTAAACTTAATATACATTTATTTTTATCAAAGTAGTTAAGTGGGAGAGGTGTGTCACAGTGGCCAGGGGAGCTGACTCTGGAGCACAAGGCTCACGATTCAAACCCCAGTGCCGGCAGCAGATCAGCTCAGCTCAGCACCATGTGACTCTGGGCAATAGCTCACTTTGGGCCATATGTAGGTAGCCTCACATTTACCGATTCATAAATACCGAATTTTACCGATTCGGTATTTATGAATCGGTAAATGTGATGTAGGTAATGATTCGGTAAAGATTACCGAATCGGAAAAGTTCGGTAATTATGAATCGGTATTTACCGATTCGGTAATGAGGCATACCTTCCCATTGATTCCTATGGGCCTGGAGGCCCATAGGAATCAATGGGAAGGTATGCCTCATTACCGATTCGGTAAATACCGATTCGGTAATGGGGGGAGCATATACAAGGGTGGCAGGGTGTCACATTGACACCCTGTTGCACCCCTGAATCTTGCATGTGTGCACATGTGGCGCACATACATGCCCTAAGGGCATGTATGTCTGCCACATGGCACTCTTAAATCAGCAAAATATTGCTTTTTGCAAGATATTCGTTATTTATCAAAAACCTGTATTTGGTGGTAAATAACGAATTTCTAATACTAATTTTCACTCTTCAGAGTGCTCCCTACATCTGATTTCTGGATTTGGTATTTACCGAATCGGTATTTTACCGATTTCTTAATTTCCGAATCGGTACATACCGAATCCAGAAATCAGCCCCCTACATAGCAAATGCCTAAATACCGGTCGGTAACGGGATATATACCGAATTTCGGCCGTTACCGACCGGTATTTGGCTTCCTACATGAGGCCCTTAATGTCCCCAACAGGCCCAGTGCCTTGAGACCCTTAGGGGTAAGTAGTTCACACTTTACAAATACCGGATTTATTTATTTATCCCTTAGAGACCTCCTTTCTAAATCTAGGTGGGACAGCATGCCTGTCTGCTGCCCCCTTATATAGCATTTCATTTCTAAAATTCCAACAGCCAGCCAATCAGAGCACTCGCTCTCATGGGGCTCACAAGAGTCTCTCGCTCACAGAAAAGCATGAAGGCTCACTAGAAAAGAGTCCTCTTGACCAATTAACAAGGCTCCATTTTTAGGTTGAGCCTAGAAAGCGCATCTTGGGGCTTTGAGCACACCTATCGGTTTTGATTGGTTATTTCATATGCCTTTAGAAATTCCTTTGGTTTTGTTGGTGATTGCTTAAATTTGGCCTGCCTTTTGGCTGTTTTGTTCTCGCCCTGCAGACTGCCCCTGCTACAGGGATCCTTTCACTATCTGCCATATGCTTTAGTTAGGGTGCACTACTTTTTGCTTCATGTTTGGCCTTAATCACATTATCTCACAGTGCCATCCGCTACCACCTCCTGCATGTCGCTGCTGCTCCGACGGCCCCCAATGTTGCTTCTGGTACTGTAATTGTTTTATTTACAATGAGCACTTCGTTTCGCAAATGTGCAGCCACGCACCTTTTATCAGTATGGCGCTGCCGCGCTTCATGCTTGGCATTAATCAGCTTATCTCACCTTGCCATCTCCTACCACGTCTCACACATCACTGCTGCTCCAACGGCCCCCAATTTGGATTCTAGCACTGCAATGTATCATATACAATTAGCACTTCTGTTTGTGGGTGTGCTGCCTCGAGCCTTATATCAGCATGGTGATCGCCGCGCTTCATGTTTTTTATAAATGACCTCATCTCCCCATGCGACACTGGTTCTCCAACAGCACTGTAAATCTTGCTTTTAATCCTCATTATTTAAACTCTTAAGCATATCCGCCACAATACGCTTCTTCTCTTTAAAAGCACATCTTGTTAAGATCTCTTTTATTTCGCTTCACTTGTAAAACACGCAACCAACAAAATCATGAACACGTGCTAAACTGTGCTTGTGTACTGCGTTGCGTCAGGAAACAGCAGACATACTAGAGCCAGGCAAAATGTCCACAGCAACTTGTGTTTATTGTACTGTAATATTTGCCACTTTTACGTGCACACTCTGTTGCACTTGTGGCCTCTCTAATCTGCCTCTGTTCATATTTATTTTCTCTTTGAAAATTTCAGAACACGCTGTGCTTAGCACCCCCTCGCCCTCTGATGGTTTTCCCTGTATTTTAACTCTACACCCCCACCACCCTCCGATGGCTTTACCACCCTCCTCCATCATGTTGTTCACAAAATGCTTTTCAAAGAAACGGGACATGGAGCTTTGTGTATTTCTAACTCCCTGTTTTTACATATTTATTTATTTATTTATTTCATTTCTAAAGCGCTACAGCTACCCAACAAAGGGTTTCCCGGCGCTGATGATTCCGTGCATTGAGAAAATCAGGATTTTTAGATGTTAAACAGCCAGGTTTTTAAGGCTTTCCTGAATTTCAGGTGATTCGTTTCCTGCCTAAGAATCAATGGAAGAGTATTCCAGAGGGAGGGTCCCAGGTATGAAAAAGATTTGCCGCCCATTCTCGCCAGCCTGATTTTAGGAATCACAAATTGGTTGGCTGTAGCTGAACGAAGGGTGCGGGATGGACGGTAGGGCTGAATAAGGTTTTGAAGATATTTGGGTGCCTTGTTGATTGAGATCCTATGCATAAGACATAAGGATTTAAATTTTACCCGATTCTCGATTTTCAGCCAGTGCAATTCGCGGATATACTCGGTGGTAGGTGTGGAGATGGGAATTTTCCACAGCAATCTTGCGGCGGCATTTTGCACTGTCTGTAGTCGTCGGGTTATGGCCTTGTTGGCCCCTAGATAAAGCACGTTGGCGTAATCGAGCCTGGAGGTTATCAAAGCATTGATGACCGATTTTTGGGTGTTTTTGGGTAACATCCAACAGATTTTCTTCAGCCACTTTAGAATCGCAAAGCAAGTGGATGATGTCTTAGTAGCTTGCTGATTAAAACTTAATGATTCATCAATGATGACTCCGAGATTGCGTGCTGATTTGACTGGGACCGGGGGTGTGCCCATCACATCAGGCCAGTGCTGGGGTCCCCACATACATGCCGGCATCTATGTGGTTCCCTTTATTTGTTTTTTTTCCCACAGGATTAAACTTCCACTGGGCCGGGCCGCTGAATCAGATGAATGCACCTGCATCTGTCATCCCTGTTGTACCTTGAGGGCACATAAGTAAAAACATTTACATTACAACACCAATAGCTCTAACTCTAAAAATTGCGAGACCTATTGCATTGCAAATGCTTCTTGATTTTGTGCTCTCGCAGAACACCTGTGATACTCTCGCGATCCCTACTGCCAAAATATACAAATAATTTTTACCCTTAATTTTTCAAAAACTACTCAACTGGTTTACACCAAACCACACAAAACACAATCTGTGGACCAACATCTAGCTTCCTGCCAAATTTGGTGCAATTTTGTTCAGCAGTTTTGCTGTAGCCCGTCTGTAGCCCCCCCCCCCCCCTTTTTTCTTGGCCCACTCTTGACGGATCACCCCGAAACTTTCCATGCACAAAGTAGCCAAAAAGTAGCACCTTTTTTTAAAGCTTTTTAGTGATCCGTCTAATAGGGCCAAAGTTATTAGCAACACAAAAATTGTGGAGAAGTGTGGCTCAATGATTAGAGCGGCAGACCCTGATGCAGAGGTCTAGCCCGGGACCAGGGTTCAATTCCCCGCCTCTGCGGGTCTTGGGCTCAAAAATTCCACGGACCTGATAATTCTCGCCTCGGTGCCATTCCAATCATGGAGTCCCACTCTGCAACTCTGGGCAATAGCTTGCTTAATCTCCACAACGGCCCCCACAACGCTAAGGATGCCTGGCCTCCACCTTGGGGGTGCCCAGGAGTGGACGCCTCACAGGGAAAGCCAGGATAGGTTCCACAGCGGTATTCGTACAATGAATATTGTAACCATATTATCGAGGACAAAAATATTGACCGATAAGTATGTCTAGAATTTTTGTTACCTGACTCCACACATATAGACCTTGATGCTATATATGAAGGTACATAGGTGTGAAGTTAAGACTAGTGTATCTATACTTCCCTATATGCACTTACCTTTTGATATTGTTGCCGTCGATATTTTGGCTATGATGTTAAGGTATAACCCTATTCCTTACTCAATATGACAGACTACAACAATCTATCTATCTATCTATCTATCTATCTATCTATCTATCTATCTATCTATCTATCTATCTATCTATCTATCTATCTATCTATCTATCTATCTATCTATCTATCTATCTATCTATCTATCTATCTATCTATCTATCTATCTATCCATCTGTCTATCTATCTGTCTTTCTATTTATCTATCTATCTAGCCTCACTGAATACAAAGGTAAACGTGATGTTATAGTTATGTGTTGAAAAAAGATGAAAACTAACATTTAAAAAACAAAAAAAACTGTAATTTGCCAGTTAGAGTTTAATGAGTTAACTTCAATGTGTGCCCTTCCCATGCACTGCGCATTAGCTCACATATTACATCACTCATGACATGTTAAATAGCAAAACAAGTTATTAGCAAAACAGAAAATGCTGTTCCTGTGGAAACTCTGACCTAACTACATCTACACAGTAGTGACCATCCCTGTGTAATATATACACATTTTATATATATTCACTGAAAAAAACAATAGTTAAAGTGACGTATGAGTTAGGTGTTGTAAATAGAAACAAGATGATGTTAAAAAACTCGAAAAAACACTGAAATACACCAATTACCGTTAAGTGATCTAACTATAACTTGCGCCCACATCATGCAGAGCTTATTACCCGACAAATTACATCACTAATGACATAACTGAAGACATCACTGATTATATTTAAATAATATTGTTGAAATCACTAATGAGATCAACCAATGATTCTGACTGGGCGCTATAGACTTTGTGACCAAGGATTAATACAACAACCTAAATTGGTGGTAGGACTCTGCTAAGCTTGTCTGCGAACATTCAAAAAATGTAAAAACAAATTAGCCATTTATGAAGTGAATACCTTTTGATGGATCTTACAGTCTTTTTACTTGTATTTGTCCAAAGTATTGGTGCAGTGGGGATAGATCACTTGTGGAGAGCTGACCACTGAACATCATTGTCCATTAGTGGCTAAGTTCTGTGTCAAATTTGTCCTACGTATGGCTGAAAATTGTGTGCAGTGGAGGTTTGATGCTTGTGGGGAGTTGGGTGTAGGGCATTACTGGAACCTAGGCACTGATCCCAAGTCATGAAGTGGATTGGATGCAGGGTCTGGCCGGAGGCTGCAACTGTGATGTCATGAGTGAGGTCATGAAATATGTAATTTAACATGTCGTGAGTGATGTAATATGTGAGTTCTTAAACAGTGCATGATGGGGCACAAGTTATAGTTAGGTCACTAAGCTATAAATGGCATATTTAAGTAGTTTTTTGGGGGGGTAAGCTAGTGTCTTGTTACATCACCTAACTATAAATTCAGTTGAACATAAGATGCCTTTGCACACGTCAGCAAGTCAATTATGTAAGTACATATAGTAGTGGAGAGAGCACAAGTACAAGAAACACTTAATAAGTCCGATAAGGTGAATATTTCTTGCTTTAATATGGTTCCGTTGCCCAGCCAACACGTGTTTTGTCCGGGTATGAACCCACGACTTCTTCAGGGCTACAAAAACATATAAGGGTACAATGTAGATATGGTTGTAATCTCAACATACAATGGTTGTTTACAACGTAAGGAACACCAGACACCGCGACTGTGAGTATATAGATAAAACACCCATGAAATGGAAAATCTGTTAAAAGGATCCAAAGAAAGAGACGGCACCTGTAAAGGATAGTAGAACCTAACATGTGATACCATAAAATAGGTGCATGACAGAATAGTGCAGAAAAGACCCATAATCAAAGACAATACAGCGAAGATCCTAGACAGGCTTGCACAGTGTAAATTATACATCAAGAATGGATGAATCAATCTAATAGTGAAGGTAAGGTCATAACGGACCTTAGTACATTTAAGGCTATCAGTATTCAAAGCATATTGGTTGAAGAAAATGTCGGACCCAGTAAACATCTAACTAATAAGAACAAGGACACATAGACTACTTGTGGTAAGGATCCAATAGGATCACCTCCGCAGAACGTAAAAAAGGTAGGAGAAAGAGGGAAAGAACAGAACAGTCAGTAGAAAAAGGGTGAAGTGAACTTCAATCCGATCGTGCCTTTGGGGTGAACAAAACAGAACCAAACAGGCGAACTGGGCGCCACTGCATACCGGAAACCTGAAACCCTTCGCAAGTATTTCTAACTATAAATTCATTTTACTGTTGCTTTTTTTTAGTGAATTCCTGTTTTGTCTACATAATTTAAGGTTTAAGCACCTGATCCAACTAAAACATCACTTTAGCCATTGTCAGTAAATACATATTTTTTTGTCTACCAAAATGCTACCACCTTAAAATTAAGGAGCTGTCATGCAATTGAGAAAATGGGTGCACTGGGTAACCACAGACAAAGGGGGTGATGTACTTATGCAGATGTCTCTTACTTTAACTATTTTAGCCCTTTTATAAATACATGGGTGGGAGCCTAAAATTGCTCCCGTCAACTGGGAGCAGACTGTTCTTTCTCCTTGCCCGCACTGATGTGCACTGAGGGAGCAGCAAAAATGGCTACTTCCTCCAGGCAGGAGCAATACCAGCTCCTGCAGCATGCAGAGAGTCGGATGGGGCAGCGGGGACCCTTGAGGATGGGGTCCCGGGGCCTAATAAGGCCTGTGAAGGGGTGCCATGTGGCCTCCTCCCCTTTTAAATAAGGCATGGCTCTGAAAGATTGGGTCCCCGGGGCATATAAAGGCACGGGGAGCGGGGACCGTGCGTTCCCCTTCACTTTTATTTACATTTTGGCCCCAGGGGATGGGGTCGGGGTGGCCTAATTAGGCTTAGGTGGGGCGAGCCCCCTGACTTTAATAATTGCTCAGCCCCAGGGAATGGGGTCCCGGGGCCTAATAAGGTTCTGGGGTACTTGTCCCCCTCTCGTTTTTAATTGACTTTAGTCTCGGGGATGGGGTCCCTGGGGTCTGTTAAGGCTCAGGGAGGGGGGCTGTGCAACTCCCCTTCCCTTTTAAACAGAAAATGGCTCCAGGGTATGGGGTCCTCAGGGCCTATGAACTAAAAAAAAAAAAATCACCTGTTATAGTTAGTAGAGCTAACTGTAACTTACGTCTCCTCCATGCACTGCTTATGAGCTCACATATTACATCACTCATGACATATTGCTTGACATCATTTATGACAACACTGATAATATCGCAAATGATGTTATTGCTGTAAGTTGTCTATATGCTTACGACTGAATGATTTTTCATCACATGGAAAGAGTCAATGGAAAGTGTGCATAACTTTGTTAGAAAAATAAATATTAAAGACCTAAATTTGAATTTTACCAGCACTATTAACAGTACAGAGGTACATTTTGGGGACTTACCAATCTTTATTTAAAAAATGGTAAGATTCAGTAGAAAGCATAGCAATCATGTTGGCGTGGTGTCAATTATTCATGTTTCTTGTAACCAATCCTGCTACCATATTGTCTGTCTTTAGCATGGATGCACTATGTTTTAAATTAAAATAGGATATTAAATATATTATTATTAAATAATAAATATGTACTATTTGTATGTATTTTTTAACATTATTCTACACTTGTTTATATTTTTTACTATTTTTTTTAATTTAATTTAATTTAACATTATTTCCTATGGGGTTTTATTTTAATTCTCTACCTCCGTTATTTTGCATGGGAGGGTGTTGCAGTTTCAGTGGTTGGCCAAGTGTAGTGATGTACTTATTACAAAAGTGTAAGTTACAATAAAAATGCATTTATGTTGCAAAAAAGTTTGTTACTACAAAAATGTAAGCTACAAGTGTGAGTTACTACAAACATGTACAAAAGTGCTGCTTATGAATAGCAAATTGTAGTTAGTTTTGTAGTACCACTGTACTACAAAACTTTCTACAAAGTTTAATTTGTGACCTAGGCCCAGAGTAAATATGCAGTTGCGCAGAGAGTGATATTCTATTTCTCTTCATAGTTGAGTGTGGAAAGGTGCGGTGACTCATGAGGAGAAGCCCCAACTGGGCTGTGAAGCCCCCTGTCCTTTACCTCCCTTAACACTGATAATAAATAGTGCATTTTACTCTGCACATCTGCATACATGGTTCGTGCAATTAAATTTTTACATGTATATTTGTTTTAACCACACTTATTTAATCAAAACCAGGATGCACAGGGTTAAATGTGTGCAGTAAGTTAAAATCACATTTATAAGGCCTTGTGACTAGGAAGGGTGTATATGTGTGAAAAGTAATTGGTGCCTGTAATCTGGGATGCAGGAAACAATGTTTTTTTCATTTCAATGTTGCTGTACTGTGGCAATAAACTTGAATTTGACCTTTGCACCGTAGAAATAAATACATGTGCGTTTATTAGTGCACATGCCCCACTAACTAGTGCTATTAGGTCACATTTATATTCACTGGAATGGCATCTTTGTATTTATCTATCTATATGTGTGTATGTGTGTGTGCGCCAAATTAATGTACAGTAATTGCCTACTGCTCTCACACACAAACAACACAACACATATATCTTTCAATGAATTAAAACTTCCTCCCGAAGCAATCACTGTGCAGTAATTGTGCACCATGGAAAATCTGACACCCATCTTGCGTTTTCCCTAGTGTGATTTTCAAGCACGATTCAGAGATTCCTTGCTCGAAATGAGAAATAACATGCATAAGTAGAGTTTTGCTTCCCAGTTCCTCACACTTCTTTTGTTTCTGATCAGTTACACCCATTCGAATCCCAGCAGGTTGTTTATGGTTAAATGTGCACAGTGAAAAATATCAGATGTGCATTCATTTCGAACGCCATGGAATTCGGGATTGCTTGCAATCACAATTTGAGACCAAGTAACGCTATGTTCTCGCCATTCAGTATAATGGCTGCTATGTGCTTTGAGACAAATGCTGCAAATGACTTTAAATCCCTTTGGAGCAGAAGTAGTAAAATGCCATTGTCAAAAACCTCGGCATTACTTTGAGGTACCAGTTGAGTTATATGCACAGAGGAACAAGACAGACAGGGCATTGTTGTATTTTGATCAGAACAGATAACAGACCATGTTTAGGATGGAATTTAAATGTGCAGTGGACACACCAGGAAACTGCAAGGGTAAAGCGCTGAAAAGCAGGCACACTGGGGACAATAGGAGGATATATATATACTGGTGAGCACGGCTAGTCTTGCCACGGTTACACTTCAGTCTAGGTTTTTAATGCATACCACTTCAGCGTGTTTGTTGTGATTTGAAAGTTATTTTTATTTTTCTTCATGGTGAGGGAAGAGGAAATGCTCAATGTTGATTGTTGGGGTTATTCTGGTACACAATGGAGCCGTAGGTGATGAATGGTCGTCTTGTTTTGCGTTATTGTTTGTTGCTCGCAGTTCTCTCTGTGCCCTTGCCTTACATTTCCCCGTGTTAGCCCAACCAATCCGCCTGTGTTTTAGTAGGTGTAAATGTGTGTCCTTGTTTCACCAGCAGCTATAACTATTGCAATTAACTTATTTGTCCTGGTCTGTTGGCAGTCAGTTCTTCTCTAATGCAAAAACATGTGGGCATGTCAGGTAAATAGTTTTATGGTGGTGAGATTTCGATTTGTCCTCACTGTTGGCCCTATCACATAAGTAGATTATGGTCAGTGGCATTTCAGTACTTCAGTGGCAAAACTGCTGTGTTTAAATTTGTTGTGAAAATTTTTATTTATCGAAATATCTCAGGCTGCAATGAAAAATATATTAAATGATGCAATATTTTGCTATGGAGAACTCATGTGCAAATAACAGCTGTCAGACTATAATATCATTGGCAGCATTTACTACAGGCATAATCAGATAAACTGGATAGAGGTCTGTTGACGTGATATGGCCTAATGGTGAAACAAGTCACTCAAATCTGAAATCACACTGAGGAATGGGTGTCCGGCTCCTCCTCAAACTGAGCCATTGGAAGACTGAGGGCCTGATTCATAATGGTGATTACACTGTGGACTAAGTTTACTATTTTATGGCTATTCACAAAATCTTTTGGAGTAAATTTACACTTTGATTTTGCAAATAGCTAAAAAGTAGCAAACTTACTCAAAAGTGTAATTTATTCAAAAGTGTAATTTACTCACACCTGTCTAGCCCCGCCCCTTCAATTTGTTGGAGCATGTGAATTACCTATTTGGAGGAAAATTACACTTGGGTTTTGAGAGCAGCCAAAAAGTAGTAAAACTTACTTAAAATTGTAATTTACTCAAAAGTGTAAGTTACCCTTGTGAATCAGGCCTCCATTGCTAAACATCCTATTACCAATAGGGGATTTTCCATACCTGGTGTCTTCTGTCAAGTCCCTGGACATGACCCAATATATGGACTCCCATTGTTGAGCACAATCCAGCGTGAGCAAGGTGTACATCTATCATTCACCAAAAGGACCTATGATCGGTGGTGCAACAATTTAGTTCTCTCCCATATCGATTAATGTAACACAGTCTTAATAGGACTTTCCATATCTTCTGCTTGTACAATCAAACCAAATTTACACTCCGCAGCCCCTTGGGTAATCAAAGTAAAATAACGTGATCCAATAACCTCCTTGAACCACTCATTTCCACCAAGAGTTGCAACATTTACATTTTTAAAGCCCTCAATCTTAACTATCCCTCATAACATAATGAAACATTATCCATAACAGTGTTGCTCATAAGATACAAGAAGCAAATCTAACCAGACCCTAAAAAAAAGAAAAATCAGCCATCAAACCATGCTTTGCAACAAAGTTTTAGAAAAAACTACTTTATGGAATCCAACTAATCTGCTGGATTTTCCAAAATCCTTCAAGGCTCATTTATTCTCTAGCTCTACTCACATGACTCACATTACTCAAATGTAACATCTCCACATAAATGCAACATTGAATGTATGTGTGTAGGAAATAAGCAAGGCGTGTGGATGCCTGTGGCTTTAGTGACCAATAAGTGAGTGGCAGAAAGCATTAGCATGCTCACTGACTTCTGCTACTCTGTGTCTTTCATATTACAGCCCCTTCATCAGAAATCCCCCTCCCTGGGGTAGAAAGAAATACCGTGAAACTCACAAGTGTGGTGGAAAAGAGCAGGGCAGGACTGGGAACAGAAAGCAGCCCTGGCCAATTTTGCCAGACCAGCCCCTGTCTGGTGCATAGCAAGCGAGCGTAGCTCGCGAGCCTGACCACTAGGGGGGTTTGGGGTGGTTCTCCCCCAAATAAAATTTTGGAAAAAGACAGACCTAAATAGTGCTCTTTACAGCACATTTTTTATTACATATTTAATTGTATTAACTTTCAAAGCACAGTAAATAGTAGATGATGACCTTAAAGAGCAAATGGTTACCCAGTCATATGTACCCATAGACCTTCTTACAGAGAGCATCAAAAATAGACACAAGAGTAGTGAATCAGAGAGTACAAAGTATAAGTGAGACCAGCCCCCATACCGTGTGTAGCGAGCAGGCACTGGGAGCGACCACTACTAGGGGGAGTTTGGGGGATTCTCCCCCCCAAGAAAATTTTGGTGACAGAAACCAAACAGTAACCAAAGTTGCTTGAGTCGCCTCAGCTGCTTGAGAGTAGGACTCCAGGAGTCAGAGTGTAAGATTGGAAACTGGTATCTAAAAAGCCCTAGTGCGAAGGAGTACAGGGGTCGGAGTGGGAGCAGAGACAAACAAATGTAGGGGATAGGATGTGGAATAGTTACATGTGTGTAGGGGCCATTCCATAGCGGATATTTTCAATCTCTTTTAGGCAATCTTGGAAATCTGAGAACACCTGTGGCATGTTTTGCCCTCTGAATACATGCGTCAACCTAGACAGGATGGTAGTTATACACTGACAGACTGTCATTTATTTGAAATGACACTCATAATTACGCTGAAATTATGAAAATGCTACACATGGCAACCTGTAACCTTGGCAGTTATGCTGTTGGTGAAACTTGGAGATGGCAACTACCTGCACAGTGGTCATGTGAGAAATATTCTAACTCACTTGTGTGAAAAACGTTACTTACACTGGCAGCAGGGCTTTAAGTGGGCCTGGTCTCTCCGGTGCCGAGCACCACCAGTTTTTTAAAGGAGGCCTCGAAACGGGTCTCTTTCGGACTCTGTTTTGTGCCCTGGCACAGGTGGTCCGTTTGTTTCTGGACTGCAGTGACAGCAGGCACATCGATGTGCATTGCTCACTTCCCACTAGTGGAGAAGTTACGGCATGACATCATGCCAGGTGAGCATTGTAAGGGAAGGGAAATCCTTTAAAGAGAGTTATTTTCTCTCTGCATTTCCCTTCTCTTTTTGAAACGCAGAAGCAGCAACATTGCCCTGGTGTCACCAGGGCTTTAAGTAGAAGCTTTTTCAATATTATATACAAGCCATAGTTGCTGCTTATTTATCTTATGCAACTAACAACCATTGACAAAGGCAATAGTCCTGACTTGTTGGTATGATGTTACTTCTTGTATTATATATCCAGATGCAATGACAGAAACAGCAAACTATGCTAAGCACAGATTTTTAGTTTACATGTTTTAAGCCATGCCCTTAATTACATTCACCTCGCCCCTTTAAGAGACCCCTCCCAGTTTTTCATCCCACTTAAAGCCCTGAATAGCAGTGTACGTAATGTTTTTAACACTTGTCTGAGTGCTCTCCAAAAATGTATTGCTTTTTTATGTCTCGCCTGAGCCAGCGCTTTAGCGCTGCTCTCGCGAGAGCTTTAGTAAACGGGGGGATTTGGAAGTGCAAACTAATGCTTTCAGGCCTCCAAATACAGTGCATGTGCGCCGGGCGCGCGCACCATTTGGCAGCCTGCGTGATCATTTCGCGGCCACTTTGATGTTCTCCGTGAGCCGCGCGGCCACTGAGAACATCAAAGCGGATGCGAAAGTGCTCACCATTTGCCAGCCTGTGTGCCTCTCTCCCCTACCCCCTCCCTTATCCCACTTCCTTATAGCACGAGGAGCTGTCTATCCCTAGCGCGCGCTTCAACGTTCCTCCCCCACCACAGAGTGCGACTCACAGCCGCGCGTCTTCCACAACTCCCGGGCTTGTTCTAGTACCCGTGCATATTTTTCTCTGCTCTGTCCCTCTAAGTACCCCCAACCCATCCCTTCTGCGGCCACTGATGCTGTGTGGAAGGGTATATATGTTTATAAACTGCTACTTTACCAATAATCTAGTCTTAGTAACAGTCGCAATAAACTAACCACCGAGACCTGGACTAAATATAAACTGAATACAACATATTGTCTGTGATCACTAACTGACACTCAGCAGCATCATCACAGGTACAGTGTATGGAAGAGCAGCCCATGCTTTCTCCACATATACATGAGGCACACCACATGCAGGAGTGGTGCATGCTTTGTTTAGAGGCAGAACAGGTACAATACACCCAGCTGTGCCAAAAGTCAAACGGAACAGTTTCAGCCCAGCAGATGCAAAATCCTCTCCCAACTCAGAACAAACTTAGAAAGGGTAACAGTCAAAGCTTCTCTTACATGAAAATATGCATGTCACTGTCACAGACATCTAGAGTAAAACTGTTAACGATGCAGAGACTCGAATCCCGTTCCCAACGTCCAAAGTCGGCAGCTCCGGAGGTTACTCCAGTCTCTCTCCTGCTAGACATCAGTGTGTTTGGCTGCAACTTTCATATTGTTTTCCGCCCTCGCTTAAAGTGAGCTGTCGATGGAAAAGCCTGCTTCCGGGGCTGGCCTTGATTATCCTTCCAGCGCCATGCAGCTAATCAATCTTTTTACCTCCACCCAGGCCTACTCCCCCCCGCCGATATCCTGCTGTCCATACTAGGCGCCTTCATAGCAACATAGCGGTAGCTTAAATCGAGAGCTCCCGTAGGCAGGATAGTTCGAGGCTCACCGCAATCCAGGGCAGCTCCCATGTGCAGGGGGCGCCCCCGAGACCACAGAGGCTGCTCTCACCTCCAGGTTGTGCCGTCAGAGACCGCACAGATCGCTCTTGACCTTAAGAAAGCCCCATCGCTGTTAGGAGACCCGCAAATTCACCCCACAAGCCGCTTGTGGTTTGGAGGGTTTGTGAAGGCGGTGCGTTTACTCACAAGGTAATGACTTTCACTCGCACCGCAACTGCACATTTTTACAGTTTGAGATATCTTTTGTAGCACCAGTCACCTTAACTGGAGTTAATTTCAGCCACAGCTCCTGCCTCCTAGGGGCATGGATATTTAATTAATTCAGGTACCGCCGCCAGCGGCGAGTTGTGTAATGTTGCAATCTTCGCGTTGCAGAGCAATAATTTTCTATCAGTTTAACTCGCCATCTTTGTTTATGCCACAGCTTCTGCCTTTATTAGGCACAGCTGTTTTGACCATTACGGTTGCAGTGGCTTATTTAAGCAGGACCCACGGAGCCTACTTCTTTTCGTGCACTAGTTTTCACTTTGTGCCCGTGTGAATGGCTGGTGCCGAGGCATTTTACTACTCCACTGCCTAGAGGTGATATGGAACTGATTTCTTCGCATGCAGTGATCATTAAAGAGGGACATCAAATTATTTCCGTCGGGCTGCTAGAGCCACGGCAACGCTGAGCCGAGCTGGTGTGCTGCAACCCGCACCGCCTCAGCTGGCTCAACCCTTGACACTAACCCTTTAACAAGCATTGGCATAGCCAATAGGTCTCGCCTTTGGGACCTTATAAGTGTTTAGACATGCAACAGTTGCATAACTAAATACTTATAAGGTCCCAAAAGCGAGACCTATTGGCTATTCCAATGCTTGTTACTTGCTTACCTTCCATAAGCAGGGCAGTTGCGTGCGAAGTGAACCAGCCGGGGAACTAACTTCTCTCTCAGCAGGCTTCGGCGCTGGTTGGCGAACTTGGGGAGGGGGCACTGATCATTGGTCAGACGCACATCGCGCCAATGCCTACATTAAGGTGGTTCAGTTCAGGTAAGGTGCCTCAGTGCCTGGTCACGAGTGGTGATAGTGGCGTGGGCCGTGGGTCCGAAAGTGTAAGCACAACGGCCTGCGCACACTCTGCGCAGTGCGCACACAGGGACAGTGTAGTAGTTGGTTAACTTGGGTTGAATTTAGTAGTGCGTATGCGACGCGCACACGCACTACTAAATTCAACCCAACTATTGCACTCTGATCTCTATCTGTGCAGGTAAAAAGCACCACTACCATTCGTGAGATGAGGTCACCTCACCAATGGCAGTTGTGCATTTTTACCGCACAGACACAGAGGTCAGAGTCCATTGACTGTGCAGAGCAGAGCGACTGACTCTTTCATGGACGTCGGACTCCGAGACGAGTCAGACGGCCTTCTGATTTTGTTGCTGGTTTCCGTTTTTTTTTTTAATCGGCCCCCCAGTAACAAAACCGCCCCCCCCCTGTGGAAAAACCAGCCTCCACCCCTTGCAGCCTCCCGCAGGATTGCCTGGTACCCGGCATCACCAGTCCGGCCCTGGAAAAGAGCATCTCACTTCTTAACAATTTGCCCTGCTGTGGTGACAAATAATTAAATGCCAGAAAGCTTGCCCCCTCAAGGACATCGTATATTGTGTGTGTTCTCTTGTCTGCCCCTATTTCTGAAAGCCCCTCTTTCAGGACCTTAGAAGTAACATCACACCCAGAAGGATAATGAAATATTTAATTTCACAGCTCACATGTTGTGTCCTGTAATATCTAAAGTTTCTTCATGTGGCTGTCGTAAGTTTCAGACCCCTCCTTTAGTGGTTAAGATGAAGAGAAGAGACGTCATGGTTGGTGGCTGAGCACGGGGTACACAGTGGCAGAATTTGGGGGTCGGTGGGATTCAGGGAAGAGCCTGTGGGTGGTTTCAACGGTGGTATAAATGTGAAAAGCAAGGAACACTGACTCCAGTAAAGAAGGGTAAAGAAAGTCATTACATTTTTTTGGGTCAGAGGTTTGCAGAAACAAACATACATGTTCAGACTCGCAAA
The DNA here is from genome assembly GCF_964204655.1 of Triturus cristatus. Classification (NCBI taxonomy): domain Eukaryota; kingdom Metazoa; phylum Chordata; class Amphibia; order Caudata; family Salamandridae; genus Triturus; species Triturus cristatus. The sequence goes on along the minus strand of NC_140591.1, from coordinate 335,153,203 downwards.
CAATCCCAAATCCTTTAGTTGCTGTGCTGTTTGCATTGTGATGAGAACACTATGTTTTATTTTCATATGTTCTTCTCATGTATGTACCCCACTGTCACACACCAGAAAGGACGCAGGGTCAGGGGGTCGATAGAACACTGTTTTATTAACTATGCACAGCTTGTTGTCTCTGGGATTGTTCGTGTCTTTGGTCTTCGGGGTCTTGGCTCAGGATTCCTGTTGGTGCACCAAGGGTCTTCCGATGTCTCTGGGAATGGTTCTTCTGTCGGGGTCTCCGCCTCAGGAAAATAAGAATGGGTACAGGCTGTTAGGAACTCTATACATGCAAGTTCTGACTCCCACCCGTTCGGTGAAAAACTAAAACTAAAGGGGGAGAGGACCTCCTGTCTTGGATACCGGGTTACCTCACCCGGCCGTTTGCAATGTGTGCAGGCCAAGAGGAGACTATGTACCCGTGTGTTTAAAAGAGAAGAAAAGCAAATAAAAAAAAGGAAGGAGTTTTCGTGAGGGAACCTGCCCTTGTAGGAAGGGAGAAAGGGCCAAGAGTTCTATCTCCACTCAAGGCCTCTGTGTGCCGCCCTACGCAAGTGCTGCTTAGCTGCCTTGTTTTTATCGTTCTTCCTCCGCCCGGGTCATAAGCGTCACCCGGTCCCATACCTCAATACCCCAGGAAGGCCACCGGTGAACCGCCCAGCTTTGCCAGACCCTCCCTGTCCCTCTCGGCACTTGCCTTGTACCGTGACCCGGCAACGGGGTCACGGCTGCCTCGTCCTCCGCGCGTTCCCGAGGGTATCTCCCTGGAGCCGGCTGCTGGATCTGGCCCTGCTTCGTCGTTGCTCCTCTCGCTCTCGTCCGTCTCGGATCCTTCTCCCCTTCCGCTGCTTTTTTCGTTCGTACCGCCGTTTTTGTCCTCAGGGTCCGATGCTCCGTCTTCATCGACCGTCTCGCAACCCGCCGCTGGTTCTGTCTCTTCCCCTTTTCTTCTTCCGCCCGGGTTGAGGGCTGGCCTTCCTGATTGCGGGAGTGCGTTCCTGATGGTGCCCCCAGGGTGCCGTGGGTCCGCCCCCATCGCAGCTCTGTCACACGGCATTCCCACCAGACATGGCCGATCGGGCCACGCAGCTGCCTCTGGACTGGAGAGGAAGTCCACGTTAGCCTGCTGCACCCCAGGCTGATGAGATACCAGAAACGAAAAAGGTTGTAAGGCCCAGATCTATCGCAAAACGCGTGCATTGGTGTCTTTGTTTCGTGCCAGCCAGACCAACGGGGCATGGTCGGTCAGCAGAAGGAAAGACCGGCCGAGTAGGTAGTATTGGAGGGCCTGAACAGCCCATTTGATGGCCGAGCATTCCTTCTCAACTGTTGAATAGCGGGCTTCTCGGGGTAACAGTTTGTGGCTGAGATAGGCGATAGGGTGCATATTACCAAGGGGGTCGGGCTGGGACAACACCGCCCCCAGACCCCGGTCCGAGGCGTCAGTCTGTAGGGTGAATGGCTTGGTAAAGTCAGAACACAAAAGTACGGGTTCGTGACATAGGGCGTCCTTCAATAAGGCCAGACTCCTTTGTTGTTCGTCGGTCCAGTCTCTAATGGTGTTGAGGTGGTTCTTTGACAGCATGTCCGTCAGAGGGGCTGCTAGGTCCGAGAAACAGGTGATGTATCTTCAGTAGTACCCTACGAGGCCCAGGAAGGCGCGTATCTCTTTCTTGGTGGAGGGTTGGGGTAGGTTCCTGATGGCCTCTACCTTGTCCACCTGTGGCCTGAGGCGTCCTTCTTCTACGTGATAGCCCAGGAACCCGGCAACGGGGTCACGGCTGCCTCGTCCTCCGCGCGTTCCCGAGGGTATCTCCCTGGAGCCGGCTGCTGGATCTGGCCCTGCTTCGTCGTTGCTCCTCTCGCTCTCGTCCGTCTCGGATCCTTCTCCCCTTCCGCTGCTTTTTTCGTTCGTACCGCCGTTTTTGTCCTCAGGGTCCGATGCTCCGTCTTCATCGACCGTCTCGCAACCCGCCGCTGGTTCTGTCTCTTCCCCTTTTCTTCTTCCGCCCGGGTTGAGGGCTGGCCTTCCTGATTGCGGGAGTGCGTTCCTGATGGTGCCCCCAGGGTGCCGTGGGTCCGCCCCCATCGCAGCTCTGTCACACGGCATTCCCACCAGACATGGCCGATCGGGCCACGCAGCTGCCTCTGGACTGGAGAGGAAGTCCACGTTAGCCTGCTGCACCCCAGGCTGATGAGATACCAGAAACGAAAAAGGTTGTAAGGCCCAGATCTATCGCAAAACGCGTGCATTGGTGTCTTTGTTTCGTGCCAGCCAGACCAACGGGGCATGGTCGGTCAGCAGAAGGAAAGACCGGCCGAGTAGGTAGTATTGGAGGGCCTGAACAGCCCATTTGATGGCCGAGCATTCCTTCTCAACTGTTGAATAGCGGGCTTCTCGGGGTAACAGTTTGTGGCTGAGATAGGCGATAGGGTGCATATTACCAAGGGGGTCGGGCTGGGACAACACCGCCCCCAGACCCCGGTCCGAGGCGTCAGTCTGTAGGGTGAATGGCTTGGTAAAGTCAGAACACAAAAGTACGGGTTCGTGACATAGGGCGTCCTTCAATAAGGCCAGACTCCTTTGTTGTTCGTCGGTCCAGTCTCTAATGGTGTTGAGGTGGTTCTTTGACAGCATGTCCGTCAGAGGGGCTGCTAGGTCCGAGAAACAGGTGATGTATCTTCAGTAGTACCCTACGAGGCCCAGGAAGGCGCGTATCTCTTTCTTGGTGGAGGGTTGGGGTAGGTTCCTGATGGCCTCTACCTTGTCCACCTGTGGCCTGAGGCGTCCTTCTTCTACGTGATAGCCCAGGAACCGAGCGGAGCCGGTGGCAAGCATACACTTTGCAGGGTTGGCTGTGAGTCCTGCCTGCCGCAGGCTATCCGGCTGCATACTGTTGATGGAGGCACAAAACGACATCCATCAATCTCTGGAATGTGGCTGGGGTGCCATTGAGGCCGAGCGGTAGGACTCTGAAATGAAAGAGGTCGGAGGGGGTAGCAAACGCTGTTTTCTCCCTGGCCTCAGGGGCCAGGGCGATCTGCCAGTACCCCTTTGTGAGGTCAAGAGTGGTGAGGAACTTAGCTGAGCCTAACCTCTCAATCATCTCATCCACCCTGGCCATGGGATAAGAATCAAAACGGGATAGGGAGTTTAGTTGTCGGAAATCTACACAGAATCTCACTGACCTGTCGGGTTTCGGGACTAGGACTATCGGGGAGCACCACGGGCTACTTGAGGGTTCTATGATGCTGTCCTGTAGCATGGTCTCAACCTCTTGTTCTACCACCAGTCTTCAGGCCTCTGCGATACGGTAGGGACGGAGTCGAACGGGTTTAGCCCCGTTGGTATTTATATGGTGTTGTATCAGGGGGGTTCTGCCAGGGCGCTTAGAGAAAACATCCCTGTACTCTTTGGTAAGCATAACAAGGGTCTCTTTTTGGGTGTTGTTGACTCCAGGTCCCATCTCGGGACTGTTACTGGGGTATCATCCTGGTGCAGGGGCGGAAAATGGATGGTCAGGCGTTGTTGATCTGTTATCAATAGGGCGTGGTGCTGTGGGGGATCAGGGTAGGGTTCTTCCTCCCATTTCTTTAGGAGGTTTACGTGGTAGACCTGTCCTGTCCTTCCGGTGTGTGGGACTGAAACCCGATAGGTGACTTGGGTGACCTGTTGGATGATACTAAAGGGTCCCTTCCAATGTGCTAGGAGTTTATTATCGGATGAAGGCAATAGGAGGAGAACCTTGTCCCCTACCTGAAACGTTCTTAGGCGGGCTTGCCGGTCATATGATTTTTTCTGTCTATCCTGTGCAGCCTCTAGGTTTTCCCTTACATGTGCCAACAACGTGGCTAGTCTGTCCTTAAGGCTAGTGGCATAGTCAAGCAGACCTTGTCCCTTGTCATTTTCCTCCTCCCACTTCTCCGCTGCCATCTCTAGAAGGGTCATGGGCTTTCGCCCAAAGACAAGCTCAAAGGGGCTGTACCCGGTGGAGGATTGGGTGTGGGTGTATATTGCGAATAGGGTGAGGGGCAGGTGCCTGTCCCAGTCCCTGCCGAATTATGATACTGCCTTCTTTAGGATGGTTTTGATGGTGTGATTATAGCGTTCTACCAGCCCATCTGTTTGAGGGTGGTAAACAGACATCCGTATTTGTTGGATACCCAGGAGTTTGCAGATCTTGGCCATCAGTTTGGACATAAAAGGCGTGACATGGTTGGTCAGGAGTTCCCTAGGAAAGCCCACCCGGCTAAAGAACCCCAGCATCGCGTGAGCCACACTGTTTGTTGTCATGCTAGAGAGGGGTATGGCTTCAGGGTATCGGGTTGCATAATTTACCAATACCAATATGTATTCGTGCCCTCGTGCGGACGTAATCAAGGGACCTACAAGGTCCATACCAACCATGGTGAACGGGATATCGATAATTGGGAGAGGCATTAGGGGTGCTCGGGGCACATAGGGGGGATTGTTTTGTTGGCACAAAGGACAGGCAGCACAGTGGCGTCTGATGTCTGAGAACACCCCTGGCCAGTAGAACCGGCGGAGGAGGTATTCCTCGGTTTTTTCTCTCCCGTAATGTCCCCCCCCCTTGGTTATGGGCCAGGTGGAGGACTTGGAGGCGGAAGGGAGTGGGCACCAGCAACTGTCTTGTTGTTTCCGTGGAGTCCTTCCTTACCCGTCTATACAACTGTCAGGGTTCACGGGAGGTTTCCTCCGCGTAATTCGGAATCCACCACTGTGAATATCATCTCCTCGGTTAAACCGAGTAATGGAATTGATGGGGCTCTCAGTTGGCGTATTTGTTGGCGCCGCTGGATTTCCAATATGGCCGGTGACGCATTCTTGGGTCGGCGTTCTAGTCTTTACTGAATTCTAACGCAGCAGGTGAGGCGCGCCTGCCAACGTTCTCGAGCGCACTTCACCAGAGAAATTATCGAAGCAACACGTACCTCACCGTCGTGGAAGCTAGGGTAGGTCGCGTCGAGGAATTTCGTCGTGCTATCCTTCGACGGTCACCTTACATACTCAGGTTAGTTTATCTCGTAGTAACTCGAATAGTATATAGAACCTATTCCTGACAAGTAGGAAGTCCGAATTCTAGTCATGAGTGACAAAGAGTAGTTCAGAGTCCGGTGACAATTCTGAGTTAATTCCGCAGAATTACATTAAGACTCTCTTGGAGTATTCATAGTTTAAAACCTGAACAACGCGAAACCCTCCTCGCACTGTTCATGTTTAATTCCTGTTGGGACAAGATAGATAGCGCATTAGTCTTAGAGTTTCCGAGTAAATCTACCATAGTACCTAAACAGCGAAAAGAACCTCAGACATTATAGATAAAAAGGTTATCAAAAACTAGGAAGTCTATTTACGCCTAGCTTACCGTTATCAGTTCCTAAGGCTGTAGCTCAACGAAAAAGTACAACATGCTCACGGCTAGAAGATGAAGTAAGTTAACAGTTACACACAGCAGTGTAGTTATACTCGACAGAGAAAATTCACGTTACTCACCTGTTTAATTCTATTTCCAAGACCCGACACCACCTTCACTCCAGTAAGAAAAGAAGAAGAAGAAAGGGTTAGCAAGAGCCAGAGCAAGTCAGTTGTTACACACTCAAGCAACTGAGAAATAGAAGAGAGGTTTGGCCCTGAATACCTCCTGGTAAGACAAGCTAATTCATTACCTCATATACAGTAAGTTAATTGCTTAAGGAATTGTGTAGTGAACAAATGCTAATTGTTGCAGAATCGTTTCTCTACAACGACGAAGATATCCAGGGCTGTCTCTTCTCTGTCCAATTCCCCTTTCCCCCGTCGACACTTGCCCGTAGAGAGTTATACCTATTCTCGCGGAAACGTTCCGATGGGGGCATTGGGAAATTAGCATCATTCTGCTCCCGTGTTAGTTGAAGACTGTAAACGCCTCTGACAGAGTGAAGTGCCCACGTTGTCATCAGCACCTGAGCAGAATGGCGGAAGGGTTAGATCTAAAAAATTTGAGTGAAATACTTGGAAATATACAAAGGGATCTAGGAGCTGTTAGAGAGGAGAATCAAATCTTAAGACAGGAGATACTAGTTATCAAGGGAAGGGAGACCATTTCTGGAACACATGTAAAATCCACAGCCTTTGAAACTCTAGGACAAAACATAAGTTCAAGCTCTGTACCCTTGGGTACCACTCAGGTGGTGCACTCCTTGTCCCCAGTAATTCCCCTTGCTCCTCCGGAGCGATTTAATGGAGACACCCAAAAGGCCCAGATTTTCTGACTCAATGCTCCCTACATTTTATGTGCCGTCCTGCGATTTTCCCTGATGCTCAATCTCGGGTAGCGTTCATTTTATCTTATCTTAGTGGGGATGCTGCCTCCTGGTCGATGCCCTTAGTAACACAAGATGATCCAATCCTTTACAATCTTGAAGATTTTAAGAAAGAATTTCTTCGTATATTCGATAGGAGGAAAGCTTCACAGGCCACGGATAATGAATTGCTAGAGCTTCGTCAGGGTAATAGAGAGTTGGTGTCTTATTTGGCTCAATTTAATAAGTTGGTAGTGGAGACAAATTGGCCAATGAATAAAAGAGCAGCAGTGTTTTACAGGGGATTGAAAGATGAACTAAAAGATGCCCTGTCTCAGGTTCCAAATCGACCCTCTGAAATCTCAGCCTTAATAGACCTGGTGTTAGAGATTGATTATCGCCTAAATGAAAGAAAGGGAGAAAGAAGAAGGGATTTTAGATCAAGTGTCCCTCGGTTTGATCGAATCAAGTCAGAATCAACACGAACTGTTGAGCAAACCACTCGAGAGGAACCTATGCAGATAGGTGCCATTAGAGGCCCATTGTCGCAGGAAGAAAAAGAAAAAAGACGTCAGAACAAGCTTTGTATGTACTGTGGAGGAAGTGGTCACTTTGTTAAGGCCTGTCTGAAGAGACCTAAGTTACAAAACAAGGAGAAGTAAAACTCTCAGCACCACCAGTAGGCGGAGTTGGACTGGTGGATGCAAGTAAAGACACAACTCCAGTGTTTCATCAACTGGCGAACACCCAGCAAGTCTCCACACCTCACCTGACCTTAGCTGTTACCTTGAAATTTCGGACAGTGATCTTGCAGGAAATCGCAATCATGATAGACTCCGGGGCAACTGGTAATTTTTGCGATCAAAAATTTGCAGTTCAGATAGGTTTACTGGCAATCAAAAAGGAGAAGAGCGAAAAGGTTAAGGCAGTTGATGGGTCAGACTTAACTTCAGGACCAATAACCAGCCACACTGAATCTGTACAGATAATTACCAAGGAGGGTCATCAAGAACTAATGCAGTTTGATCTAATAGATGCTCCTCAATTTCAATTCATTTTAGGAATTCCATGGCTCACAGAACACAATCCGTCAATTGATTGGGAGGCCAGAACCATAGCCTTAGATTCAAAATATTTTGCCCAACATTGTTTCTCTGAACCAGACACTCTAGCTGAAAAAAGTGTGGCTGCGCAACTTTGTGACAATGGACAGACAGTATGCGTAATTCAAACTACTGAAATTCCTAAAAACCTTCAGGATTTCAAGGATGTTTTTGACGAAGCTGAAGCAGAAAGATTACCTCCACATCGGTCTTATGACTGCAAGATAGACCTGGAACCGGGGGCGAATTTACCATGCAGCCGAGTTTACGCCCTCACTGAAAAGGAGAATCTTCATCTAAAGGAATACTTAACGAAAAATCTGGATAACGGTTTCATTAGACCTTCCCAGTCACCAGTATCCTCCCCTCTCTTTTTTGTGCCCAAGAAAAGAGGGGACCTTCGAACCTGTATAGACTTTCGAGCAATCAATAGAATAACAACAAAGAATCGTTATCCTTTGCCTCTGATCTCTGTGTTGATTGACCAAGTTAAAGAAGCCAAGATTTACACCCGACTTGATCTTCGGGGAGCCTATCACCTAATCAGAGTGCGAGAAGGTGACGAATGGAAAACAGCCTTCAGGACTAAATACGGTCTTTACGAATATCAGGTGATGCCGTACGGCCTATGCAATGCGCCAGCGGCATTTCAGTACTTCATAAACGATGTTCTGAAGGACTTCATTGATCTATGTGTGATAGTATACATAGATGACATCTTGATTTATTCTAAGTCTGAAGAGGAACATCACGGACAGGTCCGAGCTGTTTTACAACGTCTCAGAGAAAATTCCTTATATGTGAAGCTAGAAAAATGTTTGTTTAACACCACCACAGTAGAGTTCCTGGGATTCGTGTTGTCACCTTCTGGAATCACCATGGATGAACACAAGGTAAAGGCAGTTGCGGACTGGCAATCTTCAACCACCTTTTTTATCTCATTGATTGGAAAGGTTTTGGACCTGAAGAGCGATCCTGGGAGAAATGCTCGGATGTCCACGTGCCACATTTGATCCAGGCCTTTCATGCCAAGTATCCTAATAAACCTCGCTTGGAGGAAACCCCGTTGAGAGGGGGTACTGTCAGGGTTCACGGGAGGTTTCCTCCGCGTAATTCGGAACCCACCACTGTGAATATCATCTCCTCGGTTAAACCGAGTAATGGAATTCATGGGGCTCTCAGTTGGCGTATTTGTTGGCGCCGCTGGATTTCCAATATGGCCGCTGACGCATTCTTGGGTCGGCGTTCTAGTCTTTACTGAATTCTAACGCAGCAGGTGAGGCGCGCCTGCCAACGTTCTCGAGCGCACTTCACCAGAGAAATTATCGAAGCAACACGTACCTCACCGTCGTGGAAGCTAGGGTAGGTCGCGTCGAGGAATTTCGTCGTGCTATCCTTCGACGGTCACCTTACATACTCAGGTTAGTGTATCTCGTAGTAACTCGAATAGTATATAGAACCTATTCCTGACAAGTAGGAAGTCCGAATTCTAGTCATGAGTGACAAAGAGTAGTTCAGAGTCCGGTGACAATTCTGAGTTAATTCCGCAGAATTACATTAAGACTCTCTTGGAGTATTCATAGTTTAAAACCTGAACAACGCGAAACCCTCCTCGCACTGTTCATGTTTAATTCCTGTTGGGACAAGATAGATAGCGCATTAGTCTTAGAGTTTCCGAGTAAATCTACCATAGTACCTAAACAGCGAAAAGAACCTCAGACATTATAGATAAAAAGGTTATCAAAAACTAGGAAGTCTATTTACGCCTAGCTTACCGTTATCAGTTCCTAAGGCTGTAGCTCAACGAAAAAGTACAACATGCTCACGGCTAGAAGATGAAGTAAGTTAACAGTTACACACAGCAGTGTAGTTATACTCGACAGAGAAAATTCACGTTACTCACCTGTTTAATTCTATTTCCAAGACCCGACACCACCTTCACTCCAGTAAGAAAAGAAGAAGAAGAAAGGGTTAGCAAGAGCCAGAGCAAGTCAGTTGTTACACACTCAAGCAACTGAGAAATAGAAGAGAGGTTTGGCCCTGAATACCTCCTGGTAAGACAAGCTAATTCATTACCTCATATACAGTAAGTTAATTGCTTAAGGAATTGTGTAGTCAACAAATGCTAATTGTTGCAGAATCGTTTCTCTACAACTACCCGGGCCCAGGCATTTCTCAAAGAAGGGCCCTCTGCTTGTGCTGCTCTGAAGCTGCGGGGTCTTCCTGTCTCGCCGTCTGTAACAGAGGAGGCATAAAGAGGGTTAGCGAGCCCGTTCAACACCGCCTCTTGATTGTGTTTTCTTTTGGCGCTGCGGGTTTTCTTCACCCGGTCCCTACCCCCTTCTATGATTGCAGTGTAAAAGGGTGCGGTTTTGAGCGGAGTGCACTCTTCTTCCTGTTTGATGGTTTTAGCCAGAAAGGCTTTGAAGTCGGGACAGTCTGTCCCGATAATGCATTCTTCCACTAGCTCAGGGATCACACCCACCCTCAGGCCTCTTTCCACTCCGTTATCCGTAAGGTCCACCTCAGCCACCGAGTAGATCTTATGGTCCCCATGGACACAGGTGATCGACACCTTCTCTCCCATTTTCCACTGTTGAGCCAGGACCCGGGCTTGGGTGAGAACCGAGTGTCGGCATCCGGAGTCAATAAGTGCGTTGATGGGCCTGCCGTTGATGACAAGCGCCAGGTGATAGGCTTTATTCTGGTCTCCAGCCAGCAGGACCCTTCCTCTGGTGTAACCCACCTCCATGGGTTCGGTCGTGTTATGTCTTTGGGGACAGAGACGGGCGATATGCCCCCACTCGGCACAGCGGAAGCACTGGGGGCCTGTCCCCCCTTCTCTTGGGGCAGGACGGGAAAGAAAGGCGGGATCTATGAGGGGCCGGATCGAAGGGTTCATAGGGCTTGGCTCCGGGGCTCTCCACCGGGGCGTATTGTTTATGGACGGCCTTATTAGTGGGGCCCTTATCTCCGGGAGTCTCTGGTGGGCACAGGCCAGCTCCATTGCCTCTGTGATCGGCACCTTGGGGTGTTGTTTTACCCAAGTGCGTGTAGCGCTGGGGAGGGCATCCAAGTACTGTTCCAGAAGGACTTTCTTCATTTCCTGTTCCATGGAGGACCTGTGGGGTTGCAACCATCTATTCCCTAAGTCTTGGACCCTGTAGAATAAGGCCCGGGGGTTGTCCTGGGGTAGCCATCTTTCCTTATGGAACTTAATCCAGTAGTATTCTTGGTAACAACCCAGCCTCTCAAGGATGGCCTTCTTCACGATGTCATACGGGGTGGTGCCGGCTGGGTTGGCGGCCTGGTAAGCGGTCTGCAACTCCCCTGACAATAAAGGTGCCACGTATTGTCCCCACCGCTCAACTGGCCACTGGGCAGTGCTTGCAACCCTTCCAAAATTCGTAAAAAAGAAGTCTGGGTCATCGCCGGGCTGGAACTTTTGTAGAACGGAGCTGGGGACGTTAGGGTGTACCTTGCTGCTAGCGGTGGTGTCCATCAGCCTCTGGATGGCGGTATCCTGAACCGCCTGATTCTGTACCATGAGCCCTGCCTGAGCCTGTAGGGCTTCCTGCAGGTGCTCTCGGTCTGTTTTGGCCTCAGTCGCTTGTCCCTCCACGACCAGCTGGAGATGGCGCTGGTCTTCGGCCAACTGCTTTAACATGTCCTCGAGGCATAGGGGGTTGCTCATTTTCCTGATGTGTGACGGGATTGAAGGGGAAATCCCACTTCTGACACCACTTGAAACACACCAGAAAGGACACAGGGTCAGGGGGTCGATAGAACACTGTTTTATTAACTAAGCACAGCTTGTTGTCGCTGGGATTGTTCGTGTCTTTGGTCTTTGGAGTCTTGGCTCAGGATTCCTGTTGGTGTACCAAGGGTCTTCCGATGTCTCTGGGGATGGCTCTTCTGTTGGGGTCTCCGCCTCAGGAAAATGTGAAGGGGTACAGGCTGTTAGGAACCCCATACATGCAAGTTCTGACTCCCACCCATTCGGTGAAAAATGAAACTAAAGGGGGAGAGGACCTCCTGTCTTGGATACCGGGTTACCTCACCCGGTCGTTTGCAAGGTGTGCATGCCAAGAGGAGACTATGCACCCGTGTGTTTAAAAGAGAAGAAAAGCAAATAACAAAAAAAAGGAAGGAGTGTTCATGAGGGAACCGGCCCGTGTAGGAAGGGAGAAAGGGCCAAGAGTTCTATCTCCACTCAAGGCATCTGTGTGCCGCCCTACGCAAGTGCCGCTTAGCTGCCTTGTTTTTATCGTTCTTCCTCCGCCCGGGTCATAAGCGTCACCCGGTCCCGTACCTCAATACCCCAGGAAGGCCACCCGGTGAACCGCCCAGCTTTGCCAGACCCTCCCTGTCCCTCTCGGCACTTGCCTTGTACCGTGACCCGGCAAGGGGGTCACGGCTGCCTCGTCCTCCGCGCCTTCCCGAGGGGTATCTCCGTGGAGCTCCTCGCTGCCGCCAGCTGCTGGATCTGGCCCGCTTCATCGTTGCTCCTCTCGCCCGTCTCGGATCCTTCTCCCCTTCCGCTGCTGTCTTGGTCCGTACCGCCATCTTTGTCCTCAGGGTCTGATGCTCCGTCTTCATCAACCGTCTCGCAACCCGCCGCTGGTTCTGTCTCTTCCCCTTTTCTTCTTCCGCCCGGGTTGAGGGCTGGCCTTCCGGATGGCGGGAGTGCGTTCCTAATGGTGCCCTCGGGGTGCCGTGGGTCCGCCCCCATCGCAGCTCTGTCACACCCACATTCTAGGTCAATGTATGAAGGAGAATCTAGCTCATGGGGAAACTTCAGTTCCAGTGAGGCATTTGGAAACAACCTGTGAGAAATTGGGTTGTTGGTTGAGGGTGGTGACACCCCAATCAAGCATCAACCACAATCCTTGTCAGGGTGAACTATAAAAAGCAACTAAATTAACTTGTGCTTAACCCTCTGGTAGCTTGGCACAAAAGCAGTCAGGCTCAATTTAGAAGCAATTTGTAAAGTATTTATGCATTACTTAAACAGTAATAAAGTGAGAGCACAACACAAGAAAAATCCCACACCGATTTAGACAAATAGAGTAAATGTTAATACATTATTTGATACCAAAATGACAAAAATCAAATCAGTAGAACCAGATTTATGAACTTAGTTTGAAGTGATAAGTAGCGCCTAAAAGATCAAAGTGCCAACCATGAGCATCTAGTTGCGTGAGACCAGGGCAAAGTCGAAAGTTATGGCCAACCGCGATGGACTGTGGGTCGGATACATTAAGAGGATTGGGCCCAGTCTCTGCTTACCTTCAAACTCAGAAGGAAATTTTAAAGAAAATTTCTGAGAAGGTTTAGCGGGGCAAGGCAGCTGGCAGTGTCTGGGGAGGAGGCGTTGTTGTTTGATATCCACTGGACAAAGTCGGGGTGAAAATTTCTGCATATGGACTTAGTTGGAAGTTAAAAATCTCAAGCAGGACGAAGCTAAGGGTTTTGCTAACAAGGGCTCCACATGAGTGGGTACCCAATCTGTGAGAAGCCACTGAACAGGATTTTCTGCTAAGAAGAAGAACATAGCAGGAGCTGCCTCGAAGTCAGGCTAAGCAGTGATGCACCTTGGGCAGATCGACGAGCAGGTAGGTCTCAGTTTCCTCCTGGTTCTCAGAGCACTTTTAAGGTGACAATTTGTTAAGCCCTAAGTTTTGGATTTGGGCTCTCTGGGCACCTTTACCCCCACTCCCAAGGATCCGGATCTGGAAGTTCTGGGTTCAATTAGCAAAGCATGGCTCAAGCAGTAGGGCAGACCTCTGGTGCTCAGAGCAGGCATCAGGCAGCAGAACAGTCCTTCTTGGTGCTGTAAAGCAGTTCTTCTGAAGTATACAGCAAGTCACAACGCAGACGTCCTCTGAGAGTCCTTTCACAGGTCCAGGAATGAACTGAAGAGTGGGTCTGAGGGTCCTATAGTAAATCGTTTGCCTCCTTTGAAGTGGGAGAAACTTCTGGATGTTTCTCCTCACTGAAATATCTGGAAGTTCCTGCCTCCCTGTCCTGGCCCCAGTCTGTCTTCAGGCACAAAAGGCTAGTGTGAAGTTCTTTGAGAGCAGGACACAGCCTATTGAAGTGCAAGTGGGGCTGTGCACAGCTCAGGCCTCCCCCCCCATTGTGCCTGAGATGGCCCATCCAGATACACCTAGTGCTTCTATTGTGTGGCTGCCTGGGAGGAATACACAAAGGCCAACTGCCAACTACACACAGTCATGTCACCCTGGAACAGGCTGCAGGCATCAAATGGTTAGGCCTGGGCGGTGAACTCTACTCCGTTCGCAGAGTATGCTGAGTTTTGTGTAGTCTGCACGCTGCGGAGCTCGCGGAGTGCAGAAAACGCCGCTCCGTGTACAGCAGCGGACGTTTTTTCCCGCTCGCGAATTGGCGAGCACGAGCTACCACTCAGGTAGAATTTGTACCCGAGCGGCAGGATAGATCAGCGCGAATGGCATTTCGCACTGCACTTTGCCATTTACGGAACTTCGCTGAGTTTTTTCTGTCACTTCGTGGGCTCTGCGTAGCGAAATTCCGCAAACTATGCCCACCCTGCAAATGGTTAGGACAAGAAAATGCCAACTTTCAAAAAGCAGCATTTTCAGAATAGTGACTTAAAACCCGACTTTACCATTCAAGAGGGTTTTAAATGACAATTCCTCAGACACTGAACATAACTTTTCTACCTGCTCCTAATCGAACGTTAGCACTTATTAAATGTTATAAAGTAACTCAATGTTATCCTGTGGGAAAGGTAGGCCTAACACTAGTGAAAACGGATTTGTGAGTTGTTTACTACCAGGACATGTAAAACTTAAAAGTACATGTCCAACTTTTTATTTACCATGCACCCTGCCCTATAGGCTGTCTAGGACCTACTTTAGGAGTGACTTATATGAAATACAAAGGGAGTTTTAGGCTTGGAAAGGGGGTTATTTTGCCAAGTTGAATTGGCAGTTTAAAGCTTGCAACAGGCTGCAATGGCAGGCCTTGGGCATGTTTTAAGTGAGCACTTCAGTGGGTGGCATAATAAGTGCTGAAAGTCCACTTGTAGCATTTAATTTACCAGCCCTAGTCATATGGTTTACCGCTTCACTAGGGACTTACAAGTGAATTAAAATTAAATGTGCCAATCAGGTGTAAGCCAATGTTGCAATGTTTTAGGGAGTGAGCAGAAGCACTTCAGCACTGCTTAGATGTGGTAAAGTGCACAGAGTGCTAAACCCCAAAAAAATATTCTAAAAAATAGGAGGAAACAAAGGCAAAATGTATGGGAGAAGACCACCCTAAGGCTGACAGGTCTAACACAGCCATTCAAGAGCCAGAACCAATTTTGGACTCTAATGAAACAGAGTCCAGCGTGATTGGAAACTACAGTTTCAGAGAAGCACTTCCTCTTTAAAACATTTGGACGCATCTACTCTTAAGAAGACTCTGTAGTTCTGCCCAATAAAACAGAACTAAATACTGCAGGCAGTCCTAACATCATGTCTCAGGTGCAGGGAGTATTGGTATAACTGTGTAATTTAAAAGACTAAAGTAGAAAAATACAGTGTAACATACATGTTTTACCATTGTAATGCCAAGCAAGCGACCATGAACTGCTTTGTACTTAAATCTAAAAATCGAGGAAGTCTTCAAAACGAAATCACTCATTTCCTAGTTAAATAAAGGTGGGGTGTTTTGTGCTCAATGCATTCCTAAATATTTACTGAATTTTGGATATTTTTATGACTAAAGATCAGAAAGCAGCGAGTATTCCATCTTCTTTTTACTTTAATGGCAACAAAGTTTCAACCGTACTTGCAATTTTTCACAATGAATGAGGATATGTGGCGCTCAGAGGAAGGTGGGGACGCCCACTTGAAACTGAGATCACAGTCATGGGAAATGCCAGCTACCTGAATAGCTTCATCTGCAGTGCAGCCATATGAAAGTTAAAGGAAGTTGGGTTTTTCTGCATGGGGCTGAGTCCATTAGGGGAAATTGCAGTTTCAGGAAATGTCTTCCTGTACGATACCACTTTGTAAGAATCAGAGCGAGGTGAGGGCTTTCTCGTGAAAAGTGATCAAGCTTGAGGGAAAACATTGCAGTTCAGATGGAAATCCTTCCTTGAATTAGAAAAACTCTAACAATAAACATTAAATAAAGTGGAGCATGTATTTAATTGAAGGAAAAATAAAATGTCAACAGCCACCACCACCACGGATTAACAAGATGAAAACCTTTTACATCCCCCTTACCTTCACTCAGTACTCAAAGCATAACCTCAAAACTATTGAACAAAATGTAAATACTTTTTCGCATGTTTTTATCTTACAAATATTTGAAGGTTATATTTTCAGTTTTTTGGTTAAAAAATAGGGAACAACTGAACCAAACCAAACTTCAATAATACCTCCATGTGTCCAAAAACATAATAAAAAACATACATGGATAATACCTTGAGCATTCCAGAGCCAGTTGTGGTAGCACTCAAGAATATGCTGTCTAATACTAGCCATCCTCCTCGCCTCTTCAAACTTCCCCTAGACTGGTAACGTGGCCACTCACTGGATAAATTGTACCAAGCTACTGGGCCAGTTCATTAGTGTCTTTTGTCTTTGGCAAGAGGACACTGTTACCACACATCTTCTACTGATGTTCACCTACAGTGTGTGGACACATCACTGTAAAGGAGCAAAGTGGTGGACACACTGCTGGTGGTTGTGATGGCTGGGAGAGATAGGCTCATGTGACTGACCAACACATACATTTTCCTCTTCCTTACCACTGTTAACATTTTGTCCTGTCCTATGTGGCAGTGTGACTCTGCAGAAATCATGCAGTCCCTGGTAACTGTGGCTCGGTTGGTTTAAGAGGACATTAGTACTCACTGAATGTGTGGCTGAGTTCTTGCTCGTCTTTAGCCAACAACTTGCACTCTCTGCAGACCAATGTTTTATCCTGGGTGACCAAAATCCCTTTGGGAACCTTGCCATATTCCAATTGGATGATGGTATTGGAAGCATTCGTCTTGGACTCTTGTGTCATCCATGCACCAGAGGATCTTTCACTGCCCCTTCAATTAGCACTGCATGTAACATCAAAGCCCTGCATCAACCTTTAGACCTTCACCGGTCCTTGATCCCTGACCTTCACACCTCGCCCCCATCTATGACCTTCCCTTAACATCTTGAGCATGTCCTTTGAGCTTCAAGCCCCCTTCCCTCAAGGTCATGCATCCTCTTCTTCTCATACCTTCTCTGCCTGCAGCTCCTCCACCTCTTCTGTCTCTTGTGGCTCCTCTACCTCCCGCCACAACTAAACAAGCTTTACATACCTAAAAACTAAAGCACAGCAGAATAAGGTTTTCCTAAAAATGCACACCAAAAAATGAACTTTCCCCAACAATCACAAAATAGTCCACCTGACCTCTAATTCTTTAGCATAAATTGACAATGAACGATCTGCCCCGGGTGGAACCCAACAATGAACATAATACAAATGTGAATCTAATTATTTATTTGTATCCTTTATTTATATCAACATGTATATGAGTATACAAAATATACCAAAATAATCTGTAAATCAATTTACAAGATTACATAGCACTTATTTCAATACATAGGTAATTAATACAGACATATCTTACTATACAAGAACCCACTTTACCCCTAAACATGTACATATGATGCACACACATACATTAATTTCCAATCATACCAATACATACTTATAAAAATAAACTGAGAAAACAAGGGATACTGTGGTATAAGCCCACTCCGTTTAACAAATATAGTGTGTCCACTGCTATTCTCCTTTAAGGTGGCTCAATTGAGTCGACATCTATGTTATGGCATAAAACTGACCACCTTCTTCTGGACACACAATATTTTTTCTTCTAGCAGAGGCTTGGGAAGGGATTGACCTACAGCATAGTTAAGAACAGAAAATATATTTAAATAATTGCCCAACCTCTGACATAATTCAAGAGCTACATATACATATACAAGATATATTTGAATTAGTATATATTGAACATTCATGAGGATGAGCCTTTGCTCCCCATACACTTGTTTACCTTTTTCTTCAACACTAATCTTAGGGACAAACTAGTGTGGTCTAGGCTTCCCACAAGAAAGTAATTTACACAGGAATCCATTGAAGAAGTCAACCAAATTGTTAGTAATCATAGATGTGAACAATGTCAAACATGAAATACAGCAACAGTATTGAATCATGTGTAATATAAAGGATCCCATGTAACCTAAAGGAGAAGACAAACTGCAGGCCATATAATATCATATACCTTACTGTATGGCCCTGTTGTTTGGGATAAGTTAGAGTGATGGCGTGTAAACTACACATAAGATCTATAGCACACAAATCAGCGGTAAGAATGAATGCGATGCAGGCACCCTCGGTTCAGCACTGTCTTGAGCAAAACCCCTCTGAGAATAGTTTACTTTGGATTATTGTGGAGAAAATAAAAGCTCAGGATGATAGTGATGAGGTAAAACTATAAAAGAACAAGACGCGTATTAGATTTTCGCTCTTCAGACAAATCTGAATGGTTTAAATGGGAAGATAGCATGGGAACTGCAATTAAGTGAAGGCTTGGGTCATCAAGCCTATCGTTTAGGATCTACTTGGGGTTAGCCCAATATGGTTGGTCTATTGCAAGATGGGCCATCTATACATGTGTGTCAGGACTGCCAGGTCGGTCCGTTCCGAATCCGCATGGATGTCGGTTGGAGGCACCTCTGACCTACATCTACATTAGGCCCTAAGTGCTTTCTATGCATTCTCTCTCTTTCATCCCAGATATCTGACATTGTCATCTGTTTGTTTTCAAGCCATCATCCACAGACAGATAGTCAAACGGAAAGGGCAAATCTAAGTGTGGAACAATATATCCTGTATAATCTTACTGACTGGGATATGTGTCTCTGGCCAGCTGAGTTTGTATATAACAATGTTTTACACTCATCTACTGCTTATTCCCCTTTCTTTTGTAACTATGGGTTTCACCTTTGTTTTTATCACTTCCGTCCACTCGCGCGCTAGGGGTACCAGCTGTTCAGGACTTTATCGATAAGTTACACGAAATACAGCAGGCAGCCCAAGAGAACCTAAAACAAGCTAAGCAACACGCTGACCAACATCGAAGACCCTCGTCAGTTTGACGACATCCCTCATTTCCTAGTTAAATAAAGGTGGGGTGTTTTGTGATCAATGCATTCATAAATATTTACTGAATTTTGGATATTTTTATGACTAAAGATCAGAAAGCAGCGAGTATTCCATCTTCTTTTTACTTTAATGGCAACAAAGTTTCAACCGTACTTGCAATTTTTCGCAATGAATGAGGATATGTGGTGCTCAGAGGAAGGTGGGAACGTCCACTTGAAACTGAGATCACAGTCATGGGAAATGCCAGTTACCTGAATAGCTTCATCTGCAGTGCAGCCATATGAAAGTTAAAGGAAGTTGGGTTTTTCTGCATGAGGCTGAGTCCATTAGGGGAAATTGCAGTTTCAGGAAATGTCTTCCTGTACGATACCACTTTGTAAGAATCAGAGCGAGGTTAGGGCTTTCTATGAAAAGTGATCAAGCTTGAGGGAAAACATTACAGTTCAGATGGAAATCCTTCCTTGAATTAGAAAAACTCTAACAATAAACATTAAATAAAGTGGAGTCTGTATTTAATTGAAGGCAAAATAAAATATCAACAGCCACCACCACCACGGATTAACAAGATGAAAACCTTTTACATCCCCCTTACCTTTACTCAGTACTCAAAGCATAACCTCAAAACTATTGAACAAAATGTAAATACTTTTTCGCATGGTTTTATCTTACAAATATTTGAAAGTTATATTTTCTTTTTTTGGTTAAAAAATAGGGAACAACTGAACCAAACCAAACTTCAATAATACCTCCATGTGTCCAAAAACATAATAAAAAACATACATGGATAATACCTTCAGCATTCCAGAGCCAGTTGTAGTAGCACTCAAGAATATGCTGTCTTGTACTAGCCATCCTCCTCGCCTCTTCAAACTTCCCCTGACTGGTAACGTGGACACTCACTGGGTAAATTGTACCAATCTACTGGGCCAGTTCATTAGTGTCTTTTGTCTTTGGCAAGAGGACACTATTACCACACATCTTCTACTGATGTTCGCCTACAGTGTGTGGACACATCACTGTAAAGGAGCAAAGTGGTGGACACACTGCTGGTGGTTGGGATGGCTGGGAGAGATAGGCTCATGTGACTGACCAGCACATACATTTTCCTCTTCCTCACCACTGTCAACATTTTGTCCTGTCCTATGTGGCAGTGTGACTCTGCAGAAATCATGCAGTCCCTAGTAACTGTGGCTCGGTTGGTTTAAGAGGACATTAGTACTCACTGAATGTGTGGCTGAGTTCTTGCTCATCTTTAGCCAACAACTTGGACGATGGTATTGGAAGCATTCCTCTTGCCTCCTTGTCATCCATGCCCCAGAGGATCTTTTACTGCCCCTTCAGTTATGGCTGCAAGTGACATCCAAGTCCTGCATCAACCTTTAGACCTTCACCTGTCCTTGATCCCTGACCTTCACAACTCGCCCCATCTATGACCTTCCCCTAACATCTTGAGCCTGTCTTTAGAGCATCAAGGCCCCTTCCCTCAAGGTCATGCATCCTCTTCTTCTCATACCTCCTCTGCCTGCAGCTCCTCCACCTCTTCTGTCTCTTGTGGCTCCTCTACCTCCTGCCACAACTAAACAAGCTTTACATACCTAAAAACTAAAGCACAGCAGAATAAGGTTTTCCTAAAAATGGACACCAAAAAATGAACTTTTCCCAACAATCGCAAAATAGTCCACCTAGGCCTCTAATTCTTTAGCATAAATTGACAGTGACCGATCTGCCCAGGGTGGAACCCAATAATGAACATAATACAAATGTGAATCTAATTATTTATTTGTATCCTTTATTTATATCAACATGTATATGAGTATACAAAATATACCAAAATAATCTGTAAATCAATTTACAAGATTACATAGCACTTATTTCAATACATAGGTAAGTAATACAGACATATCTTACTATACAAGAACCCACTTTACCCCTAAACATGTACATATGATGCACACACATACATTAATTTCCAATCATACCAATACATACTTATAAAAATAAACTGAGAAAACAAGGCATACTGTGGTATAAGCCCACTCCGTTTAACAAATATAGTGTGTCCACTGCTATTCTCCTTTAAGGTGGCTCAATTGAGTCGACATCTATGTTATGGCATAAAACTGACCACCTTCTTCTGGACACACAAACATTTTTTCTTCTAGCAGAGGCTTGGGAAGGGATTGACCTACCGCATAGTTAAGAACAGAAAATATATTTAAATAATTGCCCAACCTCTGACCTAATTCAAGAGCTACATATACATATACAAGATATATTTGAATTAGTATATATTGAACATTAATGAGGATGAGCCTTTGCTCCCCATACACTTGTTTACCTTTTTCTTCAACACTAATCTTAGGGACAAACTAGTGTGGTCTAGGCTTCCCACAAGAAAGTAATTTACACAGGAATCCATTGAAGAAGTCAACCAAATTGTTAGTAATCATAGATGTGAACAATGTCAAACATGAAATACAGCAACAGTATTGAATCATGTGTAATATAAAGGATCCCATGTAACCTAAAGGAGAAGACAAACTGCAGGCCATATAATATCATATACCTTACTGTATGGCCCTGTTGTTTGGGATAAGTTAGAGTGATGGTGTGTAAACTACACATAAGATCTATAGCACACAAATCAGCGGTAAGAATGAATGCGATGCAGGCACCCTCGGTTCAGCACTGTCTTGAACAAAACCGCTCTGAGAATAGTTTACGTTGGATTATTCTGGAGAAAATAAAAACTCAGGATGATAGTGATGAGGTAAAACTATAAAAGACCAAGACGCGTATTAGATTTTCGCTCTTCAGACAAATCTGAATGGTTTAAATGGGAAGATAGCATGGGAACTGCGATTAAGTGAAGGCTTGGGTCATCAAGCCTATTGTTTAGGATCTACTTGGGGTTAGCCCAATATGGTTGGTCTATTGCAAGATGGGCCATCTATACATGTGTGTCAGGACTGCCAGGTCGGTCCGTTCCGAAACCGCATGGATGTCGGTTGGAGGCACCTCTGACCGACATCTACATTAGGCCCTAAGTGCTTTCTATGCATTCTCTCTCTTTCATCCCAGATATCTGACATTGTCATCTGTTTGTTTTCAAGCCATCATCCACAGACAGATAGTCAAACGGAAAGGGCAAACCTAAGTGTGGAACAATATATCCTGTATAATCTTACTGACTGGGATATGTATCTCTGGCCAGCTGAGTTTGTATATAACAATGTTTTACACTCATCTACTGCTTATTCCCCTTTCTTTTGTAACTATAGCTTTCATCTTTGTTTTTATCACTTCCGTCCACTCACGCGCTAGGGGTACCAGCTGTTCAGGACTTTATCGATAAGTTACACGAACTACAGCAGGCAGCCCAAGAGAACCTAAAACAAGCTAAGCAACACGCTGACCAACATCGTAGACCCTCGTCAGTTTAACGACATCCCTCATTTCCTAGGTAAATAAAGGTGGGGTGTTTTGTGATCAATGCATTCATAAATATTTACTGAATTTTGGATATTTTTATGACTAAAGATCAGAAAGCAGCGAGTATTCCATCTTCTTTTTACTTTAATGGCAACAAAGTTTCAACCGTACTTGCAATTTTTCGCAATGAATGAGGATATGTGGCGCTCAGAGGAAGGTGGGGACATCCACTTGAAACTGAGATCACAGTCATGGGAAATGCCAGTTACCTGAATAGCTTCATCTGCAGTGCAGCCATATGAAAGTTAAAGGAAGTTGGGTTTTTCTGCATGAGGCTGAGTCCATTAGGGGAAATTGCAGTTTCAGGAAATGTCTTCCTGTACGATACCACTTTGTAAGAATCAGAGCGAGGTTAGGGCTTTCTCGTGAAAAGTGATCAAGCTTGAGGGAAAACATTACAGTTCAGATGAAAATCCTTCCTTGAATTAGAAAAACTCTAACAATAAACACTAAATAAAGTGGAGTCTGTATTTAATTGAAGGCAAAATTAAATGTCAACAGCCACCACCACCACGGATCAACAAGATGAAAACCTTTTACATCCCCCTTACCTTTACTCAGTACTCAAAGCATAACCTCAAAACTATTGAACAAAATGTAAATACTTTTTCGCATGGTTTTCTCTTACAAATATTTGAAGGTTATATTTTCTTTTTTTGGTTAAAAAATAGGGAACAACTGAACCAAACCAAACTTCAATAATACCTCCATGTGTCCAAAAACATAATAAAAAACATACATGGATAATACCTTCAGCATTCCAGAGCCAGTTGTAGTAGCACTCAAGAATATGCTGTCTTGTACTAGCCATCCTCCTCGCCTCTTCAAACTTCCCCTGACTGGTAACGTGGACACTCACTGGGTAAATTGTACCAAGCTACTGGGCCAGTTCATTAGTGTCTTTTGTCTTTGGCAAGAGGACACTATTACCACACATCTTCTACTGATGTTCACCTACAGTGTGTGGACACATCACTAAAGGAGCAAAGTGGTGGACACACTGCTGGTGGTTGGGATGGCTGGGAGAGATAGGCTCATGTGACTGACCAGCACATACATTTTCCTCTTCCTCACCACTGTCAACATTTTGTCCTGTCCTATGTGGCAGTGTGACTCTGCAGAAATCATGCAGTCCCTGGTAACTGTGGCTCGGTTGGTTTAAGAGGACATTAGTACTCACTGAATGTGTGGCTGAGTTCTTGCTCATCTTTAGCCAACGACTTGGACGATGGTATTGGAAGCATTCCTCTTGCCTACTTGTCATCCATGCCCCAGAGGATCTTTCACTGCCCCTTCAGTTATGGCTGCAAGTGACATCCAAGCCTTGCATCAACCTTTAAACCTTCACCTGTCCTTGATCCCTGACCTTCACACCTCGCCCCATCTATGACCTTCCCCTAACATCTTGAGCCTGTCCTCAGAGCATCAAGGCCCCTTCCCTCAAGGTCATGCATCCTCTTCTTCTCATACCTCCTCTGCCTGCAGCTTCTCCACCTCTTCTGTCTCTTGTGGCTCCTCTACCTCCTGCCACAACTAAACAAGCTTTACATACCTAAAATCTAAAGCACAGCAGAATAAGGTTTTCCTAAAAATGCACACCAAAAAATGAACTTTTCCCAACAATCGCAAAATAGTCCACCTGGCCTCTAATTCTTTAGCATAAATTGACAGTGACCGATCTGCCCAGGGTGGAACCCAATAATGAACATAATACAAATGTGAATCTAATTATGATGATAAAATAAGCTTTATTTCGATATAAGCATATCTTGAAAGCATATACATTTATAACATAGACAACTATAAAATCACAAGACTAATCATAAAACAGTGATATCACCAATATTCCAAAACAGACAAAAGTTAAAAAGTACATATAAACAAGATAAATAAGACAATTTCTTTAAAAGAGAATATAAAGAATCAATATGTCAAACGAAAAAATCTGCATTATGTGTGGACTGCGAGGGCTTTAGATCTTAAAAGCCAAGACCACCTCAAAAACTTGTATAGTGCGCAAACATACAGAGATCGGGTGTCTGATTTAAAAATGCGCAAAGCTATGAGATGGTCTCTTGTGCCTAAGTCTCTACACAGAGGTTTGAGCCAATAGGTCCTTGGGATTTTATATTCGGGACATGCAAATAAAACATGAGCAATTGACTCGACTCGAGTCTCGCAGAAAGGACAAAATGGTGATGTCTGAAGAGGTGGCTTCCAGCGTGCAGTTAATTCGCGCACTGGAAGTGTGCAACCCTAAATTGAAAATAGAGGGCTCGATCAAAAGGCATCTGGATAATATCAAGATAAGGCTCGTAGCGCACTTCATCCTTAAGCCTTAAGAACTCAGTGGTGCTTCTAGCACCAGAAGAACTAGAATTCCTCTTCGCAGTAACCCAACTCCAGTATAGTTTCTTCAGTTCAGCTTTCGGGGGTGAAGTTCTATTCACCCAAGCGTCTTTAAGACCGAGGTCATAAAGCAAGGTCTTGACATCCTTCAGCCATTTAATTTTGTACCAACAAGGCATAGCTAGTATTTCAGTCAAACCCTCAGCATACTTCACTAACTCAGGGGTACGCCAAAGCCGGGCCCATAGAAGAAGGGGGCGGACTTTTGCCAAGTCTTTCAACGTGTGGCACCCTAAGTCCAATAACAAAGGTACCACTGGAGTGCTCTGGGGTAGTGCCATCAATTCCTTATAAAAACTAGAATCAGACTTGACAAGCTCGTCAATATTGTTTAGGCCCCATAATTCGGCACCATAGAGTGCCGGACTCACACCTTTTGCTTTATAAATCTCTTGGGCTGGGGCTATTGGCCTATACAAAGAAGAACGATGTTCCCTGAGGAGGGCGCCAGTAACCCCCTTATGGTTTAGAATCATCTTTTGTATATGAGTTGACCAATGCATAGTATCTGAAATGCGGATACCCAGGTAATCGAATTCTTTTACCCTATCAAGGTTAACTGTATTCAGAACTGGAGGCCGTCCCAATTTTTTAGGTGGATTCAAAATTAGATATTTGGTTTTGGCGGAATTTATTATGAGTCCTCTGCCATTACAGAAGGTTTGAAAGCTGTTGAGGAGAATTTGAAGACCCATGGGTGTTTTAGACAGTAAAAGAGTGTCGTCAGCGAACAGGAGAGTTGGAATACGTTCACCCGCCAGGGATGGCGCATCCGAAGGGACTTTCATCAGGTGCTCCACTACACCATTCACATAAAGTGAAAAAGGGTAGGGGCAAGGACACATCCCTGGCGTACACCCCTGTTCACTGGGATTCTCTCTGTCTTCTGGCCCTGAGAACCCCATCGCACTTGTGCGTAGTTTCCCTCATGGAGTTTTATTAATAGAGCCAATAGGTAAGATGGGATGTTCATACTGGCCAGGAAATCCTACAGAGTAGATCGGAGAACTAGATCAAAGGCTGTTTTAAGATCTATAAAGGCAAGGTAAAGGCTGCCCTTTCCAAGGAGGACAACTTTCCAGTAGATGAGGAGCAATCTGAAAACTTGCTCGATGGTGCCTGTCCCGACCCTGAAACCTGCCTGATAGTCTGAAAGGATGTTGTTTTCATTCGCCCAGAATAAGATCCTCTCCAGGATCACCTTCCCAACAACCTTCTGGGTTGAGCCAATCAGACTAATGGGGCGATAGTTGGCTGGGTCGTCCCTACCACCCTTCTTAAAAATTGGGACTACCTCAGCCCCCTTCCAGGATTCAGGGACCGAAGCACCATTGGCGATGGCATTGATTAAGGTGGAGAGAAGCTTCCCCCAACTAACTGGATCTAATCTGAGGACGTCACCAGGGATACCATCGGGACCAGCTGCCTTCTGGGGGACAATGGACTTAATAGCATTGACCACTTCCCTTTCAGTAAAAGGATTAGTAGTCGGTGAACCCACTGAGGGGAAAGCCTCCATACAAGGAAGCTCCCCCTCACTCTCAGGCAAAGAGGAGTAAAGTTTGGAGAAATGCTCAAACCAAACCGCACTAGTGATGTTACAGGTCATAAGCTCATGAGCTGGTCTATTCTTAGTCCTAATTGTACTCCAGAAGTGGCCAGAGTCCCGTTTTAGAGAAGCCTCCCTTAGTGCCTGCCAGTACAGTTCTTCCCAAGCCTTTTTAGCATTTGACACACAGATCCTATACTCCTTCCTGGCCAGCTGGATCTCAGGCGTGATCCTACTTTTGAGGGCCGTAATTAAGGCAGATTTCTTCCGCCTACAGTTTTGTGTGTACCAGCCTTCCATAAATTTGTGCTTTCCCCCCCCCCTCGCTGATCCGCCTTTACCACATACTAGAAATAAATTCCCCAGTTCTTTGATAATACCTTTAAAAAAGATTGGGACCTTGTCATAAGCAGCCTCATGGGTATTAAACGAGGCCAACTCAACTTGTGCTGCGTACAGTATTGCCCCGATCGACTGAACTTTCTTTTCATCGAGCATCACTTTACGTCATTTGAGGCGCCTCTCGCAGTTTGCGGGGCGCACCTCAAGGGTTGACATAAAGCTACATATTGACGGGATCATAGACCCATTTACTCCCTCCCAAAGTGGTTTTAAACTTAAGGATAACTGATTGTGGTCGCTATCAACAGAGGGGATTATTTCCATGTCCAGCACATATGACCAAAGTTTAAAGTCGAGAAGTATATAATCTATCCTCGAAGTATGATTTATCCTGTTGTAGGTGTGAGCACCTTGCAGGTCTGAGGCTGTTCTGCCGTTAGCCGCCCTTAGTCCAAACTCTAAGGTCATGGTGTTCATATATATAACTGATTTTGTCCATCTCCTAATAGGGGGCAATGATAGTAAAGGAATGCCTCTTTTGGCGTCATCCTCCAGTAGATCAGGGAGGTCTAATGATGCAAGGGGCTCAAAAGAGCAATTGAAATCTCCTGCTACCAGGACGTGAGATGCGTGATGAGACTTGCGCAGTTCCCCCTCAAGAAGTGTAAGAGTGGGTGACAAGGCTCCTCCGCTTAAACCCCTGGCATAGATATTTAATATATCAAAAGATTTCCTTCCCTGGGCTCCCTTAAGAGTGAGCCTTAAGATGTCAGGAGAGATATTATGGGCCTGTCTAATAGTGCACCCGAGAGAGATGCTGACCCAAATGAGAAGACCGCATGAAGGGCGTCCTCTCCCAGACGAGGATAGAATGGCCGGCTCAAAAAAAGTAGAATAGCCAACCATATGATGGGGCACTGTGCTCCAAGTCTCCTGAAAAATACAAATACTATAGGGCTCTATCAGAGAATTCCAAGTTGGAAGATCTAATTTGCTAGCGATGCCAGCAACATTCTAGCTTAGGACCATTAGAGGAGGGACGTCTGTAAATAAATCACGAGTTATAGGAGGAATGGCAAAGCTAGGAGTGACCTGAGACAAGTTAGATATGGGAGGCAATGACGAGTAGTTTATATCCTGGGAATTTGGACCAAACTGTGGTCTTTGGTGTTGGGCATGGAATGTCGAAGTGATAGGTGGGAGATCCCCAGCAGGTTCAGAGAAAGCTTCTGCAACTTCATTGTATTGGCCGCCAGCGGAGATACAAAAATCAACCGCAGCAGAGTTTCCATGTCAATAAGAATCATAATGTCCATGCGATTCTCGATGTCTAATGGAGGCAGAAGTGGCGTAATCATCATCACTGGTGGTCTGGGCCCCCTTATGGAACCCATCGTGGGCCAAATGGATAAAAGACTGTGAGTAGTGAAAATATGCAGAATCTGAATAGAATTGACTTAAGTCAAGACATCCTATACCGTTTATAGCGGAGCCTAAGTGATGGTTACAGATTAGCCTTGTAACACGAGGGTCCCCGTTTACAAGAATACAATCACCAGACATGTTCTTACGTCTATTACCCACCCAGGAAACCCTTCTAACATGGAGAACATGGCCATCCAGGTGCCTAGGAAGCGGCTTGTTGTTATTAAGCCAATGTGTTGTTTTATTTTTTAGTTCAGTAAAGGATTCAGTTTTACCAGCTTTAAGCTGAGGAACTCCTGTTAAAACAACCACAAAAGGTAGGCACTCCGGTGGCAAATTAATGTGAGGTAAGTTGTGCTGGGTGCAAAAACCATTATCATTCGGTTGATCTTGTGCAGGACCCTTACTAAGTGATTTGGGTAGACTCTGGGTGGATTCTGCCTCATGTCCTAGTGCTTCAAGATTTTCGTGGCTATTAGTTGGACCAGAGACTAGTTTTTTATTTTTCGTGGATTTTCTATCCAGGATGCGCGAAGATGCTGAGGATTTGTGACCTGATGTAATGGCTCCATTCTTGGGCCCTAAATTTGAGGTAATATTCGGATTTGGCAGAGTAAGTTGAGAGATAGGCTCGTTTGGGATATTACGAATAGGGTCTACAATAACAGGATTATCATGGCCAATCTTCGAATGCAACTTAATTAATGATTTAAGAGAGAAGAAATTGTCTAAAGAGGCCTGTTCAAATCTCTCGAGCCTCTCGGACAGAGTCTTCACTCTTTCAATCAGGGGGAGTGTGAAAGATTTGATAAGAATTTCAATTTGGTCAACAAGAGAAGATTGAGACTCAGGGCCATGTAAACCAGGATTCAAATGTAACTGCTCTACAGATGTTGTTTGGGGGACCAAATTAATAGGGTGCGCAGTGAATGATTGTATCCTCTGATGTTGGGGAGTAGATATCGCTGTGCGACCCGCTTTCGTGTTGATAGTATTGCACGATTTGGTTTTACATTTCTTAGGTGCTTTTGGAGTGTCCCCCTTATGGCCACTACCCACTCTTTTCCTTTTACTTGGAACAGCTTTAGATCCGGCAATATTGGATGACTCAAGAGAAATGGGAATATCAGGGGAAGGTACTAGGTTAACAATAGACTCGGAGGCCGCCGTTGAAATTACCAGCAGGGGAGAACGGGACAAGTCTAACTGTGATGAAGGGCCATGACCTAAAGAGCTATCTAGATTTACATCCATTCTGGACGCCGTACTTTGGTTGTTCCCCAGTGTGATAGAATTAGTTTGATTGATTTCTATGACGGGGGAAGCAGCCATTGCTATATTGCCCAGTGACGAACGTTTAGCATTGAGCTGATCAAGAGAGAAACGGCGTTCAGTGATAGCTATTACCTTTTCGAGGACAGAACAGGCGCGTATTAAAAATTGGTCTAAAGTGCCACTAACTGTGCTCCCGCCAGACCCACCTCCCTTTTCCGAGCGTGTAGACATGGCCATAAGCTCAGTTAAGTAGTACAAAGCTAGACAAGTGGTGCAAATAACTGTATACTAATGCAAACACATCCACACTTAGTCCACGAGATGCTGGGTAACGGAAGACTTTACCAGGACCAACAGCACAATGGGACCAAGAGGAATGGCCCGGCCCGGCCTCCCTCGGCCCCTGACGGCCACAGACGGTCCCGCCCTTGTCCCGGGCTTCGCCCGGGCTCGTTCCCGCGCGCGTTCCGCGCTGCGGAAGCAGTAGTGGATAGATATGGAACCAGTGGGCGGGAGGTCGGGTGGGCAGCCCTAGGCACAGGTGGAGTCAGCAGAGGGCGCCTGGGAGATGTAGTATTCCTCCCTTCCTTCCTTCCCCACAGCGACGGCAAGAACCAGCAGCGGAGGCTCGGTGTGAGCAAAGAACCACAAAGTACAACACCGCAGGATACAATGTTGCAAGAAGATCCGAAGGTCTACCAAAGGCGAAGCGGGACCCTAATTATATATTTGTATCCTTTATTTATATCAACATGTATATAAGTATACAAAATATACCAAAATAATCTGTAAATCAATTTACAAGATTACATAGCACTTATTTCAATACATAGGTAATTAATACAGACATATCTTACTATACAAGAACCCACTTTACCCCTAAACATGTACATATGATGCACACACATACATTAATTTCCAATCATACCAATACATACTTATTAAAAAAACTGAGAAAACAAGGGATACTGTGGTATAAGCCCACTCCGTTTAACAAATATAGTGTGTCCACTGCTATTCTCCTTTAAGGTGGCTCAATTGAGTCGACATTTATGTTATGGCATAAAACTGACCACCTTCTTCTGGACACACAAACATTTTTTCTTCTAGCAGAGGCTTGGGAAGGAAGTGACCTACAGCATAGTTAAGAACAGAAAATATATTTAAATGATTGCCCAACCTCTGACCTAATTCAAGAGCTATATATACATATACAAGATATATTTGAATTAGTATATATTGAAAATTAATGAGGATGAGCCTGTGCTCCCCATACCCTTGTTTACCTTTTTCTTCAACACTAATCTTAGGGACTAACTAGTGTGGTCTAGGCTTCCCACAAGAAAGTAATTTACACAGGAATCCATTGAAGAAGTCAACCAAATTGTTAGCATTCATAGATGTGAACAATGTCAAGCATGAAATACAGCAACAGTATTGAATCATGTGTAATATAAAGGATCCCATGTAATCTAAAGGAGATGACAAACTGCAGGCCACATAATATCATATACCTTACTGTATGGCCCTGTTGTTTGGGATAAGTTAGAGAGACGGGATGTAAACTACGCATACGATCTATAGCACACAAATCAGCAGTAAGAATGAATGCGATGCAGGCACTCTCGGTTGAGCACTGTCTGGAGCAAAACCTCTCTGAGAATAGTTTACGTTGGATTATTCTGGAGACAATAAAAGCTCAGGATGGTAGTGACGAGGTAAAACTACAAAAGACCAAGATGCTTATTAGATTTTCGCTCTTCAGACAAATCTGAATGGTTTAAATGGGATGATAGCATGGGAACTGTGATTAAGGGAAGGCTTGGGTCATCAGGCCTATCGTTTAGGATCTGATGGTGATAGAAGGACAATATTAGGTCACAACATCACTTGGCACAACAAGTTAGATTGATCCATGTTGTCATATTACGTTTGGGTATCAACTTTCCTCCCCGGTTTGAGGATTTACTTGGGGTTAGCCCAATATTGTTTGTCTATTGCAAGATGGGCCATCTATACATGTGTGTCGGGACAGCCAGGTCGGTCCATTCCGAAACCACATGGATGTCGGTTGTAGGCAACTCTGACCGACATCTACATTAGGCCCTAAGTGTTTTCTATGCATTCTCTCTCTCTCATCCCAGATATCTGACATTGTCATCCAGTTGTTTTCTAGCCATCATCCACAGACAGATAGTTAAACGGAAAGGGCAAACCTAAGCATGGACCAGTATATCCTGTATAATCTTACTGACTGTGATACATATCTCTGGGCAGCTGAGTTTGTATATAACAATGTTTTACACTCATCTACTGGTTATTCCCCTTTCTTTTGTAACTATGGGTTTCATCTTCGTTTTTATCAATTCTGTCCACTCACACGCTAGGGGTACCGGCTGTTCAGGACTTTATCGATAAGTTACATGAAATATAGCCAGC
Organism: Triturus cristatus; assembly: GCF_964204655.1. Lineage (NCBI taxonomy): Eukaryota > Metazoa > Chordata > Amphibia > Caudata > Salamandridae > Triturus > Triturus cristatus. The sequence continues at coordinate 335,121,640 of NC_140591.1, read as the reverse complement.
AGCCCAAGAGAACCTAAAACAAGCTAAGCAACACGCTGACCAACATCATAGACCCTCGCCAGTTTATAACATTGGGGACAAGGTTTGGTTGTCCACCCGCTTCATTGTTCCAAAAGGGTCTTGTAAATTCACACCTCGTTTCAGTGGACCATATAAGATTGTGAAAAGGGTGAACGAGGTGGCTATGAAGCTTGGGCTGCCTGACGCTCATTGGCTACATCCTGTCTTTCATGTATCGGTGTTGAAGTCCGTTGTACCTGGTACTCAGGGGCCGTCTAGACCTCCCGCAGTCTTGATTGATGATGAGCCTGAGTTTAAGGTAGAGGCTATTCTGGACTCTTTAAGAGGATTTGTTGGAAATTGCACTACCTCATCCAATGGAAGGGTTATGGGCCTGAGGAATCAACATGGGAGCCTGTCAGACTCGTGCATGCTCCCCGTTTGGTGCGTTTGGGGGCCGCCTTTGGGGGGGGGTGAACTGTCAGGTGCGGTCCTTCACGTGCTGTTGCGGGTGGTACGTGATTACTATTTAAACCGCATTTGACGGCAGGAAGCTGCTTGCCTTTCTAGTTGTTCACTCTAGGAGCTTCCTGCCACCCCATCACTTTCCTGCACTTCCGGGATCACTCCTCGCTTCTCTTGGCATGTTGTCGGCGGTTCCGTCATCGGTTCCTTGCGTCTTGGACATTGCCAAGTGCACCAGAGGATTTCTGTTCCTGCAGCTTCTGCACTCAGTTTCACTGTTCTGAATCTTCAGGAAACCAGAGGGTCAAGCTACGTTCTGTCCAGTAACGCGCTGGATGCACGCTTTACATATCTTTTGTGTACTGTTGTGGGAACATTATATGGTGTTCAGGACTGCCGCTATGCTTGATTGCATGAGCATTATTTGGAGAAACAACAGTCTCTATCTTACGTATTTGCGCGCTTTAAAAATAGCAAAAAAATAAATAAATAAATACGTTAACTTGTAAAATGCTTGGATTATAAAATCATTATTTCAACACAAAGTACTACTGAAAGATTTTTATTTTATCCGTTTTTTGTTGTTTACGCAGGGTGTTATATGACAAGGGGCATGAAGTAATGCATATATATCATATAGTTTTCCCTTGTTCTTTGCAGTACCTCAGTACGAGCCTATATACCACAACAATGTCATGAGTGCATAGGTGTGTTATATGTCATACATTATAATAACTAAAGGGTGTTGTGATAGCCACTAAGTGTTTTGTATGCATTCTCTCTTTTTCTCTCTCATCCCAGATATTTGACATTGTCCAGTTCAATCACTACCCCTCCCTTTATATACAGGAGAGGGGTTATATACAGGTACCATATAATAAGTATGTTCATAAAAAACATAAAATCAAGAATACATACTGAATAGCACACTGATATTCTGTTATTGTCGGAGAACTTTAATGACACATGATGGTCAGGCCTCCTGACTGCGCGGCCAGCTTGGACCAGGTTTTCTTCCCTTGTCTTTCCCCTCTTCCCCCTTGTCTTGTTTTGGTTTGTACAACTATTTACATCTAAACATTTGTTGTTGGTGACGGTATTAATGGGTTAGAGTGCCTGATACTAGATTTGTGTTCCCATGTGCAGGAATGAACTGATACCCAAGTTATAGATCGCTGGTTATGTAATCTATCCCTTTTATGAAGTCTTTAAGACAGAATTAGTTTAGTGCGGTACAGACACAGAGTTAGCGTGCTGGCACAGAGCTGACCTCGTTTCCCATATGTGGAGGTATAGATAGTAGGGTAGTCAATGCTATTTGCAAGCCATCTTGCCTCTATATTTTCCATTAAGGCTTGTCCCTTATGTGTATGTTTTCTCACTAGACAAGGTGGATGACCGTTGTCCTGAAATACAGAATCTCAGTAATATCGGGCTGCCTGTTCTAAAGGTATACAGTTCACCATAATTGATCAAATGTGAGCAATTAAGACATGTAAGCAATTTAGGCACTAAGAATCATATAACGCACTGGTGATGACTTTTGAGGATAGGTTGAGACTGTAAAAGATGGCTTTTCTGGGTAATCATATGTTTCGCTATATTACAAAGTTTGAAGAGGATTGAAATTCAGGTGTGTTTATCAATAGGTAAACATGTATCTGTTAGGATTATAGATTTATCATCTATGATTAGCACGTGAGTAATGATTTTACACATTGTTCTACTCAAGGGTTGTTGGATATAGGGCTCTTGAATGATCTCTTTTCATTTCATTTATATATATTTTCTATTCTTAACTAAATTGTAGGTCACCCCTTCCTCGGCCCTAGCTACAAGAAATAATGGTTCTGTGTCCTGAACAAGGTGGTGGATTTTATGCTATTTAACACCGAAACGTGCACTGATGGGGATCGGCCGCCCGCCCGCCACGTTAGGATGCCAGGACATACCACACTAGAGAACGAGATCGTGCAATGGCGGCTGTTTGTTCCCAGCGGCTTTCAGCTTCTGTCTTTGGCCACAGCCAGAATGGCCAGATAGTTTTGAGTTAAGAGGAAGGAGGCGACCAGCAGGCAGACACAGGTGGCCCTTGTGGATTGTGATTGACAGCCAAATCATGGCTCTTTGGTGATTTAGGGGGGGCGCATAAGAGTTGTTTTGTGGGGATACCCTCAGTCCAGGCTGTATGGATAGATGTATCCTGCTGATCCTCTGGACTTCGGATCAGCAGCGCAGTCCAGGACTAGAAGGGAGAGAAGATTGATCGCCATCCTGCTGCGGCCTCCAGGTTTCTTGCCAGGGTGTAAGTGCACAGGCTCTGCTTGCTTGCCTGCAGGGATTGACTGTTCTACCCGGTAAAGGGTCGCTGCGTAGGGACACAATAGAACCTTCTTTGTTTTGGGGGCCATCAGCGCACTGCAAGATTGTGGATAATTCAAGGGACATTTATCTGGGACATTAATAAGATTCTGGACTGGGGGTGCGGGTGAAAAATGTGAAGCCACTCTAAGGTCTCTGGGTCTGCGGTGACAACCCACTTTGATGTACCCGCCCCAACCCAGCAGGCTAAGAAATGAGTGGGGCAAGCCACAGCATGAGTAATCCGCACTGCCTCTGCCCGTAAGAATTACACCCTACCTAGTGATTTTAGAGACCATGAAGAAGGTGCAGGTGTTAATGAGGACCAGCACCTGCTGGTGGGGGCTTTGGAGGCCGTCTCTTTGAGCTCTATCCCGAGTGTCAGTAGCCCAGAATCTGTGTTTGTTCCACCTACCCAGACCAAGATGCAAAATTCAGTTGAGGCTATCCCAGAATTGGACGCTACTTTTCTAAAAACCAAAGAAGTCATGGAATACCCTCTCTTCATGAAGGTTAAATCGGGTCTGGGGTCAGGTATATGCTCCAGGGCTGATCTGTCTGAGAAGCCTCAACCCCCGCAGCCGCCGCAATCATTGCGGCCATTGCAATTGTCCTCTGTTCTCCTCCCAGGTGGCAATTTAATGCTATTTCAACACTTGACATCTCCAAACAAGTCAGCAACAGCCCTGGGATCAATTGATAGTGAACAGGAGGACCCAGCATGTGGAAAGTCACAATGCGACCCAGTTGGTCCAAGCAATGAGACTCTGCAGGGCAATCTCTCTTCCACGATGCATTGGGATTCCAAGACTATGTTAAATCTCATCCTGGAGGAAATGATGAACTTGAAAGCCTCACACACCACCAAAATCGCAGCTCTACATGCACAACTTTCTAAGATTGAGGAGACAGTGGCCCAGCTCCCAAAGAGATTAAAAGAAGCAGAAGTAGGATCTCTCAACCAGAGGATCAGATAGCTAGTCTACAGGAGAAGGCTTCCAGAAACCAAAATCCTCAACTGAGTATAACTTGGAGGAACTGGAAAATTACTCAAGATGTGCGAATTTGTGCATTCTCGGGGTCCCGGAAGGACTTGAGGGACAACAAACGCTGCAGTGGGCGAACAACTTTATCAAAACACATGTTCTCTCTGAACATTCCTGAGATTTCACACTTACAAAAGCCCACCTAGTGTCAGTCCATCTGCCCCCAAATTTCAAGTATTTCCGCCCAATTCTCGTGAACTTCGGAGACTATCGAGTGAAGGAGTTATTGCTATCTAAGACGATTAACCAGAAACAGTTCAGTACTCCTGAAATTGCTCTCTGTCAAATATTCTCCGACATATAAGCTTCAGCAGCGAAGAGGAGGTAGGAATTTGGAAAGATGCTCCAACTCTTTAAAGCACAGAGGGCCCAGGCAATGATTGCACAACAGTCAAAACTGAAGGTGTTAGTAAAAGGACGGTTCCACGTATTCTGTGATGTCTCTGAGGCTCAGGAACAACTGCAGCAAATATTGAATAAGCCGTAATTGAAGAGTGCATGATTAGAAATTTGATTACTGGTTACTTTGACAAACTAAGATTTGGGACTGTGATTATTTCATGTGGTTCAGTTCCTCTTCTGTAATGGAACGCCGGCTTTTAGGGCTGGGGCCCCCGGTACTGTTTGTCTAATCATCATTCAAATGTTACTCGGTTTTCAATGAGAAATGGGAGGCCTAATCACTTAGGAGTGAGAACATGTGTACTTTGGTTACTATTAGGGGGGTGTTTTTATTCTTCCAGTGTTCCTCTTTTTTATTTCTCTTTTCTCTTTACTTTTCTTTTTCTAAGGCTGGGTTCTTGATTATTCAGACCCTGGCGCCTTGGTGTGGCAGAGGGGTAGGTGTAGGCAGATCGATCTTGGCACAAGGTCTGGGTACCAGACTTTTGGGGGTGGGGAACAGGTCAGGTGTGAGTGGGATGGTGCTCCACTCACCACGGCTCAGGGGAAGGTGTAGGGAGCGAGGGCGAACTGGGGGGAGCTGAGGGGAATAGAGGGGCATTTGTTAGGTGGAGGGTTGGGGTGGAAAGCTTGATGATCCAGATATGAAGTTGTTTAGTTTAAGTAACAGGGAAAGTAGAGTAGAATGCTAAACTTGTCTGGAGGTAGGCTTCTCCTCTCCAGCTTAATTCACGATAAAGATGGGGCTGACGGGCGGGAACCAGTATTTAACTGTGTGAATGGCTCCTATCTGGGGAGTAATTTTGGTCTGTAGGTGTGTGTGGGGGTTCAGTAAGATAATATTCTGTCTTAAAGTCTATCTTTAAGGCAAATAGTTTAAATAATGTTAAGAAACTGCGGGTAATAGAAAGGTGCATCCTCGCAGAAAACCCAGAAGTGATTTTGATTCAGGAGACTCATATCCCACTTGGAAAGCTGTCAGGGTTTTCGATGTTTAAAAATTGGGTAGCATATAGAGGGTTCTCATCTGCCCAAGCAGCCCACCGTTGTACTGCTATTTTTCTTTCAAAAGTGGTGGCAGACGACGTGGTCAACAGTGCCAGCGATAAATAGGGTCACTGGTGTTGGGTGTGCTGCTCGGTTTGGTCCAAACGTATAACATTTGTTAGTTTTTACGCCCCAGTTGAAGATAATACTACACCTTATGAGGATCTGTTCCAATCACTACTACAAAATGCAGGCTAACTGATAAATGGGGGAGATTTTATTTTACTGCAGGATCTAAAAGTGGATTCGTTGGTTAAGGCAAAAAAAGCAGTTAAAACCAAAATCCTTAAAAGTCATCAGAAACTACCAGGAAAAACTTGCTTTAGTTGATCCCTGGAGGACTGCCTGCCCCATGAAAATGTCATATACTTATCAGGGAGATTCCGCAGCTCTTCACATATAGACTTTTTTTAACTCTTCTGAGCTTTTAAGTATAGAACCCAAACTACTAAACCTAATAGGTTGGTTCTCAGACCATGGATTGAATATTCTCGAGTTAGCAGTGAGTAAGCTCCCTATACGCCCCAGACGCTCGGTGCTCAATAAACAATATCTACAGGAGGTAGGATGGGTGCACATTCTGAAAGAGGTAATAAGGACATTTCTTGATTAATGACAAGACTGCACCATCGGGCATTGTATGGGATGCTATGAAGGCACTTTTTTGAGTGAGAGCAATAGGCAAAGATGCAGAAAATAGTTTAAAACCTAAAAAACAAAAACAAATTTTATAACATAAGGTACAGCAGAGCTATGATACCTTTCTCAAGAATTCATCTATGGCTAATAAAAAGGCGTTTGACATCACTAAACAGGTGATGAGCGAAATATATTCTGCAAAATGCTCCATGGCGAGTCAGGCCCATTCCCAAAAAGTATATGAGGAAAGCAACTTTATGGGAACATTTCTAGCCTGGCAGGCATGGAAACAAGCAGCCAAGAACAGGATAAATGCTCTGAAATGCCCAATCTCTGGAACTATAAATAGGGAATCGGAGAAGGTGGGAGAAAATATGTTAGCTCATTGTCGGCAGATATATACACAAACTCAGACAATCGACATATTATCTCTGGATAGAGTCTTAGCAGACTCCAATATTCCATCTATAACTAGCAAAGAGGGGGCTGACAATGTCTCGACCCTTCTCTAAAGAGGAATTGTTAGAGGTTGTTAGGAATCTCCCGAATGGCAAAGCTTATGGCCCGGATGGACTCCCAGGGGAATTTTTCAAACTCTTTATTGTTGTTTTAACCGATTATTTTTCATTGCTCGCCAATAGAATGTTACACGGGGCAATATCCCATCCTCTTTTTTTAAAGGGAATGTTGTAAGTTTCTTGAAGAAAGGCAAGGATGCTGAGGATCCAAACTCGAATCGTCCTATCACATTATTAAATACAGATTATAAAATTATCACAAAATTGCTCTCGAAGAGATTTAATTCAATAGCAGCTGGATTGATCCACACAGATTAGAATGGCCGGCAGTTACTCACTATTGGCAGAAGCTATGGATTATTTTGCAGTGAATGACATACATGTGGTGGTGCTTCTGCTGGATGCAGTAAAAGCTTTTGACCTTGTGGTCTGGAAACTTTATTTAATATCTTGACCAGATTTGGCATCCCATCACAGGTCACAAGGTTCATATATAAAATGTACTGTAAAGCCAAAGCTGGCATCATTACCAATTCAGTAGAAGTGGGGCAAAGAAAGGTGTTGCGGTGCACAAGTCAGGGGTGCCCGCTCTCCCTTATTTTATTTGCCTTCTTCTTAGAACCCTGGCTAAAGCAATCCGAGGAAATAATAGCATTCAGCCTGCTCTCCCACAGATGGATAAGATGAAACTATATGCCGATGATATCATTTTAAATTTAGATGGTAGGAAGCGACCCAAAAAAGGCTTTTGAGATTTGTGCTCAATATGAGGAACTGGGAGTGTGTAAAATGAACAAGACAAAGACCGAAATAATACTGTATGGATGTAATCCTTATCTTTTACACCCGGACGTGGCTGTTTGTGTAAACTCCCTTCCGCAGCGATATCTAGGCATAAGGTTCTCTTCTAAGATTGAGGATTTGTACGACTTCAATTTCGCTCCCCTCCTTTTAAAAATTCAAAATCTATTCTCTCAGTATAATTCTCTCCCATTGACTATCTAGGGGAGGATCACCCTGATCAAAATGTTGGAACTCCCATTATTCAGTTTCCTGTTCTCTGCTATTCTTTGTGTGTTTTATCTTCTTTTTTAAATCTGTAGAATCTATGTTTTCATCATTTATCTGGCAAAAAAAATCACCCAGAATTTCTTTAAGCACTTGATACGAATTCCAGGAGGAGGGAGGGCTGGCGCTCCCCAATCTTAAAGATAACTTCTTTGCCTATTTTGCACAATACATGTCTCGGTTTAATTCAAAGATGCATAGGGTTTTTTTAATTAATAATTTTATACAGTTGATTTTTAAAGAGTTTCATATTCTGGACGTGCTCAAGATGGTTAAACTTCCAAAAAGAGTCCTCTATAAGAGCTTGAAGTTGTTCTTTAGGAAGCATGGGGGACCCAATAGGAGCTATTCCATCCCCCAGATTAACGCAGCAACACCGCTGGCTGTTATTGATATTGAACCAGGGGTGAAGCTAGCACCCGAAATTGTCCAAATGTTGGGAAAGGCGGGGTATTTGAAAATATCAGACTTCCTGCTGGGGGCAGTTGGCAACATTTAGCAGAAGTCCCACAGCGGATACAGGATGATTTACTCCTTTCGGGATCATTCAGAACACTCAATAAAATATTGGTTGATTTAGATCTGGCCCAGATTCTCAGCAGTAGGGCGGCGGTGTTTGCCCTAATCGATGATGGGGGACTGGAAAAGCCGGGGGACTGGAAAAGAATGCTCTTTGCTATTATAGGCCCGAGCTTGCCCAAAAAGTGATGGATAGATGGCACAAATATGAAAGCTTTAAAATAACAATTAAGATGTTGAAGCAAGTTAATATACTTAACTTAAGTGTCCTGACGGGGCTTAATTGGCGTTGAATGCTTTTTTTTCTAAATGGCTTCTATACAGAACTCTGGCTTTTTTAAGACATATTAACCCCAGTCTCCCTGGAAATAGTTTTCGAAATTTAGGTCATTCCCCGGCTAATTGGACACATGTAATCAGTCATTGCTCATCCTTTCAGGGATTCTGGGCTGAAGTATTCCAGTATCTTGTAAATGAATGGAGGATTAATTTGGCTTTAACCACTTTGCTGAGAGTCTTGGGGTGTGATCCATCACTGGGTTTGCCCAATAGATGGGTAAAACTAGTGTATTTAGCACCAGCGGTAGCCCGGTCCCTTCTACCTCAAAATTGGTAGACTCAGGTGATTCCTACAATGAAGAACTGGCTACAGAAGATAGGGAGAGTTAGAATCAGTGAACAGCTATATGCAATACTAATGGGGCAGTCAAGAAGTTTGAACAACTCTGGGGGCAATATTTCCTATCTGCATAATGAGGACGAGTTTAAAGGGGCCAATTAAATTATCTAAGCTCTTCTCTTGCATCTCGTTGCTAAGCACTTTATGAGTCATCTTTGTTTTTTATCTGCCTTTAAGTCAACTGCATGTATAGTATGCATGCCCTAGGCGCCCTGGTTGATAACGTTTTTTGGGTAATTTGCTATGTCTTATGCATTTATTAAGCTACATAACATGACATTTGTTTGTATATTTATATTAATTGATCACTTGTGTGATGACTTTACGATGAATATTACCTGGAATGTATATTTACATTTATATTTACATTCATGTTAATGCAATACTGGGAACCTAATTAAAAAAAAAAAAGAAACGTGCGCCGACAGTTGATTTTGATGATTTTATGACACACAAGCAAAGGACCTATTTCCAGCACAACATTCCTTAATTCACCATTTTTAAACCTTTTGTAACTGCTTTGCACATAATCTAACACTGTGGAAGTTTTAAAAAATCGCATTACTCATTATCTTAATTAAATAAAGCTGGGCTGTAATGGACTGAATCATTGCCTAAATATTTACCGAACCTTTGACATTGTAATGTCTGAATATCTGCAAGTAGAGAGGATTCTCTAATATCATTTTAATCTAGTAGGGAAATAGTTTCCAGTGCAAATCTGGATAGCCTACATTTTAATGCATATGTGGAGGCCACTCTGCTGGTTCTTCAATTAGAGGAGGCTCAATTTTTCACTTGAAGAACACTTTAAGCAATGCATGCATGCTGTTGCTAATTCGGAGGTAAAACTAATAAAGGGACAGATCTATTCGCAGCTTGAGAACCCAGGGTCAAACCTTTTTTTTTACGCAAGGATGTTCCAACAAGGTATCATTGAAATATTTCTCAGAAATAACATGGTATAATAAATAGAACTACAATAAGCAAAGAATCAATAGATACAAGACATTAAATCATGGAAACAAAAAAACAAGTTATTCCATTAGTATATCGTTCAAAAAAAGTATGCCAAGTTATAGTTCAAGTGTTCGGTGTAGAACAAGGTGAACACACTGTGCAAAAGAGTTAGATGATTACAAATAGCCCAAAAGCCTTTAAACAGAAAAACAATGAAAAAGCATTAAAACAATTACGGAGCATCTGAGGAAATAAATAAACATTCGAAAAATAATGCTCTTCAAGGAAGATTTTGTTTAAGGGATGTTTACGTTAACTGCGTTTCGACTAAAGATTACTGAAAAATCGTCATCAGAATGTAAAGAAATGTGTGGCCTTAGCACAATAGTTTGATGTCTCTCTAGTGCTTCGAGTTCTGGTAAAATCTATTTAGATTGCACGCTTTAATTATACTGTGTCCTCCCTTTCCTCTTCATAGTCCTTATTTAAGCATAAACTTTCCACCAGCTTTCTGAAAAAGTATTTAAAAGGGTGAACCTCTGATCAGCACTTCTGCATTCCTGTCAAGCAAATAATGAACATGCCCATCACATTGGAGGTTGTGAAATCTCTGGTGACTGCACTTCCGCATGGGTGTACCATTGTGGAAGGTGAGTTTAACTTTAACACTGTAATGTCCCCGCTGCTGGACTACACGGGCCCTGGAGGGCCGGCAGAGATAAGCGATGATTTTGGAATTCTAGGACGTGGCCCGTTTGGAATCCGCCAGCCAGGGCCGGACTGGCCGTAGCGGGCACCGGGCAATCCCCCGGTGCGCCGCACGGGTGGGGGCCGGTTTTAGGCCCCTGTGGGCCGTTTTTGTTTCAAGGCCGTTTTTGCAGCATAGCTGCAAAATCGGCCCTGTAACAAATTCGGCCGAAAACCGGCCCTGGCAAAGAGCTCGGCGGCACCCCCAATCGCCAGGGGGGGGAGGCCGAGCACTTGGCCAGGACCGGTTTTGGTTCCCAGTCCGGCCCTGCCGCCAGCCAGGGAATATACCCACAGATCTGCTGGCCACAAAACTAGATCCAGGATGCACCCCTCTTTCCTCCCTGCCACTGACCACTTCGGCATGATTGCTGAGGTCTATACCCTTCCAAGATGGTACTCGGATCATTCACCAAACACATTCAGCCTTTGGAATTAGGGGAAGGGTTACTATCCTTTTTGGCGCATGATGTCTGCTTGATTGAACATGCTATTGTTTCTTGTAGCAGGAGCTGCAGGCTTGCTTAGAGTTTGACACAGGCTCAGTGGACTTCCCTGGTACCCTATGGAGGCCGGGAAGGTTTGTATGCGGGGGATTGGCAAGTCCTATTTAAAAGCCTGGGAGGCAGAGAGGCAATGGCGGATAAAATCCTTTGTCTTAAATTATGATACTTGAAAGCAAAATCATGAATAAAGCTGATGACCAGTTGGGGCGTCAACTGGCACTCCATAGGGCATCGCTGAGGCAGTTGTGTCATGGCAAGACCCAACTGGATTGCCTACATGAGGAGGGTCTATAAATGAGAGGGCAAATTGGGCAAAATATTGTAATGGTTGGCTACTCACGACTCTAAAGTAATCCCAAAAGTCATAGGCGCATATGGGAATGGTGCTAGGGAGACTCCCGCAATTGCAGGCACCATCGCTGATTATTACCAATTCCTTTATGCGAGTAGGGAGAGGCCGCAAAAGGAATCCACTGCGCCTCTTATTGTGGACCTGCCCTCACCACTTCTCTCTACAATCAATTGATGAGAACTGGAGCATCCTCTCTCACTCTCAGAATTAGAGGATGCACTGAAAGTGATGAACTGGGTAAAACAGTGGGGCCAGAAGGGTTCCCCTTTGAATACCACCAGAGATTTCATAAGCTCCTCTTGCTTCCCTGCTAGCTATATACAATGGAGCCATTGAAATGGGATTTTTTCCAAGGACTTAGGCCTGGCCACTATTGTGGTGCCACACAAAACCTGATGTACCCCTGAGAGGTGCTCTTCTTACTGACCCATCTCTCTCGTAAAAACCAAACTCAAGCTCTATGCAAAGGTACTGGATAATAGGCTCATTCCGTGGTCACCTGCATTGGTCCACCTGGACCAAAGTGGTTTGATTCCCCACCAAAACACTAGGCATATTATTCAATGAGCACATGCCGCATAGGTGAATCAACTCCATCTTGTTGGCCCATGTGCGCTCTTGCTTATCGATTTTGAAAAAGTATTTGATTCCCTCGATTGGGATTTATTCATCAGAAAGCTTCAAAACATATGGTGTGTGCCTCCCCATATGGCATATGTTTGAGTATTCTGCCCTCAGCCTCGAGCACAGGTGCAAGTATAACTAACCTTACCTGTTCCTTTCTGATTCAGAGGGGGCACAGACAGGATTGCCCCCGGCACCGCTTCTGTTCATCCTCACGATGGAACCTCTAGCAACATGGGTTACATGTGATGCCCACGTATGGGGGCTCCCCTCAGGAGAAGTTATGGAGACCGCATCACCCTATATGCCGTTGATGCATTGCTGTTCCTTTTTCATCCTGCTGTCATCGGGCCTAGACTTCTCCAGATGTTAGATCTCTATGTGCAAATCTCTGGCTTTAAAATAAATTGGTTGAAGTCTCTCTCGGTTCCCCTCACAGGGGATAGAGTAGCGGTGGGCTGGCAGAATCTTATGCCAATTCATAGACCTAGCTTTTAATATCAAGGAATTCATATCTACCTGTTCCTTAACCTTACATGGAGCCTCAGTCTCATGCCCCTCATGTCTAAAATTAAAAGAGACCTCAGAAGGTGGGCTACACTGCTGCTCAATATCCTGGGGAGAGCTGCAGTATTTAAGATGATCGTTCTACCAAGATTCATCTAAGTTCTTCAGGACTCAACCCAGGAGCGTTACCTACACATCATTCGGCATTGATTATCACTCCTAAGGGACCTTTTTGAGGTGAAAGGTTCAGCCATGTTCTCGAAGGCAAGAGAAGACTTGATGTCTGGAGACACACCAACCTATCATCCATGTAGATATGGACATGATTTTCCACCCCATGAAAGATCCTCACAAGGGGGGCAAAACCTTCATGAAGACCATTGAAGCCAATCTGAAGCTGAAAGGGGGAGCCTGAAGCAGGTATTGAGCATCTGGAACACCAAAAAGGAGGAACCACTTGTATGCATGGAAGATGGAAATATGAAGATAACTAACCATCTTGTCCCTCAAACTGCAAAGTTCCTCTGAGAAAGTGAAGGAATGAGACCCTAGAGGGTATTCATTAATAACATATTCACACTCTTAAGGTCAATGATTGGTCACAACTCCCCAGATGCCTTGAGTACCAGGAAGAGGTTGAGTGTGATGAAGACCCTATTCCGCATCAGGGATTGGTGTCATGATTCTGTGAGCTAAAACTCTTTAATGCTGCTGTACATGACAGATAGTTTAAACCTATTTTAGGGTACAGAGTCACGTGAAACTTTGAATAAGGAACAGACTGCGAAAACTTAATGGAATAAGCCTCAGTCATGTTGTCCACGAGCCACTGGTCTGTGGTATCATTCATTCAGGGGCTGTAAAATAAAAAGGCCTACACCTCACCTGCACAAGAAGAATAAAGTTCTGAGACACTGGTGACATAGTAAAGGAAGATAATTCTAGAATATAATTAATTTTCGGCCCTATAGAAGATATGAATTTATGCCCCGTGCACAGTGTTGTAAGTGCCAGTGCCAAAGCTGTGCTAAGAAGCCCCATGGCCGGTGCAATTAAATGTCGGTGAATACCAAAACTGTGTAATCCTAAAGCTACCTGAAGCCTCTTTTGTCCACTACCAGACACTCCCTGCCCTTTTGCTCACTATTACAGGCTCCTTTGCAACAGGTTTTTCTTCTTTCTCTTCCTCTGTCTTTCTGCTTTGTGTATTTTTCCCTCTCTTTGTTAATGTCTGATGCTGCAAAATATGTACAGGTCCCCAAATATAAGTGCCGGTGACCCAACCCGGCAACCAAGGCTCACATTAAGCACTGTCCTTGCAGGTGGCCATGTCCATACAGAATCACAGTCTGGTACTGCAAGGTCGAACAAGCAGGTAGTTAGGGTGAGGCTGCCTCCAGAAACAAGCATTTTCAATGCAATAGGTCTCGCATTTGTTTGAGTTATAGCTATTGGCGCTGTAAATGACTATGTCTTTCACCCATGTGTTTTAGTGTGGAGTGGAATTATGTGGGTTGGATTGCTATTGTTAGTTGTGGAATTGTGTGTGGTGGAATTGTGTGGTGTGGAGTGGATTTGTGTTGTATAATTATGTGGCATGGTGTGCAGTGGATTTTTGTGATAGTTTAATGATGTAGTATTGAGTGTCCTGGAATGATGCGAAGTGGGATTGTGCGTTTTTAGTGCAATTATGTGGAATGGTATTATGTGCTGTGGAGTGGTATGTAGTGGAGTTTAATTATGTGGTGTGCTGTTGAATTTTGTTGCATGATGTGGTATTTTGTGGTACGGTTTGGATGTATGTGGTGTGTTGTGTAATTGTGTTGTTGAGTTGAATTATGTGTTTTTTTGTCGAATTATGTGGTGTGGAATGGAGATGTGAAGATTTCAAATGTGTGGTGTGGAAGTGTGTGGCGTTGAGTGAAATTATGCTGATTGTATAGGGAAGAGAAGGGGATGAGCATGTAGATGTGAGGTATTAAGCGATGGAGATGAGAGGGAAAAGAAAAGGGTGATGGTAGAGAAGTAGAAATTATGTTGATTGCAGGAGGGGGTGCAAAAAAATAGAAGAAAGACAGAACTGGTAAGGGGACTGGTAGAGCTAAAGGGGGAGGGAGTAGGAGAGGCAAAGGTAACAAAGAAAGGTGGGAGAAGGAGGAGAGATCCTACAGGACATGGACGTGGGACGGTGACCGGAGGAGGATGAGGAGGAAGCGAGGACAGTGGAGCTTGGAGACGGAGAAACAGCTAAGAAAGGTGGAGAAGCAGAAGTCAGAGACTCAGGTGCAAGAATAAGGGAATCTGGAAAATATGAGGCGACAGTGGAAGAGTGGAGGTGGGAGAAAACCAGAGCATGAAAGCGAAGCAGAGTGAAATGGGGGAAGAGGGGTAATGGCCAGACCGGAAGTGAGAGCGAACAGTGGAGCTTACCTGTTTATTTTTTTATGGGTGATTTGTTTCCCCTGTTGTTTGTGTGTGGGGTAAGTCACTGAGAAATGTGAATTAGAAGGAACGACAGGGAAGAGCGAGGTAAGGAAGAGAGGGGTAGAGTTAGTGGCGAGAAAGTGAACTGGTAAGGATGGAGACGAAGAATGAGTGGTGCAGGTGGTGGTGAGAGAGAACTAGAGAGATGACGGTGAGAAAACGAGTGGCAGAAGTCAGAGCAAAATTGTGAAGGTTGGGAAGGGGGGAAGTATGAGAGAACAGTGAAAAGGGAATTGGGACGGAGGTAGGGAAGAGTGGGACTGATACAGGTGTGTGCAGCACCAAAATGAAGTGTGGCGCCGAATAAATGTGCATCCCCAAATGTATGTTCCATGGTTAGTACAGAGCTGGACAACTGTGTGTGGGCTCAATATGCCCAGACAGAATGCATGCCTGGCCTAGAGTATACGCACAATCTAAATTACATCCATCACAACATATAGTAAATGCCTGCTGTAACAAGTGTCAGAAGGCCATGTTCCAAATACGTGGAATAACAGGTGGCAATGGTACTTAGTATAAATGAGATTGCAAAACTCAACGAGGATCGGTTGACAACACAAGCCCTAGCAAAAACATGAAAGTGCGCGCCGTGCTGAAATAAAGTGCGGTGCCCATGTTCCTCAAATGAATGTGTGTGGCGGCTCGTGAAGCGGGCGCCATGGCAATTAAAAAAAAAAAAACTTAAAAGCGGGTGGCATTTGATAAATTGTCGGTTTATGTAATGTAAATGCATGTGAGGGACAGGCTATGGAGAGATGAGGGGCCTTGGTAGTGAGGGAATCCATTGAGCATCAGTTTTTTGTGGGTGGCGGGGGTTCCAAAAAAAGCCTGTTGCACCGGATGCCACCACCAAAAGCCGACCCTGGTGATGCAGGTGTGTGTGCGTGCATGCATGTTCATTCCAGATTAATCTAGATAGGTCAGTTGTTTTTTTTTTAATCTATCCTGGTACTTTTCAAAAACTCAAATACATATCCTGCTATGTAGGTGAAATGCAGGTCCTGTTTTAGAGAGCGGGTGTGTGAGCATGTACGTAATTCAAGTGACTTTCAGTCTCGCAGCATGCCGAGACAGAAGTTAATTGCCTTTAAAGACTCCACTGACGTGCTACCTCGCCTCATAAATGCAGCACGGCTTACTGAAATCAGATGTGAGGGGGAGATGGGAGGCAATTAATGCTCCATCAGTGCTGGCTGCCTCGCACATGGATGTAAGCACAGGGGGCGCTGTATTCGAGGGCCACGTGACATTTTATATGAAGGCACAAATCAGAGATTTTATAGAGTCTGATCTTTACTGATGAAGTAGTGTAGCATACTCGATTTACCACAGACACTTTACCATTAAAATCATCTTAAAAGTGTTTTTCACTTTCAGTTTTATGTAGTAAAACGGTGCCTCGTCAGTTTGTCGTACGTTGCTGTTCCCATCGTGGGCACCCAACTAATGTTGTTGAGAGAAGACCCTGACAAAAATGAAAAAAACCAGCACTGTTTCCCCACTCCAAATGGGACTTGAACCTGTAAACCCCTGGCTTAGGAGGCCAGAGCCTTAGCCGTTAGGGCACAAGGCTGCTATGCAAATCATGAAACCATTAAGCTACAATCCTTTCCTCGTGTGTGCGCACCTGAACAAAAAAAATACCGGGAAACAAAGCGCCGCAAAAAGATCAACACTGTACAGCGGCACAATGAGATATGTGAAATGTTATCGCGGCACAGTGAAAAGCTACACACTAACCGGAGAACAAAGCCCCGAGATATCGCCGCACAGATGCCAGTACCAGATAAAGCCCAGCATGTGACGCCGCTAGTACACAATCCAGTCCACATGGACATGCCAACAAGGAGACCGGGCTTAAACAAACAAGTGCGAGTGGACGAAAACTGTAGTTAGGCATCGCTGCTTCGGGACTACACGGAAGTTCTTAACGGATCAACAGCCAACAGAAAGCAAGATAAGAACAGCAATGCCACAGTTCAACAAATCGCAAGTGGTATGACAAATTACATGGAGTTTCACCCAACATACAGATTACTTTATGTCTCGCTGAGACAGCGCATGCCAAGGCGAAACCTAAAAAACAGAATGGCTGATCAATGGGTGACCCTCTAGGGGATGACTTTGTTATTCAACAGAAATGTTAGACTTAGAGCTGCAAGGTGGCTGTTCTCACAGAGGGTTACCCTCAACGACGAGGGCTGAGACGAGGAAGAGGGACCTATTATTATTAATAATTAATTTATTTGCTGTTTTATATAGCACAAACTCGACCCGAATGTATTGGAGCACTTTACACAAGCACCAGTTACATTACACATTCATTTTTGGTAGGCACGAGACCCATTAGTAATGTACTGGAATTTTAAGGTTTTCAGTCGTATCTAGTTATCTGTAACCTCCTCTTAATTGAATAAGGGTAACTCTTCAAAAATTTGTCAAAATAAAGAATGTCTAAATTCAGCAATTCAAAAAAGTAGATGTCGGGAACCGAAACGCGTCAGCCTGGGAATCTTGAGAAAATTTTATGAAAATGTAACTATGAACGAAAAAATGAAAATGAAGAAAATGAAATAAAGGGTGAATATTAACCTGCGAAGATCGGCATCTGTGATGTCTGCATTCCGCCGTATGGTGAGGGTGACAACGTCTGTTGTGAAAAAAAAAAAATATATGTATATATATATATATTCACTGAAAAAACCATAGGTTTCACACATGTTATAGTTAGCTGTACATTTCACTCGTAAAAAACCAATGAAATTCCCCCGTTATAGTTAGTGCAGGCAACTATAATTCACGCGACCGCAATCCTCTGCTGATGCTAATACTGTATTTAGACACTTATTTGCCCATGTCTTCTTCCATTAAATTTTAGCTATACATATATTACAAATATTTTTTTTTCATAAAGACACATATGTCATCAGCAGAAGATTGCGGTCGCGTGAGTTATAGTTGCCTGCACTAACTATAATGGGGGAATTTCATTGGTTTTTTACGAGTGAAATGTACAGCTAACTATAACATGTGTGAAACCTATGGTTTTTTCAGTGAATTTGCAAGGTTTTTTAAATGCTAATTCCTAACTATAACGTGTGTGAAACCTATGGTTTTTTCAGTGAATTTGTACGTTTTTTTAAATGCTAAGTTACTTTATGCCATTCGTGGAGTGCGCGCCCAGTTAACGCAGTTCGTTGCGTGCGCGCACAGTGAGCACGCGGTGCGCTTCGCGCACCGCGCGCCCACTTTACGCAGTTAGTGCCGTGCACGCACGGTGGTCACGCGGTGCGCTGCACGCACCGCGTGCCCACGTTATGCGGGATGGGCCATGTACGCACGATGCGCTTCGCGCACCGTGCGCACATGGGGGACATATTATGCGCATCTTTGAGAAAGGTATTCTTATTAATTTCATATGGGTGATAAGCCATGCACAAATGGTGCCCTGCGGGCAACATTTGCACACGTGGTGGGGAAAGTGTGGATAATTTTTTTAAAAATATTTTTTTACCGTACGCGTACGGTAAGCGTAATCGGCGATTTTCCCAAAAAAAAAAAAATTTTTTTTGGGGGCTTGGGGGGTTTTTGGGGACCCCTATATCATTGATGGGTGGTTAGGATCTGAAGAAACTGCCCCTTTAGACATTTTTGGGCTTCATTTTTGCTGCCCAACTCTGAGAGCGAGAGAGAAAATAGCGGCCGCCGCTTCCTGGTTTCGACCGATTCGAATGTTTACTAAGATCTAAGAGCCAATCAGAATCGCGCTCGCGCACGTCACCGTACGCGTACGGTAAGCGCACCGTAAGCGCACCGTAAGCTGGCTCAGATATATATATTGATTTAAAGGCTATTTTCTCAGAATCTACTGAACAGATTTACACCAAACCTACAAAAGGCACTTCCTTGACCTGAGGACTACCTCTCTGCCAAATTTCAAGTAATTCTGTTCAGCCGTTCGGGCTGTAGCTGTGTCTAAAGGTCCTATGGAAAAATGCATGGGAAAAATGCGTTTTGGGACCCCCCTTTTATCTCATCCCCCGCTTGACGAATCCCCCCGAGACTTTCAGGGTAGGAGCGGAGCGTAGCGCCCCACCTATTTTGAAAAATTCGCGAGGATTCGTCGACCGGCGCCAAAGTTATTCAAAATAGAATGTTGCGGTTTTCCTATGGAAACGTGGTCCTAACTATAACTACCTACTGGCGACCACCAGTAGGTAATATATATACATATATATCTTTAAGTGGGCTGGGTCCCACCGGTGCTGAGGGTCCCACCGACTGTTGTAAAAAGCAGATGCTGAGACAGGTCCCTATCGGGCTCTCCATTCTCGGCCTCACCCTCAGGGTGAATACAATTCTTGACTCTGGAGTAGTACCACTCTTCACTGCCTTTGATGTAACTTCGAAGAGACTCGTTATAGGTCTTTCATAGTCTCATCATTTCAGAAAGGAAATCATTTTCAATATTATATACAGCGAAGCCATAGTTCTTGCTTATTCATCTCATTCAACTAACAGCCATTGACAAAGCCAATAGTCCTGGCTTTTAGGTATAACGTTACTTGGTGTATTATATATCTGGGTGCAATGACAGAAACAGCAAATTACCAGTTGGTTGGCACACTATGCTAAGGACAGGTTTTTAGCTTAGGTGTTTTTAAGACATGCCTTTAATTACATAGGCCATGCCCATTTGAGAGACTCATCAGTTTTTTTATCCCACTTAAATCCCTGTATATATATATATATATATATATATATATATATATATATATATATATATATATATATATATATATATATATATATACATATGTACGGTACGCGCACGGTGAAAAACCTTAAAAAATAAAATAAAATAAATACATAACTTAGCATTTAAAAAACCGTACAAATTCACTGAAAAAACCATAGGTTTCACACACGTTATAGTTAGGAATTAGTATTTAAAAAACCTTGCAAATTCACTTAACAAGCATTTACAATGCAATGGTCTCGGCATTGGTAAAGTTAGAACTATTGGCATTGCTCATGACATTATTTTTGTTTATGTTTTTGTTTTCAAAACATGTAAAGAAACGGCATTGTCATGAGCAATGCCAATAGCTCTAACTTTAACAATGCCGAGACCGTTGCATTGTAAATGCTTGTTTGAAATGACCATGTTTTTTTTATAGACCCCTTGATTACACAATTCACGGAGCCTGCAGGTCATTTACTTTTAGCATGCACAGTGAATACAAATCGGCACTTGGTGTTTTCATGCAGCATTTTGACTTCTTGCACACACTGCAGTGTCATTTTTAAAAGCCAATTCAGTGCGCAAAGTCATTGAATAAAACCACAATTCACCAGATTTGCAGGCATGCACCACATGATAGTCCATATCGTATCTTACTTCATTTGGAATCCGTGAGTTTGAAGGGTATTCCAGCTCACATCCTTGCCTCGTGTTCTTTGGTAATATTATTGGGAAATCCCCTCTTTTTCCAAAGCATAATAAGAGTGAGTAGGGCCTCTTTTGACAAAAAAATCACCTCCCAAAGTTGCTCCGTGAAAGGGGCCTATACTCAAATAAGGCGGCATCAATGTAGCAGACACAGAGCTTCCTGCTGTTAAATCATGGTCATTTCAAAAAAGCAAGTGATTATTTTCCCGTGAACGAGGCTCAAGAACCGAGTTGAAACGCGTTGGGACAGAGAATATTTGCAGGCAACTTATGAACTGTATCTGTTTTAATAAAGCACGTGAACTCCATGGAATAGGTCTCAATGGCTTTTTTCTGCGCAAGAGAAAAGGTTTTGTTGTGTGTGTGTGTCTATATGTCATGTGATCAAGGCAGGCAGCTGCCGAAACGCGTAATGGCGTGGCTGTTTTGAGCGGTAAATAAATCAAAATTGCACATATTTGGGTCCACTCGTTTGTTGGCGAAAAGAAGCAACGAAGCAAAAGCGAGCAACTGATATATATATTGGTTTTTTGAGTTGCCTGATATAAACTTACCATTTTTGTTGTAGAGGCAATGTGTACTAAAGGCATGCATGGTAATGACATACATCAGTCCATGTGTGCACAATCATGATGATACATTGTCTGCTGTCTTGGAATGGGTTTTCTTAACCCCTTCCCCGCTCATGACGGAACCGTTCCGTCATGAGCCACGGTTGCCGTGTGCTCATGACGGAACGGTTCCGTCATGACAATCCTGTTGGCGGCCGCTCCGCCTGCGCGGCGCTGTTTCCCCGCCTGTGCGAGGGGACAACGCAAATGGGCGGAGTCATGACGGAACCGTTCCGTCATGAGCACAGCTCAACTGTGGCTCATGACGGAGCGGCTCCGTCATGAGCACCGGCCCACCGCGCTGCCCCCCTGCCCCCCCCAGCGCTGCAGCGGAATGTCCGCAGCAGCGAAGGGGTTAAACAAAAAAGTACCTGCAGATAAGTGAGAGTTGACGATTCTAAAAGAGTAGGCTATGGAAGCAAATTTGTGAAACAACCAAATGCAAGACTTTACATTTATAGCTGCGAGCGCTGTGCGTCGATTCAGGTTGTGGTTTGCAAACAAAATATTTACAACAGGAGCAGCAACGAGCACGCAGAAAGAACACATGCAGAATCCCTCAAATGTATCAACATCAGCAATCTTCAGGTTTACCACTCCGATGTCAGCCAATGAAAATGGCAGAATCGGTTGCCGATACAAAGAAAGAACTATTATGATAACGCTCGCTGTGAATAAAGCAATGGGCTGAAAGTTCAGACAGCAGCCATTTTGGAATGGATCTATTTCCCAAAATCGTTGATTATTCTACTGGACTGCTTGTGGTTGTGGAGCTATCGCTAAGCAAAATGTTGAAATCAAGTCGTGTCTACATTACGTACAAGAATAACTTAAGGCTATTCAAGTTATTACTAAACAATTCAGATAATTTTACTCTCAGTGGTTTAATGTTCCAAGATAGCCACTTGTTCTTCCACCTATCGCGTGCTTCTTTTGACACGAAGCGCTTGAAAACGTATTTCTGGCAATAGTGCACCTAAGCAAGATGTTTCCAATGTAAAGCGGAAGAGTCAAACAACAAGCAATGCCAGGCGACAACGGTGTCAGTAAGTGCTTAAGTCGAACATCATGGCCTGATACACGTGGGGCTGAGACAGCGATGAGGCGGAAGGAAGGAGGGGTTTCCGCACGGAGCACATTCGCTGTGACACTGCCGGCTTTGCTACTGGAGTGCTGCTCTAAGCTGATGCAATGTGCTTTGAGTTCTGGGTCCGAGCTGTGCTGACGGTGACTTACAGGCTGCGATCCGCGTAGTTGCACTGCATATGGTATCGCCAGGCAAAGAGCTGGACATGAAACGTATCTTTACACACTACAACAGGCATTATAATCTTTAAAGAAACAACACTGAACATTGTCACCTTACCCACAGATGTGTGCGCGAGTTTAGCTTCAAAGCTCGAGTAGGCTTAGCGAGGCGTGTAGGTGTTGTGTTTTGGTATTGTGGTTGTGGGCAGAGGGACCCAGGAAGGGCTTCAACTGCCCTTGGAACAAGCACGCACCTAATGAGAAGATCGCGACCTGGCAATTAACAAATGCGTCCGGACGCCGGGACACCACCGCCTTTCGCAGAGCAGAAATGCCTCGGAGAAAGGCTGCGTCCTTTTCGGATTCGGGGGCGTGTTTTGCGGTTTAACGAAACGGAATGCAAAAAACACGCCCCCGATCCGAAAAAGACGGGGCTTCAACGGAGTGACTGACCTCTTCTCCAGTGGCTGGCCAGCATTCAAGAGGCCAGCCAATGGAGAACAGGGGAGAAGAGGGGCGGGTGCAAGCCCCTCTTCTCCAAGACATTAAATCTCCGGACTTCCGGTCTGCCGACCGGATGGTCCCGACACCCAAAAAACCATAGGTTTCACACATGTTATAGTTAGCTGGACATTTCACTCATGAATAACCATTGAAATTCCCCCGTTATAGTTAGTGCAGGCAACTATAACTCACGCGACCGCAATCCTCTGCTGATGACATCAGATATTACATCACTGATGACATATGTGTCTTTCTGAAAAAAAAATATTTGTAGTATATGTATAGCTAAAAATTAATGGAAGAAGACATGGGTAAATAAGTGTCTAAATACAGTGATGTAATATCTGACGTCATCAGCAGAGGATTGCGGTCGCGTGAGTTATAGTTGCCTGCACTAGCTATAACGGGGGAATTTCAATGGTTTTTCACGAGTGAAATGTCCAGCTAACTATAACATGTGTGAAACCTATGGTTTTTTAAGTGAATATATGTATATATATCCACAAGTAATCCCTCCAGCTGGAAGGACAAACGGGACGCACTCTCTGCAACCTTTTGCACTTTTTTTTATTTTCTTAATTCCTTCATTTTACGGGATACAGGCATGAACAGATCTACGCGTTTCAGTATACCAGATACCTTGCTCACGATCAACTGTTTACTTGGCACCGCCCCCTTTAAATTTACTAGTTGTTACATCATTTCCTGGCAGTGACCTAAGTTCCCCTTTGCATTATGAAGGATGTCGTTTTTAAATAACTTTTTATATTTTTGTCATTTTATACGTGGAAATCACAAAAACAAGGATTTAATGATATTTATATAATTAAAAAGATTGGGGGAAAGAGTTCAGTGTCTCTTTTTTATATGAAAAGACAGAAAATTCATTTTTCTTTTTTCCTTTTTCCCTTTTGTATTCCTTCATTTTTACCCCTCCAGTGGGGAATGTCATTATTAGTCCATTATTGTTCCCACTTTTGAAGATGGAAAGTTCATTCCCATTTTCCCTTTAATATTTCCTCGTTTTTGCCCCTCTGGTGGGGAATATCCTTATTGTTATTAAATGACGTGAGTTCTCCAATCATCTTTTCTTTTCTTTCCTTTTCCCATCTTTCATTACATGATTTTCTTTTTATATATTATTCTTCATTATTTCACTCAGTCCATATTTTTTGTTAATATTTCCACTTTGCTTTTATAGTATAATTCATTTCTTATTTTCATTTTTTATCTTGTTTTATTTTCAATATTTTTGGGGGAAGCTGAAGTTAATAATAAATGTATGTAGAGCTCTTCTGATTGGTTGAGGCCATGCGGCTGCAGTGTTCGCAATTTCAAAATGTAATGTGACTCCTTCTGGCGCAATTGTTTTTCCCGATCTCCTCCACGTTCTCTTCTTGGGATTGTCTCAATTCCATAGAATTTCAATTCCTTCCAGTCCCCTTGATGACATTGCTCCATATGTTTGGCTACTGCATTTGATTTATCTTTGTTTTCCGTCGCTCTTATGTCTTCTAATAGTCTCTTTTTCAGTTCGAAGATTGTACTCCCTACATACCTCAATGGGCATGGGAATTCCAATATGTAGATTGTATATTGAGTCTTACATGTTATCAATTGTCGGATTTCCCATGTTTTGTTATCCGCCATTTTTACTTCCTTTGTCTGTTTGGCGATTTGGCAGGCTTTACACATATGACATTTTATGAAACCCTTTGTATTCAGCCATGTAGTTTCTTTGCCTTTTCCTTTGAAATGGCTGTGAATTAGATGATCTTTTAAGTTTTTAGCTCTCCTGTATGTCACTGTTGGATGCTTCCCTTCTAATTCTTTTACAGTGGCTGTAATATCTTCCAATTCTTTCATAGGATGCCCACTATTTGTTTGTTATATAGTGAGTAGTCCGTTATAAGTCGAATTGTCTCCTGCTCTGTTATTCTTTGTTTTCGAGATAAACTTGTTGCTTTCAAGGTAGCATTTGTTGCTGTGCTTTTTCTGTGCAATGTTGTCTGTATATGGCCATTTTCATGACATCACACAGAATCACATTAATCACTTGGCCAATCGGGCCGATGTCATAACAGCGCTGGTAGGGCGCGGAGTAAATACTCCTTGATTGCACAGGTCATAAATCACTTCTGCGTAATATATCGAATACATTAGGTCACCATTAGGTAGATTCAGTAACAAGAAATCCATCTGCCTCTCAGACAGCATGGTAAACACCCATTATTGCCCTGGTTAACCCTCTGCCGCTTGTGACTGTACACAACGCGTACCCAAACACTAGGGCACAAATGCAGCTAGCAGGTGGGGAGGACATACACGTACCTCGCAATTGACAAAGAATGTCCTCGGCGCCCATCGCAACAAGTAAGGTGGCGGGGGTGCAGCATTCCCAGTCTCTGCCAATGAAGAATGCCCCCGGTGCCCAGCACACCAAGTCAGGGAGCGGGGCTCAACTCACACCCAGTCCCTGCCAATAAAGAATGCCCCTTGTGCCCAGCGCACCACATCAGGGAACGGGGCGCATCTCACACCCAGTCTCTGCCAATGAAGAATGCCCCCGGTGCCCAGCACACCAAGTCAGGGAGCGGGGCTCAACTCACACCCAGTCCCTGCCAATAAAGAATGCCCCTTGTGCCCAGCGCACCACATCAGGGAACGGGGCGCATCTCACACCCAGTCTCTGCCAATGAAGAATGCCCCCGGTGCCCAGCGCACCAAGTCAGGGAGCGGGGCTCAACTCACACCCAGTCTCTGCCAATGAAGAATGCCCCCGGTGCCCAGCTCAGCAAGACAGGGAGTGGGGCACAGCTCGCACCCAGTTTCTGCCAACACAAGCAGACAACTGCCGGGCGGGTGGCCAGTATCCAGCTACTCCCTCACAGGCCCTACAGCGCTGAAGCCCATCCGGAGCCCTCCTGGGCCTCACAGAGGGCTGTGAGGATGGCGCATGTGGGTGTCCTCAACTCAGGTATCCTGGTGATGCACTGCAGAGTGCATAGTGCAGTCCCGCTGTGTCCAATGCAGCACCCACTGCCTTCGCCTGCAACGTAAATGCTGGCTGCGCAGGGATTCGCTTCTTTCCCCAGCACGGCCTTCTGGCGGTCTTCTCTGTCCAAAAGCGGATTCATTGAGCCCGCAAGGCTCCGGTTCCTCCTGAGTGTGACTGGGCCACGCCCCCGTTCTTATGAAGCAGGGACTCCCGGCGGCTGGATACTGTACTGTAGAGATGCCGCCTTGCAGCCCAGGGCCACGTAGCAGAGCCCCGGCTGCCAATAACCGGAAGCGATGCCGGAAGCATGACAGGGAGTGGGAGAACGCTTCACTCACCTTAGCTCTCCCCTCCCATTGCTCAGGCCCCAGAGGAGAGTGTGGCGCTGCCCACGCTGCAGGGCAAAAAGCGCTCCTCTCTGGGTCAGCACCGCATAAGCCCACTCTTTGGGCAGCAAAACTACAAGCGCTCACCAAGCGCGCTTTGAGGGAAAATGAGAATGAAGCGCTCACCAGCATTGCGATTCATCCAGTACAGAGTAGCCCTCCTGGGAGATCACTGAGACACACCAGAAAGGTGTACACAGGTAGGCCAGGACAAGTGTTCTCTAGGCAAAGTGGTAGTCCTTCCGATAGCCCAACAGGAAGCCAGGCAGTACTTCCAGCCGTCCAGTCCAATGGCGGTTCCTCCTGGCAGTCCTCTGGCCAGGTGCAGTCCACGCTGTGTCTTTTTTTTTCTTCACATGGGGTCACGGCCCCTTTAGTCATAGCGCCCATGTCTTTGTTCTAGGGGCACTATAGAACATATTTACAAGTGCACAACAACCCCCCCATACAATGTTGGCCCTGGCACCAGACACACCACAGGGGGCAGAGACGGCATTGTTGAAGGCAGACACAGATCTATTTAGGTACAGCTACAACTCCTCCCAGCCCTCCAAATGCAGACCAGGCCAATTCAGGTGCAAGGGAAAACTCCTCTTGCTACTCTAAATTCAACCAAGGTCTATTTAGCCTAGATCTGAGTAACCGAGGAAAGGCAGAACACGCCTCAACCCTGCCAGGGACTGGCTGGAGTGAATGTACATCCCCTCTCCCCTGTCAGTCAGAACAAGAGGGTCAATACACATTCAGGCAGGGCACAAGGACACATAGAACACAAAAATGCCCACTTTTTAAAGTGGCATTTCTAAAATAGTAATAATAAATCTGCTTTCACCAATAAGCAGGATTTATCACTACTATTCCAAACATACCAAACACACGCTACCCCTCTCATGTCAGGAATTACCACTGAAGCACATATCAGGGCATCCCCAATGTAAACCTATGAGAAGGCAGCCTCACAGCAGTGAGAAACCAAATAGGCTGTTTGTCACTACAAGGACATTCCACACAGTTAAGGCACATGTCCTACCTTTTACCTGCACCACACCCTGCCCACAGGGCTAGCTAGGGTCTACCTTAGGAGTGACTGATATGTAGTAAAAGGGGAGTTGCAGATGTGGAAACCACTTTATATGCCACGTCTCGGCAGCAGTAAACTACGCACTCAGGCCCTGCAGATGCAGAAGCCTGAGTCAGGTGTGAAAGGCTTCTTAGGTGAATTGTGTAAGCAGTGCCGCAAGCCCACCAGTAGCATTTAACTGGCCCAGGGTATATGGGAATCTACTGTACAAGGGACTAATAGGTAAATTAAATATGCAAAACAGGTGTAGATCAATCTTACCAAGTTTACAAGAGAGAGCACATGCACTTTAGCACTGATCAGCAGCGATAAAGTGCGCAGAGTCAGGAAACCACCAACAACAGGTCAGAAAAAATACAGGAGGAAAGCAAAAAGAAAGTTCTGGGATGACCCTGCAAAAGGGGACAAGTCCAACACTTTCATACCAGCAGCTCCTCAGAGCAGCACTGTGTTGATTTTTCCGCTGTATGCTTTCACTCGAGACATTAAAAAGTACAACCTCTTTATTTCAGCTATTGTTGACAGCTTTCCTTTTAATCATTGATAGGTGTGTAACCTAATTACACGTTGATGTTAGAATAATTCCTAAAACTTTTGCTGTGTAAAGTTATACTCATCCTGTGAATTGATTGAAAATGATGGTCTGATGGACAAAAGGTTAGAAGAGACTATAGCAAAACATACTATTTTGTGATCAAAGCTTGCGATGTTATGTGCACTCGACGCCCTATATGTATTGTAAGGTAACTAACATCTACTGCATGATAGGGGACAGTGTCCCACCACACTCATTAACCACAATTGTTTAACACACGCAAAGACGTCAAATACTCCTCACTGAAGTGCTGTGGCATGTCATAACGCGCGAGGGACCTATGTGACACCCTCGAACGTGTTGCACCATCTGTTTCCAAAAACTTTCCTTAGTTACGGTTCTAGTTAGATATTTTGTATGGAGCAAACATGCTGCATGTTGAGTTGGTTGTTTCAAAAAGTGTTGACGTGCTCAACTGAGGGAAGAGATGTTCACAACAGGAGAACCTGTGCAGGCTTTTAGAAATCAAACATTTGCAAAGTCTCCAAGTCTGGCTTCAATGGTAACTCGTTTAGTGTTAACACATTAGAATAATATAAGCAGGGGGTTGCCAGAGGAATGGACAGAATGGGTTATAGTTGTAAAGTAGTCCCTTTACACATCAGTGAAATCATTTCGTGGCAGCGGATGGATACTTCAAACAGCCAGTAGCATTCCGTGAGAGATGTATACTCCAATGGGCTGGGCCAAGGCTTGGATGACAAAGCTGTAAGTCAGTGGCTGAAAGAGGCTGGCATAAGAAAGCCAAGGGTCTAAAGGTGCAGATCCAAAGCCCCCTGCATGTACATTGTTAGCAACAGGTCTGTTTCCCAGCTGAGCTGTCAAACCCCAGACCTGAAAAGACTTCACCTACTCTACCTTGCCTCAAACAGGCCAATTTACAACTGGGGTTTGATCCCACTTGCCTCCCCTACTGCCGAAGTCTCACATTATCAGGTTATACCCAATATTTTTCATTTGTCCGCTTGCTTATTCACATTTACCAGTTTTGAACATACTCATTTCCAAGTTGTGCCTCCTTTCTGGACCGTCGCTTGCCTGCTCCGTGCCTGCCGACAGATTCTTTCAGATTGTTTCCTTTTATTTTTCTGATTATCAGTATCAATTTGGACCTGATTGTGGCATCACCAGCTAGCGACGAATGTTTCCTGTCTGCTCCACAGGCGGCTCTCGTCTGTTACGTGAGCTCCCACATGGCTTTCCTCCAGGCCGCTCTCTCTTTGGAAAGAGACAGGAACCTGCCCTCTGTCTCATAACTTTCCATTAAACACGCACCGCAAGGTCCCGAGCCAGATTAATGGCTTCTAAATGGCTCAGTGAGGTCATGGGCGGTGTTAAACTAACATGCCCTTTTTTAAGACTGCCCAAGTAATGATCCTACCCCCCTCCCTGAGCAACAATGGCGGCTGTCCATGAAGTCCATGCTGATGGAAGCCCATCATTGCTTTGCCCTTCCTGATGAGGGATCAGCGTCCCCAGATAACCCAAATCAGAAGGGAAGGAAAAAGTCAATGAGTCACTCATCAGTGGTTCTTTTGGAAGGGGGCAGTGTGGAGGTAAAGGGCAGGGGAGCCTCTGTAAGGCTTTCATTGTCATTGCGCCTTAATCCTGATTGAGGTGTAAACTGAAAATAACTCACTTTCCCCACTGCACTAAATTTGCCAGATGAGGTGGAGAGAAATACTGCAATATTCCAGGTCTTGTGTTTTGCAGCTCTGAACTAGGGAAAACAAGAAACGCGTCACCCCCATTTCGAGGCGCAGATTTTGGAATGGGGAGAAAAGACTCCACCCAATAAATACTGCTCCTTTCAGAATAAGTACTTATGGTGTGCGGAATCAGTTTTTATGGGGTGCTGTAATCCTTCACAAAAAAGAGAGAGGAGGCCCCTCACACCAAGGGAACAGGCCACTACAATATAGTAGAAAAATAAAACTTCTCCTTGGGTTCACAAATATTTTCTAAGTATAATTACCGCTCAATTCACCCAACTCGATAATATCTACACAAACTCACTTATAAAAACATCAATACCACCAAGGAACACATTCTACATCAAAACGATTATAATAAAAAAAAAATCTTATTTCAATTCCTTTCGACATAAAAACCATTAAAAATCCTCCTCTCACAGAACAATCCTAATTACGTATGAAATACACAATTCGGCATGCAAA
Source organism: Triturus cristatus (assembly GCF_964204655.1). Lineage (NCBI taxonomy): Eukaryota > Metazoa > Chordata > Amphibia > Caudata > Salamandridae > Triturus > Triturus cristatus. The sequence continues at coordinate 335,091,661 of NC_140591.1, read as the reverse complement.
AGAAAAAGCATATAAGGTGCTCAATGCACCACAATTGACAAACGGGAGCACCCTAAGGCACAGTGCTTAAAATTCTGTTGCCTCTGCTGACCCAGCACAGACTTTCAAAACTGAGTTCCAAAACATCGCTCCCGATGGCACTTTATTTCAAATCCATTCAAACTACCTCCTCCTAAGGCCGGGGTTCACCGAGAGATCCCCTGTGGTTTCTTCAGTAAACCGCATGCAGTAGAAGCCATTGTGTGTGGGTTTTTTTCCATACTTGGCAGAGATTACAACACGAATGGACTCCTCATGGTAACTAGGGTTGCCTAGCCTGCCGGCTGTCAATATACTTTCACTTCTACTGCGGTAGCTGTGCTCGGGTGTGTACTTCCCACCACCCTTGTGAGTCTTTAGAAGGAGTGTTTTCTCGGAATGTAATATGCCATTTCAGAAAGTGGCCTATATCTTTTGAGACCAGTACACTTGGCTCTCTGCAGTGGGGGCTTTGTGCTTCCATAGTTCGCTCTTTGTAGCAGTCACGGCCCTTGTCCACTCAGTATCATTACCCTTGTTATTGTGGATGGAGCGCGATGGTGCTCTTTCATTTTTAGGGGTGCATCATATTCACAAATAGTCTATACCTATATTTATTCTTTTCTCGTGTTAACATTTGGCTATTAGAATGTACTTGATAATAACATTTGAAAGTGAAATGATAGAATTGTTACGTGCCATGTAAAGAAATAAACGTGGCAGTTGTGTTTTCAATAATGTAACCCTTAGCATTTGTTTGCAATCGATTAACGAAATTTGCTCATTTATAATGTACTTCATAGATTTAAATCTGCACCAGATTAAAGTTGCACACGGATGTGGTAACTTGAGTTTAAATGTGTAGGACTTCATAGGCTGCTCACAATGATTTGTGCATTTGATGTGTTTATGTTAAATAGTGCTTTAGGGACGCTTATATAAAATGTTCACTTGTATGCATTTTCGTAGGGCCTATGTGCTTCACTCTTATGTTTGCCGATTTCTGTAGGCCTGAAATGTATTCTCCCTGACAGTTCTCGTAAAGGGGTGAGAAAGCTGAATTTCAGGTGCATGTTAGATTTGTTCGGTTCTCACGTTTCTGTTGCATGTCTGAGAAAGTTGTCTTTGTTAGTTAGAATAACTCCTTTTGTTTTAGGAGTTAGGCTTGGGGAGGAGAGGGCACTTTTATGCAAGGAATGCTGATAATTGGGAGAAGGTGTTCTTTCTCATTGAAGGAGACCTGAGAATCAAGGTCATCGAGCCAGGAGCTGGGAGTATCGAAACTAAATGGAAAATCACCTATGAGAAGTGCCCAGCAGGATGAGGGGATCCAGATGCAAGCAGTGGGCGTGTGTTGTGTTTTGCATTTTGAACTAGGGACAGTGCCTTGGGGTTGAGTCAGGAGAAGAGGTGAGGAGATCGATGGAGAGGTAAGGAGCATCTCAAAACGAGCTCTGTAGCTTTAGTCTTCACGTGCTGACACCTTTTCCTGATCTTGCCTGGGGAATGCTAAGAAGGGTTGTCACTGTAGTAGTAGTGTAGGGATAAACTAATGCTTTTCACTTACCAACCTCAAACTAAGACTGATCGTGACGTGAGGGCAATTGTTGCCTGCGTTTTGGTGCTGGAATTTGTCATCCTTTTCATGCTTCAGCATTTCAATCCCGCCTGTAGGTTTGGATTTGTATTAGTTCCAGTATACTTCTACAACCTCGTCTTGAGGTGTCTATATGTCCAGTCATTTTTGACTTTGTAATAAACCCACTAACTTGGAATTCGGAGTCGGTGATTCTTCAGGGTCATGGTTCTTTAAAGTTGTTAGTTTGTCTTAATGAGTTATTTCTCCCCTCTACACTTCTGAGCAGGTGATAAAGGTCCATTGACCAAGGGTTCCAGAGTAAATTGGTAGAGAGGAACCCGGCCCTATCACTGTTAGGTTGACGTCGTGTCGGCAGAGGGTTGAGACATTATCTTAGACTTATCATCACTTTTCCTTCACATTCCACAGCAAATCCTGTATGAATGTTAGTGTCCATGCTATCTACATTACATTCACCAAATGCTTTGGGAAAAGTACATTTGCCTACATTAAGGTCCTAGTAGCTCATCTCATTTGTTTTAGGAACTGTGCTTACATCTGGTTAACTGTGTTTTTGTTAATTTGTATTTTTATGACTGAACTTCACAGTCAACTTTTATTCTCCACTTTCCTCCTATAGGAACTGGATACCACCTTGAGTGTGTGTGCCGTGGTTAAAGTGCCATTAGCTCACCCGATAACACGTGTAAGTGCCTCGGATAGTCATTTGTTTATGGTAATAGGCCATGCCTGCATTGTTTTAAGCATGTGCACGTGGTGATTTATAAGCGAGTGTGTGGTGATGTGTGTCATACATTGCTATGCTAACACTTTGTCTCTTTTCAGGGAAGACTAGGACCAGTAATAATTTGAGTGGTTAATATACCCAAAAGCTGGTCATATGACTTTCTTACCACCTACTCAGTTTGGTATGTGTGGTTACTTAATTTCACTTTTCACATTTGGGTCCTGAAGAAAGCCGATACAGCTCCACAGAGGGTACTATGCTGAAATATGTGGCCCACCAGTCTATGTGTTACTGGTCTGGTTAGGAAAATCCTTCCCTGTGGAATGTGCGCACTTATTACAGGGAACTGCAATGGTTCCTAATCGATACTTGAAACAACCTTCAAAATGATCATAAAAACATCTTCATGATGAGTTCAATCTTCTTTATTTTCATTATTTTCATAAATTCTTCATGTTCTCAAATCAATTCACTGAATTATTGTATAAACTTCACATGGATTATCACCCAATGCATTTCGGGTCCCTCCTGGACCCTTCTTCAGTGGTCTATGAAAATAATAGACAAGAAGCTATTTAATCATAAACCTAAGAGCATGCATATACATCAAAAATTTCATTCATAACTAAATATTATTGTATTGTTACGCACAAGAATCTGTCCTGTTAAATTGTCGTGTCACTGTATAATGTTCACGGTCCTGCTGTCTTAATCACTGAGTTCTCACTAGCCAGGTAGAATAACTAAAACATCAAAAACAGATTTTCTGATCCTCAATATAAAAGGAACCAAAACAATAGGAGAACATAGTGATTCAATGGCTTAACCATTAAAAAACATCCGTGAAATGTAGCTCCTAAAGCTGGACATTTTTAGATTGCTATCTCTTCCCTGCTTATCCATGCAATATGGTACTCTCGTTTAAGCACATTCATGGTACAACAATTACATATGTCAAATACGTTCATGTAACGCACTATTCAATCCCAGCTCGGCTTTGTGTAATGTTTTAACTAAGCGCGGTTAATGCTGCAAGGATAGGTGTTCTCAACCACGACTTCTACTTACTAAACCCTCGCTGTGCGCTACCAAATTATTCTCAGCCCAAAACTTACTAGAAATTCACGAGTGAACTTGCTCGGAATCCATGGTCAACACGCCGTTCGTTTGAGAGTTTCAAACTCTCTTCCTGATTACGCTTTACGTAATAAATTCCGTGACCCTGTCATGTGTCTGCCTCTCACGCTGAGATTTAAAGAGACCCATTCTTTTTGTTAAACTGAACGAGTGTAATAAAGTTAGAAGAATGAACACAAAAACGGACTACTGCCATTGTTTGTTAGTAAGAGGGTGCTCTATTATGTCCAAAAAACGCCAACTACTTTATAGGGTGAACTTATTGCAATGCATATAAAGTGACACCGTTAACATATGATGTATCTCAATTTAAAACAATAATATGCGATGAAATGCATGCCTTTGACAAACTGAAATGAAAGAAAACATGATAATTCATGACAGGTTAAATCCCCCTGCCATAGCTTAACCCTTTTAATCCTGACCTCTGGGTGTCTCATTAAAGTTTGCTCTGAACATACCTGGGAGTTAGTTTTAGTTCACTTTCACTCCTCACTTCGCTCCCACCACACCCTGCTCATCTTAAGGTTTTAGGATACCTCTACGTTATATTCAAAACATCCATGAGCTCTTCCCTCTCAGAGAGGGAATTGTAGCCCCCACTGCAGCTATTTATGCAGTGCAAGAAGGTTACCCTATGACGAAGAATGACACCTACGGGTGGGTGAGGGAAACAGTCCATTAAAAGGGACTCCCCCCTACCTGGTGAACAGGATGACAGCCTTTGAACCATCCTAGAGGTGAAATCCAGCTTAAAGTCAATCGACGCAAACATAGATCACCTAACGTCCCGTCTCGACCAGGTCAAACAGAGGGTGGACTCCCATGATACTCGCATTGTCCAGCTTGAAACAAGGGTCTCAGAAGCTGGGGAGCCCAGAAGCTCCTCAAAGTGGACAAGATCCTTGAAGTCATATGCGCCAAGAATGAGGACCTAGAGGCGCGCTCCAGAAGGAATAACTCTCGGGTCGTTGGCCTGCCGGAGTCCACAATGACCGGTAAAATGGAGGATTATCTTGAATCCTTGCTCTGCGACCTCTTTGGTCCGGTCCGGTCCTGTCTGAACACTTTATCATCGAAAGGGCGCATAGGTCCTGGGTCCCCTGCGAGGCCTATCATCGAATACTTGTTGAATTACTGAGACCACAACTCCATTCTACACAGGGCCCGGGTGCTGGGGGAGATCAACCACCAGGGCAATGTTCTGTCCTTCTATCCTGACTTCACCCTGTCCATCCAGGAGGCTGCAGGGACTTGCTTCCCATCAAGCGCATCTTGCAGAAGCTCCACATCACTTATGCCCTGCTCTACCCTTCAAAACTGCGCATTGACTTTGGGGAGAAGCCAAGATTCTTTCCCGGCCTGAAAGCTGCCTTCACCTTTGCTAAACAGCTACAGAAGTCCCCTCCACGGAACTGCCGCATCATCTGCGAAGACAGCCGCATAAGTGACAATGACTAAATCTCACATGCCCCTGTCTCACAGTTATGCATGTTCCTCGATACTTACCCCATGCATCATGTTAGATGTAATGTCATATGCATTTTCTCGTATGTACTTGCTTTTGATCACTTTACCCCGAGGCGTCCAGCAATGGGCGGAAATTGTATGTTTAGCATCGCTTATAGGAATATGGGACACTTTAGATACCCTGTTCACCTTGCCTGCAGCAAAGAAGTACATTCATGGTCGGATGTTTCACCCTTAAGTTGCCTCCCTCTGAGCCATAGCACGCTCAGCCACCCTGCCTACATGGCAAGGGGTAAATGGCTGAGCCCACGCACACTGCAGGGATGATTCCCACTCCAAGTTTGGGTTTCCCGGGTGGGGGTGGTTCAGATGCTCAACCTATTTGGGGGGTTGGAGTGGGTTGGGGGGGGCTGGGTTTTTCTTTTAAGGTTCCTTAACAGGCACCTTCTATAAGGGGTTTGTTTTGTTGTTCCTCTTGTATTGTTTTTGGCCTGTTACTGACTGTATGCATTCTACAATGTTCTACACCTTACAACACTAGCTCTCTGTGCTTTTGCCATGGACCACAGACACTCAACTACCTCCCGGCTTCTACATGACCGACACCACCTTTTGGACATGGAATATTAAGGGTTTGAATGACCACCGAAAGGCACGCCTTATGCACGCACACCTCACCAGACATGAGGTGGATGTTTGTTTCCTCCAAGAAACACACCTCCTCCCTGCCGCCTCATCCAGGCTGCAATCTCATCACTGGGGTGAGTCTTGCACTGCCTTCTAATTATGCACGGCGGCGGCACCATTCTCTTCAGGAAGGGCCTCCCCTGGCATGGCACCCACTCCTTCATGTACACTGAGGGTCCTTATGTGATCCTCGCCGGCACCCTCTACAACCAGCCACTGTTACTAGCAGCGCACTATGGCCCCAACATCGATAACCCTAACTTCTTTACCCATGTCTGGCAAATCATATCTTCTCTGGGACCCCACTCTTTTGTATGGGGCGGAGACATCAATATCGCAGCCTCGCCGACACTAGACTGCTCAGGGCACCGCACTCACCACCCATAGGCCACCGCTATCCTCCACTCAATTTTAGAAGATAACTCCTTATTAGACACGTGGCGGAATGCGCACCCAGGCTCACGCGAAGGATCTTGCGTATCCGGCTCACGCGGATCCTGTTCCTGCATCGACATATGGCTCACTACCTGTGATGTCACCTCCTAGACCACCTCAGTGGACCACCTGGCCCGCACATTATCCGATCACGCCCTGGTGCGCCTGTGTCTGCGATTCCCGCTTACCCTCCACCGCATGTTCACATGGCGCCTGCCCCCAATTCGCTCCGCGACGCTGCTTACAGCAAGGACATCCGTGGTGCCATCATTGACTATTTTGATCGCAATCCTGGCTAAGTTGAGTCTTCCTCGACGCTCTGGGAGGCCTTTCAAGGTTGTGATTCTGGGGGAATGCATTGCTAAACAATCTGGGGTGTTAAAATCCATCAGAGGAACCCTCGAGCGCCTGGAAAAAAAACATCAAAGCCTTAGATCTCCAACAAACTCAAGATCCCAACCCAGCCACACTTGCCTTTATTAGATCTAAGCTCACTGAGTTTCACGACGAGGCGGACAGATAGGTTACATTCCTAGGCTGTGAGGCTCGTGCTCGCCGCTACGGCGAGGGCGAGTGCCCTGGCAAGACTCATGCATACCTTCTTGGACAGCCACACGCATCCTCCTATTTTACGGCACTGTGCGACGAGGCTGTGGGGAGGACCATCTCCCCCACAGACATCATTGCAAGGATTTCTGCTTTCTACTCCCAAATGTATACTGCTGGGGCAGCTACACCCAGGGAGTGCCTGGATCAATATTTTGATTCAATTGATCTGTTATGGCACGGCAGTGGTCACCGAGAATACCTGGACAAACCATTTACCCTTGAGGAAATCACTAAAGTCATTGTGGGACTCCCGGGCGATAAGGCTCCTGGCTCAGATGGGCTCACCCCTGCACTTTACAAAGAGTATACGCCGCTTCTCGTCCCACATTTGGCCGAAATGTACAACTAATCTCTTGACCTGGGCAGATTTCCCCCATCTCTTCGCGAGGCCATGATTACTCTTCTCCTAAAGCCGGACAAACCCCACGAGAGCTGCGATTCTTATCGCCCTTTATCGCTAAATAATACTGACAATAAAAGTTATGCTAAACTGCTGGCCAATTGCCGCCTCCCGCTTATCCCTTTAATAGCTCGTCCTGATCAGTCGGGGTTTATCCCGGGCCATGCCACCTCGCACAATCTGTGCACCATCTTTTCTGTTATTCACCAGATCAATCCTACTCTTCCTTCAGTAGCTGCCCTCCTGGACGCCACCAAGGCTTTTGATACACGAGATTGGCCTTTTCTCTTTTATCTTCTCCTCCGTTTGGGCTGTGAAAGATTCAACTTCTCAACACACTCCAGACGACACGCATTAAGGTTAATGGGCAGGTCACCGACTCTATAGCTATCATGAGGGGTACTAGGCAGGGTAGCCCCCTGTCCCCCATGTTGTACGCCATCTCAATGGAGTATCTGGTGGCACACTTACGTCAGCATCATACCCAACGGGGCATTGGCTTCTCAGCCCGTGCCCTTGTTAGTTCTGTGTACGCAGACGACTTCACAATATATAGACGCGAACCTCAGGAGAATCTTGCGCCCATGACCAGGGAGGTTATCCGTTTCAGCTGCCTATCCGAGGTCAGGGTCAACTGGAGCAAATCCTTTCTTTTTCCCCTCACAGATGCCACTAAGCAGTTCAAAACAGACTACCCATTCATCTGGGCATTTGGCTGAGCAGAGATATGGGTGAGTTGTGGACGTCCAACTTTGGCAAAGCAATGGACTGGCTCGAAACCAAGATACACATGTGGCAAAAGCTCCCCCTATCATTAGCCAGGCGTATAGCCATTGCAAAAATGATCGTACTCCCAACATTTTTATACTTATTTTTAAATATTCCCATTCCTCTCACATCACAATTTTTTTTTAAACTACGCTCTAACATTATTACATTGATTTGGGCTGGAAGCCAGCCCCGCATCTCTTATAACGTCCTAACGCTGCCCCTAGTCAGTGGCGGAATGGCGGCCCCTGATCTCAGACTCTACACGCTGTGAGCCCAAGCTAGCTTTCTCCATTTCTGGATCCACCCAAGGCATTTCCAGCCTCATGTGGCGGTTGAGACAGACCTGGCCTCTCCCTGGCCACTACAGACAGCACTATTTTAACCACACAAAACCCCCCGAGGTGAGATCGACACAGTGGAATGTGTGCGTTGGGCCTGGGATGACCTACGCAGATACACTTGTGCTGAAGCACTTTTAGCGCCGTCCATGCCGCTGCTTCCAAGCAACCCCTCATTGCCCCTGTCACAAACAGCGGGTATGGCTCGCCACGCTGCTGATTTAGGCATCCGCGCCAACGCTGACATTTATCCCAACAACAATTTCCTCACACTTCCTGATGGTGCGGCTCCACTTGACAAGCTGCTCTATTACCAGATTAGGACCACATGCAAAAGTGATAACCCTGCCTTCCCACTTGCTCCCCAACCCAATAACCCGTTCGAATACGTTCACTCCTCCACCTCCCTGCACAGAATGGTCACAAGGCTATCGACTCTCACACTGGCGGCTTCCCCCATAGACATAGAGAGCGCTTGAAATGCATGGGGTGCGGACCTGGATGGTGGCCTTTCCCTCGCACAGTGGCAATATTGCTGCAGCCAAACCAAGCGTCTCTCCCCCAACTATCGCTTACGGCTCATTCATCGACTATACCGCACTCCTGTAATGCTGCTCAAGATGGGACTGATGGACAGTGCCAGATGCTCATGCTGCTCAGATCCTGGTGCGGGTTTTGTGCACCTGGCCTGGTCGTGGCACTAGGTCTCAGATTTCTGGTTGGAGGTGTGCTCTACAATCAGTAATATCACTCCAGAGTGTATTGCTCCAGACTTTTTACTTTGCCTTCTGGGTCACGTTAGGCACATCTCAGACGCTAATCGCAAATCAACTGCGATGCTAACGGTGGTCGCAAGCGCCGGGTGGCAATTCACTGGGGTGGTAAACTGGCGCCGCAGGACAGGCACTGGTTAGACAACGCAGCCCACTGCCAGATGCTCCTGGGCAAATTATGGGACCTGATGCCTTGGCAAACAGACCCCCATATATAAGGGGCCCTCTCATATCCTACCTTCACCGGCTGGCCAACCCGGACGAACCTGTTGTAGGTTCCCCCATCACTGACGCCCAGATTGCCAAAGATGGTCCTGACTAGACTGACCCTTGATGCCCGACTGACTATCCACACTTTCCACTGATGTAACAGCCACATCTCCCCTTCTGATATGTTGTGCCATGGTACATCCTGTTCGATATTTCTCTAGCAGTGTCAACTATATTTGTGAATGTAATGGATGTTATGCTACCTGATGGAATGGTAACCTGTGTCATGCCTTAATGTTCAATAAAGGTTTTTGAAAAAACAAAAAAAGGACTCCCCCGCACTCCTTCTGATTTTCAGACCCAGGGGTGTTTCTTTGTGTTTTTGAGGTCTCCACTACAGACAGCTTCAACTCTTGTTTGTCAAATTATCTATTGTGAACTAAACCAATCTTATAGTAAGCTGTGGGTCAACCCATTGCTTAGCATTCATTGACTTTCTTGTCAATCTCATTTTCTTACTTCTTATTCAATGATTTGCCTTTCTCGTTTCTCCTCTTGTGTTTGTCTCTCCCTTGCAGCATAGCTGATAGAGGATTCTAACAGTGGCTTTGTTAAATGGTGGCTCTGGAGGATGACGAGACCACCAAAGATTACCAGTTTCTGGGCTAACTAGTGATAGGTTCTGGAGTGAAGAGATATATGGACAATGCAAGCAAGTTTGAATATTCTTCTGGGTTAATGTGAAGTTGTTTAAGCGTGCTCAGTACAGGAGTGATGTGTTAGTATTGTGTAATGCAGAGATCACCCAATGTGCAATGTGCTGGGCCACAATTATCTGAGCCATGAAATCTTTAGAGGTATGAAGGTACTATAGAGTAATCTTGGCTGCACTAGTGACCATACCACCGGTATGATTTTATTCCTCTCAGAACTATAAAGTGCAATTGAGCTTCTTTTGATAAGGGTTTTATGTGAGACTGAAGGCTTTGATGCATGTCAGCATGAAGCCCAGACACTTAGCATCATCGTTAACCTGAAGAAGGCCCTACAGCACATTAGAATGAACAAATCTTGAACTGGATTGAGCATCGAGGTAGGACATTACTAAGAATTCAGTTCACAAGTGGTGTGAGCAAATCAGTGTAGCTTCACATTTTTTATTTGTTTCAATGTTTTTAATATACTCTTCATATAAATATCAATCTCGACAAAGATGCTTCTATATCTGCAGATGATACAAACTTGCACTGGATAAATAAAAACACACCACCAACAGGATCACTCTTATCATCATCTAAAGTAACCGAAACCATCTGGTAGCTATCCTACATATCTCTTTTTATTGACTCCTTTGGTGTTGATCGAGCCCCTGTATTTCAGTGATTAGCTTCATCAAAACGTATTAAGACACGGTTTCTACCAGGTTGATTGTTTAGTGAAAATTCTTCGCACTTTCATACACCCCTGAGGAAGTGACAAAATTCTGAGTGGATATGAAATAGGTTCTGACCCCAACACACTCACCAAATTTTCGATTTTTACAGTGGTTTGTTGAAGGGAAATCTGGACAGGATTACAGTGACTTCTTTTGGCTCCCCATTTTCCCACTTAAATGCCAAGCATCCCTGCATCATTGGCGACACATGGAGCCAGTCAACTCTTTTAGACAACAGCACATTTTAGTCTAAGACTTGCAGTTTAAAAATGTTTTACTGTATCCATGGAATCAAGATCCCAGCAGTGGAAGAGCAAATAACTTAAATGTCCAACTCTCTGAAGGCTTCAAAGCACATGGGGTCATTTGGTAGCAATGCACCTGTAAAGACAAACAATTGAGAATGGTATGCCAATATAGTACATCATACTTCAAATGAGAGCATGGCTTAAATGGGTGAAAAAACACAAAATGCTCCTTTGCATATCCTTTACATAGCTGCTAAATAGCCCCTTGTCATGTGTGACATATTTAAATAATCCAGATGCTTTAGCAAATTACAGAGCGCTACAGTGGTCCACTGCACTCCATGTATTTAGTGAAAAAGGCTCAACATTGTTCAGAAAATTAAGCCCAGTATTTTTAACACATTCAAAATTTTCCCTGGAATCTATGTCACATTTAAATAGAGAAAGTATACAAGCTCAGTTCATAAACTGAGATTACCTTCTGAAGTGCCTTTTATATCTGTGAATTGAGGATCTGGAACAACATCCCTGCATCCATCGGCACCGCCTCAGCACTGCTCCAATTTAGGAGGAAGTTGAGGCCTCACCTCTTTAAAGAACACTACATCACAATGGATTAACCATCCACAACCCAGCAACCTCTCCTATCACTTGTTAATTTTGTTTGTTTTTGTCCTGTCTTTTAGCTAAGTTAACGCTGTAGAACTACCGCATACATGCATATTTAATGATTAATATAGATCATTGCATTCAGATGTATTTAACAGGTCTGATGCACTTAGAGTTGGCTGTGACTTAGGGTCTGATTTAGAGGCTGGCAGCGGGGTTACTTCATCACAAACATGAAGGCTATCCCGCTGCAGTATTACAAGTGCATTATGTTCAACTTAATATGGTGGACAGCATATCCATCACGTTTGTGATGGGGTAACTCGTCGGCTGATCTCTAAATCAGGCACTCAGTCTTGTAGTACTATTAAATTCACAGAGTAATCAAGAGTAAGTCATACCTACTCATAAACCAGTCTTTGTGAATCAGGCCCCATAACTCAGAATAATGCTGTGATGAATTTCTCTAGAGCCACAACTGGAGTAGAAAGTTCAATGGGCACAAAGCTCTGTGATGCCCACAGGAAGTTAGCTAGAATGTGCATCACAGCTCACATCATATGGAATTCTATAGCATCATGCATCAAAGTTAGACCACATCTTTTTCCTTGACAATTTAAAGAAGAAGGACGTAAGGAAATGCAAAAGCACAAAAAAATAGAAAATGAAGAAAAGATAAACACTGAATTTGATTCTGCAATATAAGCAATTACAAAAATGAAATATGCACAAAGAACTGTAAATGGCATATGCATGGGATGATTAACCCCACACAAAATCATTCAACTGAACAGGGCTCCTCCTCGATCTCGAATCTTGACACACTGTGCTATTCACCTTACCTTGATCCATTCCCTTTTCTTTCATGGTACTCATTTGACAGTGATCACCACCACCCCTTCTCTTGGAATGCTTCCAAGAATAGCTGTCTGCTCTCCTAGTTCTCATGTCATTATCTGACATCAAAATCGATGCACCGGTCCCTCTTTCATCGCCAACAACTTCGGAATGCTCACCATATTTTTGATATGTCTATTCTCCTTTTATTTCACTATTGACCATTCTCTAGCTCAACCGTACATTTATGAACAATTTTCACCAAAAATGGGACTTTAAACTTCATTAAACCATAGCTGCACCAGCCTTCTATTATCATTACCCAATAGTTCTGCTGATGGTATTTGTGACCTCCTACAACTTACTTTCTGCCCACAACTCTTAATAAGGCAGGAAACATTTCTAACCCTGCAGGACAAATAATTTGACATGTAATTGTGTACATAGTAGTGTGGTATGACCACACCATGTATCTTACTGCATTCTCCACATCCATTCCATTTTTAGTTACCATTTCCATGGTTCCTTTTACTATTGTGTTGGTCCTTTCGACCTGCCAATTGGCTTCTGGGATGTGCAAACTTGCTCTAAGCTGTCCAGAAATCCGTTCACTTCTTGAAAGACCAGTTGGGTGCCTTTATCTATTACTAAGTATGATTAAACCCCCAGTACAAAAAAACTCACTCAAACTGCAAATGGTTGTGTTGGTTGTAATATTCCTCAAACAATAACTTCCACCAATTTGGAATGTAAATCAATTAGAACTGCAGTATACCATGAATGTTCAGGCAAACACAGAGAATGTTCTATGAAGTCCAAGCATACTTTTCCCCTTGGACATCTGGATTATTAATATGACGTTCTGTACCAGGATTGCGGCACATCCCTACCTTGAGCATTTTCTCTCCCTCCCTACACACACAATACAATTTACCACCCTTTTAGAAATTAGGTCATCCATATTTGCCCACCAAAATCACAGTTTCACATGTTTTTGTCATTGTTTGTCTTAAGTGGCCTTTGTGAGCTAAAGCTAATAACTTGTTTTTTATTGTATTTGGTGGTAAAACCTTCTCTCCTTGCATCATGATGTTTCATAAAAAATGGTGTTACATACATTGATACACAATTCTCCCTTCCAGAATCTTTTCGATCTCCCATTCTTCTTTTGGTACCACACTATAAAAACCTTCCATAAAATTGCACATGATGGCAACTACCTTATCAGTTACCAGTTCAAGGCTGGGTTCTTCAGTGTCTGACAGCTTCAATAGGCAATCAGCTACTTCGTCTGGGTATGTATTCTAAGCTGTAATTAAAGCATTGTAATCAGACGGCTAACCTAGCCAATCTTGCTGAACTATTGCTGGTACATCATGGTTTCAAAACCTTCAAAAGAGGTTTGTGATCAGTTGTCAAAGATGAGTGGATGCCCCACACATTAGAACAGAAATATTCAATACCCCATGCTGCTGCCAGGGTGTCTCACTCTATAATTGACTAGTTACTTTCAGTGGGAGTACAATCCTCGAAGCAAAAGGTACTGTCTTTTCTTTCACATGTCTCTAACAACATACCTCCTCCATCTACTGAACTGGCATCCACCATCATTTAAGTTTTCATTTTAGCATCAAATGGTGTTAGGTTGTATGAATCAACTATTTCCCTTTAAATATCTGTAAAATCTTTCTGTTGAGCCTCACACATGATTTGTCCTTTTACAACATTGCTTGTCGTTCCTCTGTTTTAGCTGCAATATTTTAAACACATTTTGCATAGTATTCAACTAAGCCCATGAAAAACGAAGTTGATAAGACTAGTGGCATTTGTGATTACACTAATAGGGTCTGTTATCACTTTAATACCTTACCTTCAAATTGAATATCTCAAATAGTTGACTTTCCTGTCAAGAACCCTGCATTTCTTTTTCTGCAAAGTGATACCAGCTGCATCTAAATATTTGAGAACCCTTCTGAGAGTACAGTAATGAATGTCTATAATTTTTCCAAAAATCATAATATAATGGAAAATATGACGATTTTCTCCCCTCCCAACGTCTCTGTCGTCATGCATTGGAAAACGCTAGAAGTGGCAGCCAAACCAAAAAGCAATCTGGTAAACTGAAATATGTCCTTTGCAGTGATAAAAGCTGGCAGCGCCTTTGAATCAGGATCCTGTTTGATCTGATGGCAAGCTCTCCTCAAATCTAGTTTTGATAAGTACTCACTGTCCTTAAGTATCACCACCATTTTATTTACATTTGAAAGAGGATAACAATCCATAAATATATTTTGGTTTAAAGAGCTGAGGTTGACACAATTTCAGGCCCCCCCTCCTGTTTTTTCATGATAACTAGAGGGGAGAATCATATAACTGCTTCAACTGGTTCAATATCCCCATCAAGTACCATTTGTTTTATCATTTCCCAATACTCTACGTGCTTTGTGCCTGACGAGAATAAACCCTTATTTTCAGACAATTTTACCGAGCCCTGTTCCCCACTGAATACATTCTTTACACATTTCCTCCAAGCTACAACTCTCCTCTACCATGACTTGGTACTGAGCCTGGTGATTGACTATGCACAAGCCATATTGGTGTAATAAGCCTAAAATTGGGGGTCGTTCCTTGGCTACATAATCGTTCGACCCTTTAACTTGATGTCAGTCAAGATGAATTCTATCACATCAATATCAACACCTTAATACCATTTTAACTTACATTTTCTTCCTTCAAATTCAACACTACACCAAAATTTCTCAAATAGGTTCATAGCAGTACAGTGTACAAATAGATTAAAACCACCATGAGTACCAATTGATGATTGCCTATTTCAAACATATTTTGCTGTATTATTTCTTTCCATCTCTCTCTTCTCTCTTGATACTCGATATTCTCTGTACTGGAACCTTATCATCTCCATCTACAACCACTACTCGACTTTTGTTTTCATCTTTGTACATTCAGGTGAAATGTCCTTTCTTACAGCACTTTTTACACTGTCTTCCCACAGCAAGGCAATTTATTAAATCTGGATCATGAGAAAATCCGTCCTCATCTACTACATAGCCTACCTTCTTCAGTTACTACTGCCGATCAATTTGGCTTGTATGCGCTGATTTCTTTATATGATACCCCTTTGCCTAAAGGAAAAAAATTCTTGCCAATCACATTCACAATTCTTTCAAACTCCTCTGTTACAGCTACCTCCAATGCTTTAGTAAGTTTTAATCTCTGCATTTCCTCATGCAAACTTTTGATTCTTGTACTACTTTAACTCTCTAAGTATGGGAGAGGTGTGGCACAGCAGCCTGAGCGGCTGACTCTGGAGTGCGGGCTTATGGTTCGATCCTTGGCACGGGCGAGAGCCCAGCTCAGCACCATGTGGCTCTGGGCAATAGCTTACTTAATTTCGGCCAAAGTCCCCAGCGCCTTGAAACCTTAAGTGGTGATATGATCGTGCTTTAGAGAAATATGGATTATTATTATTATTATTATAACTATAGGGATGGCTTCCCTGAGAGTGGGATTACTAGCTTCCAATAGCCATTCCTGTATTTTCTTGCTCTTATACTACACTATTAGCTGACCCTTGATCAATTTATCAGTCATAGTACCGAATTGACATTATATTGCGAGTTCTCTGATTCGAGCCAAAGATTCATCCACTGCTTTCTCCTTGTTTTAGAGGCAGTGTATAAAACGTATATTTTGTCATGGCCATGTTAAAAGATTTTGAGGAACGTGTTTCTAACCTTGCTTAGCCTCTTTGCGCATATCAGGAATAGGGATTTCTTGACCATCCACAGCCATTGGGAGATGTTTCAATTCCTGTTGAGCTTCTTGTCTTGAAGCGCTGACTAAAAGCGCTTTCTTTTTAATAAAATAATTATCATGCCCATTAAGAACTTCAATATAATTTTCAAAGATTCCAACCAAGTCCTCCGATTCAATGTGGACTAGGTATAAGTAGAAATGTTAGTGGAGCAATAATAAATAGCTTGCGACATTTCCATTGTGTTGCTGGAGTGTAACATGAAATATAACTGTTCCCTTTAAACCTTTCTAGAGAATAGAGGTACTGTTTTATTTGCACAAAAAATAAGAATTATTGCTAATTATTGTTACATTCCAACGTGATGTTATAGTTATTTTTCAGCTGTGTTATTTGCAAGAAAAACTGTTTTAATTATATTCCACTAGATGGCAGGTGTAATGTTATTTTCATCACAAGAGTGGCACCAATGAGCTACTATGGCCAGCAGGTGGCGTGACACTTCTTTAACTGCTACACAAGTTGTGGTTCTAAAGAAATTCATCCCATCTCGTCGCCAAGCAGTATTGAGATTAATTTCTCTGGTGCAACATATGGCGAGGAAAGTTTATTTGGCAGGTAGAACTTCAACTGATCTCTACGGAACTTGCATCACATCTCTCATCATATGGAATCCTATAGAATCATAGCATTATGCATGCAAAACAATCTTTATGGGGGGAAATTATTTTTTATGGATTTGCAGTAACAACGTAATGCATTAGAACCACATAACAGAAACGGCTTTGACACCATCATGCATATGCTGTGCCAGAATCTGCAATGACCCCGAAATGTATACTAAGGTTGTATCCACTCAACCACATTTCCCCCCTCTACACCTCCGACTGGTAATTGTCAAAACAGACTCCCTGTATAGGACGTGGTTTCATTATCATCCCCTGGTTATTGAAATGTGAAAGTGATTGTTCCAGGGTCTACATAGCCTGGTGTAATCCTTGGGGCAGCCCCTTGATCTAAAGACCGTCTCCTCTGCTATTGAACAACAGTCCATTCCCCTCAGCCACTTCTCAATGGGTGGGTGTGTTTTAGACCTCCAATGTTTGGCTATATCTCACTTGGCCAGTACGCGCCCAATGCCCACCTGAATGTGTTGTCCCCGGAGGCCATCCCAACCCTGAAAAACTTTCAGAATTGCCATTTTGGGGATGTGCCCTATAACTATTACCTCTTCCAGCGTAGATAGAATTCTATTCCAGTTATGCATATGATCAGGCATTACCATAAAATATTACTCCATGTATCTATTTGGTCACCTCATCTAAGGCACTCAGACCCACGTCCCTCCTCAGGTTCGATAGCCTCTTGGGCGTGAAGTACACTCTATGGAAGTATTTATATTGAATTCATCTTAATCCGGCTGGAATCACCAGCTGCTTGGTTGCCAACTCGGCAGCTACCCTTTCCTCCTCGTTTTCATCTAGATTGGTTTCCTATTTTTCCCACAAGAGTCGTTTGGGGTCAGGTGAGTCCTGTACAATCGTGAGATGCCTTATCCCCCAATTTTCCCCAATGTGGCTTGGGTTCTAGCGGGTTGCATTTGGGAAGCAGGGTGTGTAGTACTCAATTTTATCCAGTGCTTGCCTGTGGGGGCCAACGGCCCCTAGCTTTGAGGACCAGCACTTATTTGTCGCTCTCAGACATTTCCTGAGAGCAAAGGTGGAATCCTGGGTTCGCAGACTTGGTATTCAGCATGGCCTCGCGCGTCTGGGCTGAGCTTTGAGCACCAGCACTTATTCTTCTGCAAATTAAAAATTAGGTTTGGGTCTTGCCCTGAGGGATCTAAAGCATGCCTCGATTGCGAGTAGAGAAAAAATTGGGTTCAGTGGATTGCTCAATTGCTCAAACAAAATCATGAAACTGTAGGCACAGACATCGCCCAGCTTGGAAATGCCCAGGTTGACCCATATCTGAAACCCCTTCAGTTGCGCTGTGTGGCTCGACCAGGTCCCCAGCCATAGGGGCAATTCTCGAGTGATCTTCGGATCCCACTCTATCCTCCTTAGAATTTTGTGCCAGCACTGGCTGTGACTGGGGACATCCATGGAGGACTCTGGTGCCATACAGCCATGACCATGGGGCTGAAGCCCAAAAGTTGGCCACTTCCAAGCGGATGGCTCGGTCATCCTGCCATGAAAATTCAGCCGTTAGTTGTAATTATTTGGGCTGCCCTGTAGTATAGTTGCACATCTATTGCTCCCAGACCACAGTCAACTGGCGCCAGGATACATTTTTTATACATGACTCTCGCAGAAATCCCCGCCCCGTCCCTCCGACATAGAAATTGTGTCAGATTGCAGTTTAGTAAGCCATTTTGGTGGTATTCTATAGGAATAGTTTTGAAGAGTGTACAGTAGCTAGGGGAGCAAGGTCATCCTAAGTAGTGTGATACGTCCAGGGTATTCAGGGGAAGTGTGCCCCAGCATGCCATTTGGCCCTTAAAATTGAGCTCCAGCAGGGTGATGTTCAGCCTCCAAACGTTCCTGGGGTCCGCAGATACATGCACCCCCAGGTATGTAAAGAGGTCTCTCTTAGATAGATCAACTGGATGTTGAGATTGCTGTAGGACACCGAGGGGGACAAGCTGTGGTTTACCCCAGTTCATCCGGCGGACCCAAGCATTTTCAGATACCTGTGGCATGTAGGTTAACCTGGGGATCAAAAACTCCAGGGCTCTGTATGAAGATTAGAACAACGTCCTCATATAGGGATAGGCAGTCCTCCAAACTATCGGCCCATCGCAGAACCCAGAGTAGCACGTTGCACCAGATTTATTCAGCCAGTATCTTGGCCCCAAGGGCAAAAAGATATGGAGACAGAGGGCAGCTCTGTCTGATGCCTTTCTTGATTGGAAACCTTTAGGACCGTCCCAATTTAACCCTCACTTTTGCTCACAAGGCGCAGTAGATCAAATGGATGAATTTGGGAAAATATGGTTTCGAAGTTCATGCGCTGTAGGACTGAGTGGAGAGAGGGCCGTTCGACCAAGTCAGAAGACTTTTTGAAGCCCAGGTGTGCTATAATGGTCAATTCGTAGATTTATTGTGCTCGCATAAGTACGTTATGAAGTCTTCTGATGCTATTCCTTGTTCCCCTGGATGCCATAAAGCCATTTTGGTCCCTGGATATTGGGAACGCCGGTTCTTGTTCTCATCTAATTACCTACAAGAACCCACTCAGGTCGCCAGGATCTTTTTACTTGCCTAATAGCGTAGAGGAAATAAACACAATTATCAAATCGTATTTACCGCAATTTGACATCTCAGAAAAGAAGACTCATGATCTGGGAGGTTGACCTTTTATTATCAGCAAAAACATCTGAATATATAGGCACCTCAATACAAGGCACAAAAGATAAATGGGGACTAATACAAATGCCAGTCTACGAAGTATCCGCATACGACTAAAGATAAACAGAATTACAGCTTCCAAAAGCATCAAGTACCCTATAGCAATTGTGATATCAAAGTTCACAGTCATGAATCAAATCATTACTGTCCCTACTCTATTCTAAGGTGACATCCCTACTCAACATTCCCTTCCAGGTGAGGATTGCATAAAAAGGTGTCAGCAGTGAAACTTCCTAAGAAGTCTTCACCATATGAGAGCTCGATCTATATGCTCCTTTCAGTCCCTCTCCTAAGTCTCGTCTGCTCAACCCACGGGGCTCTGTCCCTAATACAAAACCCCAAAAACTGTACACGCCCTTCAGCACACCCGTCCAGGCAGCTTCTTCCTTCAGTAGATTTCCATTTGGACCCTTTCATCTTCCTTTCCATGAATTCGACCTTGGGTCCCAGGCCTTCTCTGTACCAGGAGTTGCAACTTTACATTCCAATCCACTCCCTTCATGTCCACTCCTTCTGTCTCCATTCCATTCAAACAAAGACTCATTCTAACTAACGAGCTACATGGCCTTGTACCTGCAGCCAAATGCTGAACAGAAAAAACCCCTAACATCATGAGGTTTCCCAACTCTCTGCAATTTAAGCTTTGCTAAAATCCTGTTGTCCTAATAAAGCATGGCTAAAATAAATGAAGGCCTTCACTTTACATATATGGTTAGGCCTCAAACTAAACACACTACAATTACCAATTCTAGTTATTCGTCTCATACTTAAGAGAACTACCTTCTTCATTCCTCTAACATGACTTAATGTCTCTTAATGCATGACATTATTATACTAAGCATTACATATACACCAATGCGTTTCAGAATAACTGATGGCCTTTCTCTTCTCTCGAGGCCTGTTTACATTTCTACTTTTCTATTTCAATGAATACATTTCCATTATTCTTGGATAACATGCTCAGTTATATGCGGGTGCTGACTAACAATGAATATGGTGCACCCCTACAATTTTCGCATCAGCAACGCTCTATCAGTTCCCCCCTTTGATGACAACTTGTCATCACACAAATCCCTTCATACAGAGGTGGTAACCATCCCATTTTGTCGGAAACCCTCCATTCTTTTTAGGTCCTGATACTGACTATCCTGCATATGCGCCATTCGTCTTTCATATCCCCTGAGAATCCTCTCAGCTCTGTTTCCTCGGTACCACTTGTACGCTCTCACAAGTCCCCACAAACAAATCACACAAACCACCACAATCAAAATTGGTTTCAGCACATATCCAAGAATTCCCTTTCCGAAATCTGCAAACCAGCTTCCCACATGTCCAAATCCTTTTCCAATCTTCTCCCACACATTCTCTTCTGCCAGTATGGCAGCTTCTTCATGAAGTGTGGTAATGTTGACTATATATTTCCTCAGCTCTTTGCTGTTGTCTGGAATATACGTGCAACATTCTTGAACCTTCAACAATTTACAGACTCCGCCCTCTTTTGCTAATAATACGTCTAATGCAAGACGATTTTGTAAAACCATTGTCCTAATCGATAACATCTCTCCATCCACCAGCAACAATGACTTTGCTGTGTTCATCGACAACTCATCAACCACAGTTGCTAACTTTCGTATTTTCACATCATTCAAAACCACACCCAGACCGGGTATGATTGCTCCAAAGATATCACCAATCACAGCTCCCGCACTTGCATCTCTCCGTGCTCTAGAGTGGTGTCCTGTCTCTAGCAAAGTCAAATCCTCGGCATGGTATATCTTCGGAAAAATAACAGCCAAATAACAAGTCCCGTACCACTGCTCAGGCAACCTCACATATGCATTCCTTCCACACACATAATACACTGTCGGGATGACCTGTATCTGACCCTGCAAAAAGTTCTTAGCTGAATCTTCCATTGTAAAGGTATGGGCACATGTGCTGTGTCCAACCCAGATTTTGTCCTTGTCCGACTGAGGACGAGCAACACACAAATTTCCCCTTTGCACTTGATCTAAAGCTATGGGTCCATAACTTCCCCTTGACTTATGCAATTTCTCTTCATCTGTCCAATCTGTTGACTTCTTTCCCCCATCCTTATCTTGGTTTAATTTTCTATATCTGTCTTCAACTTGGCCAATAAATTTCTTTTCAGTGTCTGACACTGAACATGTCAAATTATTTCTATGTGCATAGGCAGTATTCAAACTTTGAGTCGGTATGAAATAAGTCCGAAGCCTTTCTTGTGACTTATAATAATCATACTTATTCAAATGCTTAAACGCTGGTACGTCAGGAAGTACTGTGTCATAATTAGAGAAATAATACTCGAACTGTTTCCTTTCGTAAAACAGACTAAGCAATAGACTGCAAGAAATCCCATAAGTCAGTGGAAGGTGATGGTATCTAATACCCTCATCTACAGAAGCAGGCAACTGCATGCACACATAGCAATCTTTCGCATCCATCGCATCAACGTACTCATACAACAATTTCGCATATGCATTGAGCTTGAAATCACCTTTCGACAAATCCATGTGTAACATACGACTCTCTTCTAGCATCATCGCCCTTTTATCTCCTGAGATATCCTTCTTGGTGCTGGGAGTGACAGGTGTAGGTGTTCCCAGCATCTTCCCCTCTTCCCTGTGGGCCACTGCATACGAAGTTATGACTACTGCGAATATAACAGCTATGACTACTCCTAAAAGTGTACCTATCACTGTCTTCGCCCTACGGTGTGAATTTCTAGGCTCTGCCATTTTTCCCCCACGCTCAGAATCCAGTTCGATAATAATGGGCGAGAGTCTCTTTCTCATTCAGGCTTGTATCTCAATGCAACAATTATCCCCTGTAGCTAATTTTTTTCCTCCTAATGTTCAGTTCTCTACTGTCTTTCGGATCAGCAAAGGCTCCCTTCTTTTTGCTCTTTCTCGACAAAGTTCATCTCTAATCCAAAATAACTGCAGGTCCCAACAGCTCTAGGACTCCTTGCAATATTTCAAGTTTGAGAGTTTTCAGTTCTTGAGGAGAAGGTACAACTGCAAAGTTCGGGAAAGCCAATGTATCCAAAATCAGACCACGAATGTTACTCAGGAGTGGCGGATCTGGAATATGGAGAGTCAGTACTCCCTCGATCTCCAATCCTGGGATCTTCAGCAACACTTCCGCCCTCAGAGCCGGTGGACCGCTGACAAGAGTAATCGATCTCAGCCTCCCCGTACTCATCGGTCCTAGCATTCGTTGCTACGTACGTCCACTCAGGTGAAGCGTACCTGTGACACGGCACTCTAGCTCTCCTCGACCTTCTCGGAGCTTCCGGATCTTGATCTTCCTCACTCTGTTCCGACTCGGTCACCTCCGATACTGGGGCAAGATCTCTTCTCGGTGTCCCTCTCGAATTTACCCGTCTCAGACTCACGGGCCAAACTCTTTCTGCTTCTGAGACACCCCTGCTCTCCCTTCCGATACCCTGTGCACTACCTTCTTCTCCGGGAGAATTTGGCTCCACTCCGCCGAATGCACCTTCTTCTGCTTCTGGTTCTGATCCAGAGTTTCTCTCTCCCTCGCTTACAGCTTGTTCCAGTGCACAACCAGCTGCGTCAGCCACCCTTACAGCTTGACTTGCCCTCTCAGATGGCCCTGCCACCTCAGCTGGGTTTTCGTTCACGAGAGGGGCTGTATCTTCCAAGGGTGCTGGAACTCTACGGGTATGGGAGGCATGCACCCAGTTCGGTCGTCCCCCACACTTAACTGCAGTATTTGTAACCAGAATAATCTGGTAAGGGCCTCTCCAGCGAACGTCCAAGCAACTCTTCCTCACGTGCTTTCGTACCAACACCCAGTCCCCTGGGCACAGATCGTGGCACAGATCACTTGCGGCTGGAACAGCTACCGCCTGCACCTGCTGGGACACAGAATGAACCACGTCAGCCAGGCCTTTACAGTAGTCGAGAATTACATCATCAGTGATATTTATCAATGCAGAGGCTGGTATTGCTGGCACACGCATCGCTCTCCCCATCAATATTTCGTGGGGTGACAATCCAGTTCTCCTATCAGGCACACTTCGGAGACTCATCAGAACCAAAGGAAAGGCATCTGGCCACATCAGAGGAGTTGAGGAGCACACTTTTGCCATTTGGGCCTTCAATGTCCCATTGACTTGTTCTACTATCCCAGAAGCTTCTGGTCGATAACTGCAATGTAACCTTTGATCTATGTTCAGGGCAGCACAAAGCAACTTCATTAGTTCGCTGTGGAAATGCGTTCCTCTGTCCGATTCCAAAGAGGTCGGGAACCCGAACCTCGGGATGAGCTCTCTCAACAGTAACTTAGCTACAGTTAGAGTATCACACCTGCGTGTTGGGTAAACCTCCACCCATCTAGAAAAGACACACACTACGACTAATATGTATCTTAACCCATTACATTTTGGCATCTCAATGAAATCTAACTGCATCCTGTTGAAAGGGCCACCTGACCTCCCTATGTGACTCATTGTCACAGCTGTCCTTTTCCCTACATTCATTTGTTGACAGGTGACACATCTCTGACATACAGCTTCGGCTGCTGCCCGAAACTTCGTATTGTATCATGTTTGACGTGCCATTGGATTCAACAGACATTCCGGTAACACCGCTCTTCCATCACTCGAAACCCAAACATCCACATCTCCCTTCTCACATCCAGCTCGCACCCAACTATCCCGTTCCTGGTCAGACACCTCATCTTGCAATTGTTTTAACTCTTCCCATGTATCGGCCATCGCCAACATCACACTAAGGTCAGTTGTTCCTTCATTTCCCCTTATGTGTCGTTCTGTAAAGTCACACCCCTGTTCTGCACAAAATCGAGCAACTTCGTCTGCATAGTTATTTCCAAGAGATACAAAATCATTTCCTTTCGTATGAGCAGAACACTTCACCGCTGCGATTTCGTCTGGGCCTTGCAATGCCTCCAACAGTTGTCTCACATATTCTCCATTCCTAATGGGTGACCCAGATGATGTCATGAACCCCCTCTGGGACCATAACTGTCCGAAGTCGTGAACGACACCAAACCCGTACTGGCTGTCCGTATAAATCGTTATACGGATTTGGTTAGCGGCCAAACAGGCACGAGTCAAAGCAATAAGCTCAGCCACCTGTGCGGAGTATACTCCTTCTAGACAAGCGGCTTCGACCACACCGGTGATAGTACAGACCGCAAAGGCTGCTCTCAACTGACCCGTATTGTCTCTTAAACATGAACAGTCTACAAAGAATATTTCATCTGGCTCGGAAAGTGGTTCATCCACAATATCAGGTCTGGGTTTGGTGCACAATTCAGTCATATCGAGGCAGTCATGATCCTCACAATCTTCATCATCTATATTTGGGATCGGTAACAATGTAGCAGGATTTAAAACAGAACACCTCTTCAACGTTACATTCTCAGCAGCTAGGATGACTTGTTCATAACGTGTCAATCTGTTATTCGTGAGGTGTTGTGTCTTAGTCCTGGTCATCAACAGTTCAACAGAATGTGGCACATGCACAGTAAGCGGATGACCCATTACAATGCTCTCACATCTCTCGATACTGACACCTGTTGCAGCAACGGATCTGAGACATCCGGGCAACGCAGAGGCTACTGGATCTAGTGTAGCCGAAAAATAGGCAACTGGTCTACGGACATTCCCATGAACCTGAGTTAACACTGCCAATGCGCAACCTTCTTTTTCACAGCAAAACAGTGCGAATGCCTTTTTGTAATCAGGCATTCCCAATGCTGGCGCACAGCACAAGGCTTCTCTTAGTTTCAGAAATGACCTTAAACAGTCTTCATCCCATGGTACCGGATCACTTACATCCTTGCGCGTCAGCCGCTGTAAGGGCTTCGCTTCAAAGGAAAAGTTCGTGATCCATTGGCGACAATAGCCAACCATTCCCAAGAACATTCGAACTGCCCTCTGAGTCGTAGGGACGGGCATTCTCAAAATCGCATCTATGCGATCTGGTGATATCTTTCTTTTACCTTTCTCAATCCGATGACCTAAATACTGTACTTCACTCAGACAGTACTGTAATTTATTTGGAGACACCTTATGCCCATTCTCTCCTAGGAAATTCAACAGTGCCACTGTATCAATCCTGCAGGCGTCCTCAGTTTTTGACGCCACTAGCAAATCATCAATGTACTGGACGAGAACAGACTCTTGGGGAAGCACCAGAGCTTCAAGGTTCTTTTTCAAAATCTGATTGAAAATAGACGGGCTCTCAGTGTACCCCTGTGGGATACGACACCATGCTAACACACGATTTTCCAGCCTAAACGCAAAAAGAAATTGGCTCTCCTCATGCAGAGGAATCGAGAAAAAGGCTTGACACAGGTCAATCACGGTGAACCATTCCGCATCACATGGGATTTGGAACAGGATCACGGATGGATTCGGTACCACGGGACAACATGGGATTACAATCTCATTAATTCTTCACAAATCTTGCACAATCCTGAATTTCCCGCTCGGTTTCTGCAATCCCATTATGGGCGAGTTACATGGACTACCCCTGATTTCTCTCAAAATTCCTTGCCTAAGCATGGACTCAATTACGGGTCTGATCCCCTCAATAGTTTCCGGTGACAATTTATACTGGGGAGTTCTTGGGTATTCTACATTCGTTTTGACTCTTATTTTCACTGGATCTACGCCTTTAACTAGTCCGATCTCTTCCCCACTAAGGTCCCATACATCAACTGACACAGACTCCCTCAGATCTAAAGGGAGTTCCTCCACTGTGAGTGCAGGATACATTTCCACGCACCAACGCTGATTCGCAACCTTAAAGGTCGCATCATCGTCTCTTGTATGGACTTCCACTCCATTCGGGGTGCAATAGATGGTACAATTAAGCTTACACAGTAGATCTCTTCCCAGCAAACAGACTGGACTAGAATCACACACCACGAACTGGTGTCTGTCACTGAAGTTCACGATCCTAATCGGTATTGGGTCCGTCAGTGAGCTAGTCAATTTCTTATTTGCTACCCTAACAACTTGGATTGTCTGGCCAGAAAGGGGTAGATCCGGGATCACTGCGGATCTCACAGTCGATCTTGTAGCCCCCGTATCAACCAAAAAGGTCATAGGGTGGCCATCGATCTCTGCTTCTACAAAGGGTCCCTTCTGATCTACTTCTAGGACCGCTCTAAGCATACAATCATCGTCTCCTCCCCAGCAAGATCTGGTTGCTGGATCGGAATCATCCTCCCCGTTCACCTCAAATAGAGGCATCTGTACATATGTCCGAGCTCCCTGCTGCATATTCTGTATTCTAGGCGGTCGGGGAACCTGTACCTGCGGAACATTCGTCCCCCCTTTTGTCATTCTAGGTTGCGTCACTACAGGGAGTGTGTCTGCCACTGGAACATGGGTCACCTCTTCTTCCTGCTGTATTTGATTTAACGGATTAAAAGGACACTCGTGTCTCCAGTGTCCAATCTGGTGGCAAAGGTGACAAGCTGTGGTCTTTTTCAACACTGCCACATCTATTCCGGTCTTAGGATCTACTCCTCTCGGCCTCGCCTGTCCTTGAGCATTCTGTGCTCCTCCTTGATAATTTCCCTGCCTCCTTCCCAACGTTCCTCCGGTGGACTGTCCCTGAACTGCGGTCTGCATCTGTACTAATAACAGATTATCTTTCAATTTCTTGTGCTTAGACTCAATCTCATCACTGCAATATCTAGCATATCGGAGAATCTCATCCACAGGCTTGTTCTGCCAACAAATCAAATGTTGCTGTATCATTAGACTAACCTCTGGCCTCAATCCCAACACAAACTTGGACACAAACTGTCCCATGTCTTTGGTATCCAACGCCTCCAAACCACTGTACTGTTTAAAAGCCTGCAAAAGCCTCTCGTAAAATTCATGCACTGTCTCCTTAGGCTCTTGTACAGTCCTATCTATCTTCACCCAATCGGTGTCTTGAGGTGAGACCTTCGATTTCAACCAAGTGATTACCTGTTCGATCTTTTTCATCACTATCGGCGACGGGCCATGTGTAATCAAATCACTGTCGGTCTCTGAGGCCGGCCATTCAATCGCAACTTTACATGCCGACCACAGATCCCCCGGGATCACAATGTCAAACAAAGTATTCAAATCAATCCACAATACCTTCGAGATTTTGACAAAGCGATCAACTTGCTTGTACCACTCCACAGGCTTTTCCCTTAGCCGGGGAAAATCATTTGTGAAGGCAGCCAAGTCCCCTCTACTCCAGGGTACATGTACGTACCCTCCATTCTGTACCTCCCTTAAAGGGAAACTCCCTATTGCCGTCGTGCCTCCACCCGGAGGTGGCGTCTCTCCCACTACTCCTCTAGAACTTTTCTTCTTGGACCATCTTTCTTCCCACTTATCGAGCATGATCCATGCCCGCATTGCTATAATCAAATCCTTGACATGGGTTCTCAATCCCATGAGTCTCTTGTCTTCCAATTCCTGATCACTATACTGTAGCCGGTGATCACCTTGCAACGCTTTAGTTTTCGACAAATCCACCCCATATCTTTTCGCCAGCTCTGACAATTTCTCATGAGCCGTGCGTGCTTTACGAGTCACATCTTTCGCTAAAAAGAGTAACTCATCTTGTTCGTAAGTTAATATTCTTTCCAGGGGTAGATTTCCACCTATTATCTCATCCATTTCTGCCTTTAGCCTTACGACATCTAACATTTTCCCTCTCAAAGCTCCCCTCAGCACTTCTCGGCAGGCTGTACCATCTCTGCCACTGTACTCACATTCTCTTTCTTGTGGCCTACCCTCTCCTGATCTGCCCATGGGAACAGAGCGATTTACAATCGCCCCTCGATCCCTCTCTGCGTCTAACACACCTTGGCTTTGAGTTCTCACCGGTGGTGTCCACATTCTCAAATCTGATCTTGACTCTACTAAAGACCTTGGTCTAGTAGGTCTCGATTCTCCCTGTCCTCCAGAGGAGTCAGCTGTAGCTGGCATCGGCGTACTCCATTCTATAGGCTTCGGAATCCGCTCTATTCTCCTCACCGATCCATTTTCCTCTACTCCATTTCTCGTCCTGCCCTCCGATTGTTCTAAACTCCCTGCCGTTTCTGGCTCAAGCTCATATATCGACTCAATAGGACCGATGATAACTGGTATTTTCAGCGCATCTGGTAACCTCACTCCTCTCTCCACCTCCGAGCTGCCTACAGACTTATACCTGATATTCTCGGTTCCCATAGAGATCTTTCCTTCTACTCTCACTTCTGATCTGGGTACCGTTCCCCTATGCTCTTCTTCCTTCGTCTCATTGCCTTCTGAGGCATCGGGATTGTATGGAGGTGGCATCTCGGATAACAACCTTTCTACCAGGCTATCATCCGTGTCACTGTCTTCCTCCCCGTCTACTGTCTTTTCCTTTGATTTTCCTGTCATCTCTAATAAGGGATATAATTTATGTCCCTCTATTGCCTGCATTCTCCATCTTTTCTCCGCTGCATCCCATCTAGCATCTTGGAACGCCTGAACTGACCTTTTCACCCTTTCCTGATTTCTGCCTCTCTCCTTATCACGCGCTGCTCTAATCCACGCATGTAGTGCTTCAAATTGTGTGGGCCTCGGCATAGGTCGTAAAGCTGCCAACACAGTCTTCAGCTGATACAACACTGCTAATCTGAATGAACCATACCGTGGGAACGCTAACTCTCCTTCTCCTTGCCATGTAGTGTGCTGGCGTGTCCTCCGGAGGGGCCTCCGCACCCTCTCGAGTAACTACATGTTTATCCCCTCGACACAATTCTCGGAAAACTTTAAAACATTTCATAATGACCAATGCTAAACGCACACGATCTCTGTTTACTTCCTGGTATCTGTCCACCAATGACAGCGCGAACTACACCAACCAGCCTATCGCAGCGCGACACCTTCTGACGTCACTGTTCCTCCACTCGCAGCAGTTCCCCTCCTGTACACCGCTCGTCTCACTCTTGCATTCGTCCCATTCACACGCTGAAATAACCGTTTGATCCCAAACAAGTTACTCCTCTGGCTGTCCGTCCACACCCTCAGACTGTCCGTCCACAGTCTCTCGAAATTTTCGACCTCGGTTGGTTACTGTCTATCCCTGCCGGGCAGACAGATCGCCTCTGATAGGTTACAAGTACTCAATTTCACATACCACAACCCATGACCAGCGTCTGGTTGGCACACACTCATACATTCACTCCCCCTATCTCGGTCCAGGTGATCGATGGTACCTCACGATCAACGGTCAACAAAATCTACCAGGGGTGTCTTCTACACCCTCTCGCTTAGGCTTCTCATCGCCTAAGACTTTCCCGGGCTGCGCGCGCTCACAGCCTGATCTCGCAATCACACAACATTCACACCAACTCCGCAAAACATCTCACACAATACAACACCGCAATCTACAACATCGTATCCTGTTCATACTCACTCTTCGAGCTTCTGCTTGCTGCCGCACTGCTACTCGCCATCTACGTCCGTCCGCCAGGTCGTCTGCCGTTCGCCCTCCGATGATTCAACCTCACTTATCATTGATGGGCCTCAAGGATCACTTATCCTAATCTCAATCTTCCCTCGCTATCAGAAAGAAACCATCCTCGTTTGCTACCAACTGGGAACGCCGGTTCTTGTTCTCATCTAATTACCTACAAGAACCCACTCAGGTCGCCAGGATCTTTTTACTTGCCTAATAGCGTAGAGGGAATAAACACAATTATCAAATCGTATTTACCGCAATTTGACATCTCAGAAAAGAAGACTCATGATCTGGGAGGTTGACCTTTTATTATCAGCAAAAACATCTGAATATATAGGCACCTCAATACAAGGCACAAAAGATAAATGGGGACTAATACAAATGCCAGTCTACGAAGTATCCGCATACGACTAAAGATAAACAGAATTACAGCTTCCAAAAGCATCAAGTACCCTATAGCAATTGTGATATCAAAGTTCACAGTCATGAATCAAATCATTACTGTCCCTACTCTATTCTAAGGTGACATCCTTACTCAACATTCCCTTCCAGGTGAGGATCGCATAAAAAGGTGTCAGCAGTGAAACTTCCTAAGAAGTCTTCACCATATGAGAGCTCGATCTATATGCTCCTTTCAGTCCCTCTCCTAAGTCTCGTCTGCTCAACCCACGGGGCTCTGTCCCTAATACAAAACCCCAAAAACTGTACACGCCCTTCAGCACACCCGTCCAGGCAGCTTCTTCCTTCAGTAGATTTCCATTTGGACCCTTTCATCTTCCTTTCCATGAATTCGACCTTGGGTCCCAGGCCTTCTCTGTACCAGGAGTTGCAACTTTACATTCCAATCCACTCCCTTCATGTCTACTCCTTCTGTCACCATTCCATTCAAACAAAGACTCATTCTAACTAACGAGCTACAGGGCCTTGTACCTGCAGCCAAATGCTGAACAGAAAAAACCCCTAACATCATGAGGTTTCCCAACTCTCTGCAATTTAAGCTTTGCTAAAATCCTGTCGTCCTAATAAAGCATGGCTAAAATAAACGAAGGCCTTCACTTTACATATATGGTTAGGCCTCAAACTAAACACACTACAATTACCAATTCTAGTTATTCGTCTCATACTTAAGAGAACTACCTTCTTCATTCCTCTAACATGACTTAATGTCTCTTAATGCATGACATTATTATACTAAGCATTACATATACACCAATGCGTTTCAGAATAACTGATGGCCTTTCTCTTCTCTCGAGGCCTGTTTACATTTCTACTTTTCTATTTCAATGAATACATTTCCATTATTCTTGGATAACATGCTCAGTTATATGCGGGTGCTGACTAACAATGAATATGGTGCACCCCTACAATTTTCGCATCAGCAACGCTCTATCAATATCAAGGAGCATCTCATATTTCCCAACCAGATGGCCAGTGTCTTTGCTATTATTTTAGCTTTGATATTGATCAATGAGATTGGTATCTGTGGTGCACAGGCAGTCTGTGATTTATTTGGCTTAGGAGGTTCTACCACAGTGGCTCTGCATATCAGGGGGAAGGGTCTCAGGGCATCATTGATCATAGGCAACATTGGGGGAATCATGGTAGAGGCAAATTTACTCAAAAACTCAATCGTGGTCCCATTGGGGCCCAGAGCATTTCTAGTGGGCATGCCCTGGTTGGCTAAAGTCAGAATATGGTCAGCAATTGGCCAAACCAGGTCAGCTCCGACCTCGGTGCAAAGTTTGGTCATAATCAAGTCACTTGAGATTGGGAACTGGGATTCCAGTGTAAAAAATGCATGCGATCGGTATAGTAATTCATAATAGCAAAGGTGTCAGCTAAACCCTGGGCTTCGTATATTGCCTTGCCATTGCCAGCCCTCAGTATTGGCACTAGTCTCGATCAAGCTTCTTTAGTGGCTATCCATTAGTTGAGCTTCCCCTACTTGTCACCACTAGAGCAGCTCTTGTACTGTTGGTCAATTTTTGTTTTAGGGAGAATCACAGCCTCTAGCTGACACCATCCCTCTTCAGTGGAGGCGAGGGCTTGATGGCACTCCATGGCAGTCGATTGATGTTCTAAGCACTGGACTGCCCTTTCCTTCTCCCTCCTCCACCCTACTACATACTAGATTATTCTTTCCCTTACCTCAGCTTTCATTGATTCCCAGAAGGTGACATGAGAAATATCTGGTGAGCAGCTGAGTTGTGTAGCCTCTGCTATCCACTTTTCAATGAGCGTACAGAAGTTGGTATTTGTGAGACACCCAGGATGAAGTCACCACTGCCTACACAGGCAACTCCCAGGGCTCTGAGCACCCCCTGGACTAGGGACTGGTCCGGTAGCAGTTGTGGATGGATTTTTGCCCCTACACTCTACCCCAAATCTGCTTTCAGGACAAATATGTAGTCTAGCCTAGAGTAAGATGTGTGGGGGTATGAGAAGTAAGTGTAGTCTCCAAACATCTTGGGGTCCCAGTGAGTCTGCCCATGTACCGACTGTTGCTGTTTTCAGAGTGGTGGCCATGTTTTGGGTGTCTAGCGATGCCTGCAACATATTGTTATAGTCCCCGTCCTATGATGTTACAGGCTTCAGGGGCTACAACTGTAACATTTGTAAGATCATCTAGGGTTTAGTCCCCAAGGTTTGGTGGGACATAGACACTAATGATCTACCAGAATCTTGCCCCAGTGGTGCCATTAAGATGGACAAACTGCCACACTGGATCTGCTAGTGCGTCAGCTGCCACCAGAGAGAATGTTTTATGTAATAGAATTGCTACTTCTCCGGCCCTCTAGTGAAGCCAGCGTGGTAGACCCTGTTAAAGCCGATGCGGCCCAGGAAATCGCAGTTATTGCCCAGGAGGTGGGTTTCTTGGAAAAGGAATACCGAAGGGTGCAGGGTCTTAGCCTGGTGCAGCCCCACCCCACCCCAGCCCCTTTGATTCTGTTGTTTAATCAATTGACATTCCACTGGAGTATTTTGTAGGCCGACGCTGTGGAGTCATAAGTCATTGCGGGTTGTGTGAGGATACAGTCCTTTCTCTGGCACATGTGCACTGCCTGTACCACGTTGTAACCAATCATAAAAAAACCCTTGTTGCCCAACTCCACCCCACACTTCCAAATGTGCAGTGTTTCTGAACTGTATTGCAGAGTGGAGGAATACAACCATGGACACAACATCCATCTTCCCCATCATAAACATCATATTTCACAATTTGCTCAAGACACATTTTTCTGTGTGCTTTTGGCCATACAGGTGGCTAGAAAACCAATGGAACAGAAAATAAACACAGTTGTGGTTGAAGGTAATGTCCCGAGAGCAGGCAACTGGTAGCTGGTGGACAGAGAAACCAAAAACTCCTAAGTGAATCCTGAAGTGGTCCACCTGCACCAAAAGGTCCAAGGCTTGCATTAGAGGGTGAGATTCTTAGAATTCAAAGGGGAAGATACAGAGGAACTCTTAAGGAGGATCAATGCCTGTATGTTATGTTATGTTATAGAGTTTGTAAAGCGCATCTGTTACCCGTAGGTGTCCTGGCGCTGTGGTAAAAGTCCTCCTTCAGTTGAGTAGGTTATCATTGATACCAATTAATTCGCAAATAGCCAGGTTTTTAGTGCCTTCCTGAAGCTGAGGTGGTTAGAAATGCCTCTAAGGTGTCGTGGTAGCGCGTTCCAGGCCTTAGTTGCCCCGACCAAAAAGCTCCGACCACCCCAATTTGTTTTTTTCGCCAGTGCGATTGTGGCCAATTTGGCCTCAGCGGAGCGTAATGCTCTTCTGGGTATATACCAACGAATGTGCTTGGTCAGCTATGAGGGTCCCTCACCCTGGAGTAACCTGTGCACTATGCACATGGCTTTAAACAAAATGTGTTTTATTACTGGAAGCCAGTGTAGTTTTTTGATTTCAGGTGAGATAACAGCGTACTTTGGAATCCCTGAGATCAGTCGAGCGGCTGCATTTTGAAGTAGCTGGAGTTTATTCAATAGCCCTTCCCGAATATTTAGGTAAAGGCTATTGCAATAGTCTAGTTTTGAAAGGGCAAGGAAAGATACCACTGTTCTTAAACTCTCTTTATGAAGTAAGAGCAGAATTTTTTTG
Source organism: Triturus cristatus (assembly GCF_964204655.1). NCBI lineage: Eukaryota > Metazoa > Chordata > Amphibia > Caudata > Salamandridae > Triturus > Triturus cristatus. Next base: position 335,057,563 of record NC_140591.1, on the reverse strand, counting down.
CAGGACTTTAAAGTAAATGAGGTGGCCGAAACCACCGCATTTACTTGATCTTTATAGGATAGCTGGTTATCTAGCATTATCCCTAGATTTTTAACTTTCCTGCTAGGTGGCGGGAGTGGTCCCAGTGAATCTGGCCACCATTCTGGAGTCCAGAAATTTGGATCATTCCCAAAAAGAATCACCTCGGTTTTGCTGGAATTCAACTTGAGGCAATTTTGAGCCATCCACTTACCAACCTCTGTCATACAGTCATTAAACCCAGAAGTGATGTTCTGCTGCCCTCCCGGGAGCAGAGACACCACAATCTGGGTATCATCGGCGTAGGAGGTAAGATGGAACCCGAAGGATTCTACCAGAGGGGCTAGCTGCTTTACATAAACATTAAAAAGTGTTGGACTGATGGAAGAGCCCTGCGGGACTCCACAGGGGAAGGAGAAGGATTTGGCAGAGAAGTCTCCCAGAGTAACCGTTTGTACTCTATCTTCCAGGAAGGAATGAATCAGGTTCCAGGCCATGCCTCGGACTCCAATTTCCTCTAATCGGTCCATCAGCAGCCCATGATGGACCGTATCAAAGGCTGCTGATAGATCCAACATAATCAGTGCCGCTTTTCCTCCTTGGTCAAGGGTGGTTCTGATCTCTTCCGTAGATTTAAGGAGTGCCGTTTCCGTGCTGTGTCCCGCTCGAAAGCCATATTGAGTAGGATCCAGCACCCGACCTGCCTCCAGAAAATTGCTAAATTGGGTGTTCATAATTTTTTCCACGATTTTGGCGGGAAACGGAAGCCTGGATATGGGCCTAAAGTTGTTAGGATCATTATTATCCAGTTGAGGTTTTTTTAGAAGTGGGAGGATGGCTGCTGCTTTCCAGTCTAGAGGGAAGTGGCCTTTTGTAAACATGGCGTTAATTACGGATGCCAAAAGTTTTGTAACTGGTTCGGGTGCAAGTTTCAGCACTGATGCGGGACATGGGTCCAACGGAGATCCCGATCTGATTTTAGTCAACACATTCCCTACTTCTGGAGCTGTGATAGGGGCAAAATGGAGTAACTGATCCGATGAGAGATTCGGATTATTCTGATCTGGCGCGCTCAGTTGGGAATTTTTAGATAATTGTGAGAAGGTGGAAAATATCACATTGACCTTGTCAAAAAGGTGGTTGGATATCCTGTCGCAAAGCTCTTGAGAAAGGTTTAAAGGAGAGGGAACAGGATGAGCCAGCAGTATTACTGTTTTAAATAATTCTTTAGACAAATTCTTTGCCTCATTGATTCTAAGAGCAAAAAATTCTTGTTTCGTTTTGAACACCAGATTTTTATATTCCTTCAGACACTCTTTATATAATGTTTTCTCTACTTCATCGTAATTCCTTCTCCAATTTCTTTCTTGCATTTTGCAACAGAGTTTTTTTTCTCTAAGTTCCGGCGAATACCATGGGGAAGTTGGTCGTTTCCTAGTGTCCCTGCATTTTTTTAGGAGGGCCAGTTTGTTACTGGCGGCTTCCACCCAATTATAATAGCATCTGGCGGCCTCATCTAAATTAGTAGGAAGGGTAGGAAGGGTATCGTCTTGCAAGTTATTTAAGTCCTGTCCCCTTACCTTACTCCAGGGACGGTATAGCCAATATATAGTCTTACTTTGTATTGGGTCTGACCAAATAACAGGATAGGTATCAATGAAGTTAAGTTGTTCATTGTTGGAAAAAATGTCATCTAGGGTGTGCCCTGCTTTGTGTGTGGGCCCCGAGTCCAACTGTTTCAGCTTAATTTAACTCATTAGATCGATTAGTGTACTAGTGTCTGGGTCTCTCTCTTTTTCTAGATGAAAATTAAAATCCCCTAAGATCGTATAAGATCTTGATCCGAGTTCGTTTTTGACCCAGCTACTAGCTTGAGTGAAGAACTGAGATTTAGGGCCAGGAGGCCAATAGACCAGTGTCCCTTTGAATGTGTAAATCCAGTGTTTCACATTCTGGCGTTAGTGAACTCTTAAAAATAGCATTCAGAGATTCATGAAAGATTACTGCCAGCCCCCCTCCTTTCTTGTTCGCCCTATTGAGTGAGTGGCAGCTATACCCAGGCGGTGTGGCATTAACCAAATCTGGACCTGAAGCTTCGTTCATCCAGGTCTCAGTAAAAAAAGCTATCTTAATCTCTTCATTTTCCAGGAGCTGCGCGCATTCCAGACTGTGTTTAGCTAACGATCTGATGTTTAACAGGAGGCATTTGAACGCCTTGTTTTCATACTCTCCCCTAATTGTTTTGGGCCGGAACTGTGTGTTCACTGACGCATGGTAGTGATATAGTAGTATTCTAGCACTACAGTTGGGGCAGGTTATCTGATCTGTTCTAGGAAGAGTATTCGGGAATAGACCAATACAACCAGAGTTATGTAGCTTACTATTTAGTTCATGCAGCTGATGGCTTGAGTATGTCCGCCGTGTCTCCACATTGCCTGTGAGGCCGACAGTCGGACTGGCGCTGGTCGCGGATCGAGCGCAGACGGGCTTGCCTTTGGTACGCCTTCGGCGCACCGGCGGCGCGCCCGCTGCGCGTTCGCTCCAGCTTCCGGCTAAAATAGCCTGAAGGAGCGAACCACTAGACCGTTAACCCACCTCCCTCCGGGAATGGCGGTCAACAACCCGTGTACGGACCCCCGAGGGGCAAGGTCACGCAGTATACAGTATACACACAGTAAGTGTACACACAATGCGAGGTTCAAAATGGTTAAAAAATTAAAATGAGGTTAAAAAATGCCTGATATTGCGCTTGGTAGATGTCAGCCCGGCTCAAGCCTCAGGTGACGACCAGTATTGTGGGAATGGCCGAAAACATCTGAGGTTTCCTTCATGGATCAATTTCTGCAGCACTGGTTGTGAATGTACTGGAGCCTAAAATGCCAGTCAAAACTATTTGTGTGTGAAATGGCACATAAAGTGCAGATGCCTCCACCCAAACCAGGTGCCGTGCTATGCCCAGTAAATACAAGACAATTAAGTGAAGAGGAGCCTGCAGACACTGGGACTGAAATACATGCTTTTGTTTCCGGCACAACTGAAAATAGTGGCTTGGAAGCAACTGGGTGAAACGGAACATCAAAATGCTTGATGGACTGGAAGACCAGCTTAATGTTGAACAGTGGAAAGGATATGACAAGTAACCATTGTGCGAGATCCAATGAGCTATCAGTGACTCAAGTGGCAGCTAATAGAGCACCAGTGTTGGAATGTGTTAAGAAAACAGGTCAAGGAATACAAAAAGATGATGAGAGTTCTGTGAATGGCAACACGAAGGACACTAACTCTGGTCAGACCTCTTGAAGGGCGGGAGCGATTGTGAGCTCAATGACTTGACAAACCATATCATAGTGCTTTGAGGCTCATGACTTGGTGAAATGCTGGGACTGCGCTGTTGTGAAATTCTGCATTGCCAAGTGGCAACATGGAAACAGGTGGTTATGGGGATGGGTTATACCAACGTTATTGTTATATCCATATGCTGGAGGAGGCAGGCTGGGAAGAAATGGCAGAAGGAGTTGGGCCCTCTTTCTCTTTCTTCTTCGCAGTCTTGAGAGTATTTGAACTGTATGTTTTATAGCCCTGGGTTCCTACCTTTTATTGACACAGTTACTGCAATAGAGGGAGTTAATGCCTGTGGGGTGGCCTGAAAGCTTATTAAATAAGGCTGAAAAGTAATTAGTAATGTTCTGCTGAGTTGCATTTCAAAGGATTGTAGGCTATGGTGAGTTGGGCAGGGATTTGTTTTAACTGGCCCGGGGGAGGAGGGGGGGAATGATGATTTAAACCTTTCAACATACATGATCACAGAACATGCAGAGCCAGTTGAGCTGAGAACCCTGACTAAAATTACAACACAGACCATACACCTTCATTGATGGCTGAAGCCCCTCTAAAACTTAGTTGTGACATGGAGTACACATAACTAGTTTACAGGATATCTGCATCACTGGGCATGAGGGCAGAAGATCGAGAAACATTGGAGGGGACGAGTATACTGATCAAAGGATCTAGCTTTTGCAAGGGGGTGTTGAAATGGATTAGGCCAGGAGTGAGAATCCACTGGTGCCAGACCTAGAAGGCAGACGAGTGGCACAAAGACAAGCTGGACGGGGAAATGATGAGTATGATAGGACTCTATTGCACCCACACAATTACTTCATGGGTTCTGGCTAGGTTCCCATTGGAGGCAGAGCATGCTGCGGAGACCTTAATTGTCTTGTGGGCCCTGCGTGGAATGGATCATTTCCTCCTTTCACAGGGGACCTGAGCAGTAGAATTACAAATGAGTTAGTGGTCTACAAAAATGACTAAAACCTGCAAGAGCCCTAACGAGATGCACATCTGAACAACAAAGAATGCTTATGCTTTTCACCACTCCAAATCTCTCCACTGCTTTGGGCTTGTTCATTACAACTACAGATATTGTAGGCCTGCCCGATCACTCCCCTCTTCTGTGCAGACTGGCCTTGGGCAAAACTCTAGTGCAAATACTGATCTGGAAGTTATAACCACATGCTCTTCTGGACTTCCCTTCATTAGGGATGTTATAGTTAATAGTTTTAAAGAAAACCATAGGAGGATAGATGACACAAAGAGTTTCTAGACAATTTTTAAAGTGGTTGGAAAACTATGCATTTAAACAATTCAATACAATGTAAAAACAATATAATATAAAAACAATAAGAAAACAGAAAGACCAGGAGAAACTCGAAACACTGGGGTGTGTGCATTTTAGAAAATATACCTAGAGGACACATGGTAAAGGAGGCAACACTGACAATTTACTTGAGCGAATACACAGAAATGAGAGAGACAGCCCCCCTGTGACAGCATGGAGAGGAGAAGATGGAGAAATTAAATATGCTCAAAATTAATTAATGACATTTTCACTGGCTGCTACAAGCAGCTATATGCGTCTGAACCTGTTCAGTCAATGAGTGCTCTTAGGGATTTTCTGACAGAAGCCCATCTGCCCCAGCTCTTGCCTGAAGACAGGGAATCTTCATGACAGATACTAATGCTATCTTTCTCTTGCTGAACACAGGAAAGACACCTGGCACAGACAGCTCATGGGGCAAATTCTATGTCATATATGAAGGCTTACTTATTACTCACTCGTTGGGCCTTTATAATGCCTCCATGAACAAGGGGAGCTTCCCATAACATGGCCATGAGACACTGAACATATTGCACCACCTTCATGCTGAATACTAACAGCAAAATCCTGCTCATGTTTTTATTTGAAGTGTTATTGACCTTTCTGACCTAAAAAATTGTACCTGTTGCTCGAATATGAATTTACCTTTGAAAATATAGAAGACAAGAGGGTTTGGCAAAACAGGAACAGTTGTTTGATTAAACTCAGCGGTCGGCAGATCACGCAACAGAGTCGGGGAATAAAGACCGTCTCGGAGCACATTGATTTTGGCCGTCATTTTATACTTTACATGAAGTACCATAAAACAATTTATGCAATCCTTTGGCGACAGACGTTTGGGCCTCGTCACGCAGCCATAAATCTGGTTTTTGATTAGAAGTGCAGGTGTGCCTCGTTCTTGTGTATACATACTGTAGGGCTAGTTGGTATGTGTCCAGATGTCTGGCATTAAGAGCGCATGATCCCTGCGTGTAATGTGCATGCTGTGTTCTGATTGGCTGTGTGTTCCTGGCTGTATGGGTTTTTGAGAATGTTTGCCCCTCCAGCCAAACGTGGTGTCGCTGCCTATCTGTAGGATCGATCTGGATTTTCCTGTTTGTGCGTTCTGTCTAAGGGTTACGTGTCCCCCCACCTCTGATCTGTCAATCAGTTACTTCAAGCCTAGGTTGCAGGGCCTACATAACCACTTATTTCTGACCCGAAGTTAAGGGGTAGGTCACATTCAACAACAGAGATGCGAGATTCAACAACGGAGATGCAAGTTCGTTTTTATACGTACATATATCATGGTGTACATCGACATCATATTGTCCAATATTAACATTCCCCCTCTAGTTGAATTTTCAATGACATCATTTACCTCATACTTCGTGACAGTCACATTACTTAAAGTTCAATGTGTATATGTTGTCTCTATTAATAATTCCCTACTTACTTGCATTATACCTAACTTGAGGATTGTGTTTTTACAGTAGGAAACCCTCAATTGTAGGAAACCACACAAAAACAGTACAACAATGAAAATCGGGAGCAGTGAGAGGCACATTCTGGTCACCCAATGGGGAACCATAAAAATAAATCAGAAAGCCATTTCCAGGGATAAAAGTACAGCAGGATGCACCGATTTTGGCACACACCCCACCCTCCATCACAGTCATCAAGTCCAACACATAGCGATGGGGCATCATCAGAAGACGAATGGCTCTTAGTTCTTCCTTCATAGCGTTTAGGCTGAGCTCAGTATCGTTGATCATTTTTAACATCTCCCACCTGGTTATTTGTAACCAGTGGGCGGTTGCCTTTGTTTGCAAGGTGAAGAAGGGCATGGACCTTTCTGTATTTACTCGAGGGTCAGAGAACAGTTTAAATTTTTCTAGATTGTCCTTGTACTGGGCCCAGCCAAAGTAATCAGCAGTTATTTTTTCTTCTTGAGCCTGATGCAATAGAGTTGTATTCTTCTGTAGGTGATGTTGGAACAACTTGGACAGATATACTCCAGGGATGACCAGGTTTGGGGTGTGTATGGTTACAAGGGTACAGAGGCCCGCCATACGGGGATGAACTGGGTGTAGGCAAACTCGCTGCACTGCCACTAGGTATCCATCAACACTGAGGTGCCTCATTGCAGATCTGGTACTTGCAGTATTGCTCCATAATTTTGAGTGGTGCCAAGTTGGACTGTTCGTTTGACTCTGAAACCCAAAGAATATAGTGTAAGTTTCCATTCAATTAGGGGTTGCCCCTTCCCGTCTAGCCACGTGTGCCTATCTATCTCAGTGTCTCAGATTTCCTGACATGGGGTATTTATGCTGGCATTCAACTCTTCCTATCTAGACTCATTTCCCTTTTCTATGTCGAGGTGATTGGCCCTTGTTATTAAAAAATACTGACCCAGATATGCTAAGGGCCATCCTGGGACCACAGACAGAGATGGAAGTGGATAGGTTTTTGCACTGGTGCAGTGGTCTTGCTCTGGAAAAACTGGGGGCCAAACAGTGTCCTCCCCTATGGTGCCCCTCTTGAGCATCCTGTCTAGCTCTGTTTGAATGTCGCTAGGCTCAGTAAAAAGGTGCAATGCTGTGGGGCTGGTTTCATACTGGGTGATGTTTACCACTACTCTATGGGGTTCTACTCTACTTGATTGTATCTTGGCCCTAATCCTACATAGGTATAGGCGGATGAGACATTTTACTTTCTCTGAGGCTATTTCTCATGATTGGTAAAGTCTGTCTGCGCCAACGGCGTGGGGTATCAGTGAGCAAATGACTTAGCGAATGTCTGGGTGCCCACGTCGGTCATGTGCTGGTACCACATGTTGTGCAAGAGTGTGCTGTGTAGTGTATGCGGAATACTAGTGTTTGGTTCAGTGTAAGTGTAAGTGAGGTGGCAGAGGTCCCTACTCAAGCGCTGTAGAAATGTCCATGTGACTATGCAAATTTCTTGCTGTGGATTGATACGGACACACCCATGCTAAGCAGACAACATACAAAGGTGCAATACTACGTTGCCTTTGAAACATTGCAGGTTGTGGATAGTGTCTGGAGGGGTCATCTGCAGCTTTCTGGTGCTCGGGGTGTCTTTGCTTGGCACAGTGTAAAGAGTTTGTTGTCAAAAAATAGTCTGTATAAAATACTCTGTGGTCTTTTAGGCTTGAACCCTTGGGCATCGTTGGGACTTCGGAGGTTGTTACTGAAGAGAGATGCGGGCTGCAGTAAAGATGGTGCATGAAGGACTTGATTGCAGACTTGCTGGATAAGAGCTGTGGGTTGGAGGTTAGCTTTTAGAACAAAATGTATCATTATTCGGTTTTGGAAATTCTTGTGCCTGTACTTTTTGGGGAACATTCTGTACGTTCATTTTGCATACATTTTTAGTGGGGTACAGGAAGGTGGCCCCAGTTGGGGAGTCATTTTTGGGAGACAGTGAACATTTTGTAATGGAGCACCTGAGTTTTGCCTTTGTGGGTCATTTTGGACAGAGGTGGGTGTTTTAGTGGGGAGATTTTCGTTGGTACGTATATTACTCTTTTTACCTCACTAGCATTTTATGGGCATTGCTGTATTCTAGTACCCTACTCTTCCAAACGTGTGTTCGCAAGTTTGTGCAGTTTTACTGATGCCAATGGTGCCTGTTGACCTACACATGTGTGATGCGCCATGAAAGTAAGGGGGCGTGTTGCAATTTGGGGATTGTGGGCAATTGCCACATGTCCTGAGGACACGTGTATGCCCCTCTGGTCCCTGTACGTGGCATGCAATGAGGCTTTCCTTAATGGAGTTGGGTGTTTTGGCTACGCCCTTTTTCTCAAAGTTTAGTTTTTGGTTTACTTTTGGGCTTCTTCCAGCAGGCTATTGGGTGCCTTCTTAAGGTCTTTTGTCATGATGGTTCTAATGCTGCTTACCTGTGGGTAGCTGCTCTATGGCTCCTTGTGATTCACATTTGGCTATGGCAGGGATCAGGCCTATTGCTTCCTTGGACAATGTTTGTGAGGTCCTGTGTTATTTGAGACGACAAGCTGGGTGTGGTGGTGAGAATACCCGTGCACCTTTTGTGGGGGTTGCGATGATCTTGTATGGGACCACCTTCCCTCCCATTACACCCCTCTCCTTCGGATTCAGGACACTTTGAGCCTGCTGCCCTCAGCGGGAATCAGGGACTATCTAACCAGTGGCGTGAAACTCCTGCTGCTTTGGATTGGCAAAATCCAATAGCAGACTGTGGCTGTTTTCGAAGAATTGGGTGAGAGGAGAAAGCAAGATCTCTTGCTTGCGACGGGAGTCAGGTGCGCAGCTAGGACTTGTTGTGCTGTGAATAATGAATTGAGATGGCTGATTGCCCGTGTGAACTTCCCTACTAACTTGGTGCCAAATTGTCACATATTTGTGTGTGGATTGCAGAGTTCTGAAGAGACACCACTATCCCTAGTGTATGAAAATCCTGGCTCTCAGCACAGGAGAATCATCTAGTTTTGGAACTGAAAGGGGGCCTCCACTACCTAGAGGCCTAAACATGTTGAGAAATGGGGTCTTTTCGACCTACTTACAGGAACCCATCCCCATTAGACTTGGGCAAGGGGACCTTGGTGCCTATCTTTATGCGCTGTTCGGGGCCCCTGTTCGGAGGCCGCCCTGCCCCCTCGTCAGACTGCCCTCTTCCCTGGGTCGTGCCAACCAACACTGCCCTGCGGGACTAGCAGCAGAGTGAGGCCGAGGCCCATGCAGGTACCCACAATAGCGGACTTAAGTGTGGATTTCTAATCGACTGAACATACGGAAGCCCTGAGTTATTCCTGAACACAAGTAAAGGCTTGAGTTTTCTCCTACTGCTGTGTCACAAGTCTTTATTGCTGTGATGAGCTTCCTAATGTGGATATGAAGTGGATTTGTCATATTTGTGATTTTAGGCTTGCTGTGCTTTTGGGTTGGGTGACTGTGTGAAGTTCTTAAATCCCCAGTCACACCTCCCTGGAGTGGCTGTGGCTCCGGTGCTTGCTGGGCTGGGCTTCCTGCCTGCTGTGGTTGCCATGCGTTTGACCAGCCACCTGGCCCTTGTTGCAGTAGTGTGTTTGCAGGCTGATTTCCTTGTGGCTGAATGTGCTGCATGCTCGGGCTGATCTGGGCTTGATTTTGTGGCTGAGGATTTTGCCAGTACTGGCCCAGGCCTATTGATCTTTGCTCATGATAAGCCATCAGGTCGCAGCTATCTGCCATGTTGCCCATTCGGTGACAGTAGTAGCACTCTCAGGTCTGGCTGCTGCCAGCCTCCTTGGTCTCTGCTGTTAGGACTGGATGGAAACCCTCTAAGGTTCGGTGCAGAGCTCCCTTCAGTACTGGTGCTTCACACATGCTTGTGGCCAACGTGGCCCCCTTGAGGGCGGTCCTTTTTAACTTATGTTGGCTTGGCTGTGTCTCTTTGGACCTGCTCCTGTTTTTCCCTCTCTTTTTCCTGTTTCTTCCTGTAGTAATGTAATATATGGGCCTGTATCTTTCGCCAAGGTTTAGTGTCTAATCCTACTACACTATCTAGACCATTCTGTATTTTGACGGGCAGTCCCTTGTTGAAGATGTTGTAGAAAAATGCAACCAGGAGGCCTGTTTCAGTGCATGGTTGTACTGTCTCTTGACCCCACCATTCCCTATTTCGGTCACGGTTTCATACTCTCTGCCATCAATCCTCTTTTGTGTGGCCGGTCAGAGAATATTTCCCTAAGGGCCATCCAGATCTGGTGTATGAATGAATTAAGTATGGCCCCGTCAAATTCGATGTAGGTCAGCGTGGCAGAACATTTAGATATATAATAATATATTAACTTGGGTTTCTGAGGCTGACAGACTGTGTGCCTTTAACTGTGTCATACTCATTCCTTAATTTCTTTCCACAACAGAATGATGATGGTTGGCTGTTCATCGCCCAGGTGAATATTATGTTTGTGTAAAGTTGGTCGTACCTTTCACCAAATCCCCTTTCCCTTCCATTCATTAAACCCCTATCCTTCTTCCATGGGCTGTGTGATTTATGAGGTTTTACTTAATTTACACCATAAATTGATCACACCCTTGGCGGTGCAGATGTGTGAAAGCATCGCCAACTCAGTGCCGGATCTTCAGTTCCATTACCTAAACAATAGCCCACACTGGCCCCATTTACCCAACCACCCATAAAAAGTGATTGACATTTTAGAAGAATATGATTCATCAGCATCATCATTCAGGCATTGTGTTGCGTAAACACTTAACCTTGTCCACTCCAAACTTTGAGTCCACTTCACACGACTTGAGTATTTTGTAACTTTCGTTTTTATTAAAATACTAACTCACCATTGCTCCGAAGAAGTTACTATTGCTATTTTCTTTCAATTTTTTCACTACTAAGTAGTCTACTATTCCTTGTAGTGTAGTAGTCTGGTCTCAATTCTTTGTAAAGCTGTGATATAATATATAGCCCACACTCAGTGTTTTTATTTCAATTTAGTTGCCTGCGATGAATATTCCTTCTGATTAATCCTACAGTTGGAGTTCACGTAGGTGGGAGTGGGACCTTGCTTCTGATTCCTTCACCACCACCATAAGATGCACCTTGGGAAACCATGCAGCCCTCACTTCATCTATTCAGGTAAGAGAACTATGGAGTGTTATAGGCAATATGGGCAATGGCAACATCCCCCACCCAGTGGCCAATATAGTTGCAGACTGCAGAGACTAGGAGAGTAGTAGGACAAGGCCCAGGGTACCGTATAACTAATTGTTATACACTAAGAAGATTTTAAATACAGGCTGAGCTAAAAGGCAGCATTGCAAAGTACAACTCCCCAAAAAAGATTTGAGGCATAAATAACTTAAAATAAATATTTATTTACCTTTTTAACAATATACAACCCACCCCTTCCATCCACAACTCGTCCACCACTCTCCCCAAACAAATCTCTCCATTCCCAGCCAATGTCCAAAATGTCCAACAAGAAAAAACTAAAGTCCAAACAAAAGTCCTGGTCCCAACTCCCATCATTCCCTCCCTCTCCACACACAAAAAGTCCCACCCACCAAAACAAATTTTTAAAAGGGAGTAAAGTAACGGCAGGCCAGAAGCTTCTTGAGGTGCACCTCCATCTGTGCCTGCCTGGCTCCAATGAGCGCCAGCCTCGGCAGTATGCGGCGTTGGAAAGTGTGGTCTGACATTGAGGTGGGGGCAGCAGTGGTGGTATGACGGGTTGGCTGCCAGCGGACTGCGGCGCTACCGTTCTTGCTGAGAGGCTGGAGGTGCTGGCGGCTGGCTGGGGCCCTGGGCAGCTGCCTCTTCCTCCTCTTCCTCCTGGGCCACTAGCCTCTGGTACTCTGTCCGTATGGCCTCCAGATACTGCTGCTGCAGCTGGGCTGCTATATCCTGCCGAGATGGACCAGCAGGAGTATCTATATCAAGAAAGAAAAAAGACAAATTGTAAACAATGCTCTGTGCAAAGCACTTATATAAAATTATTTACTGCACAGTAGTAGTACATTGCTGGTCTCCTAGGGCCATTCAATGTTGATGTGATTAGAGTCACAGCCCTTACCCACACATGCCTCACATAAAACTAAAGGCAAAGGGCAAAATGCACTAACAGTCTGAAAGGAATAAACAGCAGACCAGCTTAAAAAGGACAATTTGTTTGGAAAAATACAAATAAATTACCTTTCATTAATGAGTAAGTCATTATCCACTATGGAGTTCAAGTATTATCTCTCTTGTTGTGCTAAATTAATAGAGGCATGCTAGCTGGTTCCCTAGTTGTACTCTTCAATCATACTTTGCTACTCTCTGCAGTCTGCAGCTGGGGCAGCTGTAATAGACAATTATCCCATTCCAATGGCCCTGCTCTTCCCTAAAATGCCTTTCAATTTTACCCTGACTACAAGGCCGATGAATAACAATGAATGATACACCTCACGTATACAATCATGTAGACGTTCTGTTTGCCGTAAGTAGACGGTGGAAAAATCAATGTGCTGCTGTACAGGGAAAGGATTAAGGCACGGGATATAGATTGCATTTGGCACGCTCGTCGCAGACTATACAATCGCAGAAGTCAAGGCACTTACTTAGTCCCACTTTACTCCCTGGCCTCACCCTCTACCACACTCTATAATTATTTTTTGCAACAAACAAATACATTTGCTTGGCAGTGAGAAAGGAAAGTTAATTTACCCTATTGCAGGGTAAGCTAGAGGGATTAGGCTGGGTAAGTAGACATTTTACTACAGAACATCATCATGCGCCTAAGCTTTGGCTTGTGAGTGAGTCACTGTGGTTGACAAATGTTGAAAGGTAAATTTTGAACAGACGTACAGCCGTTATGGAAGCCTTAATGACACATATCAGAAGAATGTGGTGAATGCCAAGAATGGATTTTTCACATTTTTGGGAAGTTTTGGACAGAATTTGGGAAAGAATAAAGGAGTGAAGTACTAAGAAGCGACTGAGGGGTCACTGAGAGAAAAGGCAAACAGCACACTTTGTTTTTGCATTGCCATGCAATGAAAACTTTGTAAATTCCACATTATCTGAAGCAGACACACATTGCACAGCCAACACTGCAGTGTCAAATTGAACCATGCAGCAATTAGGTCATCATGGGTGGCACCGGGGAAATGCCATGGGTTGGGAGGGAGGTGATGATTGATGATGGCTGGGATACATAATATCTGCCTCGTTTTAAAAATATTGTGAGTCAAGGAAGTAGGCAGAAATACCACCTCAACCTTTTGAATCAAAGCTTTGATCAAACCATTCCAAGCAAGTGAAGCAGGTGAGCACGCCCCTATCCAGAGGAGCTCCCTTGTTTCATCATTCAAGCAATTAGCCATTCATCATTTCATTGTTCTAGTATTGTTCACCCTTGGCTTTGATACACACCGTTTGAGCTTTACATTCTCTTATCCAGTCTTTCACCTTTGAAAACCATCCATCCATATATATCCATCTATCCAAGCACGGCCCTTAACGAACCTTTCACCAACATCCATTTACCCACCCATTTTTCGCCCATTCACCCATCCTGCTTTAACCCACCCAAGCATTTCCTTCACCCACCTAGGCAGGCATCCTTTCACTCATATACCCCTTCACCCACCCAGGCAGGCATCCTTTCACCTGTACTCCCTTTCATCCACCCAGCAGGCATCCTTTCATCCATGTACCCTTTCATCCATCCTTCACCCACCCATGCATCCTATCATCACCCACCTATATGCATCCTTTCACCTACACATCCTTTCACTCATATTACATTTTACCCATCCTTTCTCCTTCCACCTTTTTTCCCTTTTCCATCAACACATCATTATTAAAGTTAATTATGAACCTTTGTATGCTGAGTAGCAGATAGAAAAAACCATTAACTACTCAACCCTCGCTGTATCTGCTAAAGCGGGGTGTTCACAAGTCAATGCCCTTGCAGTTATTATATGACTAATTGTCAATAAGCAAGCAATGTGACTTACCACCGCCCGTCCCTGCCGTCGCTGGGACTCTGCCTGTTGCTGCTGGCTCTGGCACTGGTGGTTTGTGCAGCTAGAAAATACATTACACATTTTAAATGCCAGATACGGCTCCCCCCTAGTATTATGTGTTTTAACAAAATACAACCACAATACATCATTCCAGTATGGTTGCAGTATCTTCCATTAAAAAATCAATTTGGGCATTTTGTTGGTTGGCAATGTTTGAAAAGCCAGGTAGTCAAGCCAAGAAAATACTTTTTTGTATTGGAGTGGCAGAGCAATGATGAATCAGAGTCATTGAAGCGCAATGAAGTGGTAGAATAATTGGTGAATGAAGAACATATGGTCTTAGTAAGAAAATGCAATGGGGCCATCCTCATCCTTTCAGCCATGCTGCATTGTCATCAACTGCTGGCATACTATGAAAATAATACATACACAACATTGGGGGGGACCACCATTAGCATGGCCACTCTCTCACTTTACTGTTTGAGCATGAGCAAGAAAAAGAAACCTTCTCAACAAACATGCATAGAATACATTACTTGGGCATGCAATCATCACAGTAGAGTACCTGACCTAAAATGGGTTCTCTGAGTCTTACAGTATCAGTCCACAAGATATACAAGGGGAGAGGGAAAGCTTACTGACAAAGCGGAAGAAAGGAAGCTACAGACAGACTGTTTAACCCCTTGAGTGCCCCGCCCTTTCCACGCCCTGTGCCGGGCGTTTCATTAGTGGGTGGGGTCCATGACGAGATAGTCTCGTCATGGGCACAGCGCAACCGCGGCCCATGACGAGACCATCTCGTCATGGGCACTCAAGAGGTTAAAGTCAAGTACAGAATCTTGAAATATAGAAAATAAATAAATAGGATGATGCAGGGATAAGAAGAATTTAGCAAAGATTAGATAGAACGAAGAGGAGTAGGAAACAAATTAGGAGACAGGCACAGTAAAAATAAAAGGAAAAATAATTCTAAATGTGGAGTGGTAAAAGTTAGGGAAATAATAATAATATTCACAGGAGGACTTATTGGTGCCAGCACATCCATCTGCCACGACACTTGTAGTGGCACCCTCGGCTCTCTCACCGGCCTCTGTAGTTCCAGCCCTCTTCTTGCCCCTGGATGCCGATGTAAGAAGTAAATACAATAAAATTAAAAAGATTAGTGGCACAGTTAATAATCTCTCCAAAAATAGTTTGACAGGTAAAGGCAAACGCAATAACATTTAACTTTTCTAAATTGGATCACCTATAGTACTAGTATCTATCATGGACCTATTCCTAATTTCGTACACCTGACCCAATTCCAAATTTCCTAAACTACATTTTTGGACTACTAACAAAATGCGACGAATGATCTTTGCTTCTCATCTCATTCTCAATCTCTCAACCGACTTTGACGGGCTAGCTCAGTCCGCATTTTTTTCAATGGATAGATGCATTCCTTGCATTCTACACATCACTGGGAGATTGCATGGGACTGTACGAGCTACAAAAAGAAAGGCGCAGAGAAGTGAGAGACTACTAACTCACTAATACTAATAACTACCACTATCTTAGTGACAGGACAGAGGAGTCTTTGCATGACTTCTTAAATAATCATTGCAACAGAGCGCCAATGAGTAGGATTAGGTAGCGGCGACTACCTGGCTAGATGATGATCACATAATATTTGTAACATAAACTTAACTTACCTCCGAGTGTGAGAAGCATGCTTGCTATTTGGGAAAAATATATTAGCATTCAACACAACAAATAAATAATTATTACTCACCCAGCCAAGCAACCTCAATGCCTAGCAGGTTCAGCGAGTCTCGTTCCCTGACAAGTATATCGGCCCACTGGCGCATCAGCTGTTGTTGGGTGCACCGGACCCCAGAGCTGCGGCGCACTGCTGCCGAAGCTCCCGGAGGCCATGCCGAATGCCAGGCCTGCTGCCAGGGTGGAGGGGAGGTGATGCTGCACATAGAAAACTACCGCAATCACCTCCACCTCTGAAAAAATGGAGCGGAGCTGCACTCCTTCGTGGTGCCGCTGACCACAATGTAGGAGGCTGGTGCTGCAGGTGGTTTGGGGGAGGCCTTGCGCTGCCGCTTCTATGCTCTCCCATGGCGCTGGGTGGGGGGAAGATGACAGGAAAAGAAAGGAAGGAAGGGGAAAAAAGAAGATGTAAAGTGAAAAATTAAAAAAAACAAGTGACAAAAAAAACCCAAAAAATTACAAAAAAACGTAAAATACACAAACATAAATAGACACACAAATATAATAAATAAAAATGAGGGGTAGATAAGTTTGATAGGGGGAGGATTAAAGAGATTAAATAGGGATTGAAATAAAATAGCCCAGCACCATAAACAGAGCAAAACAAGATGGAAGCGCCTATGCAAACCACGTGGTGCTATTCACACGCAATTTCTAGTGCAATGGAGTTTCTGGGGCACTTCCCCGAGTGGCGCAACTCTGCCAGGCTTAAACACCCTCCATTCTGGGTCTTGATTATGAGACTGCCACAGGAAGCCAATCGGCCGATTGGCAATCATTATCAGACATGAAACGAGAGTGGGTACGGATTACACTACATGGTGCCCTCATGACTGAGTACTTTAGGGCTAATATTTCACCTAATGGCCTGATAGTTAAAAATTTCCATAGGATTTTCTGGGAGGATGGACTATTCAAAGTTGAATGGTCCCAAATCTCCTGGAAGTGTACAAGAGATCTCCTCATCCTCATTGTTAATACAGCCAAAAGACTAGCGGACGAGTTACTGATACGGATTCAAGCAGCGGAAAACATGTTGAAACAATCCAACCCTGGCTCTAGTTTCAAGTCCAAATTGACTGAACTCAATAATGAGATCGCCGAACATAAAGAGTATCTGATGAAACAAAAGGTTGTGAAGTTACAAAAGGACATTAAACGCTTCGAGAAAGAGAAAGTGTACCCATATCTTAAAGCTGATTATGTCCCACCCAACACTAACTATTCATCCGATACTGATACCAACTCTTCCAGAAGAGGGTCTTCTACCAACAGTGACTCCAGTACTGAATACTCAAGACCTAATCAATATGGAGGGAAGAAGGGCAGACAAGGATATAATACCTTTCCTCCGCCTCTGTATCAAGGACCTGCCTTTTGGCAATACCCTATGTACCAGCAAGGCCCCCCCACAATTTGGTCCACACTGCCCACCCCCATTTATACCCCAAGGCATGAGCCAGCCTTTTTTAGGCAGAGGTTGGGGCAGAGGGCGAGGGCGAAGAAGAGGGGCCTCACAGGAAGGGAAAAGAGTACAGTGGGAAGAACCTCCCCAACGAGGAATGGAGACCAGGAGTCACAGCAGCAAGAAACAAACCTAGTTGTGAACCTGTCGTCCAGACAACTGACACAGACAGAAGATGACGTCCTCCAAAAAGGACTAGGCTTTGTCCCAACCCCCAGAGTTGATCTGTTCATGCAGACCTGTGAATTACACCAATTTTTCCGCAAGATCCGACTCACATTTTTCTTTGAAGGAAAAGCAAAGATACCCGAAACTGATTCGGGTCTTCGCAATCCTTCTACTTTCACCCCACACGCTGGGATGGTACCAAATGAAGTCCTGACTTACGAACAGGCAGTACTTAAGGAAGTGAAAACAATTCAAGGACGCCAATTTTTTAATAACAGCAGCAACAAAGAAAGATTGGCTATTGAGACACTGGCCAATGATCCAAGTATCACTATTAAACAAGCCGACAAAGGTGGGGCCACTGTCATAATGAGCACAACAGATTATGACACTGAATGCCTACGACAATTGGGGGATAGGAAATACTACACTCCTATTTCTAAAAATCCTACAGAACGTCTGAAAACAACCATTACCAGTCTGGTTGATTCAGCTGAAAGCCAAGGATGGCTTAGCGAGAATGAGGCTTCCTTTCTCATCAAGAAAGAACCAAAGACCCCCTACTTTTATGTCTTACCTAAAATCCACAAGGGGGTCACACCAGTACCAGGCCGTCCCATAGTGTCAGGTATTGATTCCATTCTCGAACCCCTTTCGCAATTCTGCGACTATTTCCTGCAACCCTTGGTGAAAGATACCCCGTCATACATACAGGACACCACTGATGTACTACACCTACTTGACCAGATTCAGGGTACTGATGACATCAATTTTCTCATCACCCTAGACGTTGTAGCCCTTTACACCAATATCCCCCAAAGGGCCACTCTGGAGGTTATTGAGGAGATTTTGAATTCAATCCCCTGGGAGTCACTTACCCCTCCATCTTTCATTACAGCTTGTGCCACACTAGCACTAACTGAAAACTTCTTTGAATTCAGGGGCCAACTTTATCACCAGACACAAGGTACTTCCATGGGGAGTACCTTTGCTCCTAGTGTAGCCTGTTTGTATATGGCTTCCTTTGAGGGAGAACACATCTTCTGTGACACTAATCCATATCGCCATAACATTCGCCTATGGAAGCGCTTTATCGATGACATTCTCATCTTTTGGACAGGAGATTGTGTAAGTTACACTGAGTTCTTCACATGGATAAATAACCTCAATCCCTACTTAAACTTCACCATAACAGCGTCCTCTACACAGATTGCCTTCCTTGATTTAACCATCAAGCTGACACAGGGTCACTTCTCAACTACTATGTACAGGAAGGCGACTGATCGTAATAGCCTGTTACACTTCCAGAGTCATCACCCCAGATCACTCAAAGAAAATTTGCCCTTTGGGCAATTTCTTAGAGTCAGGAGAAATTGCAGCACTTTAGATACATACAAAAGTGAATCAGCAATCTTGGCCCAGAACCTTAAAGCAAGAAACTATCCACAGAGGAGTATCACACTGTCTAACAAACGTGCCCGCAATAACAATAGAGAAGGACTCCTGGAACATAGAAATGAGCCAAGTGCTTCAGAAACACTGACTTGTGTCACTACCTTTACACCGGTCTCCACACAATTGACCCGTGTGTTGAGAAAACACTGGGACATTCTCAATACAGGAACCATGCACCTTGAAACACCACGCTTTGCATACAAGCGATCCAAAAACATCAAGGATATGCTCATACGAACTAGGCCCAAACCCCAGACTAAGTCCCTACAAAACACACTTTGGCAATTACCTCCGGTGAAGGGACACTATCCCTGTGGGACTTGTAGTGCTTGTACTTTTACTTCTGTACATAAAACTGTCACACTTAACAGCACCTTCGTTTGGGAATTGAGGTCCCACACAAATTGCAATACATCCAACTGCATCTATCTGCTTATCTGTCCCTGCGATCTCTATTACGTGGGGATGACGACTCGTCCTATCAAATTGCGTATTTCTGAGCATCGCAGTAGTTTCCGCTGCCATAAAAACAACACCAAACTATGTGCTCATTTTCATGAGAAGGGACACTCACCGGACTCGGTAAAATGGCAAATTCTAGAAGCCAATTCCCATCTTAACAAACCGAGCCTGTTCGCAAGAGAACAGAGATGGATACACCGTCTATCCTCTAACATTGGGGGCCTCAACGATGATATCCCTTGGGGCTCGATAAAAACCTGAGCTATTCCACATCATACCAGTAGCTTGACCCTTATGTTAGATGACGTTACAGTCCTATTATCAGACTTACATCGAACTGGCATACAATCCTAGACCCTTTGTGCACCACCTACATTATCCTCTCTAGGAATGTCCCCAACAATCATGATAAGTGCTCCCACATTGAACATCCTTATACTGGGTTTACTGGCCTTAATAGAACCTCGGTTATGTAGCCATTCTTTAGCCCTCCGTTTTAAGATGGCCGCCACAGTTTTGAACACCTTTGGTCAATTGATAAAAATTTCATCCCAATCCATGATGGCCGCCATTTCCTTTCACTACCCACACAGACGCTTGCTCCACCCTCGCCCGGAGTCACCTGACTAAGATTTCCTCTTTTTAGTCCTACCTCTCTGACGAACAAGTCACCTTCCGGACTCGGTGGAGAGGGTAGGTGCAAACGGATGGCATGAGCGACGTGTAATGTAAGTAGATCCACGCCCTGAGCACAATACTGCTAAATTCTTGACCTCACTCGTCAACTGGGGACCCGGCCCGCATTAGCCTTACAGTTAGGATTGCTTAGCGCATTTAGGTCATTGCCTGACAGCTTGTAAACTAGTTCAGCCCATTTGATTTGTTACGCCGAACTTCCGTGACTTTTTCCACCGACTTGCATCGGCTCAGACAATGCCGAATTGCGACTTTTGGTTTACGGGTCTTGTCTCTGGGTATATTATCTTTCATTGCTACCCATTCAATGATCCCTTTACTCAGGATCCCCGTACAGCCGCACGACTAACACCTCATGCTCCACGCACATAAGTGGGTATTTTTATCAACCGCCTCAAGCACAGTTAACCTTTTGACTCCTCAGGTGATAGTTTAATCGCTCCTTGCTTACAGCCCACGAGTCGTGCTTATTCATTTCTGTACATACCATATATATTTGGTGCACCATAGAGGATGATCTCCTTCCACACCGATTATTGATGTATAGATGTTACTTTAATTTATTTTATTTGTTTTATTGCTACATGCTTGCTAATACATTGTACCACAATTGTGCTGCTATGCATGGTGTCTTTCATTGTTGCTTTACCCACATCATTATTTGGTCCCGTGTACAGTTCTACTTTATGAGGAATTCTAGCTCAATGTACACCCACCGAGTACTGTTGCTGTCTAAACTGATACTAAATAGGGTAAGTCCTTTCTTTAGTATTTCCCACTGCATTTTTATGAAGTCCACATAGGTGAATAGCCACTTCTAGTTCACCGTGGGGATACACCACCAATATAGTTGCTCTGATGCGTTTTTAGCATTAGATACCACTACTGTTTTTACCTTTAGCATGGTTGAAGAGTCACGTTTTGTGCTGTTTCCCTGTACCAATGTGTCAACAGTATTCTGTTCTAAACTGGCATCATTTCACCTTTTCCTTTACAGGTAATACCAGACACTGACAGGTATTTTAAATAAGAGTCACTAACTGACGTGACACTATCCAGTCTAGAATACTGTTATAACCACATTCTCTTTAGTTGTAGATAGTGTTTTTTCTGAGGTCCTGAAGAATCGCGAGTGCACAAACTCATAGCGAGAAACATGTTGACCATTTTTTAGTTCACTCACACATGAGACATTATACTCCGTTGAGTGCCACATCTTCACGTTTTTAATCAGGGAAGGAGGCCCCCAGAATAAAATTGATTCCAAGCTGGCACTCTTAACCCTGTTTTATACCACTTAGTCACATCTACACCACTTAGGCCCCCTCACCCGCACTTCACCATACGGCAGTCGGATTGAAGAACTCCGACAAAGTGCCCCTTATTAAGGGAGCCCGTTAGGCATTGCACCGCCGGCCCGACGAGGAGCAGCCCATATGATGAAGCATGACACCTGCAAGGGTGTGTGAGGGCATTATTATCCGACAAATGGATTACCAACTTCCAACACACAGTGGATACAATTGGTCCTAGCCTCACTCTTGACTCTTCTCCCTTCTTTCAATTTTGAGGAACAGCGGAAATTTCCTTTTTGAGATTAAACACTATATAACCATGGAAGAAACCCAGCAGGCCATTAAACCTCTCCTAAGTAATAAAACCCCAAGCCCCAATTATTTTTAAAAGGCCTTTGAAGGTCTCCTGTCCCCCTACCTGATAAAGGTCTATAGTTTGTTCTTAACAACTCGGGAGGTAACACCAACTATGATGGAATCCCTTCTCACATTGATCCCCCAAACCAGATAAATATGCCCAGCATTATGGATCGCACCGTTCGATTTCACTCATCAATAGTGACATAAAGGTCTTACCCAAAATCTTAGCAGCTCGCATATGCTAAATTTGGCTGAGACTGGTATCACCCTCCCAATCTGGCTTTGATAAGTATGGACATACGCAGGACAATATTAAATTAGCACATAATGTCATTGTTAAGGCCACTGCCACAGATCAGGTTCTCCTTCTCTTGCTGGATGCAGAGAAGGCTTTTGACTATGTAGATTGGGCATTCTTGACTAAATACTAGAAAATACCTCCCTAGGACCCTGATTAAAATAGTTTATTTTAGCAAACTATACAAAGCTATCAATAAAGATATGAATACACTCTTGCCTCTCTGATTCTATACAGTTGACTCAGGGTACATAATAGGGGTGCCCTCTCTCACCTTTAATTTGTTTCCATTACCATGGCACCTCTGGATCAGCAGGTATTGGCTAACTTGTTAATTACATGCTTAGGCTCTTCAAATGAACAGGTAAAAATGGCCCTTTTTGCTGACAATGTCCTCTGTTTTCTGACCAATCCCTCTATATCCCCCCCCCCCCCGCTTTCTAAATGCAACTTAAACATTTCCGCTTGGTAACGAAATCCAAAGTCAACTGTCAAAAAACAATGATGTTAGGGTAAGACTGAGCTGGTACTGAAGCAGAAGCTTCAAGACATGGAATCAGACTAGCTTTGAGTGGCTTCAGATATTTATGAGTGGTTGTCTCTACCACCATAGCTGTGGGTTTGGGAGCAATGTACGCCCTCTTTTGGATACCCCCTTTATAGACCTCTCTACATGGGGCAATCTATAGATCTCTTGGGTGGGATGAATCAGTTGCTCTCTACCTCTTCACATCCTAGCAGACGTTCTAAATAATCTAACTTGTAAGATGTGAGCTTTTATATGGGGTGGGTGCCCTCCCGGGGGCCCTCCCTATATAGGTAAGTCTCTCTTGATCAGAAACCACGATTGGAGGCATGAGAGTCCCTGATGTTGAGAGCTATATCCTAGCGACACAGATAAAGCCAGAGCTGGTGTGGTGTTCCCCAGATACACAAAAGCCCTGGTGCCTCCTCTAACAAGAATGTAGTACCACCCCCCTTCACCACCTGTTGTGGCTTCCCCAGGAGGCTTGCCGCCCCTTACATGCACTCCCATTTTTGATGCAGGTGACCTTGCATTACTGGACATGGGCTAAAAGGATGAGAGGGAAAACAACGTACCCTTTCTCTCTGACACCGTTGTCAGACAATCCGAACTATCCACCAGGACAGATGAACAAAACGTATATCACATAGGGAGGATGAGAACTGATATGTTTGGGGCAATTATTTACAGTTCCCAAAACACGCAACCAATGTGCCAATAATTTCCTACTGGGCTGCAAAGACCTATACCGTATCACTCAGCACTTACACTGGGACAGACATGTTGGGGTTGATTACCATGTCATGCAGAAAAGCTCTCTGAATGGCATTCGGTTCATCCGAATCCGATTTGGAACCGACCGACTCAGACACTTTTCTGAACGAGCGATTACAATGGCTGGAAAACGTTTGGACTGTCTGACTTGGTTCCGAAAAGCATTGGAAGTAACCAAGTCCTTTGGAGCCGAATCGTGGTGGTCTATGAACAGTGTTTCTATCCGAGCAATTAGGATGTCAGATTCGGACAGCCTTTCCAAATCGGTTGTTCCGACACAGATCGGCTGTTGGAACCTGACTCTGGGGGCCTCGGGGTACCCATGGATCCCCCCTTCCCATGCATGCACAGTGTGACAAGCACCATGGGGTGCCTGCCACAGGGTTCAAGGTTTACCCCAACAACCCCTTTGGTCAATGGGAACATGTGTTCTCGTTCGGAACACAGGCTCCCATTGAAGTCAATGCGAGTCCGACTGAACGGCGTCCAGAAGCATCGTAATTGTTCAGTTGAACTCGCAGAACCCGATTCGGTTGGAAACGATTCCGAAACCAATACGGTCAGAAGATTCCGGACAGCATCCTAATTGGCCCCGTAGTGTGAGCACAAGGAGCAAGAGACACCACAAAGGTTGAGGACATGTTCTCAGAGGGTAACGTCCCCAGAATGTTTTCCCACTTTATAAAGCTTTAGACAGACCCATCCCACACACATAATTACTGTGCATGAGGAAATGGGCAGACAATAAGAAATAGAGCCGACAGAATCTGATTGGGTCCTAATATGGAAGCAGGCACCACAATGGTCCATATCCCACCAACGTTCTGCCAATGTGTTTAAAATGATGCTCCATTGGTAGATGGCACCCGTTTGCCTTAAACCAATAACGGGGGCTCAGGCACTTGCTGGAGGGCCTGCGGGTTGAGGGGGACATATATGCACCTGTGTTGGAACTGTCCTCCAATACAACAATTTTGGGTCCTCGTCCTGGAAGTACTGAAGGCTGTCACAAATATAACCCTACCAATGCAACCAGTTACAGTCCTCTTATGTATGATCGTAGAAAAAGAGCCATGCACCCTCTTCCCACCCGCAACTAAGTTGATGTCCTCTCTGCTCTTAGCAGCCGGTCTCACTGGAATTCCTCACCACCATCAGTGGGTCTGTAGTGGACAATATCCATGAAATAGAGTGCCTTCTGGCAGCAATACAGGACACCATGCCCCGCCCGATTCGACAAAGTCTAGACTCCATTCCACACCTACATCAAACGAGACATGAGAGTACCCAGAGCACCAGAACTGGCATGTCTAACCGAGAGGCATGACTTCGACCCACCCAACGGATGACTATATCTACTGAGACATTGAGTAGGGCCTAACCGCTTATTCCCACAAGAACAGTGCAGGTGATCTTATTACCATTGTCACTGTTAACCTTGAATAATTGATTGTAAATACTTAGATAATACTGTGTGGTAACTGCAGATTTTTCACTTAACCTTGCCTGCGGCACAAAAACTTTAAATAAAGATGTTGAAAAAAAAGTTGTAGTTGCTCAAGGTCTAAGTTCAAGTTCAAGTTTGAGGTCAAGTTAAAGTTCCTTGGAAAGTAAAGAGACTCTGATAAAGACAGTTGGTGAACAAAGATACGTAGAAGAAGATAATTCAAGGAAAAGAACTTGCAAAGAAAGCACTGTGAACCAGGAGGAAAACTTGAGAGACAGATAGATTCTGAAACTAGTGGGAGTGAATCACCAGTGGCCAAAATAACGACAAGAAGGAGAATTACAGCTCAGTGAGTGATTACCAGTTCACGTTTGAAAATTGAATCTCAGAGTGAGAGAGAAACAGAAGGAAAACCACCTTGAAAGAACAAAGTGACTCTAAAAGCAAAAGAGAAATGAAAGCCGATCACTGAAAAAGCCAAAAGAGAAACTTTTTTTAAAGTCTCAGGATGATTTTTTAAATTTTTGTTTTGATTATTGTTTTAAAGAAATAAGAAGAAAAGAAGAAACGTATTATTGTTTTAAAGAACATTTTCGTTACCTTTTAATTTTTGAGTTTCATGATAATTCTTTCTGTATCAATTAGAGTATGGCGTTCAGCAAAGGTTATAAAATTGTAGGGTTAGTAATTTTATTAAAAATACTATTAGTTTTAGTTGGGCCATTGGTGTGTTTACTATCTCTTGTGGGACATGCTTCTATGGGAGTTGAATTACCTACTATTAGAAATAAATTGACTCATAATATTCTAGATCATAAAGTTTAAATAGTGGATTTCATGATAACAAGTATACTAGAATAATACATGAATACATTACTATAATGAAAGTTAGCAAGTGCTATGTTTGTACTTTACTACTGTTAACGAGGGAACAACATATATCCAGCTTCCAATGTCCTCTGCAACGACTTGTAATGTGAATGTCTTGTAATATGGGATATTTCATAATGATTAATTTATTTGTCCTTATCTAATTTATTTTAATGTGCCTTTAGACCATTTTTCCAATAAGAATGTATAGACCTGATGTTAAATATGTTAAATGTTTAAGAACATTTTCACAAACAAGGCATTTAACTTAAACTACTAATCAGGAGTATGTCTGTAGTTTGGGCAGAGAGGAAAATGAACTCATTTCGGGATATATTGAGAGAGGAGTTAAAACTGTAAGAGACTAGGGAGAGGGAAAAGCAGTAGAGGAAAAAGTATAAGAGGAGAAATAATTTAGATTGTTGAATATGCATCCTAGGTCAAGCATGGAGCAGGAACAAAGAGGTGAATTATATATGGTATGAAGAAAACTTTGGAAAAATTGTAAGACTGAAAATGTGGGAGAAAGTGAGTGTGAAAGAAGTTATGATGTGAGTGGAAAATATTTGTTGGGCAGAAAACCAATTTATAAAAAGAAACTATTATGTCTATGGGAAGAATGGTTGTTTTAATTTGCTGAGGAATTGAATTGGTTCTTATCTTGCTTTAGTTTTTCCTAGAATTTATCATGTCAGTGAAATGGTTGATACAGTGGACCTGAAAAGAGTAAAAGGGAGCTTTGAAAAGGTAGTTTTAGATATATTAGGTGATGTGATTCCTTCTATAGGTGAGGCAATGAATGATATGAACATTAGAGATCTAGCCACTTTAGTAGACAAGCTTGTAGTAGATACAGCAGAAGCATTGAAGCAGGTGTGTTAGACCTGGCATCACTAATGTGGGTTTCCCCTGTATTTTTTGCCTTTGCCTCCTGTGTTTTTGCTGTGTGTTGGACTTCGTTTTGCTGGTCTAGATGCTTTGGGCACTTTCCATTGCTGTTCAGTGCCAAAGTAAAAGGGCTCCCTTTGTAAATTGTTGTTATGGATTAGTGATTCCATGATTGGTATTTTTGATTTACTAGTCAGTCCCTAGTAAAGTGCACTGCGTGTGCCTAGGGCCTGTAAATCATGCTGCTAGTGGGCCCCTTTGGTTTTGCTTTGTTCGCTCTAAGTTGGCAGGGTATGCCCAGACGTGGGTCCCTTGCTCACTTTGCCACTGGATTCAAGCTAGTGTGGCTGATGACGGCTGATTAATGGCCATGTCTGAACTGGGGTGGCGGAGTGAGCTAAAGAATGATGATGGATTAAACCCAGATCAGTTGACTGGGGGTGAGTGCTTGCAATGTTCAACACTCCATCCATCATCCCCTTTGGGTTTGCTTTGTTCGCCCTAAGTTGGCAGGGTATGCCCAGACGTGGGTCCCTTGCTCACTTTGCCACTGGATTCAAGCTAGCCTGGCTGATGACGGCTGATTAGCCAGAAACTGGTCCCAGGATGCTTATTTCCAGTCCAGGGAAGACATGGCTTGACATTTCGGGCTAGACTGTTCCCATGAGGCACAGGGTCAGACTGATTTGCATATGGCCATGTCTGAACTGGGGTGGCGGAGTGAGCTAAAGAATGATGATGGATTAAACCCAGATCAGTTGACTGGAGGTGAATACTTGCAATGTTCAACACTCTGTCCATCATCACCTTTGGTTTTGCTTTGTTCACCTTAAGTTGGCAGGGTCTGCCCAGACTTGGGTCCCTTGCTCAATTTGCCACTGGATTCAAGCTAGCCTGGGTGATGACGGCTGATTAGCCAGAAACCGGTCCCAGGATGCTTATTTCCAGTCCAGGGAAGACATGGCTTGGCAGTTCGGGCTGGACTGTTCCCATGAAGCACAGGGTCAGACTCATTTGCATATGGCTATGTCTGAACTGGGGTGGCGGAGTGAGCTAAAGAATGATGATGGATTAAACCCAGATCAGTTGACTGGGGGTGAGTGCTTGCAATGTTCAACACTCCATCCATCATCCCCTTTGATTTTGCTTTGTTCGCCCTAAGTTGGCAGGGTATGCCTAGACGTGGGTCCCTTGCTCACTTTGCCACTGGATTCAAGCTAACCTGGCTGATGACGGCTGATTAGCCAGAAACCGGTCCCAGGATGCTTGTTTCCGGTCCAGGGAAGACATGGCTTGGCAGTTCGGGCTGGACTGTTCCCATGAGGCACAGGGTCAGACTGGTTTGCATATGGCCATGTCTAAACTGGGGTGGCGGAGTGAGCTAAAGAATGATGATGGATTAAACCCAGATCAGTTGACTGAGGGTGAGTGGTTGCAATGTTCAACACTCCGTCCATCATCCCCTTTGGTTTCGCTTTGTTCGTCCTAAGTTGGCAGGGTATGCCCAGACGTGGGTCCCTTGCTCACTTTGCCACTGGATTCAAGCAAGCCTGGCTGATGACGGTTGATTAGCCAGAAACCGGTCCCAGGATGCTTGTTTCCGGTCCAGGGAAGACATGGCTTGGCAGTTTGGGCTGGACTGTTCCCATGAGGCACTGAGTCAGACTGGTTTGCATATGGCCATGTCTGAACTGGGGTGGCGGAGTGAGCTAAAGAATGATGATGGATTAAACCCAGATCAGTTGACTGGGGGTGAGTGCTTGCAAATGTTCAACACTCCGTCCATCATCCCCTTTGGTTTTGCTTTGTTCGCCCTAAGTTGGCAGGGTATGCCCAGACGTGGGTCCCTTGCTCACTTTGCCACTGGATTCAAGCTAGCCTGGCTGATGACGGCTGATTAGCCAGAAACCGGTCCCATGATGCTTCTTTCCGGTCCAGGGAAGACATGGCTTGGCAGTTCGTGCTGGACTGTTCCCATGAGACACTGGGTCAGACTGATTTGCATATGGCCATGTCTGAACTGGGGTGGCGGAGTGAGCTAAAGAATGATGATGGATTAAACCCAGATCAGTTGACTGGGGGTGAGTGCTTGCAATGTTCAACACTCCGTCCATCATCCCCTTTGGTTTTGCTTAGTGGGCCTGCAACACTGATTGTGCCACCCACATAAGCAGCCTGCAAATGTAAATCAGACCTGCCTCTGCAGAGCCTGTGTGCAGTCTGGTACTGCCATGTCGACTTGGCAAGTGCACCCACTTGCCAGGCCCTAACCTTCCTTTTTCTTACATGTCAATCACCCCTAAGGTAGGCCTAAGGTACCCCTTTGGGCAAGGTGCAGTCTGTCAGGGTGTTCCTGAATTCGAACCAAGGCAAAGGAGCTTCCACGGGAGCGAAGACCTGATCCCCAAGCCTTCAGAAAACAACTCTCGCAGAAGGACAAAAAACCTCCTTCCAAGATATTGTCCGCCAAAAGTGAGGGGAATAACCATAGAGTGACGACCACTCTTCCCCTGAGGTTGTATCAGGTAGCGTTGTTTGTGGATCAGTAGATTGCTAGAACAAAACAATTACAGGTTAAGTTTACAACTTACTCAATAAGACTGCACACAGAGTCTATAACATTAATGCATATCCACATCAATCACATGTAGTTCACTTACCGATTGGAGTGTCTCGGCGTGGTTCAAATATGTTTCATCCAGGGAAATCAGCACAGGCCATAAAGGTTTCTCTTTAGGACTTGTATGTATGAGTCGGGATATACCTAATGAGAGGCCTGATAGGAGAGGGGCGAGAAAAGACTCACTTACAATCGCAGTCATACAAGGTCACAAAAAATGAATCAAGGGGGAGATACTAAGGAGCAGGACGGGGTTCAGGTGGTATTGCTCCAGGAACGAGGGGTGAGGAAATAAAGCATGTGCGAACACGAGAGCGAATCTTAAGGATGTGTCATGCTGGCCGGCTCCAGGGGTTAATGAGATGAGCGGAGCAGCAACGGACACGTCTCACGATTCGGCCGAAGAGGCATGCGGTGCTGGCCAGCTTCGGGGTTAGGAAGGGGAGCAGAACAGTAACGGCCACGCCTCAGGAATTAGCAGGAATGGCGTGCCGCGCTGGCCGGCTCCGAGGTTAGGGAGAGGAGCGGAGCAGCCACGGACACGCCTCAGGAATTAGCAGGAATGGCGTGCCGCGCTGGCCGGCTCTGAGGTTAGGGAGAGGAGCGGAGCAGCCACGGACACGCCTCAGGAATTAGCAGGAATGGCGTGCCGCGCTGGCCGGCTCCGAGGTTAGGGAGAGGAGCGGAGAAGCCACAGACATGCCTCAGGAATTAGCAGGAATGGCGTGCCACGCTGGCTGGCTCCGAGGTTAGGGAGAGGAGCGGAGCAGCCACGGACACGCAAAAGGAATTAGCAGGAATGGCGTGTCGTGCTGGCCAGCTCCGAGGTTAGGGAGAGGAGCGGAGCAGCCACGGACACTCACTCTCAAAGATGATGCGCTGCGCTGGCCGGCTCCGGGGAAAAGGAAGGAGCGGAGCAGCGCTGGACACGTATTCAGATTGCAAAGGCAAGTGATACCGTAGCAGTGGATATTCAAGGTGGGAGATAACCGCAGAACGGGAACTCGAAACTCGTTTCCTGAGAAGGGGGCGTGGTCACCAGTCATGAACAGGATCAGTAAGCCAAGCGCTGATTCGTGGGTGAGACGACCTCTTATGGAAGGCAGGGGTCGTCTCTAAAGTGCCCAATTCTATTGATACTTAGGGGTCATCTCAAAAGTATGTACTTCATGAACTGACATGGAGGTAGATCATGCATGAAGGCTTCAACTCCCTTACTTATTATGCTTCTCAACAAGGGGAATCCTAACAGTTCTCCCACCCAAAGATCTACTCCCAGGGCGGGGTTTTGAGGGATGGAGGGCATGAAACCTACGAATCAAAACAGGGGCATGGATATTCTCAGCGGGTTCCCATGACCTGTCCTCTGGGGAATAGCCCACCCAATCTATGAGGTACTGTAGTTTTCCTTTGTGTCTATGAGAATCTAGAACTCTATTTACTTCATACTCTTCTTCACCCTCAACCACTATTGGAGGAGGTGGCTTCTCAGGAATCAGAGGGGGGATGTACCTTTTGACTAGGGAACAATGCATGTCTTCTGGCAACTATAGTTTGAGGGTAACCAGAGTTATCACTTTGTCTATTACACAGGGGCCTACATATCGGGGTTATAACTTTCTAGACCCTCTTAATCTCAGATTTCTGGTGGATAACCAAACCTTATCCCCTTTTTGGTAGGCAGGCTCAGGGCGTTGGTGTTTATTTGCCTGTTTTTTCATGCTTTCCTTGGCTTTTTGCAATTCGGTTATGGCTTTTTTCCAAACGGACAGAAGTGTTTTGTGATGTTCTTTAAGGGCAGGGATACTGTTCAACTCAGTGGGAAGGGAAACAGGTATGAATTTAGGATGCTGTGCTAGTGTAAAATAGAAAGGGGATACCCCTGTAGAAGAGTGGGTGGTGTTGTTATAGGCAAATTCAGCCAGAGGAAGAGCTCGGAGCCAGTCGCTTGTGATTGTGGATAGCAGACATCTTAAGTATTGCTCTAGTGTGTGATTAATGCGTTCGGTTTGTCCATCGGTTTGGGGATGGTAGGCGCTGGATAATCTGTGTTCTATTCCAAGAGCAGCACACATGCCTTGCCAGAACTTTGACACGAACTGGGCCCCCCTATCTGACACTATCACAGACGGCAGGCCATGCAATCTAAGGACATTATCTAAGAACACCTGCACTAATTCTTTGGAAGTGGGTAGCTTTTTCAAAAGGATGAAATGTGCCATTTTGGTTAATATGTCTACCACTACAAATATAGTGTTGTATCCTTGACTTCGAGGTAGATCAGTAATAAAGTCCATAACGATAGAATGCCACGGTGAAGGGGGTATTGCAAGAGGTTTTAACATGCCTGTGGGTGCACAATGTGAGGCTTTTTGTCGAGCACAAGTGGGACAAGAATCGACAAAAGCGGTAACATCTTTGATCATTTCTTTCCACCAAAACCATCTCTGGCATGCCTTGAGAGTTTTAATGCTGCCAGGATGTCCAGCCAGCACACTGTTGTGACACCATTGTAACAATTGTTGCTGCACTTCACCGGTGGGTAAGTATAGTTTGTTTTCATGATAATAAAGTTGTTCTTTGATGTGATTCAGAGAATCTTTTCCCCAGTCTTCAGCTGAAATATTTTTATACAGTTCTTTCAGCTTATCTAGAAAGCCTAGGGGTTTGGTGTCCCCATGGTATTCTGCCCCTATGATTTTGTTGTTTGGAATGATAGGGAAAGGCTCATCTTGTGAAATGCTCTTTTCATGACCTAGTCGAGAAAGAACATCCGCCTTACCTTGTTGAGGTCCAGGGCGGTAAGTAATGATGAAGTCATACTCACTAAAAAAGGCAACCCACTTCATCTGTCGGGGGGTAATGGCTCTAGCCGATCTAAAGAATTGAAGGTTTCTGTGATCAGAATAAATGGTAATCACATGTGGGGACCCTAACAAGTAGTGTCTCCATTCTTGAAAGGCGAGTTTGATGGCCAACAATTCTCTCTCCCCAATGGTGTAATTTTGCTCTGCGGGCAACAAGGTCTTGGAAAAGTATGCAACAGGGTATAGACATCCAGAGGTCTTATCTCGTTGTGAAAGGACTTCCCCCACGGTAAACTGTGATGTGTCTGCTTCCACATACTAGGGCTGTGTGTTGTCAGCGTGTTTAATGACGGGGGCATTAGTGAACCGTTTCTTTCAGACACAGAAGGCGAGTTCAGCCTCCTTGGTCCATTTAAATGGTAGTCCTTTCCGTAAAAGCCGAGTTATGGGTTTCACTAACTCAGAAAAATGATTTATAAATCTACGATAAAAGTTGGCAAACCCAATAAAGGATTGCACCTCTTTCACAGAACAAGGGCTGTAAGACCTGGGGTCTCCAGGCCCTAAGGGGGTAACGTGACACGAGCGGCTGGGCAGCCAAAGGCTTGTGTGTAAAGCGACCATACAACACACGCATCCTCTGAAGCAAGGAACGCACACAATAAGGGACGCCACACTGTAGAGATTTATGCAAATAACTCAAGTTTATCCAAGCAGTTCGAGATAAACGCAGTTCCTGAGATAAGAATGCAATTCATAAGATAATAATGCAGTTCAGAAGATATCAATGCAATTCATGAGATATAAATGCAGTTAATGAGACATAGATGCAATTAATGAGATGACAATGGCAAGCTTCACTTATATTAGCATTTGATTCCTCAGCACCATATTCACCAGCATGTTATTCACCAGTATGACATTCACCAGGATGATATCTGAAGGCTCTAGGCCACCCTCGTGTTTCTTACTCCCCGTGGTAGGGTTTGGGGCACACAGCGCCACTCCTGGGGGCGTGCAGAGACCCAGGGCAGACCTCGCGGGCCTACCGCTACTTCGGTTACCTGTAGCGCCTTAGTGGCGATTACCGCGCTATACGCGCTAAGCAGTGAATACCTCAGAGTAGAGCAGTGGAATACAGCGCTACTCGCAATCAATAGCAATGAATACTTCAGAACAGAGCATTTAGAACAGAGCGCTACTCGTAATCAGTAGCAATGAATACTTCAGAACGGAGCATTTAGAACAGAGCGCTACTCGTAATCAGTAGCAATGAATACTTCAGAACGGAGCATTTAGAACAGAGCGCTACTCGTAATCAATAGCAATGAATACTTCAGAACGGAGCATTTAGAACAGAGCGCTACTCGTAATCAGTAGCAATGAATACTTCAGACCGGAGCAGTTCACGGAGCACACCGAGTATTACGGAGTGAGCCTCTCGTGCTCCGGTGCAGTTCGTGGGGCACAACGCTCCTTGACAGTCAATGGGGAACAAGGGGGCGAATCCCTCGGAGGGGTCTCTCAGTCGTGGTGACCAGGGAACTCCCACTGAGAGGGAACCCGGGCTCAGGGTGCGGTGTGGCTCCCAGCCTGTAGGGGGCGCACCGGGGTCAGTCCCAAGCCTCCGGGCTTACCTTGCTCGACGTCGGGAGGCGTCCACACCGGCTTCGAAGTCCGCAGGTGATCCTGTTGCGACGGGGGCCGGCCACGGCCTCACGCACCTTCACCACAGCTGCGACGGCAGCGACGGGGCCCCGGGCTTCTCCTCGGGCCTCGCGATGCTGAGGGGCACTCTTCCGGCCTCCGGGCCGCAGCGGTGAGCGCGCTTCAGCCTCCACGACACAGGGGGGGCTCAAATTAAGCTGGGGAGCTCCGCGCTCAGCGGAGCACGCTGCCGGGGATCCCAGGCCAGGTCAGAGAGTGCAGGGGTCACAGCGCGAAGACCTGGTTGATCCTCAGCGATACCACAATCAGCTAGGCATGTAATTTCAAGGGTCAGTCTGGACACGCAGTCTCAGCATTCAGTTCCTGCAATCAGTTGCTCTAGAAAGTCTTGATGGCGCAGATGTATCTGGCGCCCTTAAGGGGGTTCTGTTACAGGGGGGTAGGGAGTGAGTTGGCGACTAGGTCCTTCCTAGTCAGGCTGGGCAGAGGTTCCCTGGGTCCTCCTACTGCTGGGCAAGATCAGTGGGCTTTACAGGATCCCTCACTCACTTAAGAGGCAGCACCTAAATCATGTCACTCTCAGAGGCATAAGTCCCTGGCTAGGCCCTACCGCCTACACTCCTGCGTGGATTCTCCAGCTCTGCTTTACCCCACTGGCCAACTGACTAGAAAACGTTCCCTCCCTCACTAAAGTAGCCCTAGGTCAGGTGACCTCTAGCCAAGGCGGCAAAAGTAAAACCACACCTCCCTTCTAGAAGGTTCCAGCACATTCCAGGAGCTTCCCCATTCTACCTATGGGACAAAAAAGGCGGGCTGGTGTCGCAACATTGTTGTGGGGTTCCAGCCAGCTCCTGGCAGCTAGGGTGCTACTATGAAAGACCACTCTGCAGTAGCAGGGGTCTGTGGCAGCCATCTTGGGAGAAGGGAGCACCTGCACCTTAACACTGATTGGCAATGAAAAGGCGCCCGGAGACCTAAGTCCAACATCAAAAATGAGGGTGGAAAAAATGAGGCACGATCAAAAATAGATGGGGAGACCACCCTAGGGCTGACAGGTCCAACAAGGGCTATGCCACTTAACCAATGCCTCTACCTGTTTTTGGATCCATGTGCACTCCTTCAGGAGATATTACAAACCCAAGGAATTCTACTCGAGTGGTATGAAACGTACTCTTATCGAGTTTGGCGAATAATTGATTCGCCTTGAGTTTCTGTAGAATTTTCTTAACATGAATGATATGGTCTTGTTCGTTTTGAGAATAGATCAAGATAGCGTCGATGTAGATGATCACGAAGATGTCCAGGTATTCACGCAGTATTTCATTAACAAAAAATTGAAAAGTGTCAGGAGCATTGCAAAGGCCAAATGGCATCACGCAATACTCAAATAATCCAAACTTGGTGCTGAAGACTGTTTTCCATTCATCACCCTGTTTAATGCGGATAAGATGATAAGCTCCTCTGAGGTCTATTTTGGTAAAGAGTTTGGCTCCCCGTACCTGGTCTAAAGGGACTGGAATAAGCGGGAGGGGGTATTTGTTCTTTATGGTGACTTTGTTAAGAGCGCAGTAGTCCAAACATGCGCATAGACCTCCTTCTCGCATTGGGATAAAAAAAAAGGGGTGAAGATGCCGGGAACGTGGAATGTCTGATGAACCCCTTTTTTAGCATGTCTTTAATGTAGTCTTGCAGATACTCCGTTTCAGGTGCAGTCAAGGCATAGATGCGACTGACGGGCAATTACGCTCCGGGGATCAGATCAATACGACAAACATAGGACCTGTGAGGGGGCAAAATGGTGGCTTTCACTTCATCAAAAACAGTGTAGTACTCTTCATATATCGTAGGAAGACCAGGAGATGTAGATACCGTACTTGTGACACAGCACAGAGAAGTGTCCCACTCTCTTGCTTCTTGGTAGCAGGTCAACATACAGTGATGTGATTTTAACGTCATGGTACGAGCTATCCAATCGATCTGGGGATTGTGTATCTGCAACCAGGGTACCCCTAATATCGCTCCGAAATTAGGGGTATCTATGAAATCGAATGTGATGGATTCGGAATGACCGTTACCACAAATCATCACCATCTGAGGAGTCTGATAAGTAATTAACCCAGACGATAGTTCCGACCCGTCTACTGCTCTTACCGGTTCTGGTTGTGGTTTCAGTAGAAAAGGAACGCCAACATCTCTAGCTAGTTGTATATCCAAAAAAATTACCTGTGGCTCCCGAATCCAATAGTATAGACAGGTTTTTTGGACATTGAGGAGATATCACCAGAGTAACAGATAAAGTGAAATGCTTAGGAATCAAGGGTGATACCTTTTTTGTGGGTGAGACCTTAAAAAACCCAACACATGAAGAATCGGTCTCTGCCTTCTCCAAGCCTTCTAGTTTCCCTCCTCTATTGCAGATGATTGGCTACTCGCAATAGTTTTTGGAGCAGTACGAGGACTAACTGGACAGTCCCGTGCATAGTGTCCCCCTTTCCCACAATAGAGACAGAGGTTATTTTTCCTTCTTTTATCTTTCTCTTCTGTGAAGAGAGGATTCTGCAATCCACCGATTTGCATGGGTTCCGGTACTTCTTTCTTATTTGTTCTTAACATCAAATATCTAGGGGGATTTAGACGGGACTTTTCCCCCTTCCTTTCATGAAGTCTATGGTCCAGCTTCACTGTCAAATCAATAAATGCAGAGCAATCCTCAGGAGGATCGACTATCTGGGACAATAGATCCTTCAGTTCATCGCATATCCCACGGTAGAATAAGGAAGTTCTTTTTTCATCAGGCCAGTTCGTTTCCGCAACTTATCTATTAAAATTGGTGATATACGAAAGCAGGTGCTTGGTTCCTTTTTTAAGATTAAGGAGGGCATTGTCACTAGCTTGCATAAACGTATGCTTGGAGAAGAGACTCTTCATTTTTTCCTGGAATAATGCGAAATCATATAACAAGGGATCGTTGTTCTCTACTAATGGAACAGCCCAATTGGCCGCATTGCCGGCTAAATAGGATATAACGAACGCTACTTTAGCGGCATCGTCTGGAAACGCGGTGGCTTTACAAAGGAACTGTAACTGGCATTGGTTCATAAAAATACTGAACTTGGAACTGTCTCCGTTGAATCTCTCGGGCATAGCTAATGGGACTGGATTGGGGGTATGCACAGTCAGTTATACGGGAGGTACGTTACTGTCTCCTCTGGTAGGGGAACTAGCACTCGGAGATGGGATCGTGAAATATGCAGGCTGAATGTAGCTTTTTCCGGTTTTTGAAAATGCACCAGGGTCTCTAGTGTCTATGGGAACCTGTGTTTTTAATCGCATTACTTCAGTCTGTAATCTCTGGTTTTCAGTCCTTAACCTCCCTACTTCAGATTGTAAATCTACCAATGCTACTGCCAAGTCGTCTGTGGACGGGCTCTGCAAGGCAGCGTGTAAAGAGGGGTTTAACGGGGCACCAGCCCCGTCTTGATTCATCTTCGCTCAGGTGGAAATATTTCTTGGGCTTGGCTTTCTGTCAGGGTGTTCCTGAATTCGAACCAAGGCAAAGGAGCTTCCACGGGAGCGAAGACCTGATCCCCAAACCTTCAGAAAACAACTCTCGGAGAAGGACAAAAAAACCTCCTTCCAAGATATTGTCCGCCAAAAGTGAGGGGAATAACGATAGAGTGACCACCACTCTTCCCCTGAGGTTGTATCAGGTAGCGTTGTTTGTGGATCAGTAGATTGCTAGAACAAAAAAATTACAGGCTAAGTTTAGAACTTACTCAATAAGACTGCACACAGTCTATAACATTAATGCATGTCCACATCAATCACATGTAGTTCACTTACCGATTGGAGTGTCTCGGTGTGGTTCAAATATGTTTCATCCAGGGAAATCAGCACAGGCCATAAAGGTTTCTCTTTAGAACTTGTATGTATGAGTTGGGAAATACCTAATTAGAGGCCCGATTGGAGAGGGGCGAGGAAGGAGTCACTCACAATCGCAGTCATACAAGGTCACAAATAATGAATCAAGGGGGAGATACTAAGGAGCAGGACGGGGTTCAGGTGGTATTGCTCCAGTAACGAGGGGTGAGGAAATAAAGCATGTGCAATAATAAACTAAAGGAGATATAGTAAGCGTGTCGCTCTGGCCGGCTCAAGAAGGATATATTGAGTGGATCAGACACAATCACGAGAGCGAATCTTAAGGATGTGTCGTGCTGGCCGGCTCCGGGGGTTAATGAGATGAGCGGAGCAGCAACGGACACATCTCACGATTCGGCCGAAGAGGTATGCCGTGCTGGCCGGCTCCGGGGTTCGAAAGGGGATCGGAGCAGTAACGGCCACGCCTTCAGATTTAGCAGGAATGGCGTGCCGCGCTTGCCGGCTCCGAGGTTAGGGAGAGGAGCAGAGCAGCCACGGACACGCCTCAGGAATTAGCAGGAATGGCGTGCCGCGCTGGCCGCCTCAGAGGTTAGGGAGAGGAGCAGAGCAGCTACGGACACTCACTCTCAAAGACAACGCTCCGCGCTGGCCGGCTCTGGGGAAAAGGAAGGAGCGGAGCAGCGCCGGACACGTATTCAGATTGCAAAGGCAAGCGATACCGTAGCAGTGGATATTCAAGGCGGGAGATAACCGCAGAATGGGAACTCGAAACTCGTTTCGTGAAAAGGGGGCGTGGTCACCAGTCATGAACTCATCCTCAGTAAGCCAAGCGCTGATTCGTGGGTGAGACGACCTCTTATGGAAGGCAGGGGTCGTCTCTAAAATGCCCAATTCTATTGATACTTAGGGGTCATCCCAAAAGTATGTACTTCATGAACTGCATGGAGGTAGATCATGCATTAAGGCTTCAACTCCCTTACTCATTATGCTTCACAACAAGGGGAATCCTAACACAGTGTATGTGAAAGGAAGGACATGCCCTGGTGTATGTGGTATATCCTGATAGTGAAATACTTCTGATTTCGTTTTCCATTTCTGTACGGCTATCTGTCCCCAGAAAATAGAATGGGGAGTTTGCTCATAACATCTTATGAGCATTACTGACCATGGGAACAAGATAGGAAAATTAAGTTTAATATGCCCAAACTCAGAATGTTAAGATGCATCTTTTAGTGAGGGTGATTTTTACATTCTGGGTTTGAAAATACCACTTTTAGAAAGTAGGTCTTTTCTTGCTTAACTATTCAGTGTGCCTCTGCTAGGTTGTGTATTGGCTCTCTGGCTTTGGAGTGACAGGGGCTGGGGGTGTGCATTCTGTTCAGACGGCCAGTTGGAAGGGTTGAGGTGTGTCCTGCCTTTCCAGGGTGAGTCCGGGCTGGGCTGAATAGACCTGGGCTGTATTCAGAGTAGGGTGAGGAGATTTCTTTCACACCTGAATGGGCTTGGTCTGCCAAGGACACTGCTGTCTCCACCTCCTGCCAGGAAGCTGCACATGAGAGGACAGAACCTGTTTTGGCTGGGCAAAGAGCTTCTCTGCCACAGAGAACAAATAGATTTACTGTATATAAAGAGGGGCCAGACTCCAGACTTTTAGATCATTCTGGGAATCAAGAGGAAACTTTTCCAAGGAGAAGAGCTGGAGAAACTGAGGAGAAGTACTGCCTCTTTGCTGTGTGTTGTCTGGGGTTGGCCTGCAGTGGCTGTTTCTGCCAAGGAAAGGAGAAAGGACGTTGCTGTGTGCTGTGTTCCCTGCTTGAAAAAGATCTCCAAGGGCTTGAAGAAGAACTTGCCTCCTGTTCTGAAGTCTCAGGGACACAAAGACTTCACGACCAGCTGTCCTGAACTTCCTTGCTCGGAGTTCTGACCTGCTAAGAGGTGCCTGCTGCTGTTTTGAGCCTCTGGAGGCTGTTTGCTGCTGGGAGCTGGAAAAGTAACACAACATCGAGAAGCGGGACGCATACGCACCTGTTTCCGATGCATCGCCGAAGAAATTATCGCAGCATCTGCCCGCAGCTCGAGAAATCGCTGCATCAAGTACAATGATCTATGAAGGCCGAGATCGCCACACCGATTCTGACGCAGGCCCTGCTGTGCGGCTGCAAGAACCAACTCATCGTGGGTCCGTGGCTGAAGAAACCAATGCTAGTGCTGTTGCCGTCTCCGCATCGAGAACCAACGCATCTCCGATCCTCATGCATCGAATCTGGGGCACCACGCCGTCTAGATCACCGGGGTTGCAGTAAGAAACTGACACATCACCTCCCTGCACACTAAGAAACCAATGCATCACCTCCCCTTCAATAAGGAACTGATGCATCACCGCCCCTGAGTGGCAGTAAGGCACCGACGCATCACCTTCCCTGAAGTAAGGAACGACGCATCACTTTCCCTGGATGTAAGGAACCGACGCATCACTTTCCCTGCAACAGTTTTTGTTTGTGTGAGCAACGCATCCAAGGTACTTTGTGTGAAAAGTGTTGCATCTCCAGTTTGCTTTGAACAGAACTATTTTTACCATTTGAAAGTCATTAATATTACTGTATTGTGGATTTTTTTCATTTTTGGTCTTGTTTGGTTTAGATAAAGATTTCTTATTTTTCTAAACTGGCGTGGTGTCCATTTGTAGTGTCTGCTCATGCCAAGCTACCAAGGGGGTGAGCAGGGGTTGTTTTAGAAGTGTATCCCCCTTACCCTGACTAGGAAGAAAGGTCCCTACTTGGACAAAGGTACCTACCTCTGCCAACTAGAGACCCCCATTTCTAACAAGGTGAATGAGAAATTATTGTTATTAGTGTTATGGTCATTCAGAACGCATCTCCGATCCTCATGCATCGCATATGGGTCACCACGCCGGCTAGATCACCGGGGTTGCAGGAAGAAACTGACGCATCACCTCCCTGCACAGGAGATATTCTCCTGGTGAAGGTAGGGGGAGTCTTCAGGGTGGGAAAACCAAAGAGCTGTTGTACATACATACCTGATAATAGTAGGGTTATTCATTCTTATATTGTTATGGGAAACTGTAGGTTCCTAGCTCAGTGAGTTAGGAAAGGGTTTTAGTAAGGTTGGTAAATGAATAGGTAATGTGGGAGGGAGCACTCTGCAATTAATTCTAGCCCCTCATATAGTTATAATGGTTTTTGGAATTCTTTTTTTTTTCTTCTGCTAAAATGTTCTGAATATATAATTAAGAAATACATAGGTACTGATAATTATAAATTGAGGAAAAGACAAAACTCCATATTAAGGATCCGTATTAAGGATCATGTTTACAACCAGATAAAGATGACAAATGTGAGTTCCAGAAAGAAACAGAAAGTGACAACAATGTCAAGTGAATAATTGCTAATCAGTAAAGTTTTATTAATGAGCTTTTAGTAATTATAATAAAATCTGAAATGGGGGACCGTGGCAGAGTTTTTCTAGGCTTATATTTTTGTGAACAATGATGATGAATAATGCAGCATTAATAATACTGTAGTTGAAACTAATATAATATGATATATGGAAGTGTGACTGTTAATGTAATTTAGCTGGGCTACCTTTTCATAAAATCATCATATTAGTTAACATGGATGCTGCTCTGATGATGCTCATTCATTCTTGCTCTTCCTCCTCCCATCTCATCCCCCTGTGCATCTTCTCTCCCCACACGTCCCTCAGAGCAAAGACTAGGGGCCGGATTACTAATATAGGTGCTATTTATCACACCTGGGAAATAATGATCCACAGGGTATGTTATTTACCAGTTGTGATAAATAGCACATATTATGTATTTCTGGGAATTTTGGTGTTTAACTTACCAAAATCCATATTGTACGATAAATACCATATGCTATTCCCTGTTAAATTTGGGCAGGTTTTACTTCCGAAATTTAACAAATGTTGAAGCATTTAAGACATTCCATAATTATCGGATGTGTTAAATACCTTCAACCTCATAATGCTGACCCATGCGTGAACAGTGGTTAAACATGGGTAGGAATTTAATGAGCAATGAGGGCCCAAGTGATGTCATAGAATTTCTCTAGTGTGCATGTACTGTGAATGAACTTTCAAGTGTTCTTAAACTGCAACATTTCTCAAAGTCCTTCCCCTCTAGGTTATTTCGCTTGGCTTATTTAATTGCCTGTGTGAAACCCCATTGTTAGATGCTTCATATAAATGAGGACATCTCTTAGTAGCAAAAACACAGAAGTTTCTAAAATGTTTTCTTTCAATGGGATGCTGCTTATGAACCTAAAATTGATGATGAAGCCTCTGATTTGTCTAAAATGTGTTACTCATGAATATGCCACAATAAGAATGTGTTTTCTCCTAATTTGTTATGCAAGAGTTGTGTATGAGAGCCTCTTGTTTTTGGGGTGAGCCAGAGATTACTTTCCTTTTCTAACAGGGATGCTGTCTGATTTCTTTATGATTTTGCTGTTCTTTTGGGACTTGGAATATTTTTTTTATTTTTTTTTTAAGTTCAAAAGATTTTTATTGGATAAGTAAAGGTGTCAGTACATAAGAAAAAATAAAGACATAACTTCAGTATGAGAGAAAAAGTAAAACATGGTGATGAAAATATACACTTAATCAGAGGATAACGAAGATTTGAGGCTATATAACAAAAAATAGCGCTGAAAATAATGAGCAATAAAATAGATTATATAAAAAGAGAAATGCAAATGAACAACAAGGTCAATCAAGGAGGCTTAGAGACCTCTTGCTGAATAGGAGACAAATGAGAGGAACGTTTAGCACAGATATCTAGGTACAGGGTTACAGGAAGCCATA
Source organism: Triturus cristatus (assembly GCF_964204655.1). Classification (NCBI taxonomy): domain Eukaryota; kingdom Metazoa; phylum Chordata; class Amphibia; order Caudata; family Salamandridae; genus Triturus; species Triturus cristatus. Next base: position 335,015,122 of record NC_140591.1, on the reverse strand, counting down.
GATCATGTCGTTTAGCAGCTAAACTAAGGGGGTACACGAAAACAGTATCTAGCCTGTGATTGTGGCAAACATTGTACCACCATGCTCTGAAAGAAATGTTAGTAAAGTTTTTCCAATTAACAGTGATTTGCTGGAATGCAACAGCTAACAACAAATCAACAATCTGCGTATTAAGATCAGTGTCATCCCAGCAAGGAGAGAGGCTCCCTAAAAAAATATTGACATAGGAAAAGGGGGATGCAGTGTGGAATATGGCGTTGATTTGGGCCCAAACTTGTTTCCAAAAGTTGTGTATAAGAGTGCAAGAAAAAAGCATGTGAAAAAGAGTGGCCTTAGGTGTCGAACAGGACCAACAGAGATCCGGGATAGAAGAAAACCTCTTATTCAACACCTGGGGTGAAAAGAGAAGTCTGTTGTAAATAAAGAAAAGGGTTTGTGTGAGAGAGGCAGCCCTAGATGTCTTGCGAAGTTTGGTCCATAGTTTATCCCAAAGAGAGGCGGGCCAAGAGATGGCAAAATCAGATTCCCATTGTTCCTCAACCTTGGATTTTGGCCTAGGAGTGAGGATCATGTGAAATGAGTGGTATATTGAGGAGGCTGTGGGATGGGTACGCAGCAAGGAATGAAGCTGCAAGGTAGGATTGGGGGGGTGAGGATGGATGGGGGAATTAGAAAGAAGGGCATAAGTGGACATAACTGCATTCTTAAGCGTAAGATATTTACAAGCAAAAGAACGAGGGAGATGGAAGTTTTGGCTAAGAACAGAGAAGGATAAGAAATCAGACTTAGAAAAGAGTTGAGATACCCAGATCAAACCCCTTTGTCTCCAGGTTTTCCAATAAAAGGGCTTCCGGTTGATGGAGATACTGTTATTATACCAAATAGTGGAATTGAGAAATTCGGCTACAGAGGAGGGGGGACCTGGAGAAGTGGAAAGAAGCAATTTGGTAGTAAACTTGTGGATAGGAATGGAGGTAAACTGGGGCTTACGAGAAAATGAAAGGTATTCAGCGAAAGTAAAAGGGGATAAAGAAAGACGTTCAATGATAGCCCATAAGGGGGATGGCTCACCAGGGTCTTGCAACCAAAGAGAGGCTTGTCGCAAAAGGAATGCCTTGTGGTAAGCGGGAAAATCCGGAAAATTAACCCCACCCTCTGATTTGGGGAGTTGCAATCTGAGCAAGGACATACGTGCTTTTTTGCCGGACCAGAGGAATAAAGAAAGAATAGTATTGATTTTCCTAAAAAACTTAGCAGGGATAGGAACTGGAATGTTGGAGACGGTGTAGAGGACTAACGGGGAGAGCATCATTTTAATCGTGTCAAGACGACCCCACCAGGAAAGGTATAATGGGTGCCATCTAGAAGTGAGGTCGGATAATTTCTGGATACATTTATTGAGGCATAACGAAACAGTGTCGGGAAGGGAGGGGGTAATGTGCAAACCAAGGTATTTGATGTGTGAGGGGCTCCAAGTAAAATTGGACGCCGCAAAATCCGGTTTAAAAGTGAATTTAGTAAGGGGTAAAATATCACATTTGTCATTGTTCATCTTATAACCAGAAATCTGGGAGTAATCATGGACTTCAGCCAGGAATGCGGGAATAGAAGTGGCGGGATTTGACATGAAGAGTAGAATATCCTCTGCATAAGCAGCAAGTTTAATATTTGTTTGGGAAATTTGGAAGCCATGCAAGTTAGGGTTCTGACGAAGTTTTGAAAGAAAGGGTTCCAAGGCCAGATTAAAAAGAAAGGGGGAGAGAGGGCAACCCTGACGAACACCTCTACCTAAATTGAAAAAAGAGGAGACTAGACCGTTGGCGCAAACCGCCGCTCTGGGACTGGAGTAAAGGAAGGAGATAAAGGAAATGAAATTTGGACCGAACCCAAACCATTTGAGGGCGGAAAAAAGGAAAGTCCACTCTACTCTATCAAACGCTTTTTCCGCGTCTAGGGCAATTGCTGCTAGTGAGTCTTGGAACTGTGGGGATTTGGAGAGGACATTAAACAAAAGTCTGGTGTTATCTGTAATGAAGCGACCTTTAACGAAACCAGACTGTTCAGGGCCTAACAATTCAGGAAGAAAGGGGTCCAGTCTTATGGCGAGAGATTTGGCATATGATTTGTAATCAATGTTGACCAAAGAAATTGGTCTATAATTCTTACAGTACTGGGTATCTTTCCCTTCTTTGGGTATAACACAGATGTGAGCGTCTGAAAATGTAACAGAGGAAGAGCCACTAATTATGAAAGAGTCAATAAGGGAATGCAGCCTGGGTAATAGCAATTTAGAAAAGTGCAAATAAAATTCAACTGTGAATCCGTCTGGGCCAGGGGCTTTGTCCTTCTTGAGTGACTGAAGTGCGGTAAGCAATTCACAGCTAGAAATGGGTGATTCAAGGGCAGACAAATCAACAGGGAAATTGGAAGGTGCCTGAATGCTGGAAAAAAAAGTAGCAAGAGAATGAGCAGTGGGGTGCGTTTCAGAAGAGGAGAGTGTGGAATAGAACTGAGAAAATTGCTCTAAAATGTCAACATCCGTATGCTTTAAATCAGAATTAACATCGTAAACAGACTCAATATTCAATTTGTTTTGCTTGACTTTTAAGTAATTGGCTAAAACCTTCCCCGCTTTATTCTTACCCCCATAAAATTTTGAACTGGATTTCAACAAATACAATGTAGCATCTTCGGTGGATTGTTTATTGAATTGCATCTTGGCTCCAATGAGAGCAGTCAAACTCTCCTGCGAATGGGAAGTGTAGAAAGAATGCTCTAATTTTTTAATCGTAAAAAGGAGGTCGCTAGTGCGTTTACGAGCATTCTTGCGTTTACTAGCCACAAAGCTAATGATGAAGCCCCTGGCTGACGCCTTATAGGCGTCCCAGATAACGTGTTTGGGCATGGTGGGTGAGTCATTAATGGCAAAAAATTCTGTGGTGAATTCAACAAAGGAGGCGGTGAATTTGGGATCAAGAAGTAAAGCATTATTAAAGCGCCATCTTTTTGGCCCAGTGGATTTAGGTAGGATGTCAATGTTAATCAAAACGGGGGCATGATCAGAAAATAAGATGGGGCCAATGTCAGCATGGGTGAGGGATTGAGACAAATGATGAGAAAGAAAAATGTAATCGATACGTGATTGCGAGTGATGAGTCGGGGAATAGAAGGTAAACTCTTTAGAAGTAGGGTTACAGAGACGCCAAGCATCAATGAGTTTGTGTTGGGATATCGCTTGAGCAAAGAGCTTATGAGACTTATTAGGGACAAAAGATGCTTTGGAGTGTCTGTCTAAAAATGGATCAAAGGGCAAGTTGCAATCACCTGCCAAGATAAAATTATCATCAATGTATTCAGTAATACGAGAGGCCATTGTGCGCCAAAAGACAGGATCGCCACCGGTAGGGGCGTAAATATTAAGAAGGGAAATGGGAATGCCCTTCGAGGAAAGTTTGACATACAACCATCTACCTTCAGGATCTGACTCAGAAACCAAGAGCAAATGAGCGAGAGACTTGCGAACTAATACAGCCACACCGTTCCTCATACCATCACCAGGAGACGAAAACACAGCGCCTACCCATCCTCTTTTGAGCTTAGCAGCTTCAATATCAGACAAATGGGTTTCTTGCAAGAAGGCAATGTCTACATTTAATTTGGCTAAGTGAGAGATAATTTTTTGTCTCTTGATAGGAGAATGAAGACCTTTAACATGCCAAGAAACAATTCGGACTGACATTAAGGGTTAATAGAAGAGTGATCCAGATAGAGAATAGGACAGCAAGAAAGAGCCTCACACCAAGTAAGGACACAAGAAAAAGAGAGAATGAAGTAAGAATAAAGATGATGTAGCGTGAGCAAAAGAAAAAGAAGTGAAAGAAGAACCAGAGAGGCCATGTAAGTAGAAAAAAGCCAAGAGAATACTAAGAATGATAAGAAGATACGGCAAAGCTCAAAGATAATTGTAAGTAAGGGCCAAGGGGGAATAAGATATGTAAGGAGAAATAAGCACAAACAAGAGAGCCAATATACGATGAGGAGAAGAAAGAAGAAGGAAAGAGAAGAGGAGAAGAGCAGTGAAGAAGGTAATGACACCAGTAAACCTGAAAGCATTAAGGGAAAAGACAAAATAAGAAAATATAGAACAAAGAGAAACACGGTAAAAAAGGGATGAAGGGTACTTACGGGGGGTAGCATGGGAAGAATACAATCAGGAACTAGGACAAGCGAAAGCGTACGTAGAGACGAGGGGAGGGAGGTAGGGCCAACTGGGAGAGGCAGGGCACTCGGGGTGAGTGAGACGTCCAACCAGAGAAACAAGACGGAACGCAAAACAATGATCTGTGGAGGGAGAAAAATAACAAGGTTAGGCAACCACAAACGACAAAGGCATAAAACAAGCATATGACCAACTGAGGAACCAAAGCTGCAATATCGGAGGCTAAAATAGAAAACAAAAGCTTGACAAGAGAACATGCAATCTGAGGAACCTGTGAAAATGGAAAGCAGCAAAGCATAACAAACTGGGGAATCAAAATGCAACTACAGAAAAAGTCAGGATGGGAGAGAAGAGGAAGGACCAGACAGCTCCATGTCAGCTTGACCACAGGAATTCAGGAAACTCCGAAGTCGCGCAGGATCCTCATATGTTGTAGTCTTGTTATTGTGAGTGTCTTTAAATAGGCAGGGATGAAAAAGACCATATCTGGCACCAATGGAGCGAAGGTCAGGTCTCATGTCCAAGAAGGCCTTGCGACGATTTGCAGTGGTCCTGGCATAATCCTGTGCAAAGAACAAAGTGGAGCCCGACCATGTAAGACGAGGAGAGGCTCTGGCAGCTGAGAGAACTTTCAGCAAGTCTGTGTATTCTAGAAAATACATTATTACACCTCTAGGCTTCGTTGGCACGGAAAGAGAGGAGGACGCTCGACCAAGCCTGTGAGCACGCTGGATATTAAGTGAGGTATCGTCAGGCAGGTGCAGAAGCTTAGGAAGAAAGGACTTGAAGAAATTGATGGGGTCACTCCCCTCACAACCTTCCACCAGGCCGTAAAGACGAAGATTATTGCGTCTGTTACGATTTTCAAGGTCCTCCACCTGCTTCTGGAGAGAAGAAATCTGCGCATGCATATGAGAGATTTTGGTTGCAGAATCCTGAAGAGAGGAGACATCTCGCTCCACCGACGACACTCTCTCATCCATCAAAGCCCAATTGTCAGTGAGGATCTGTAGTTTAGCATTAGTCTCTTCCATGTAAGGGCGCAGGGCCCGAATCTCTTCAAGGAGTAGTTCCATAGAAATGACCGAAGAGGACTTAGGAGGTGAAGGTGGGTCTTTTTTTAACCTCTTAGAATTCGCTTTTACCGAAGAGTGTGAGGAGGCTTCCATATTCGACGTCATGTCAGTTGAAGGGAGAGATTGAGAAGCTTCTAAATGTGCCAATGCCGTGAATAACTTGGAATTTTTGATATAATTACGTTTCTGAACTTTACTGGAACAATCCGCCATCAGCACGCCTGTGGAGCGTAAGGTGATTAATATCTCAATGCCCGACTAAAAAAGCTCCAGAAATCAAGTTAACTTAGGAGTGTGCCAGGTAAAAAACTGGAGTCATAAGTATCAGAAACTGAAGTCATAAAATGGCCGCCATGTATGAAGAGAGCCAAAAATTCCAGTCAAATCCATGAAAAAAGAGAAGACAAAAAAAAAAAAACATTTAAGAAAAAAAAGTCACCTTAGAGTGCTGGTCTGCCACATCTGTGCCTCGAGGGGTGCTGGGGTCAATGCAGTGCAAACGAGGCATCCAGGGATCCCATGCGCGATAAAACGCGCTGCTGAGGCGTACGCGGGCAAAAATAAACAAAATGGCGGTCGCGGCCGATGACAAGCCGCGACCGGAGGTAAAATGGGCTGTAAAACCCAAAATAGCTGTGCCTCAGTGCCGGAAAAGGAGTAAGAGTGAGCCTGGCATGTTCCGACATGAAGGACTTCCCTCCGTTGCTGGAAATAGGTGCGCGAACCGCCGATAGACTCTGGCGTGGACGGAGCTTCTACCCGAACGCCGCCATCTCCCACGGGCGCCTAGCCACGCCCCAGGCTTGGAATATTTTTGATTTTTGAATACTTTGTACTGTGCATGTGATGCTTCGTGGCATTTATTCTGTGCCGCCTGATTTTGCGAAGTTTGTAATAAAACCCTCTAACTTTTTTCCGATCAAGAACTCAGTGATTGAGTGGAAAATATTTGCAACTCTGCTAAATTGATGTGGGTCTGATGTTGGGGAGGGTGCCTTTTAGCACAAGATCAACCGGGAGCAGAACTGCCGGAGGTAAATTTTGGGTAACCTGGATTTCGTGGTGTCCTGAATTTTGGGGCACGAGATTCTGCTCCCACATGGGTAAGAACTTTAGCGTCCAACATAGATGTAAATGCTGTATAAATATTACAATACAATGCAATTAAATACAAACATGAGTGATAAATTGAGAATGACACAACAATAGCAAATATAAACAAAGCAGGATAATATATAACCTATAATTGTGTATATAGAAGCAGATCTCAATTGACAAATTCGCTTTATTGCTTCTAATACCTTTATAGAAGAGTTAATGGATTGAAGCAAAATTGCCTCGTGCGTGGACCTTTCCTCAAGGGAAGAGGAACTACAGATTTTGCAGTTCTTTTTTAAGGTGTCAAATGATCGATTTTTCCTAAATGAAACTTATCTGATGCATATGTTGTGCTAACTCTTCACCTTTCATCTGACACTCTACCCACTTCTTACCTACAGAACACGGCCCATCCTCATGCAACACCTTCCCCTAGAGAACACTAACATTTAATGTCTTAACCACAGCCCACGCGACATCTCTTGCTGGCCCTCAAAGGTGCTGCTGAATTATTTACAACCGAAATACATTTTTACCCATTGCACCAAAAACAGTCAACCAAGCATTGGCAAAGCCAATGGGTTGTGCCATTGTGACATTTTGGCTTTGCAATGATTATAAGCCACTCTGCAAAGCAACACAGAGGGCATGGATGGGGGCAATAGGGAGAAGCACATAAGTGAGGGCAATAGAGAGGGTGGGTGACAGAGAAGAGCATGGGTAGAGACGTACCCGAGGGAGGCAGCTTAAAAGCATGCGCTCTACTGGAGTGCTCAAAAGAAAAGAAATCAGTAATGCTTGAAAAGCAAGCAATGAAAGCAGAGATGCCTACCAATCAAAGCCTGGTAAAGAGGCAAAGCTCCATGAGAGGGACAAACACAATATTGACAAGCTAGAGCAGTGAAAAAGAAGTGGAAAAATGAGTATGGCTAGGAAAGCGAGCCAATGGTAAGCAAAGTGCAGGCTCAATGCCCCTCTATGTTCATGATAAGCCACAATGTGCCTTGCAACAGACAGCGTATGTGCTGCCTAGTAGGCTCGACCTAAAAAGCAGGGCACCTTTCCAAACACAAATGGCCAAGAAACGACTCCCTCCATCTGCCAGATTTCGTGGATGGAGGTGCACTGGCAGCCTTCATTTGCAGCTAGGGTTGCCACCTTTCTAAAAGAAATATACTGGCCATGTGTTGCAGTTTTGAAAGTATGCAAAGGCCTGGACATGAGACTGGATAGGAATGCATTCATTTGTAACATGACTATTCTATCTGTAATTACTCTATTTATTAGTCAGGCATTGTTAACGCAGCTCCGACTCACATTTAAAAATGTTTTCTATTTATATTTGCTGTTTGAAGTATGTACAGATAAGAGCTAAAGCTTTAGGTGATTTTGCTTATTTTGGTACTGAAAGGGCCGGGTCCATAAGCTCTAGATCTGTTCTAGAGTCACAATCTGATGGTTCTTTTTCTCAGCATGGAAGTGTAAAGGGGAGAAAATTCATTAAATCACAGCCAATGAGTCATTATTTCACTTGGATATATAACTCATGAACAACTAGATAGGATTAGATCATTTATTGCAAAGCCAAAAATAACTGAACATAGAGACACCTCAACACGAGTGCGCAGAAATATGAAGGAATTAGCATGACGCCAAATCTATGAATTCAATTCAAACTGTAAAACATAAACAACACTATTAGTTCGAGAAATAGAATACAGAGAATCAGGAAACATGAGTCCAAATTCTTCTGCATCAAGGATTGGCGAGTAAAAAGCATTAATCCTATCCCTATTCTACCACTACGGTGACCTCCCTACATAGCATTCCCCGTAGAGAGGATAAAGGTGTCAGTGCATGGAGTCTTCCTAAGAAGTCTCTCCACCATCAAATGGGTCAAGCAGCTTAAAGCCACTATCGCAGAAAAAGAGCTTGTTCGGTGATGCTCTATTCTCAAGGCAAGGAGAAAGTGGGCCACATTCCCTAACACCAGTATCAAATTATCTGCCGGTAACCCTCCCATGACCATGATGCACAGCACACATCTTGGCTCACAATAGACACAGTCAGAAGAAGCCTTCCACAAGGTTCTTCTCCTTCGGCCCTTGCAACATGTGTCCTTGGTTCTCAGGCCTTTCACCCGTGTGAAACCATCTCTACCTGTATCACCTTCGAGTCGCGTAACTGTAACTTCTCTCCTTTCCCAGCTCCTAAGACAAAGACATTATTTTTTTTCCTGGCAAAATAACTTTTGCACCTGCAAGGCAAACGTGAGATAGAACAGATTCCACAGCGCACATGAAATTCACAATACTAATTCTAATACGAGAGTTTTCAGGGACTCGCACTTCAGGCCTACAATTTGAGCTAACATAAGAGAAACATCATACAAGCTGTACGAATTCACATAACATTAATGCAAACTTCAACTGATACTTTAACCTACATATGAAAATAATGAAAGCAATGAGCACACGTATGTGTCAATGGCACAACACGAGGTCTTCATGTTATTAGGTTGTGTTAGTTACATTTATTTACTATGTCTATTCTTCAGGTTATTTGGAAATGGCCTTAAGCACCCCACGTTTCTATGTTAATAGATTTCATATTCTAACACTTCAGATTTATATGATTGCAGAATTATATGCCGGTGCGTTCTACACGAGATTATAATTAGGGCTCCCAGTTTTATGCTATTTTTTTTTTTTTAACATTCCCGTCTGTGTTTGTCCATATTTATTTTTGGGCCATCTTTTTGGTATTTATTCAAATTTATCTTGTGTTTCAAGAATAAATGTGGCTGTAAAATGTTATATTTCTGTGTTTATATAATTCTTCAGAGTGCACTCAAGCATGGGATGCCTGTCACATTTAGGAAACTAAGCAGCCATGTATAACAACAGACTACACTCACAGGTACATTTTAGCATCATACTACAAATATATGTTAACATATGCCTGTATTTAAGTCAATCGCATCATGTACTTTAACCCTCCATGCTGTCTGCCTGCTCAGCTGTTGCCTAGAATTCATGAAAGACCGCATGGAGAGTTTCTCACAAGAAGGCCCCTGTTCAGTATTTTTCCGCTTTCAAAAATAAATACAGACAGGAAACACATTGTTTTCTGTCTGTATTTATCTGTAAAAATGTGTAAAAACGGAAAACCGGAGAAGCCTTAATTATAATGCACCTCTACAATTAAAATGAGATTGCGGCTGGGTCATTAAAATAGTGGTGGTCACAGTAGAAAACTACACAGACACAAACACACAGACACACTGACCACACCATTCCATAGACATGCCTTGTTGACCCAGACTTCCCTGGTCCCTGGGAAGGAATGGCAGCTACTTTAGTTCCATTATTCCCCCCTTCAGAGAACAGGGGCAATTTGTATGTTAAGGCAAGTCTAGGCAACACATCGGTTTAAGGAGCAACTTTTTATTTTCCACTTTCCAGGCCTAGGAAGCAGGATTGCCAGAATGTGATGAAGAAACTGTTTGCATTGGAAAATATTTGTAACTGGTCAGCTGGAATTCCTATCAGATTTCTGTGGTTAAGTCACTACCAAACGCATGCGCACACACACTTTTGTTTGCAGTTTTATGCAGCGCGAACTCGACCCGATAGTACTGGATTGCTTTACATGAGCACCAGTTACATTATGGTCACGTTATTTTTTCTTGCTTTAGGCATGGAGAGAGGAAAATGTGACTTTTGTCTAGAATCATAAGGTGCTGAGCCGACGCAGAGACTTGGGGTTTCCCAGTTCCAAAGTTGCAGGTTTGGCCGTAATGCCACATCCTCTCTGATTCTCTAATTAATTGACTTATGAACCGTGCAGATCTGGCTTTTGCTTTGTCTTCAGATCAGTGGAAATTAGCCTCCTGCGCGTGACAAAGCGTCGCCCATTTGTATACGTCCCCTGCTGCCTCGCGCGGCGCTGCCCGGATGTAGACGTCCATTTTTTAGTCACAACACACAAGCTGCAGACATACACGACCTTCAGTCACCGAGTCGACAATTCAAACCCCTCCCGTTACACCCTCTTCGTAGTTTTTTTTTTAATGGAAACATACTTAAACAATGATCCGAGAGTATTAAAAAGTGAAAAAGGTGAAGAGGGAGCCAGGGGAAAGCGCTGCCACCTCAAAAAGGTGAGGTGTCGCGTGCTATTCGAGGCCCATCATCCTCCGACCGCTTCTCTCAGACACGGTTGCCCTCTTTTATGGGAAACCGTGACACTCTCGGTGCTGGTGCGCCGGTCTATTTCCACGGGCGTCTTTCCTCGCCGGGTCATTGTTGGGAGCACAATAGGGCGGTGGGGCAGCCTTGTTGGCACCACTCGTGTGTAATACAGGAAGCAGCACTTCCTCCCGGCCTGGAAAACTAACCTGAATCGTGCTGCTTCCGCGCTGGTACTGGTCCGGGAAGCAAGAGCCCGCTCCCAGGCCTCTGTGGCCCCTCGCAGTGGACGTTCACCTGTTTGGCCACCAGAGGCGCTCGGAGGCTGCCGGACGACCGCCCCCTCGCCGAGGAGAACCCCGTGCCGAAAGAAACCAGTTCGAATCGATACATTTCCATTAGAAACGATTAGTCCCTTATCACAGTTTTGCAAATCGTATTTTACTAATCCATATTACAAGCACATATTACAAGCAAAGGCAAGATCGCATGCAAATTATTTATGAAATAAAAAATATATATTTTCAATTTAACATAATATTAATAGGAACTTTCTGTATGGTATCTGAGTGAGCGGAGACATCGCACCCTATAAAATGCTGCGGCTGCGGGCACAGTCTATGGCAATGTCTACCAGTATTATTAACATTTGTGAGGTACTTGGTTGAAACCAGGTTTTGCAATGCAGCCGGCGATGAGGCGCGCGGATCCGGGTAAGAACTAAAAACGTGTTTTTTTAACATCAGATTTTCCTAAATAACGATTGTTTACAATCATCTGAGGCAAATGGCGCGAAGTGATTTCTCCAGAAGCAGAAATGAAAGGCCGTGAGGGACACGATCGGATTTCATAAGAAAGATTATATAAAACATTCCCATTTTCTTCCATTTCCAATAAGCTTTAAAATAAGTTCAGTGCAACCGGAGCACCTAGCTTGATTGTACTTAATATTTTATACATAGTTCCTAATTTCGACCCGCTGATGCTACATACATATTGATTTATTTACTCTCTTTTCACCAAAACGATCCTCTTGGTAGAACTCTATTTTCCATTTTTCCTGTTTTTGTCAGCTTTTCACAAATGTATCTTATTACGTGTAAAGGACTTTGGCGTAGACGAAGACGTAATCCATAAATAAAGAAATGGATAAAGACAGGGAAACATTTTTGTCCAACTCCCACAGTTAACTGACCATCCATAGCAATGCTATCGGGGATTGTAATCATATTGTTTTAGTTAGTTCAATATTTAACAAACGTATTCTATTTCAGGTACCTTCAGGAGGTATTACAGCCAACTACAAATGTAATAAACACATTGCAAACATATATAAGCTCGTTTTGAACCACCATGCACTGCTGAGTCCTCCGCTCGCTCTAGGGGTAGAGCGCCTGGAACTCTCTAGATTCAGGGATCACAGAGATAGGAGGCCTGGGTGTGAATCCAGGCGTCACTGCTTCACCAACATATGTGCATATTACAGTAGGCATGCCAACCTTATAGTTATAAGGGCTCGGTGCATGCCAGGCACTTAGCCATCCGAAAGACAAAGTGCTACATTGAGTGGTCAACTTATGTAAAGGGGGCAGGGCGGAGCAGCGAATGCAAGCCATCTCTCACAGTCACAGACCAGACTGACCCCCCACAGACACGGACAATGCATGTTACCTGTTACAGCGAGGTCATTTTTAAATGCCTCCACCGAGCTTACCTCTCCAGGTTTGAAATGCCACTTTCAGTCATGTATATGGTCGTCCACCCTGCAGTATGTGACAAAGATGTGTGCAATTTAGAATAGGCAAAATATTTGATAAATGTCCATTACATTTCCTTTTGTGCTACTACCTATCTTATTCTTATTTTACTTTAGAGCTCTCAGCCAGGAGGACGCTTCAGAGCAAAACCTCTGCGATCCCAGCCTGTTACATGCACTCGAGTCCTATTGCAGCCAGAGTTTCTCGTTTCTATACAAACAGGACGAGATGCTGTCATGCAGTGCGGTGCAGTACATTTAGATTCTTTCATGGCATTTTACTATTCTGAATGAACGAAGGGACGATGATGATGGATATATGGTTTAACATGTCATACACAAACCACGCGTTCACGCCCATCTACCTATCGCTGCAAAGGCGAGCATGCGCTTTTAAAATAATGCATGCATCTATGAACATCAATGCGGCCCATCATGCAATAAGAAACACACGATGGACGCAATGTGGCATAAAGAAGCTGTGCGCTGCTGTTACCTTCTGCGTGTGGAACTCATTAGGTTAATATCACTGATGACGCATCACGTCAATTGCACGTAGTTGTACGCATTACAGAATTTGCTGCGCAATAAACATGCCTCCTAACCTCCCTGCCCTCTTCCTCCCCCCTCCCCCCACACCCCCAAGGCTTCTACCACAGCACCTCGGCATCTGGAGGTGCGGAATATCACATGATTGAAACTAGCAGCAACCGAAATCCTTACCATAGCATCACTAAACAGGTGCCAGTTCTCCAACAGGCCCCCAGACAGAGGTCATTACTCCCCCGTCTCCGAGACAGACACCGCTAGTTGTAGATCTTTTTGCCATAGGCTTTAAAAACATAATTATCTGCACGATATTCACTATATAAAGGGTCTGTACTTTTGACTATTTAAAAGCATTTATCACATTTGAAACATCATATACAGTAACAGCGAGTTTCACCTAATGTTTCCAAAGGTTCAGATGGAGGAGGCAGAAACAAATGCATTATATCGTGTGGAAATCTGGCAGCACTGTGGCATAAATCATATATTTATTTACATACTTGTATGATATATATTTGAACATTTGTACCGCCTTTATGACTCCTAAGTAGGGCATGAAGAGGTTGTGGCTGCTCCTCCGGGGTCGTGTCACATCATTCAATATAGTTTCTGCTAATTAGTCCGTCATCTATTTTATGGACTTGTTTACATGCTTCCGAGTGGAAGGGAAGGCAAACACACCGTGGGCGCCCAGCAAGGGTTTGTTGGTCCTGTACAAGACTGTATAATGGGTGCCTTATATTCATCACTCTGGAATCTGAGCCGGGGGCTCCTTCCCTGCTCTCTCTTCCATTGAATATTGTGACATCCGGTGGGCCACGTTCTGCATCTTCAATCAATCAATCATGGAATTTGTATAGCGCACTACTCACCCGTAGGGTCTCAAGGCGCTGGGGGGGGGGGGTGGGGGGGGTACGTTACTGCTCGAACAGCCAGGTTTTGAGTTGCTTCCTGAAGGCGAGGTGGTCCTGGATTGTCCGGAGGTGGATGGGGAGGGAGTTCCATGTCTTGGCAGCCAGGTAGGAGAAGGATCTTCCTCCAGCGGTGGTTCTGCGGATGCGTGGAACGGCGGCGAGGGCGAGGCTTGCCTCCAGGGAGCTGCTTGCATGGCCCGGTCCTACAAATATTTTGGGTAACTTGCCTCTTGTGCTAGAGATTTGTATCTTCAGTGTGATCCTGCAGCGGGGGGTTAGAGGGTCCTTGCTTGGAGCGTGTGGGGTCCTGGATGGGTGCTTGGGACCACTGTCTCTGCCTGGGCAGCTGCACATCACCCCTCAGCACAGAAACACATGCATTTGGGCCACCTCCCAGGTAATGGGAAGTTTCCAAAGCCTCGAAGGATCATGCCTGCAGAACCTCTGCAGGCACTGGGGACTGGATAAGGGTGTCCGGCTCACCTGCTGCTCATAGTTTGATTGTGTCACGTTCATCCTGGCTTCACTGTGCTACTGTTTCACATCATAGGACCCCTGGCAGCGGGAAATCAATGTTTCTTCTGGTTTGTGGTGTTTAGGGTGTGTGTTAAGTCTGGGGTGTGAAATACTCGTTAACAATGTGCCCTCACGGCTCTGAATCACCACTTAACCCGGTTTTAAGTAGTCTGTAATCTCACCTCTCTCTCCCTCATATGCTGTCCAGGCCTCTGTCATTGTGTCATCTGTTACTCTCTATGCTGCGTGTTTGGCTCTTTCTTTCCATTTGTAGTTCTTTCTTTATTCAAAATTAGGGTGGCCAGCTCCCCCCGGTCATTGCAGATACAAATTCTTGTCCTGGGCTTTTATATGACAGCCTAATGCATTCTGGGTGTTGTAGTCTTGTTTTGCTTCCATGGAACTAATTGGACTAATATACCTGAAATCAATGATTTGTAGGTGACATTTCATGACTGGAGCCAGTGTCCTTCAAGATCCAGAGAGAGGTGTTTGCCTGCTCAACATCTATCAATCTGTGTCATCTGCCTTCTTTCCTACATCCATTCATCTAGGTGTCCGTGCATCAGTCCATCCACCCATTCCGTCCATCCATCTGATCTCCATTCAATCCATCCATTCACCCATTCCATCTATACTGTGTACCATTCATCCATGCATACATCCACCTGTCTGCCTGCCATGTGGTCTAATGGCCAGAGTTGCCAACTTATGAGCTGGGAACCAGCCTCGAGGCTCGAGGTCAGCTCAGCATCCTGTGAATGAGTCCCTCTGCAATGTAACTGGCGCTCATAGAAACGGCTCCAATACCTTCGGCTCGAGTCCGCGCTGTATAAAAACTGCAAAAACTCCATCGGTCCAGCCACTGGTCCCCTGTCATCCATCCATCACCCAGCCTCCATGCCTGCCACTAATGAATCCATCCCCCCATCCACTTATTCATCCACATTCGGTCCATCCATCGTCAATCAACCTGTCATCCAAACATTCATCAGAACGCAGCATCCCTCCTTCCAGTTATGTTTTCTGTGAACTCATCTGTGCTTATCTAAAACTTCCCGTGCACGCGCCCCGTCTCTCTCTGCAGGCATCCCATCACTATATCTATTTGTGAGCTCGTCTGTGCGTAAAGCTGTGAGTGTGATGTTGTCTTTGAAGATGTTTTCATTAAGTTTTCTGTTTGAGGTGCCCACCGGGCACTGCACGGTGTGAAGAAGCCGCGTCGGCTGCCCAAGCCCCGTGTAGTCTGCGTTCGCTCCGCGGGTGTTTCTGGCGGGGCCTGAGCTGGGCACGGTCAGCAGCGATGGCGTGAGGTGGGCGGGAGGGGGGCAGTGGCTGCTCCCACGCCCCTCTCCGGAGGCTGGGCTGGGAAGGGAAGTGATGGGAGGTTATTAAAGGCCAGAGCCGCGGCTCTCGGAGGATGTTCCCAGGAGTGCGCGCACTTGGACGCCACCTTGCAGTAGCTGTCGGGCGGCCGGGGTGCTCCGTGCAGGGTGGACGGAGGACGAGAGCGGGCAGGAGTCCAGGTGACACGACCACTGCTGTGGGAAGAGAGACGTGAAAGGGCTCACTGGAGCGGGATTCACTGATACAAGGGACCGGGACAGGAGAGCTCTGTGACCCAGGAGGCCAGCCGGGAGGAGACCCCTGAGCACTGAAGGAGACCCCTGAGGGATACAGGGCAACCGAGGGGTTACACCCCCAGGAACCACTCAAAGAGGGACTCCTGGGGGATACAGGGCAACTGAAGGGGTAGACCCCCTGAGAACCACTGAAGGGGAGACCCCCGAGTGACTCAGGACCACAGGAGAGATACACACCCAGGAATAAAAAACCACCGAGGGGGAGACCCCCGAAGGATACAGGGCCACTGAAGGGGTAGACCCCAGGAATAAGGAACCACTGAAGGGGTAGTCCCCGATGGATACTGGACCACTGAAGTGAGAAACCCTAAACGACACAGGACGGCTAAAGAGGAACCGCCGAGGGGCACAGTCGTTGAAGGGCGAGACTGCAATCGCAAGGAAACTAACATCACTGGAGGTGGAGACCTTCGACTGCCACAGGCGCACTGAAAGCAGTCTCCAGAGGAACTCGGGACCGCTCTAGGGGGGACACTCCGAGAAGCCCAGGACCACTCTAAGGGAAGCATGGCCCAGCCCTGTCTGGGGCGCCCCTACTGACCCCAGTGCAGAGCCGGACGGTGCGTGCTCGTTCTGCCCGTGGTGGGGCTTGGGGGCTCGGCCTGTGGTGCTCGGTGACATCTCCGGGGCGCAGCAGCACGGATGGCTGCCGCAGGGTCCATGCTGTCTCTCCTTTCCCTCACGGGGTGCCTGCTGATGCTGACAGGTGAGCGGCCACGGGGCACCGGGGGTGGGGTGATGCTGGGGGCGGGGGAGGGGCAGTGCAGAAGGGTACACACAGGACGACGAAGGGACAATGGGGCGGATGCCCGGTGTCCTGTTTCCTGCTCCTGGGCTTGTTTAAGATCTCTTAAAGTTAGAGCCTTTTCTGTGTGTTTCCGGCCCCCCTAAGGGGCGAGGGAGGCGTTATTGTGTGCGGTACGTGCCCGGCGTTGGATATGCACATCCGCTGAGCCGGTGGGGCGCTTGAGGGGTCCGGGCGCAGGGCCAGTCTTCAAGCGCTGCTTTAAAGAGTTGTGCGTCTAGTGCCTCGTCGTCACGCTATTTTCATTTAGTCCAATAAAGAGGCATCGAAACCTGCGGCTTTTCAATGCCTAGTAACACTGTTGACACTTGCTTTGCTTGTGGCGCTAAATACTGCAGTTTTCTGGCTTCTGAGCGCTATAATTGGCAGATATTATCATTATCCCGTTTTGGTTCTCAATTTACACACCTCTAAACGACGGATGACACCCCTGCCTTTCAGAGATTCGAACAGGTGACGCTTGTCGCATTTTTGACCGGCTGAGGTTCATATGACTTAGCTAAAGTCCCGGAGTACTGATTGGCGTTAACATTCGTTTGAGAAATTAAGCTCACTAAATGGGGCGTGTAAATAAATAACACCGTTGTATTCAGTCACCAAATGGAAATAATGTGGTCTGAGTGACAAAATGAATTAGATTTTTGAGGGGTAATTAACACTAACCCGATTGGTTATCCTTCGCGTTTGAATGCCACTGACAGCGCTCCATATGTTTGTTGCAGGGTATGGTGCGCATATACCTCTATATTTTTGGTACAGTAATCTTGTTTTAACATATATAATGACCAACTGTTCTAAAGAACATAACATGGTATTTTCCGTTTCTAAGCGGTGTAGATATCAAGTGCCAGGGTTCAATAATGAAACGGTGCCCAATGTAGCGACCTCATAAGAATGAAAGACCAAGTTGGCCGTGCGCTGTTTGCGCTCTTCGGATAACGTTGTCTCACGGCTACCATCTACGATGGGTTTGAGTCCTGTTGAATGAATGTTTGTTCCTGCGAGTCCAGGTTAAATGGCGCAGAACTTCTTCCGTGTCCCTTTAAAGAATCATTGTGTTTATTATCTGTCTTATGGAACTAGAGGAGATGTTAGCTACTGGTTGAATTGGTTAACTTGAAGATATGACGGGATTTTGAACAATACCAATCGTGTGTAATGCAAGGTAGGACTACTAGACAACCAATGGAATTCGTTTCCACTGTACACGTTTAGGGCACGGATAGCAAAGTTGTGCAAACTCTTCCCACATAACTTTTGAATGAATACGCATGTTTAAGGCTCAGGGTGCACATGCATGAATGAATATGTGAAAGGGTTTCCTACCCCGTGTTCAAAGGTCTCACTCACTCTCAACATAAGAGGTGAGGCATAGACGAACCGCTTCAGCCAGCAGATGAGATCACGCGGCGGCTTTAGTGAGGAGCGGTTCTGCGCTCCTTGCGAGCGGCGCCACACCCGATCCGCGCATGCGCGACATCGCGTTAGCCAGGGAGCAGTGACATGCTTACTTACCCCGCTTTGCATCAGGGTATCCCAACATCGTGAACGGTATATACTTTTATAGATAAATCAAAGGTGTAGGATTAAACAATGCACCGCGGAGTCTCAGCTTGCGATCGCTGTTGAAAATGTGCACAATCACTCGTGACTCACATGCCCACTCATTCACCCACTCGGGATCCCACGCAGGGTTTCACTCACCGCCTGTTCACACATCCCCTCACTCACTGTCTCCTTCGCTTTCTTGCTCGTGTTCAGTGAGTCAGTTGCGCGCACATAAAACATCACAAACTTAGTGTCACACTCGTCGTTCGCCTGCTTAGTCATCCCAGTTTCACTCTCGAACCCACTCCCACTCACTCACATACTGTCATACTCACCCACAAGCACATCTTCGCCCGATCTTTCACTAATTCATTCACGTTTGAACCGCTCATTCACTTACTCAATGACTTTCCGCCTCTTTCACTCACTCACCGCCTCAACCAGCACAAACTCACGGTAACTGATGCAACCACCCACCCGTCACTCACTATCTCACTCACAGTCTAGTCGCTGTAACACTCACTTTCACCGTCGATCCCTTACACCAGTCCACTCATTCACTCCTTCACACACTCATCACTCATTCGCTCGCTCATTCGTATAAGCGTTTGCAGTCTCGGGGACCCCTTTCTCAGACCGCCATGTAGAGATGGGATAGTGGCGTGATCCATACGTACCACCCTCCTGGATTGGGAGACGCTGGATTCAGTGACAGTGACGGGGTCGTAGTGTGACTGTCAGGCTGCAGATGTTTAGCGCTCCCAGCATCTGTACAAACCTTGTTCCACAGCACATACATGTGCTCGGGTTCTGTGCTTGAATCCCATTCCCAGGGCAGGCCCCTAGATGTCCGTCCAGATATATGAGACCAGAACTCGAACCGGCTGCAGGCAATGCCTGTGACACAGACCGCGGTGCACGAACAGGCACCACGGACAGCAGCGGAGGGGAAAGGACGCGTTTTACACACTCCGGTCCCGGGATATTTTGGTGCAAATCCAGTCTCATTTCAGAAAAGTGTGACAGTCCTCAATGTAGGCCCCTAAGTGGGCATCTCCTGCTAATGAAGTGCCTGGATGCTCGGCTTATGTGAGCGCTATAAAACACAGGCTTTGCGCATATATTACCTGATCACTTTACATACAATGTGCACACTGAATCGCAAACTGCCCTAATCTCACCGCGGGTGCGCCCTTTCTTTCATGTGAGATCAGATTACAGGGATATTACAGGCTGGATCTAACTGCAGAGACAGGTCCGATCTATATTCACCCGGGTGAAAACGCCATCGGCCAGTTACAGAGGATTTCGGTTTGATCCCGGCGCTGCTGCAGGGGGTGTTTGGCATACACTGATCTGCTGCGGAGAAACTTCCGGTTGATTCCAGTGGCCTCTTGAAGCTGGCTGTGGGTGCCCAATGGTGCCTATAGGCTGTGCCTAATTTTTAAAAGAATATTCTGTGCCGGGGCCAAATCTTCTCAGTAGACCACTGGTGCGATGCCGAATGTCGGGGATGCCGAATATTAAGACCATATTTCACCCCTGCCTCTTTCTTCCACCGACATACTCTCCCTGCCGCTTTATATCATTGACTCGTTTTCATCCCTTCTTCTTTCTTTTTGCATTGTTATATTGCCCGATCTGGCTCCGACGTCATCGGAGCGCTTTACACCAGCACCCTTTGCATTAAACAAGGACACATTAATTGTGTTCTGTTATTTTCAGGCACAGGCCACAGGTTAGTTACATGATTTGCCCAGAATCACAGGTTGTTGAGCGTTGTGGAGCCGACGCCGAGACTAGAACCTGGTGTCCCAGTTCAAAAGTCGACAGTGCCTTGATTTAGGGTGAAATCAAGGGACAAGGCACCAGGAGGACTTTGTGATGTGCTGCTGTTATGTACCATAGAGGGTGTGTTTATGCAGAGCAGGTCACACGGAAGGTTTTCCACCTGTAACTACGGTGCATTCTCTTTGGAGTCGTCTACGATTAATGTGAACAAATAGACAAACGTCTAAACTAGATCTAAGGCATGACTGAGGCACGGAGAACCACCCCTCACTCTCGCGAGTGTTTGTGGCATTGAAGTCATCGGGTACACAGTGAGGCCACTCAGGCAATATTTCGACAGAAATGCAAATAACATAGAGTAGGGATTTTGCAGTTTTATACAGCGCGAACTCGACCCCATCCGAATATATTGGAGCGCTTTACATGACCACCAGTTACGTTTACACAAAGACACATTGAATGACCTGCCCAGAATCACTGGATGGTGAGCTGACGCCGAGACGTTACACCAGTTACTACGCCCCCTGCACAGACTCTCTAGCCCCACCCCCTTTCACCCGTGCATCGATTTTGCACAGAATCTGCAGGTCGTGATATTCCCGCCAATTTTCTTGGATATTCTTAAAATACCCAATCATAGGAATCGCCGGGGCACATATGTAAGAACTTCCTTCGTGCAATGCGTGGCCGTCAATAAGCCTGTCTAGAACACAGAAGACAGGAAATTAACACAGGGTCAGGTAGAACACTTTGTTCATCAATGGGAATACGGAAAGAATTGTGCCGGGGATCCAGATGAAAGGGCAGAGACCATGGCAACCTACCCGTAAAGAGCAGGCAGGAACTGTCTTAACTGGATAGCCCCGGCCACCTTGCTGGCTGGAATTCTACTGTGAGCTTCTGGCCCACCATGTTTCTCTCTCCCCCCCCCCCCCCCCCCCCAGTTTTCCACTCTCAATTAGTTACACCCAAAACGGAATTCCGGGCGTAGACTAGGGGGTGCCAGTCATATTTAGTTACCTGGCGCATTTCACCCTCCCGATGAGTCAGATTTGTGCGGAGGTGAATGTGCACGTCTGGAGCTTCGCGCATTTACACAAGGTTTCTGTGACCGTATCCATCGACAGCACATCTGGAGACTCCGGAAGCCTTACACAGTTTGCACCACGCCTCTCTGACCACGTTCACCATGACATGCCCCTAGCACGTCTGTGACAGCTAGTGTGTCACATGCTTGCACCATGCCTCTCTGACCACGCTCACAAAGACATGCCCCTAGCACGTCTGTGACACTGCGACAGGTGGTGTGTCACATGCTTGCACCATGCCTCTCTGACCACGCTCACAAAGACATGCCCCTAGCACGTCTGTGACACTGCGACAGGTGGTGTGTCATATGCTTGCACCATGCCTCTCTGACCACGCTCACCAAGACACGCCCCGAGCAGGTCTGTGGCACTGCGACAGGTGGTGTGTCACATGCTTGCAC
Organism: Triturus cristatus; assembly: GCF_964204655.1. Classification (NCBI taxonomy): domain Eukaryota; kingdom Metazoa; phylum Chordata; class Amphibia; order Caudata; family Salamandridae; genus Triturus; species Triturus cristatus. The sequence continues at coordinate 334,993,528 of NC_140591.1, read as the reverse complement.
CATGCCTCTCTGGCCATGCTCACCAAGACACGCCCCGAGCAGGTCTGTGGCACTGCGACAGGTGGTGTGTCACATGCTTGCACCATGCCTCTCTGGCCACGCTCACCAAGACACGCCCCGAGCAGGTCTGTGGCACTGCGACAGGTGGTGTGTCACATGCTTGCACCATGCCTCTCTGGCCACGCTCACCAAGACACGCCCCGAGCAGGTCTGTGGCACTGCGACAGGTGGTGTGTCACATGCTTGCACCATGCCTCTCTGGCCACGCTCACCAAGACACGCCCCGAGCAGGTCTGTGGCACTGCGACAGGTGGTGTGTCACATGCTTGCACCATGCCTCTCTGGCCACGCTCACCAAGACACGCCCCGAGCAGGTCTGTGGCACTGCGACAGGTGGTGTGTCACATGCTTGCACCATGCCTCTCTGGCCATGCTCACCAAGACATGCCCCGAGCACGTCTGTGAGTGTGACACTGCGACAGCTGGTGTGTCACATGCTTGCACAGCGCCCCTCTGACCACGCTCATCAAGACACCGCCCGAGCATGTCCTGACACTGCAACAGGAGGTGTGTCACATGCTTGCACCACGCCTCTCTGACCACGTTCACCAAGAAATGCCGCGAGCACTTCTGTGACACTGTGACACAGGTGACAGGTGATGTGTCACATGCTTGCATCACGTCTCACTGACCACTTCACCAAGACACGCCCCGAGCACGTCTATGGCACTGTGACAGGTGATGTGTTTCATACTTGCCCCGCGCCTATCTGACCACTTCACCAAGACATGCACTGGGCACGTGAGTGCTCCACATACTGGCACTATGCCTTTCTAAGCACATTTACCACCATTTGTATTCACTAAACTCTGGAGAAGCATGAAGCATTACATTCGTACTCCATGCTTCTTTCTTCATATTTATTCCTTGATATATTTTTTTATAGCGCGGATATTATCTGAGTGGATGTTAAAGCACTATACATCATAGGGGTGAAAGAGAGCAAACTCGAGATGCAGTAATTAACAGGATAATGAAATATGAGGCTCCTTATTTTCCATTTCTACAGATTTTTACACATAAATAAAAACAGAAAACAATCACTTGTTTGTGTTTATGTACAGAAACAGAAAACACACTGGACTCATGACGCCGGTCTTCTTCAGGTAGTTTCCGAGCCGACAGACTCTGCGCGCAATATCTATGCTGAGAGACAGCCAGGGGAGCGTCTGCTGTTGAACCCCCTCCCCCCTCTCAGAGTGCGGCTTAAATGTGAGCAGCACAAGAGGGGGTGGGGGTGGGCAAGAACAAGGGAGCAGAGGGGTGCTCAGGGGAAGTGCGAGAAGGCTACAGGGTACATTATTCCCAAGTATTCATGTTACGTGTCAGTACCAGGGACCCCCATGTGCAGATCTGAGTGGTGGAACATCGGGGTGCCAGTGTTCTGCTGGCAATCTACATTTCTTGTTCAAAGCCTCACCCATTCCCTGGTGGGTGGCCTTCTGGTGGCCGGAGGAGTTGCGAGGCAGGTTGGGCTTGGAGTGGCATGATCAGGCCACTCACAGTCGAGGGTGGTGACACCTCTTTACTTGGTAAGAGAACCTAGCCGCACTTTTAACAGGAGATTCTGGTGGCCCCAGCCCCTCCGGCCGCTCTGAAGCATACGAGTGAGGTCAGCAGACCTTTGTGCGGAGCAGGTGAAAGCTACTGCGAACAGGGATTAACACAGGTCGATTCTGAGAGGTTAGAGGGGCTGGGGCAGTGAGAGTTGTTCTGTTGACATCACACCGTCGAAGAGGCCTCGAGGGAGTAAGTAGCCAAGGTCCCTCTGTTCCTTTCACATGTGCTTGTCCTGTATGTCAGCAGGTTTATTCAGGTGAGGGTTTTGGATTTCTTTAAGTGTGTTTATGTTGATTATATCTCACCTTTTCAGCAACAGAGGCGCAGGGTGCATTTTATGTTTCGGTGCTTTTGGGAGAATAAAAGCATTTGCTTCATCCCAATGGAAATATATAAATCTGAATAAATACAGATAAGTTGATTAAAAAATAAATACGGATAAATACAGACTGAAATGTAAAAAAATAACACCGAACGGGGACATTTATTTATAGTACATATTTACATGACATACCGTTTTGAAAACCAGTAATCGGTACATGGGTATATCTGAGTATACATTCAGATTTTAAATGCAATGTTCACATTACATTCAGTAGACGATCAGAGGTGGGTCAGGACTGGGAGTAGGTGATTTTTCAGAAGTTTTTTTGAAAGAGATAGCGGTGTCCAGTCTCAATTTGATGGGGTTGGTGTTCTGTATTTTAAGAGCCCAACCTGAGAAGGAGTGGGGTAGTGTTGATGGTTGATTGCATTTAGTTTCGTGTTTGTTAATGCAATGTAGTATCACTAGTAGCAGCGGTTTTGTGGAGGGAATTACTAGTGCTGCAGAGATGTCTGCTGTTCCCTGAACTTGTGAGTATCTTCCAAAGGTACTGGGTTGTGTTATGTTTAGTTCTTTGAAAATGACGCAGCCCTCTCTAAGAAGCCAGCAAAGTTAAAAAGGGACCCATTTACCTATAGTTAGGTTACTGTAATGTATCCATATTTTCTTGTGTCTGAGGGCAGTTGCGCAGCACTGTTGAGGATTGCTTCTAGAGGGCCTGGCCATCTGTTGGGAGGCATCTGCAGATGGCTGAACCATATGCATTTGGTTACATAACTAATATGGCACGACCTGTTCCAGATCTTCAGTGGGCATAATATTGCTGATCAGTTTCAGCGGTTTGCCTGGTGGTATGCACCTTTGCCCCCTCGTCATGTGTGAACCTACGATGAGTTTGTGCTTGGACACAGACTCCGTGATCTCTCAGTGTAATCTGCTTGGGTGCACGGGCCCGCTTCAAGGGTTTTCATTCTCCAGTCTTAGTTTGTGGTTGGACACAGACTCCGTGATCTCTCAGTGTAATCTGCTTGGGTGCACGGGCCCGCTTCAAGGGTTTTCATTCTCCAGTCTTAGTTTGTGGTTGGACACAGACTCCGTGATCTCTCAGTGTAATCTGCTTGGGTGCACGGGCCCGCTTCAAGGGTTTTCATTCTCCAGTCTTAGTTTGTGGTTGGACACAGACTCCATGATCTCTCAGTGTAATCTGCTTGGGTGCACGGGCCCGCTTCAAGGGTTTTCATTCTCCAGTCTTAGTTTGTGGTTGGACACAGACTCCGTGATCTCTCAGTGTAATCTGCTTGGGTGCACGGGCCCGCTTCAAGGGTTTTCATTCTCCAGTCTTAGTTTGTGGTTGGACACAGACTCCATGATCTCTCAGTGTAATCTGCTTGGGTGCACGGGCCCGCTTCAAGGGTTTTCATTCTCCAGTCTTAGTTTGTGGTTGGACACAGACTCCATGATCTCTCAGTGTAATCTGCTTGGGTGCACGGGCCCGCTTCAAGGGTTTTCATTCTCCAGTCTCAGTTTGTGGTTGGACACAGACTCCGTGATCTCTCAGTGTAATCTGCTCGGGTGCACGGGCCCGCTTCAAGGGTTTTCATTCTCCAGTCTTAGTTTGTGGTTGGACACAGACTCCATGATCTCTCAGTGTAATCTGCTTGGGTGCACGGGCCCGCTTCAAGGGTTTTCATTCTCCAGTCTTAGTTTGTGGTTGGACACAGACTCCATGATCTCTCAGTGTAATCTGCTTGGGTGCACGGGCCCGCTTCAAGGGTTTTCATTCTCCAGTCTTAGTTTGTGGTTGGACACAGACTCCGTGATCTCTCAGTGTAATCTGCTCGGGTGCACGGGCCCGCTTCAAGGGTTTTCATTCTCCAGTCTTAGTTTGTGCTTGGACACAGACTCCATGATCTCTCAGTGTAATCTGCTCGGGTGCACGGGCCCGCTTCAAGGGCTTTCATTCTCCAGTCTTAGTTTGTGCTTGGACACAGACTCCATGATCTCTCAGTGTAATCTGCTTGGGTGCACGGGCCCGCTTCAAGGGTTTTCATTCTCCAGTCTTAGTTTGTGGTTGGACACAGACTCCATGATCTCTCAGTGTAATCTGCTTGGGTGCACGGGCCCGCTTCAAGGGTTTTCATTCTCCAGTCTTAGTTTGTGGTTGGACACAGACTCCATGATCTCTCAGTGTAATCTGCTTGGGTGCACGGGCCCGCTTCAAGGGTTTTCATTCTCCAGTCTTAGTTTGTGGTTGGACACAGACTCCGTGATCTCTCAGTGTAATCTGCTCGGGTGCACGGGCCCGCTTCAAGGGTTTTCATTCTCCAGTCTTAGTTTGTGGTTGGACACAGACTCCATGATCTCTCAGTGTAATCTGCTTGGGTGCACGGGCCCGCTTCAAGGGTTTTCATTCTCCAGTCTTAGTTTGTGGTTGGACACAGACTCCATGATCTCTCAGTGTAATCTGCTTGGGTGCACGGGCCCGCTTCAAGGGTTTTCATTCTCCAGTCTTAGTTTGTGGTTGGACACAGACTCCGTGATCTCTCAGTGTAATCTGCTCGGGTGCACGGGCCCGCTTCAAGGGTTTTCATTCTCCAGTCTTAGTTTGTGCTTGGACACAGACTCCATGATCTCTCAGTGTAATCTGCTTGGGTGCACAGGCCCGCTTCAAGGGTTTTCATTCTCCAGTCTTAGTTTGTGGTTGGACACAGACTCCGTGATCTCTCAGTGTAATCTGCTTGGGTGCACGGGCCCGCTTCAAGGGTTTTCATTCTCCAGTCGTGTAATCTTGCTGCTTGGGTTGTGACCGATAATGAAAACCCCCTCTGACTCTGACTCAGCTCGAGCTGCCAAACGAGACCCAGTTTCGTGTTTTAGACACGCGGCCTTTAAAGTAGGTAGTGGATAAACTATGACTGATTTTGACAAAAATCTGCATGTGCAGGGACAAATGTGTTTAGGAAACCCTATAATTGTTAAAAGGGGTGTTTGCAAGCACTGAGCCCCGTGGGACACCAGGCGTTCTTAGAATAGTGCAGGAAGATTCTGTGAATCCCCAGCACTGGGTATCGGTCAATTTCATGTGAACCATTTTCTCACTGTTCCCCAGTATGGGAGTAGAAGGACCGGGTGATAAGTAGAATTCTTCATCAATCATAACAAACGCAAAGTACATTCGGATAATAGGACATGTTGCCCCCAGGGTGCAGCAATTGAGATGTGTCACCTGCGAATACCCATTTGCGTGCTGTGCCCTGACCCACCTGTATGAAAGGTGTTCTGTAGTTCATTTTCACCACTGTTAGCTGTTTCACTACACATTTATCAAACATCTTCGCCAGGAAAAGCAGGCGCAGGCCTCTGATGGGGCAACAGTTTTCCTCTTAGGCATGGCCAGCTTTGAGGGTTTCAGTACTGGTCATTTGATGCCTTTCTTTAAGGATGTATAGACAATGCCCTGGTCTTAGCCAATGCCTGTATGACCTCATGAGCTTCATCTGTACTGAAGCACACTTGGTGATGGCCGGAACATCACATCCTGTATCTCTGACTTTATCAGTGTGTCCAGTAAGGCACATCTGTAGATGCTTGGATCACCACATACCTCCCTGGCCGCATTCTGTTGCAAATGCAGGGACGCACATGTGCAGATATATAGAGCATTACTTCCCTCGTTCATCAACATCTGCACTGGAGCACATCTGACACGCGTGCCTATGCAGTGCCTCTCTGACCACTTTCACCCAGACACGCACTGAAGCAGATCTGGAGATACCTGGAACACCACATATATGCACAGTGCCTCTCCAACCACTCTCATCAACGTGTGCTGTAAAAAATCTGGATTCCCAGAGATTCCTGGCATGTCAGGCACTTACCGCCATGCGTCTTTAACAATATTCTCCAACTCGTGCACTGAGGTACGTCTGGAACTATCCGGAGCATCTCTGAGCTGCTCAGTAGCATTGAATTCTATTGGCAGACGGGCATCTTTGCAACACCTGCGCCTCAGGGTCTCTGCGGTGTCCTACTGGACACATTTGGATGAAAAAGATCTAAGGCAGTTACTGTAACTATGACGACCTTGTGGTACCCCTGCATTGCTCTAGAGCAGATCTGTGTGAGCTTGGCCCAAAGGTTTCAAACGCTTTGATGTACTCAAAAAGAGGCGTGTATGTGCCTGTGTGTATCCATATAGATGCAGGCATGTCTGTGTGCTCCAGTGCGCGTACATGTGTGAACCCACGTGTCCATTCATTATTCTGTGCATGCGTACATGTGTGTGTGCATGTCTCTTTGCATGCTTGCCAGCGCATGTGCTTGTGCATGTGTGTGCAGCTGACACCAATGGTGGCCAATGGGTGTCTATTACAGAGGGGGGACTGCCCTTCGGCTCTCAGCCTGAGTTTGAGACTTAAGACCATACGTTTTTATTTGAATGTCTAAAAATCATTTTGTTGTTATCCTTGTGCTGTACAGGAGCCCCTGGGAGTCAAATGTTGGTTTCCATGGCCGTCATTAGTTCCCTAGCTCATGTCCCCTGGTCCCTTTGTTTATGGCTCGTGCACTGCCAGACCCACAGTCAATGCCTGGACAGCTTGGTGCATCTGTGTGTTTGTGACCACACTTTAACTTTATTGGAAATCACCCCCCCCCCACCCTCGCCCCCCCCCTCCCGCTCCTCCACTGCCCCGATGAGAGATCCGCAGCTTCCCTGACACGGTTAAACTTTCAGCCAGGACAGCCAGCGGCTCTGCCAATGATGTTCCTGTTCTCCACTGTTAAGTACGCGCCGCATTATGGAAAATTAACTCATCCGTGTTATTTGTTATGTCTCTTTCAGCAGCCTTTCATGAGGCCCGGCAGGAGGGATCCCAGCAGGGCCATTGTGCCACTGGACTCCATCCTGCTACACCCAGCGTGGGGCTGTCCAGACAATAACTCGGGCTGGGACAAGGCTAGTAGAACCATTATAATGTATTTATTTTATAAAAATGAAGGGCGTAAACCTTACCGCCCCTCAAACATAACTGTTCAGGTCAAAGTCTCGATTTAAAACGGAAAAGAGTGGAGGCGCAGGGAGGCTGGCGGGGGAGCTAATAACTGTCACCACAATTTTTATATTTTCACAGGCGGTTTAATCACAATAGCCAGGGCCTGTTCCTGGTTTAATGAGACGAGGTACCAGGGTCTGTGCCAAGCGCGACCCTGGTGAGCGCGCATTTAGGGCCCGGCCCCCCGTACCCGTGACCCACCCCCCCTTAGCCCGGCCAGCAGCCTAATTGGCTGCTAGCCGAAGGTAGCACTTCCGGGGCACCACGATGTGGGCCCAACGCGGACTTCCTGCAGGGGGGGAGGTGGAGCCAGGGGGGGCTATTTAGGCCCCGTACTCACCTCCACTCTTCCTCTGTTCCTGACTTTCCTGCTCCTGCCCTGGACCTCCTGAGGACAGTAGCGATCTCCCACCCACCCGTCCCTAAGAAATAGGGTTTTGGAGATAGGTTGGGAGTAAGGGGGTTTTGCGGAAAAGAGGCCACAGAACTGTGATTTTCAGGGTAACGGGAGGCCCGCTGGCATACTCCCGAGGCCAGCACTGAGGGGAGAGACGGTAAGCTCTCCGCAGGGAGAATGGGGACACCGGCTAGAGAGACAAGGGCGACAGGTCACACAAGCCTCCTTGGCAGCCTGGTGGTGAGGGGTGGGTCCCCCGGAAAAAGACGGACAAGGACCGAGGGCTGCGGGGCTCACCGCTCAAGGACGCTGGTGGGTTGCGCCTTGCGCAGTTCTCAATCGTTGGGGATGCGAGCCAGGAGACCCCTTAGTGCTGGAGGGTTTAGGTACAAAATAGGGTTATGAATTCTGAACGCTTGTAAATATTAAAAGTGTGGTTAAGTGAATTTGTAATCTTGAAATATATTTATGTTTTTGCTTGTTATGTTTATGAATATTTTGTTGAATAAACATGGCCAATTTTTCCCACACCTAGGACTGATGAATGGTTTGTGGGTCAGTAGCGGTCGGTGGAGGGAGTTCGGTGGGGCAGTGGGGCGGGGGAGGGGCAGGGTGGGAAAATGTTAACACCGGAATACGGATGAACGGAGGTAAGTACACATTTAAATAAATAAAACGAATTTCGTTGCGCGCGCTGCATCGAATTTTGCGATGCAGCACGCGCAAAGGAATTCGGTTTATTTATTTAAATGTGTACTTATCTCCGTTCATCCATATTCCGGTGTTTACATTTCCCCACCCTGCCCCTCCCCCGCCCCGCCTCACTGCCCCACCGAACTCCCTCCACGGACCGCTACTGTTGTGGGTTCACTATGGGTGGAGCAGGGTTCTCTGGGGGGTCCGGGCCCTATGTGAGTGGGAGCAGGCTCCTTACTAGTTGACATTTAAATGTTCTGTAATACACTGTGGTTGGTATAAGTTTAGAACCTGGGTTACACTATAAGTATATTTTATGTGACACGTAGAAGGTCAGCATTTATTTGCAGGTAGCTCCACTCTACACAAAGCAGCTTTAATCCCACAACCCATCAGTAATTTTGCAATTACCGCGCCAATTTTAAGTGGGACCCCGATTAACTCCCTATAATTTAATGGAGATCTAAGAGCCAATCATGAGTAGGGCTCCAGGTTTTACAGTATTTGTTTGTTTGACATTTCTGTCTGTATTTATCCATATTTCTTTTTTGCTAATGTTATGTGTATTTAACCCTATTTATTTTGAGTTTTTGGAAAAAGTAAGTTGAAAGTAGTATATTCCTACATTTATGTACCCGATAAATGTGCATTCATGCGTGAATGCCTCATAGGTGTCAATTATATGAACACCCACAGATGATAAATCAGTGTTCACATATGTAAACATGAACATTTTAGTATCAAGATTGTGCATATCTACTGTTGTTTAAGCCTCTTTACTAGAAATCTCTTCTTTTTTTAACCCCTTACCTGTCAATCCACACAGCTCTTGGCCAAGCAGTCTTGACTGACAGCCTTTAGAATCACTCTAAAAAGAATATTTCTGTTTTTATCCACATTTAAAAATAAACACAGACAAAAAAAGAATGGTTTTCTGTCTGTATTTATCTGTAAAAATGAGTAAAAATGGAAAACAAGGAGCCTTAATCAGGAGCCGGCCGGTGACATCAATTTGAGACCAGTTCCCTGGGACCCGTTGCAAGCACTTTACATGGAGATTTTGCCTTCCATTGGTAAAAGGCAAGACAACGTGCTGGTGGAGCGGTAGCAGGACTGAAAATCAGGCCAAACCCCTATAAAAAACAGATTCTGCAGAATGAACTCGCCCTCCGTCAGCAATTAATATCTAAGTCCTGTAAATTGTGCCAATGTCCTTACATCACTTTTACTTTTATAGCTTCCTTATTTAATCTTTTATCTTTTTGTTTTGGTCACGAAAGGCCAGCCTCCAAATGCGTCATATACAGTTTGAGATGTGACATGCAATTGGTAAAAGAGTGAAAAGGTTTCCCTCTCGTGCATGAGTTAAACATAGTTTTAATGATCTGTTCGCCACCAAAAAAAACAAAAAAACGAATGCCATTGCTAGTGTCTGGAGACTCAACACCAGCAGGAACGTTGTGGTGTTATTGTTGCTTTCCTGTGTGTGACAGGGTTAAGCCCCCCCCCCTCCCACCCCCCCACCCCCCCATAGGTGTCTGGTTAACCGATTCCCAATTGTGGGTGGAATAAAGCATCTTTTTGTGCCCACTGTTATACTGGTCTGCCCCCTCCATGTACCAGGCTGCTGAAGCTGCATTCCTTCAATGGCTGTCTTCGGATGGGGAGGTGCCCTGCTCTTTAAATGTTGCTGATGCTGCATGCTTTTATTTACCCATGGGGAAACGGATTCTTCCCCAATTGTCTCTGAATTTAGCGCCAGCAGCATGTTTCCAGCATGGGCTTCTCTGTGGGTGGGCACAATTTAAATTTCGCTCGTTAATATATGCAAAGTTGAGCTTGGCATTCTGTGAACTTTGTGAAGGTCGGTCGACTTTGCAGATTTTTTCCGGAGAGCAAAATACTTGTAAAATAGCACTTTTTAGCAGAATTGCGCATCAGAAACATATTTTGTAGGAGGATTTCTTCTCTAGAGGTGATTTCCCCCACAAGACCATCTTTTGCTAGATGTTTTCCACACATTTATTGTTCAGAAACTTGGCAATTGTGGAGACTTCCTAAAACTTGCAAATATCTTCACAGTTTACAGAAATAAACTTCACACAGGACACACCCAACACTGTCGATGCCCCACTGCCCTAATGGATGGTGGTGACACGGCCTGCTTCAGCCTGCCTAGTCATTTGTCTAAAGCTCCGCCCTTCAGCTGACCTTTGGCAGGGAGGTTTTTGCGGTCTATGGCTGGGTGATGGCTCTTTAAAAATGTTTATTAGTCACCCATGTGTCTCCCCGAGACAGCCCAGGAGCTAAAGATAAGATTCAATGTAATTTGAAACACAGCTATATTCCTTATTTATAATAAGTAACAGGATTTTCCTAAGTCTGTGTTTTTTTGGCTGGCTTGATTTTTTTTCTATTGATGTGAAGCTGTACTCTGTCACTAGTTTGCTTTTTATGGCATCTTCTATGTGCAATTAAAGTATGCATTATGTTTGCTTGTTTTGCAGTGTCTAGCTTTTTGTTCTTTGCACGGTTACTGCTTAAGGCACCGCTAAACACTCATATAATTGTCAATACGGAAACATAAGAATCAAAATGAAGTTGTGGTGTTTTCTCTTTTTTTTCTGAGAAGGTGTGATTTGTTTATAATATGTTTACCGGTAAAAACTACTTTACTGAAAATAACAATGTATGTGCGTGTGTTAGCATAATGATATGGTTTGTTGGTCCTCATCTGTCTCCAATGGTGTTCGTTATGCTGCATCTTTGTGCATTTATGGATTCCTGGTCGTGCATGCTGTAAAGCATCCATGTATTGCTAATAAGAGAAAAGCAGAACAAAAGACAAAGTAAAAAGGTGTAAAGTGAAAAAACAAATTACTAGCTACTTAACTAATACCAGATCATTCCTCTTACCCTACTTGTTGGCTAATGCAAAGAAAGTTTATCAAAGAAAGTGAGTTCTGTGAAAGTTCTGGAAGCTACTGGATTTTATGTCATGCAGAGGAACTAAGCAGTCGCAGATGATGAGAATCCAGACTGACGCGGGGATGAATCCCATATCCACCAGTCATCAGTTACCCCCTCTGAAATAGCTGGTGCTTCTTCACAGGTCACTGTGAAAATCTCAGAATCTCTGCTCTTGGGCAGTGAAGGTTATTAGTCTCAGGTGGGCTCAGGATATTCCCGAATCTTAGGCGCTGACCTCCCTCAGAGATCTGATGCAGTGATTTGGGGGTTGAACAGGTGTAGGTCATGTCTACGACTGTGCAACTGTCCACATAGATCCGGGATGAGCAATACGCAGTTTACTTGGATAGCCGGAAAGGCCTTTCGCGCTCTTTAAAACAGATCATCTTACAGCCAGGTTCAGTAACTTCTTCATGGGTCCCAGGATGGTGAATTGGACTGGGAATCCATAGGATGCAGTAAACAATATGTGCTGCTAAAGGAATTACACAGTGGGTGGAAAATGCTGGGGCTGTGGATGCCATGAAGAGAAACACAACTTTAGTCCAGATGTGTAGAACCCTTCCTCACACAGCACAGCTCCAGTGTCTTGCACCAGTCACCAACGGAAACTAGTTGCAGGTCATTGCCCAGCTGCAGAAAGAGTCTTTGGACTCCTAGGAGGGACTGGGTGGCGATGTATTGTTTGAGCCTCTCATGTGATCACCCTCAGCCTCTTTTTTCCTGTGTCCTTATACCAAGAGACACCGCCACATTCAGCTCACCTTTCAAACTGAATTAACACCTTTATTTCTTTAAGATTTCTGTGGTTGGGGGCGGTACCTGGTAAGATGGCCGACAGGACGTGGTTTCCAACAGCTCTCGCCCTGGTCTGTCTACATCCTACATAATCTTGCCGGACTGATGAGTGAAAACCTGCCTGATCTGCCTACAACGGTGGCGAGACAGCTACGAATGTCTCTGGCTGTGTTGAGGCGCTGGGCGGTTTACCGTTCCTGCGCCAGCCTGTCGTCGGCCTCAATGCGAGTAGTGACAGCCGGAGGTGGGAGAGGCCTGTGTGATGCCTTTGTGAGTGGTAGAAACAGGACCTTGACATCTGTGGCGCCCCTGTAGGTGAGGGGGTACCTGACCGGCTCAGCGGTGCTAGGTACGGAGATTGCCGGCTGAGTGACTGGTGAGGAGGCGCCTTAGTGGCCTGACACAGAGCCATGTGGCACTGGGGCCGCCCCCTCATTGCAGTGTTGTACCAGAAATGGCTGCATTACCAGCCTGGAGAGGAGGTGTGCTGGAGGATATGGGCCAGGAGTGCTGGTGATGGACCCCTGCACCCCAGCGTGGTCCTGATACGCTTGGTGGGAGCCCACCGGCCTCTGTCAACTGGAGGCGAAGCCAGAGATTGACTCGGTAAGATGCATGGCAGACTGGGAGCTGCCGTCTACACTGGCTGGGATCCGACAGCGGACGTGGTGATGCAGAGCTTGCTGGATAGCAGGAGGGTGGGAGCAGCTCTGGCAGGGCTGCCCCAGGACCACTTAGATGCTCTGACCGACCTATATGGGCGACTCAGCTGTGGCGAGGGGCCCCAGAGCATTGATAACCCATATTTAGGTGAGCGGTATTAGTGGACGAACTACCATGCCTGGGCATGTGTGTGCCCCCCTCCCTGGCTGCTGTGCGCCCTGTGAAGAGGCTGGGGCTAAGACATTTTCAGCAGATATACTCTCTAATGGATCTGACACGGTGCCCAGTGATTGGCTATACTATAGCCTGGGATCTTAATCTTAATAATACTTTTAAAAATGTGGGAGATGCGCAAGACTTATTCCAGATGACACCTCAACATTTATTATGCAAAGTTGTCCCGTACGGCCCAAGAATTCTAGATAGATTTCCCTGCGGAACCCTTGGAGTCACGAACCCTGACATTATTGCTAGACTAAGGCTCCAGTTGGGGTTGATATCCTATATTAATAAAGCTCTAAAAGAAGACCGGCATACTGATATGACACTGGTAAGAGATAGTTGGACTGCGGATTTATCCATACTGCTCACAGACTGCGAGTGGTGGCGAGCTTGTGCCCATGTCAAGGAAGTGGCTAGTAACATCCTTATAAGCGTACTCAATTTTATTATTTGCACCGCACCTACCTTACACCGCAATAGCTACATAGTATCTGCGCCTCTCAAGTAGGGGCTGCGCTAGATGCGGAACAATCCCAGCGGCATTCCTACACATGGTGTGGGATTGTCATACATTAAAGAAAGTACTAGGCGATGGTGGTGGTGCGGATACTTCGGTATGTTACTCAAATACACTTGGACCTTTTGGTTAAAAACTGCCTGTTGGAAGTTCTCCCACACCCCAAGAGAGAACAATAAAGGGAACTAGATTGGGGTTAGTGCTAGTGAAGTGGCTATACATTGGGTGCAGCTTAGACTTCCAGACACACTCAAATGGTTGGGCGACACAAGAGAGTGGGCGGTGGCGGAGGAGCGAAGGCTGACCTTGGTGCGCACTGATGAACATGCAGAGAGGGACGTAGAAATATTGGGGGATATGGTGGAGCAGGTGGGGAGTGTTGAACTTCCAGGGATGGGATCGCCCCCCACCTCCCAGCATGCTATTTCAGAGAGCTCCCCGAGTGACATAATACATACTGGGGATCCATTCGGGGACGGGAACTAATTGCAGACAAGACTGCGGCGAGCCCAGTGACCCCTAGCCTACGTCAGGACTGTTGCCGCCTTCCCACCCTCGCCCAGAAGTGAGACTGGCAATTACAGGGTACGAGTGTGCATTGCGACTGAGGAGTGAGAACTATACCTGCCCCCCATGTCGACTTGTGGATCTGGAAGCCTGTATTCGTAACTGAATGTACTGAGCGGCTGCTAAGTTGCAAATTCGTATTTTTCTGCTTCTTTTGACACTTATTGTATTCTATACGGTTAGAAGGAGATGAATTGAGTGATTGAAGGGGTAGAGTTGAGACAATGCGTGACATAAAGCATACAGGGCTGTACCTGGTCAGTGAGACTATTCATGAACTGGTGACACTGTGTCATACAGTAATGTGGGAATATGTCAGCCTTACTCTCTTTGTTGAACAGTTGGAGCCAGTATCTATTTTGTGCAGGAACGTACAGCAAAATAGGGCAGGGTTAAATTTTCAGATGGTCACAGGGACAATATACTACCATTAACTGTGCTTGCAGTACTACCAAACTATATCCAGCGCCGCCGAACCTGCGGTACTGTCAGTGGCGGCTCCTCCGCTAAGGCGGGAGAGCGTCACTCACTGCTTTACAGCAGTGAAATAAGGAAAACATAAAAAGATAATAACTCGAGGTTATATTCATTTTATGTTTTCCTGCTGCTGCAGGTTTGTAGGCAGGGCTGCTTTGATGACAGAGGAGCAGGGGGAGGAGTGATTTGCCCACTCCAAGTGCGCATGAATGTTTGGCCAGCCCTCTTGGGCCGGCCAAATCGTCATGCGCACTTTTCATGTTCTCCACGCAGGCTGCATTGCATCCTTAGTGGAGAACATGCCCAAGCTCCCATTCACTGGCTGAGCGCCGAACCACAGCAATCAGACCAATCCCAACGCTGTATTGCAGCGTTGTGATTGGCTTAGAGGAGCCTGGGTGCTTCCTGATCCGGCCCCAGGGGAGGGACGGTGGAGGAGAGACACGGCGATCAGGTATGTTTTTTTTCATTTTTAAACCCCCTTAACAACCTTTACACCCCTTCCTCCGATCCGTGCCAGCCACCACTGGGTACTGTGCCCTGATTTATCACGCTTATGATGCACTATTATCCTGGCTACAGATTGGTTATGCTTCCTCTGCTTCAGACACTAGATTGATTCGTGTTTCATGCTCATGCCTTCTTCTACTGTTTAATATGCTGACCAAAATCTCAAAAATGCATTTTATATAAGATTTTTGTGGTTTAGATGATGTTATAGGATTTTGGTTAAAATTTAGAGACTCCCACTTCTGTTGTCCTATTTAATTTCCAAGACTGTTTGGCAAGGTTTTTTTCTCTTTATAGTGTATCTACTATAACTGAAATTAAATTTAAAAAAGTATTTAATTGCATGCAGATTTCCCACAAGTGTTGGCCTACAAGGGCAAGTTGCAGATTTGTGATGTGTCGCTACCATCTCACTGTACAACCTGCAGGATGGCGAGATGCTTCAGAGGTGATATAATTCACTAACCCAGCACCAACAGAGAGATCTGTAATTCAGAGCTCTGGACTTTTCTGTAACACCCTGACTGCCTAGGATGATGGGTTACGCCTCTTATAAGGCTCAACCAACACTTTCCCTTAAAAGCAGTAGGGTCGCTCTAAGAAAGTAGTAAGCTTCGGTTTTGCTGAAAAGTTAATAGTCTAACACCTGAATCTGTAGGGTTGGCAACTATGCTGTCATTTGACCGACTCCCCCACCCCTTAATCAATCAATCAATCATTCAGGATTTGTAGAGCACAGCTGCTTAACTTGTGAGGGTCTTGAGGCGCTGTGGGATCCGGCTGCGGGATCACGCTGCCTGTTCCTATTGGTTGAACATCTCGGTCTTGAGGTCTTTCCTGAACTGCTGGAGCAATGGTGAGGCCCGGCAGATGTGTTGGGTAGCTGCTAGGAGGAGAGACCTGGAACAGAGTTCCCTGGTCTGGTGGTGGAAATTTCCTCGTCTGTTGAGGTATGCCAGTCCTTCGTTGCGTAGTGCCTTGTTAGCATGGATGCCCTTAGCTCTGTATCCAGCTGCTATGAATTCTCTGTAAGCCACTGTGTTTCTGATGACATTGGACATTTTCAAAGACCAAAGACAAAAATAATATTTTAGAGCACAATCTGATTAGATCTGCTTACATGTGTCCTGGAAATCAAGAGGAAGGTTTCACATCTTTACGTATGTTGTAGGAACATGGGGGCATATCAGCAACAACCGGCGATAATTATCGCTAAGCGCACTTAGCGCTAGGATAATTATCGCCGGCTTTATCGCTGAGATAGCGTGCTATTAACAACGCTTATCTCAGAAGCGATAAAAAGCCTATCGCTAACTGCCAAACATGAGATTATCGCTGGAAACCCAGCGATAATCCCACGAAGTTTGGCGATAGCTTGCTGATAGGGCCTCACATACTTAGCCATGATATCCACCTTACATAGGATATCATGGCTAAGTCAGTTTCAAAGCAGGCGTAAGGAAAGTGGCGATAACAGAGGTTATCGCTACTTTTCTTGTCGCTATGCTGCTTTGCGTGAGGCTTGATAATAGGAGAAATGTCGCTAAATCACGTTATCCTGGGGAGGAACGCCCACTTTGCATCTCATTAGAGATGCAAAGATGGGCGTTAGGTATTCAAGCGCTAAGGCAAGGTTTCACGCGATAGCGTGACCTTGCTAATATAGCGATAAAATTATCGCCGCTTTTCAGCCGAAAACAGCCGCAAAAGCGGCGATAATTTTATATCGCCGCCTTGTAGATATGCCCCATGTTCCGTGCATGGAATGCTTTCGTTTTGGAAAATGAACACACTGCCAAATAAATGCCTTTTTGTGGGCTCATGAAGAGGCGGTCCATGGAAGCGAAAAGTGAAGCCTGCACTTCTCACAAGGCTGGTGGCTGGTGGCTGTAAGATGGGGAGCTTGTCAAGTGCGACTTTCCCAAACGTGGTTTGCACCTGTTTCCAAATCTCTTGTAACAATAGTGAATGCAGATGACTGTAAAGTGCTTGTTATGACCAGCCTTGACTAATCCCTTCCTCCGCGCGCTCTTTCCCCCTCTGCATATCAAAAAGTGTCGATTGTGTGCTCAGAAATCCACCCCAAGCCACTGACTTCATTTCCTTTTCAAAGGCACTGCTAATTTCCTAGGGACGTGCGAGTTGCAAGACTGAGCAAATCCCCATGTATGGGCGTGACGTTGTTATTGTACTCGCTGGTTTGTGATGTATTGTGATGAGGCAAGTTACGTAGCGCTTTTTTTATGTAGTGATTTTTTTATGCTTTCTGAAAATGTAGCATTACTACTAAATAGTTCGATTACTTGTGTCTGAAACACAGTAGACAACAATATAATGTGGCACAACAATATAATGTGGCACAACAATATAATGTGGCACAACAATATATGGCACAACAATATAATGTGGCACACCAATATAATGTGGCACAACAATATAATGTGGCACTATTCTCAGACGTGTCCCTAGTCACGAGCATCCGGTATGTTTTGCTGAGTGAGAGATGTGGGCGAGTGCTTGGATGGTGACTGAGACTCGTTTAATCAGTTTTTGCAGATAACTCTCTCTCAGTGCTCGTCACGCTTGAGGTGCCGTGTTTATCTTCTCTGACTGCAATGGAAGGGATCAGAAACTGACGGAATCCACATATTACACAAAACTGGACATACACCAGTGTGTAAGCCAAATTCCATTAGAAAGTGTAACGTGAGTGTGTTATATTCAGACACAGTAGTAACCATGGAGGAATCACGCTGAAATGTGCAGGATTTTAGTCAAGGTGCGTCGTATTTTCTTTAATGACTTCCCACATACATCTAGCTATCAAAAGAAGGGCCGCATGAGGAAACGTTCTACTAAACGGTCTGTCCAAGCACCACCAAACTCCTCTCAAAGCTACCCTCAACTTCAATGCCGGCTTTAAGGCGGTGTGACCGGTGCAGCCGCACCTGGCGCTGAGCTGAGGGAGAGCGCTGTGTTTAGAAATAATTTATGGATTTAAAAGCACCTGTTGCAGAGTTCCTTGTGTGTCCAGCTGTTTTCGAGGCAACAATAATATGTCAAGATAACTCTGGTGATAAATGTTCCTGCTGGAGAGAGATCAGAGTTTTGTTTAGTGGCAGGGTTAACACATCATAAAGTAGCTCAGAGGGTTAATATACCTGCAGCAAAAGACATATAACTTGCAGATCACAGACTTGTATTTTATGCGGATAGCTTGGTGGGTTACTGCTTTTATTACAGAGATCTTTTTGTTACTTGCAGTTCAAAAATTACATTCTTAATATAGCACAGTGACCTATGAATCGAGCCAATGGAATTATGTAATTCTGTAGCTGCTGTGATTTTTGCATAATTATGTATTTGTCGCATTTGTCATGCAATCTATCATCTGCTGCATAATCTGCAGATTTTAACAACAAAAAAAGTCAAGCTCAAACAGATCAAAAATTACAAAAAAATGGGAACTCAGGTTCCTGCGCACCACAAAGCTTTTTGCAAAGTTTGCCTGGTTATCTTTGAGTTGGTTATTAAATTGCTGCTAATAAGGTCAACTCTATTTCCAGACACAATTACCAGGTCTAAAAATAACAAAAGATAAAGTAAAACTATCAGAAAATGTGCCCCATTCTGCCTGCATAATTTGCCTTTCTTGACTCTTTATTTGTTCGACCCTGCCGTATAATTTGGTCCTCCTCTGCCACATAATTTCAGTGGCCCTGCATATGAACTGTTATCAAAGAACTAAATGCAAAATGCATTGTATAGGTTTGAATGTTATGTTTTTTTCCCCAATGCGTCGGCTATCTAGTTGTTAAATCTTAGAACTAAAGAAGAGTTAAAATCACTACAATGTTTCGTAAACATAGTATCTGAGAAAATGTATTTTCAGGATGAGTCTCCGCCTCAGTATCTGCAAGTACATTTCAAAATAAACAGATTGGAAATTATTGCGCAAAGTAATATCAGTTCTGAACTGATCTTGACGCTGATGAAATTCATAACCTGCTGCCCGAATGTGGCATAAGGACGTATATTATCAAGTAACATGAGCCATTGGCATAACATCGAGTCTGTTTACCTGGCAATTATTAATAATTATGATTGACTAATACCTATTAAGTGCCTTTGAAGCGTTTTTCCCTTAAATGCACTCACCTCCGATGTATATTTTTGGGATAACACCAGGTAGTCACTTTTCATTTCTTTACTTCAAGTGAATGTGACAGCATCCTTCACTTCACCCTCTCGCCTGTCGTACTTTTTCCTGAAAATCCACTCCTGCTTTTCAACATTTTTCTTTTCCCCTCCATTTGATTTATTCCACCCATCCACGCTTCTGATTCTGTGTCCTCGCTGCACCCTTTATGCACTGGCCATGCTTTTTCCTGGTGCACCTCCCCTGTGCCCCTACTCTCTTCTTTACCCATTCCACCATTCCGCTGTGATGCCTGCCAGTGGTGGGCCTTCTGCTGCCCCCACTTCACCTCTCGCGTAATCACTGCCATGGCGTCGAAAGTAGTCTTTTTACTACCTCTATTTAAGGTGTTGTTATTTTCTCATGAACAATTTCAAAGACCTTTTGTGCCAATCTACATTTATTAACACTGGTCATTTTTAAACCCAAGTTATTGCAGGTATATCTATATAAAGGAGCATGGTTTTTATTTAACTGACTTCCACGAATCATGGTTAGTCATATGTGAACTGTCAACGTGCAGTTGGTAAAGCAGAAGTGGTTTTGTGCCTTTATCTGGCAATTAAATATGTTATGCCCAGGTGTTTTCTTTTACCAGCTGTGGTAATTGTTTGCTCCGGCAGCTGGCAATACATGTAAATATATGTTCCACTTGCTATATTTTTTCCACCTGCAGTAATTAGTACTTCTGATATTTAATACCAGTAGAAATTCTATAGCACGAGCTGTCAGTTTTTCCATCCATCATATCAGTAATTAAACCAGAGCAGTAATTTACCCCCAGTTACATTAATAGATAATTATGTCACTGTTTTTTTACCCATCACATAGCAGTGGGATGACCCAAAAATAACCCGAAGGACCTGGTTAGTTAATGATACGTGACAACAGTGGTCAAATCGAAAAGATCCACTATGCAGATACGGTTCTGATGCGACCATACTGATGTTGGAAAATAAGTATACCTAATACAAAACGGTTGGGCACCGGAGGGTCAGAGGGAACAAGTTTAGAGACCGCACAGGATTGATTCCCCCATGGAAGTACATATAACACAAAAGAAATCCTGGGGTCTAATGGTAAAGAGAAATAGGTGGTATGTAGGGTGAGGAGGGAAAACCTAATGTACGTAGTGAAACTGGAGAAAGCTCCAAAACCATGGTCATACAATCACCGTGGGTAACTAACCCCATCACATGGGATTTTCATCCCAAAGAAAATCTCAAAATCTCAAGGAGCGACAGCGCCCTTGTGTGAGACGTGAGTACTTTGTGCTATGATTATTATGCACTAAGAAAGTGGAATAAATCCACAAATGAGCCTGAAGTGAGTGGGGATTGCAGTGCTGGTAGTAGTGAAAAGGGGAGTGTATTAAAACTAGTGACGGGACGGCCAGAGGACTTCTGTTAAACAATGCCGTACCGATATTAGATTAAAAAGAAGAGGGGGCAACACTAATCTGGTGTGATCAATGAAGCAACGTGAGAGAATGTGGTCGACATGTTTCAGCCATAGCGCCTATCTAGGCTAGGCTTTCATCAGGACCTTGAAGCTACTGCAAGGAAAAAACAACGTGACAAAGGATATGATGGGCACCCTCAACTTGATTGTAGAGTGCAAGTCTCCTCAGAGATACATACAGCACCTAGATAACAAAAGAAGGGGAGACAGTGTAAAAATGTGTGGAACTAATATGCTCAGTCATGACTAATAGGAAAAATATAAACTTGAAGCATGGTCCACTCACCCGTACAAACTGGGTGGTAAGAGGACCTCCACCTGGCAACCGCTCAGGAAGGAACACCGCTCTGAAAGAAAAATGTAAGGCTGCTGATGGGGGCTTACATATCAAGAGCAAGTGTAAAAGAAGTGGGAAAATCAACTGAAAACGAGGGAGAACTGCCGGAGGCAGTGTCTGCACACGAAAATGAGCTCGGTGAGATCATCGTGAAGATTAAAACGTGGCTAAATGCTGAGCAGATAGTCAAAGTAATGTGAGGTAATACAAGTCCGTACAGAGGCGAACCAAAGTTGAGGCAAAAAAGGCAACGCTCGAGGGTAGGCGCCTTCAAATTCAAGTAATCAAGTGAAACCCAGAGAGCGAAAAAGCCTACCTGTCCGTCGGGGAACCAGGCTGGAATGAGCCTGCAGCCGAAGGTCCCGTATGGTTGGACGGAGGCGAAAGAAATGAAAAACTGCCTGCGGATGGAGGACCAATCGCGCGACAGGTAATGTATGCGTGCAAGAGTAGAAGCCAATACGAAGCGCTGTCTCAACTAACTGGCTGTAACCTGGGAGATGGAAATGACAGGGCAAGAATGACGCTGTCAAAATCGCTGGCTCGAGCGTCATGAAGAGTCAGGGAGATGACGCGGGAGCGTAAAGAATGCGGAAGCCGCCGTCAGGTTAGAAGGTAGGCTGTCAAGGCACGTGTTGCTCTGGAATGCGCGAGGCATCATGGAGAGTACGGGCAGATGTGTAAAACACCTACTTTCGCATGGGTGGTGTGGGATGTCCCGGGGAGGCCACGGATTATTGGGCAGACAGTTAGGGAACAAAATATATATGTATATATACAACGGCCAGAGGTGTTTAAGCCAGTGTATACAGAGGGTAGGCAAGGCAATGATGTGGTGCGGGCTGGATCACGAGTGCCCCTCTCAGAAATGTGAAACAAGGTCAAAAGGACAGGCTAAGTGTGTTTATAACGATAGCCAAGGGATATCGTCGTTGAGACCCCGAACATGTGTTTGTAGTTTGTACACCCACCTCTGCTCCCGTTTAAAAAGAAAAGCGGAGCTGTCTGTAAGGTGTGGTGGTATGCGGGGTTTGTCAATGACGGTCCAATGTAAATCATCGGGAGCATGATTCACCTCCAAAAAGTGGTTTGTGAGTTTGGTGGAGGTGCGGCCACACCGTATCGTGCTCTTGTGTTCCAAGATACGGGTTTTGATACGGCGGGTGGTCATGCCAATGTATCTCAGCTCGCAAGGGCAGGTGATCAAATAAATCAGATGAGAGCTATTGCAGTTCGTATGGCTCCTCAGAGTCCAAGGTCGGCCAGTGCCAATGTCAATTTCCTTGGTCACGGAGGTAAGACTGCATGCAGCACAAGAACCGCATGGGTAATGGCCCACAACTGGAGGGAGACCCCACAGGGTAGGTTGGGTGCATCTCTGGTTAGTGCGTGGGCGGGTATGTATCAGTTGGTCCCTGATATTGCTGCTGCGTTTAAACGCAAAGAGGGGTTTAGGTAGCCCACACTCACCTATATTGAGAATCTTCCAATTGGTTAGAATGATTTTCTTGAATTTATTGGAAAATTGGCAATAGGTGTGAACACACGTGAGTCTGTTTCCGGATGCCTTAGGAATCTTAGGTTCTAACAGAGCCTCTCGGTTGTTGTTAGCTGCTCGTTTAGAAGCCCTGCGAATGAGATGTTTAGGATAGTCTCTAGCCTTCAATTGTTTGGAGAGATTGTTGGCGTGTTCCTTGTATTTGTCACTAGAGGAACAGTTTCGTTTTAGGCGCAGGAATTGGCCAAAGGGCAGATTATCACGCAGAGCTCGTGGGTGAAAACTATCATATTTTAAAAGAGCATTCACCGCCATGGGTTTTCTGTATAGCTCAGTGCCCAAACGCCCTTCCGAGGGGGTGATGAGAATGTCAAGGAATGGTAAATGAGTCTTGGAGTACTCGCAAGTAAATTTCAAAAAGGGATCACAGTTGTTGAGCCAGTCTTTGAAAGCCAAGAGAGAGGACAGAGATCCCTGCCACAGTACAAACACATCATCTATATACCTCTTCCATATCGTGATGTGATCCCTATATGGATTGGTGGTACTGAGGACATGTTGTTCTTCAAAAACATGAACGTACAGGTTCGCCAGGCTGGGAGCAAAAATGCTCCCCATTGAAGTACCTGATACTTGCAAGAATAGCTGGTCCTCAAATTGAAAGAAATTCTCTTTCATTGCAAGTCTGGCACATGACATGATGAAAGAGACAGGAGTAATGGAGTCGGGTGGATCTGCAAGCAGGAGAGTTTCAATGACAGCTAAAGTTTCATCCTGCGGGATACATGTGTATAACGACTCCACATCAAATGATACAAGAAAATCAGTAGTGCAATCAAAGGACAAATCCCTAAGGAGGATAAGAATATCCTTGGTGTCCTTGAGGTAGGTGGGCATCTTCGACACAAAGGGACGAAGGAAATGGTCAGTAAATGCCGACAGGGGTTCCAATAAGGACCCCAGGCCTGAGATGATGGGGCGGCCAGGAGGAGGGTGCACCTTCTTGTGTACCTTAGGTAGGATGTAGAAGTACGGTATGGTAGCAGTGGAATTGACCAAATATTGTGCTTCATTAGAAGTGATCCAGCCGTTGGCACTGGCTTCATTAACTAAGATCCGGATAGTCTGAAGTAGACGTGTGGTGGGATCTTCGGCAAGGGGTTGATAGAAATTGATGTTGCCCAACTGTCTCAAGCATTCAGAGCGGTAGGCAGTGGTGTCCATCAAGACAGTGGCGCCGCCCTTGTCGGCTGGTTTGATCATTATGGAATCATCAGAGGTAAGGGAGTGTAAAATAAGTATATACAAGTATATACAAA
Organism: Triturus cristatus; assembly: GCF_964204655.1. Taxonomy (NCBI): domain Eukaryota; kingdom Metazoa; phylum Chordata; class Amphibia; order Caudata; family Salamandridae; genus Triturus; species Triturus cristatus. The sequence continues at coordinate 334,969,899 of NC_140591.1, read as the reverse complement.
CAGGGTCTGTTGTAAATAAGAGGATCTCTGTGCTAGATTTATTTTCTCTCTCCTAAAACTTCACGCACAAGCGCTTCTTTCCCGAGCAGGTCTTCATGTATTTCTTTGGAGAAACCATATAACTATATAATGTACCTATATTTGGTGTTTCTCAAAATACAGAAAAATGTATACATTCAAATGTGTTTCCTTTGTGTGTGATGTTATAATTGGACAATAATAGAAGCAAACTCTCCCTTGCGGTTAGAAAAAGTACCAACTCCCATCCTTACGTTATATGGGTCGGGGCTATTGATAAACATTTAGGATAAGTTTATCCATTAAAGCCTCATCCACATAGTGGATCTTTCGGATTGGACCGCTGTTGTCACGTATCACTGTTTTTAGGTCGAGCCTGGGCAGCGCATGCCCTGCTCTGCGAGCCATGCTGTACTGGAGTATGTAATTGAAGCCCCGCCCTCTCTCCGCCCATATTTGTCATTGGCTTGTGTCATTGTCCTTCGTAAATGCTGGCTTCTGATTAATTATTAGGCTTGCTACTCCCTCCTTAGTACCGTCTTGTGCTCATTTGTAACCCCCCATGAGGACTGGCCTTTTTACTTCAATTGTTACACTGTACGTCTTATTTAGTTTGTAAGTACTATATTCTTTAATAAGTTTCTTTAACTGCAGGTGGGTCTCTCGTGGGCAGTTGGGACCACCGGCTTGTTTATTTAACTCATAGTAAACGGGAGCTCTTCAGGGGCCATGAGAGACAGACGGGGGCAACTCAGCGATGCCTTCAAGCATTCGGAAAGCAATAGCTCTCGCATTTGCGAGAGTTTAAGCTATTGGCATTGTAAATGACAAAGTCTTTTATTTTTGTTTTAAAAACCAAAACATAAATAAAAGGCATTGTCATTTACAATGCCAATAGCTCAAACTTGCGTAAATGCGAGACCTATTGCATTGCAGATGCTTGTTTTTTACAGTTGTTGGAACTATCACTTTGACCTCAGTGTTCACTTTCCACAGTGGAAGTGGACACAGATTAGGAAACCTCAGGGTGCATGGATGTTGGCAAAGGTTTTCTGAAGTGATATACAGGCATGAAGGAATGAGTACCCAGGCTTGTCTTTTGAAATGCCAGAGTGAGGCTATTGTCAGTCTTAAATAGAACTAATATAGTTTAGCCAAACCTTTCTTAAAAAAACAGTTTCAAATGATGGATGTTTTTGACTGCATGCTCCAGCATGGCTCAGTTTCTGACCTTGTCCATCAAACAAAAATGCTATTGTTAACATTGGAGCCCTTGGAGTTAATTTTTTTTATTCAGGTGTTCCGGAGACCTTTTGATTGAAATAAAAAAGTATATATCTATGCATCCTTGCATACAGTGGCTTTATGGGTCATCCCACTTCAGCCCAAGCACAATGTTGTCACTCGTACAAAAATAATCCACTTCAGTGTCAGGGACTTGTTGGGGAATGTGTTCTGTATTTAAAAATATGTTTTTAGTTCGTTTTTGCCTTTTGTTTTTACTTTGTGAGGGTCTGGCACCTTCCCAGAGTGCCAGCGAGCACTTACCCCCGCTTGCCATGCTCCACATCCCTTATGGTAGCGCCCATCTTTGAATGGGCATTCAAACATGGTTGCCCATACGTGTGCATATGTGCTCGTATGCATGCATAAACGTCCATCTTTGAATGTTTTAATTTACCATTTTTTATTTTTTAGTAAAAAAATTCAGAGGACACCACCCACACTTGCACATGTGTGCGCATGCATAGGCTGCCATATTTGACCCATTTAAAGATTATCCCCACTACAGGTGGATGTGTGTAATGGGTAAGCAAACACAAGTGTACACTGTTGAAAGGTTTTTATGAAAAAGCTTTACAGAAAACACGCATTGGCAAAGTTAAAACATCTTCTGCAACCTTCAGACATCTTGTGCCTCATTTATGGGGATTTGACGTAGGGCAGCGTAGAAAGTCACTTTGCTGCTCTGCTCTATGTGAAAGTGAAAGAGCAGCAATGCACCGTCTTTATCTAATATGGTGCATTCCTTTCTTTCCTCCCAACGCTGGCGCCATTTCCGCAGCCTAGCACCAATGCAGGCACCCTTGCAATATGTGCTGTCGACAGGATTGTTTTTGTGCAGGGAGGAGCCCCTTCAGGCACAAAAACTATTCTGAGAGGTGTTTTCCTCTTTCTATGTGTGTTGCAGAGTGCAGCTCACATAGAAAAAGGAATAAACGAGGAGAAATAAAGTAATTTCTCCTCATTACACCTCACCTCTTGAGGCTTAAGGTTTTGGCGCTTCCCCGGGCTTACATGGTCTTGTTAATATGGAGAGGCATCAAAATCCATGGGTGTTGCGTAGGAATACCCACTGCAATGCCCATGGAATGCTTCCAGAGAGCACAGTAAGGCAACGCAACAATTTGAGGAGGGGGGGTGTCGTGCGGGGAGGGTGGTCATAATTAAAAAACTAAACTAAAACCTACCTTTCTGCCGGGTCCCCGGTCTTCTCTCCTCCTACTCTCGTGCTCTCCTGTCTCTGACAGGAACAGGAAGGAGACAGCCAGGCTCCCTTTCCTAAGCCAATCAAAACGCTGCAGCGTTATGATTGGTCGGAAAAGCGCCCAGCCAGGGGCTAGAGGGGTGGCCATGTTCTCCATGCAGGCTGCAACGCAGTATGCATGGAGAAGGACAGAGGACGGACTGGTTTGGGCGACCCGAGAGGGCCAACCAAACAGTCTTTGCGCACTCAGGAGTGGGCAAATCACTCCTCCCCTGCCCTACTCGGAAAGCAGAGCAGCTCCGACCACCCGCCTGCCTGCCCGCAACGCAAACATAAAATGGCAATAACTTAAAGTTATTACCATTTTCTTATCTGGCTTCTCACACTGTGAGAAAGCAGTGGAGCGACGATCCAGCGCCATACCGTAGGAGCCGCCCCTGCTCTGGCGGCCCAAGGGCTCATGGATATGCCCCATTGACTTTGGACGATGCTTGCTTAAATACATGGATTCTATTCATGCGGTGGCTGGTAGAGCAGCACTGATAGACACTGGTGTGCTTTAATGCCAGTCAGAATGGAGCACCTCTGTGGAAGGAGATAGATGAAGAGGTCATTAGTTTTCCTAACAATCATTCCTATTAACAGCATGCTTGTTGGAATGCCACTACCGGTCATGGCATTGAAGTGAACATAAGAAAAATATCCACCAGAACCCACCAACAGCAAGGATGTAGTGAGGATCATCATAGATCAAATTTACAATGACATCTTTGAGATCTTTGAGGTGCAAGTCACTCTGGTACCGTTGTGACCGAGTTGTGAGCTACCTTTTGTATTGCTTCAACAATAATAGACTGATGCACGGTTGTCCCATTCTCTAGCCTCGAATTACAACTTTCGGGAACCTGCAGCCACTGCAGTGCAAAGGGTCCCCTAACCCTTCATGGGCCCCTCAATCCTTCAGGGCGGGCCCAGTCAGCCAAAGGCCAATTAAAATATGTGAGATATGGGAGACCACCGGAACCAGCTTCACATTCTGCAGGGGGTCTCCTAGCCCTTCAGGGGCCCCTCAACCGTTCCAGGGGGCCCCATTCAGCCAAAGGCCAATAAATATCTGCGAGATATGGGAGTCCAAGGGAGCCCCCTTCACATTCTGCAAGGGGCCCGATCATTTTGAGTTACGCCGCTGCCAGTAGCCAACGGCAATCTCCCTTCAGAGCATTTTTAAGTTTGATTTCAGAGCTTAGGGGCCGATTACGAAGGCGGGCGGACAAAGTCCGCCTGCCTTCGCAAGGGAGCCAGGGACCGACCGCCGAAGGTGTGGCGGTCCCGCCAGTGGCATTAGCATGCGCCCGCCACACTGGCGGGCACATCCCGCATTTTTTACATTGCGGTGGGCGGTGCTGCAAGCAGCACCCGCCGCAATGTGAAAAATGCATGTTGTGCATTTGAATGCACAACATGACAGGCACCGTGCGGTGCCTGCCACCTTGTGCATTAAAATATAGGGGGGTACCATAGGTACCCCCGAGTGTGCCCTACCCCCGAACACCCTGGGTCCCGCACCGGGCTCCCTAAGGCAGAAACAGCATGCCTTTCCATGGCGGCACCATGGAAAGGCACGTCTCCGCATTCATCCTAATATGGTGGTGGTGTCTTGCAGACACCGCCACCATATTTGAACCCTTTTCCGCCCGCTATAATAATGACCCCCCAAGTTATCTGCTGTCCTAGTGTTATCAATGTTTTAAAATAAACAAACAGTGGGCTTAAGATCCAACCAGAAGACTCTCAGCTCATGCTGGTGTCTGTTTGTTGTATCATTCTGCCGCGTGAGGAGTGCTTGCATTACAATGCATGAGGAACTATTTAACAGTTCAAAAGAATGCTAAACTGTCAAACATTAAATTTCTTTTCTGGCGGATATATTGCATGTTTCAATAATTTGCTTGGGTGTATGAAGAGATGACACTTGTGTACCCTTTCTTCGTCTCTAGAGCAGTTCAGAGGCTGGGAAGGGCAAAGCTGCCCCCCAGCGATCAGTGTTGCCAGCATTCTATCCTTGTATCTACCTATTGGCAGTTCTCTATCCCCTTCCACTTTTATATCGGGTGTAGTGGTGCCTGTGTATACTGCAGCAGGCCTGCCCCTTTACCCTAATAAAAGTATATGAGTAGGAGCCGTGGCCTGGCTCCCACAGATGCTCGCACGTAGGCTCATTACCAGGGCCGTATATGGGTAGGGAGCAGGGGACTGGGTCCCTTGGATGCTCTAAGAATAGGCACATTACCAGGGCAGTATATGTGTAGGGAGCCGATGCCTGGCTCCCACGGACACTCTAAGCATAGGCACATTACCAGGGCAGGATATGGGTAGGGAGTCGGTCCCTGAATCCCACGGATGCTCGAAGCGTAGGCTCATTACCAGGGCAGTATATGTGTAGGGAGCCAGGGCCTGTCTCCGACGGATGCTCTAAGCATAGGCACATTACCAGGGCAGTATATGGGTAGGGAGCCGGGCCCTGAATCCCATGGATGCTCTAAGCGTGGGCGCATTATCAAGGCTGTAAATTGGTAAGGAGCCGGGCCTGGCTCCCACGGATGCTCTAAGCGTAGACACTTTACCAGGGCAGTATATTGGTAGGTAGCTGAGGCCTGGTTCCCACGGATGCTCTAAGCGTAGGTGCATTACCAGGGCAGTATAAGGACAGGGTTGGGAGCCGGGGCCTGGCTTCCATGGATGCTCTAAGCGTGGCCACATTACCAAGGCAGTATATGGGTAGGGAGCCGGGGCCTGGCTCCCACGGATGCTCTCAGGCTAGGCGTAGGCACATTACCAGGGCAGTATATTGGTATGCTCTAAGAGGAGGCACCTTAACAGGGCAGTATATTGTTAGGTAGCTGGGGCCTGTCTCCCACGGATGCTCTAAGCATAGGCACATTACCAGGGCACTATATGGGTAGGGAGCCGGGGCCTGGCTCCCACGGATGCTCTAAGCGTGGGCGCATTATCAGGGCAGTAAATTGGTAAGGTGCCGGGGCCTGGCTCCCATGGATGCTCTAAGCGTAGGCACTTTACCAGGGCAGTATATTGGTAGGTTGCCGGGGCCTGGCTCCCACTGATGCTCTAAGCGTGGGTGCATTACCAGGGCAGTATATGGGTAGAGAGCCGGAGCCTGCTCCCACGGTTGCTCTAAGTGTAGGCACATTACCAGGGCAGAATATGGGTAGGAGCAGGGGCCATGGTTCCACAGATGCTCTAAGAGGAGGCACATTACCAGGGCAGTATATGTGTAGGGAGCCAGGGCCTGTCTCCCACGGATGCTCTAAGCATAGGCACATTACCAGGGCAGTATATGGGTAGGGAGCCGGGCCCTGAACCCCACAGATGCTCTAAGCGTGGGCGCATTATCAAGGCTGTAAATTGGTAAGGCGCCGGGCCTGGCTCCCACAGATGATCTAAGCGTAGACACTTTACCAGGGCAGTATATTGGTAGGTAGCCAGGACCTGGCTCCCACGGATGCTCTAAGCGTAGACACTTTACCAGGGCAGTATATTGGTAGGTAGCCGAGGCCTGGCTCACACGGATGCTCAAAGCGTAGGCGCATTACCAGGGCAGTATAAGGACAGGGTTGGGAGCCGGGGCCTGGCTTCCATGGATGCTCTAAGCGTGGGCGCATTACCAAGGCAGTATATGGGTAGGGAGCCGGGGCCTGGCTCCCACAGATCCTCTAAGCGTAGATGCATTACCAGGGCAGTCTACGGGTAGGGAACCAGGGCCTGGGTTCCACAGATGCTCTAAGCGTAGGCAATTTATCAGGGCAGTATATGGGTAGGAAGTCAGGCCTAGCTTCCACGGATGCTCTAAGCGTGGGCGCATTACCAGGGCAGTATATTGGTAGGGAGCAGTGGCTTGGCTCCCACAGATGCTCTAAGCGTGGGCGCATTACCAGGGCAGTATATGGGTAGGGAGCTGGGCCCTGAATCTCATGGATGCTTTACTCGTAGGCTCATTACCAGGACAGTATATTGGTAGGGAGCAGTGGCTTGGCTCCCACAGATGCTCTAAGCATAGGCGCATTATCGGGGCAGTATATGGGTACGGAGCCGGGGCCTGGCTCCCACGGATGCTCTAGGGCTAGGCGTAGGCACATTACCAGGGCAGTATATTAGTAGGGAGCCAGGGCCTTGCTCCCTTGGATGCTCTAAGAGGAGGCACATTACCAGGGCAGTGTATGTGTAGGAAGCCAGGACCTGTCTCCCACGGATGCTCTAAGCATAGGCACATTACCAGGGCACTATATGGGTAGGGAGCCGGGCCCTGAATCCCACGGATGCTCTAAGCGTGGGCGCATTATCAAGGCTGTAAATTGGTAAGGAGCTGTGGCCTGGCTCCCACGGATGCTCTAAGCATAGGCACTTTACTAGGGCAGTATATTGGTAGGTAGCCGGTGCCTGGCTCCCACGGATGCTCTAAGCGTAGGCGCATTGCCAGGGCAGTATAAGGACAGGGTTGGGAGCCGGGGCCTGGCTTCCATGGATGCTCTAAGTGTGGGCGCATTACCGAGGCAGTATATGGGTAGGGAGCCGGAGCCTGGCTCCCACAGATCCTCTAAGCATAGACACATTACCAGGGCAGTCTACGGGTAGGAAACCAGGGCCTGGCTTACACAGATGCTCTAAGCGTAGGGAATTTATCAGGGCAGTATATGGGTAGGAAGTCAGGCCTAGCTTCCACGGATGCTCTAAGCGTGGGCGCATTACCAGGGCAGTATATGGGTAGGGAGCTGGGCCCTGAATCTCATGGATGCTTTACTCGTAGGCTCATTACCAGGACAGTAGATTGGTAGGGAGCAGGGGCCTGGCTCCCACAGATGCTCTAAGCATAGGCGCATTATTGGGGCAGTATATGGGTAGGGAGCCGGGGCCTGGCTCCCACGGATGCTCTCGGGCTAGGCGTGGCACATTACCAGGGCAGTATATTGGTAGGGAGCCAGGGCCTGGCTCCCTTGGATGCTCTAAGAGGAGGCACATTACCAGGGCAGTATATGTGTAGAGACCAGGGCCTGTCTCCCACGGATGCTCTAAGCATAGGCACATTACCGGGGCAGTATATGGGTAGAGAGCCGGGCCCTGAATACCACGGATGCTCTAAGCGTGGGCGCATTATCAGGGCAGTAAATTGGTAAGGAGCCTGGGCCTGGCTCCCACGGATGCTCTAAGCGTAGGCACTTTACCAGGGCAGTATATTGGAAGGTAGCCGGGGCCTGGCTCCCACGGATGCTCTAAGCGTAGGCACTTTACCAGGGCAGTATATTGGTAGGTAGCCGGGGCCTGGCTCCCACGGATGCTCTAAGCGTAGGCGCATTACCAGGGCAGTATAAGGACAGGGTTGGGAGCCGGGGCCTGGCTTCCATGGATGCTCTAAGCGTGGGCGCATTACCAAGGCAGTATATGGGTAGGGAGCCTGGGCCTGGCTCCCACAGATGCTCTAAGCATAGACACATTACCAGGGCAGTCTATGGGTAGGGAACCGCAGCCTGGTTTCCACAGATGCTCTAAGCGTAGGCAATTTATCAGGGCAGTATATGGGTAGGAAGCCAGGCCTAGCTTCCAGGGATGCTCTAAGCGTGGGCGCATTACCAGGGCAGTATATGGGTAGGGAGCTGGGCCCTGAATCACACAGATGCTTTACTCGTAGGCTCATTACCAGGGCAGTATATTGGTAGGGAGCAGGGGCCTGGCTCCCACAGATGCTCTAAGCATAGGCGCATTATCGGGGCAGTATATGGGTAGGGAGCCGGGGCCTGGCTCCCACGGATTCTCTAGGGCTAGGCGTAGGCACATTACCAGGGCAGTATATTGGTAGGGAACTGAGGCCTGGCTCCCACGGACGCCCTAAGCGTGGGCGCATTACTAGCGCGGTACATGGGTAGGGAACCAGGCCTGGCTCCCACGGATGCTCTAAGCATGGGCGCATTACCAGGGCGGTATATGGGTAGGGAGCCGGGGCCTGGCTCCCAAGGATTCTCTAAGCGTGGGCACATTACCCGGGCAGCATATGGGTAGGGAGTCGGGCATGGCTTTCACGGATGCTCTAAGCGTGGGTGCATTACCAGGGCAGTATATGGGTAGGGAGACGGGGCCTGGCTCCCACAGATGCTCTAAGCATAGACACATTACCAGGGCAGTCTACGGGTAGGGAACCGGGGCCTGGCTTCCACGGATGCTCTAAGCGTGGGTGCATTACCAGTGCAGTATATGGGTAGGGAGCCGGGGCCTGGCTCCCACGGATGCTCTAAGCGTGGGCGCATTACCAGTGAAGTATATGGGTAGGGAGACAGGCCTGGCTCCCACGGATGCTCTAAGCGTGGGCGCATTACCAGGACAGTATATGGGTAGGGAGCCGGGGCCTGGCTCCCACGGATGCTCTAAGTGTGGGAACATTACCCGGGCAGCATATGGGTAGGGAGTCGGGCATGACTTCCACGGATGCTCTGAGTTTAGGCTTATTGCCAGGTGAGTTAGTGAGAGCAGACACTGTAGCCCCCTGTGCATAGCTACACTAGTCTGTGGGCTCCCCGAAGCTTATCATTTAATGCCAAATTACCACCAGCAACATTCAATCAGGCTCTTCGTGTTCAGGGACTGAGCCCCTTTACAGAGTTCCTTGCCTGTGCACGACTTCTCATCCTACCCAGTGCTTGAGTTCTACCCAGGGCTTTAAGTGGGCCGGGTCTCACCGGGTCTAAGCACCGGCAGTTTTTTAAAGGACGCTTTGAAACGGGTCTCTATCGGGCTCTGTTTTGTGCCCTGGCACCTGCGGTCTGTTTTGCCGGACTGCAGTGGCAGCAGACACATCGATGTGCGCTGCTCACACTGCTCCCTTTTCTCTAGTGGAGAAGTGACAGCTTGACGTCATGCCAGATGAACATTGTAGAGAAGGTAAATCCTTTAGAATCATTTTCTCTCTAGATTTCCCTTCTCTTTTTGAAACTCAGGAGCAGCAACATTGTCGTGGTGTCACCATAAGTGTAAGCTTTTTCAATATTATATACAACAAGCCATAGTTGCTGCTTATTTATCGTATGCAACTAACAACCATTGGCAAAGCCAATAGTCCTGACTTGTAGGTATGATGTTACTTGTTGTATCATATGTCTGGATGCAATGACAGAAACAGCTAAATAGCACACTATGCTAATCACAGATTTTTAGTTTATGTGTTTTAAGCCATGCTCCTAATTACACTGGACACGCCCCTTTGAGAGACCCCCCAGACCACACCTGTATGCGCACAATGGCCTTGTTCATTTGCTGGCAAGGTCCTAGTCGGTATCTTGCCCATACTGCTGTACAGGTGATACTGTTGAAACCCAGGGCACAAAGAGTGGCTACTCACACTGGAAAGCTGCTGTGATTAATTTGTGCGTGCAGCATATTGTACAACAGGCACACGGTGTTGTTGGTAACATTGGAACACTAGAAGCGCCAAGAGGCGGGACACGGTGTGCACTAACTGCACCAAATCACCGCTCAAACTTGGGCACCGGTAAGACTTGGGCACCGCCCACACTGGGTGACTTTACACTGGGCTTCTGATCAGAGGAGTTCTCTTCCTGGAGTGCATTGTGCAGGCTTGTTGGCCCATGCTAATGGTTCTTCCGGTCTTCGTCAGTCAAGGCTGGAGACCCCAGGACATCACTGTGTATGTTAATCGTGCAGGGTTCATTTAAAATATACAGCAGCCCCCACCTGGAGCTGTACATTAGCAGCTCGTGTTGCACGGAGGGGGGTGAAATAAATGTCTGAGTGCCTTCAGTGTTTGTTACTGTCTCTTGTAAACATAATCTGACGTAGACACTGCCTCGTCATTTGATTTTCACTTTTATTATCAGTGTGAGTTATTTTTCTCGGAGCGGTTTACCCTCCCCACTTTCCAATTTATTTTATAACTATTAGCCTCTTCCCCCGACCAATCACAACCTCGCAGAATGTAGCTAATGCAATAAACAACTGTGATTACAATGTCCTAATAGCCGTCTGCATTATTTAGCCATTTGGCAGATGTGGTATTTGGTAGTTTTAGGTCGCCAAATCATTTCAGGAGCCAGTAGTTAACTATATCGTTGTTACATGAAGTGACAACCGTTTTTACGTTTATTTATTCGATGCACTTCAGACAGCCTGGTTTTGCACAGGGCCACACAGTGTGATGTGTATGAGCCGTGACCTGAGTTCATAAACCGCACTCAACCCCCGCGCGACCCCTCCGCCTCACATTCCTCTGACTTATGAGTCAAACTTCTAATGCAGGACCCCTTTGGGAGTGGGGTCTGCGGGGGCAAATGCATCAGCGATTTGCTATGCTAACATTTTGCTAGCAATATGAAAACACCTGCTGTGAATGACCCGTGGGGGCGGCGCCGAGGCGAGCGTCTGATCCCTCGGCCCCTCCCTCGTGACTGTTGAATCCAGTGTTCGTGGGGGCCGGGGTCGGCGGATCACCTGCCCGCTGCGTTTGGTCTGGGCAACGGGCACGGAGCACCCGTCACTGTGTTATGCATATATTTATTAATGTCCCTCGCCATCCGTTCTGCAGAGGTCAGAGGAAAGTCGTCTGATGCAGACGTGTGACGTGGTTGGACCTGGAGCCCGCCCAAGGGGTAACTTCAAAGGTCACGGAGGTCAAATCCCAACCCACTCGTTGACTGCCGGTTATCTTGTTATTAGTTGATCCGAGGCCAGCGCATCTACAAAGAGCAGCTCATAATGTTAATGTCACATTTCCTCAGTGGAAAGTGTCAGTCACTCTCCTGCACCATTGGTGAAGTTTCCATGGCATAGGTCCCTGGGCGTATATTCGATTCTCGATGTGTAATGTTGACAGCATGATAACGTAAAAGGAAAGTGCATGGGTGAAATGCGGCGCTGAAAATCCCATCTCACTTCGCACCACTCTTGTTTGGGTTCAAACTTATTGGGCAAGTTCACAAAGCAGGAAATGGTGACTGATCAGGTCCTGCCAGAGTACTTCTACGTTTGGAGGCTCAGTGGAGCAAAGCGTTCACTGCAGTGGTCTGTGTTTGACCTCACCGCCACAACTTTAAATCCCAGCGGGTCCACTCAGCCTTTCATCCTTCTGAGGTTGATAGCTTCACGGAATCATTTCTGCCATTTTTTAGGAATTCTCAAAGGGATACTTTAAGAAAGCAGTGACAGTCGTATAAATGGGCAGGGCACAAGTCTGAAAAAAAGAAGTGGGGGGACTAACCATGTTGGGTAGTAAGCAAGTGAAAGCTTGACGCGTGCCGTCACAGCGCATAATGTCACGACACTTGACATTGCATGTGACATCACAGGAAGTGCCATAACAAGAAGTGAAATCAGATATTAAGACCTCACACATATGTTTATCAGGTATCTCATGAGTACATTTAAGCGCATTATGACATTTAAAAAATGAGATTTTGCATTGGGGTTGTGCCAAAAAAGTAGCCCAATCCTGATGCAAAATCTGGGCCTCAACTCATACATTTATTTTTTTTAAACCCTGCCGCAAAGAAATTGGCAACAAGGAGAAGCATGGTAGTAGATCTGGTCTGCTTAATTGGTTGCAAAGTCTGCATTTTAAAATATTTGATTGGGTTATGGCGTCTGCGGTAAAGGTGGCAAAAGACACACAATTGATGGACGGAATGCAGAACAATTCAAAACATTCACCCCCAGTCAAAAGATCTGGGTTAAATCCATCATTTTTTTGCTCACCATGCCACCCCAGTTTAGGCCTGGCCATATGCAAATCAGTCTTGACCCTGTGCCTCATGGTAACAGTCCAGCCCGAACTGCCAAGCCAGGTCCTCCCTGGACCGGAAACAAGCATCCTAGGACTGGTTTCGGGGTTTCACCCCTCTTCAGCCAGGATAGCTTGATTCCAGTGGCACACTGAGCCCAGGACTCACGTCTGAGCATACCTGGCGCACTTAGGGCGAGAAAGCCAAAGACACACAATTGAGGGACGGAATGCAGAACAAATCAAAACATTCACCCCCAGTCAAGAGATCTGGGTTAAATCCATCATTCTTTTGCTCACCATGCCACCCCAGTTTAGACCTGGCCAGGTGCCCTGTAAATCTCAGGGAATAGTAGTAATGGTGAGATAACTCAGGAGGTTAACGTATTTGTGGGAGAGGTCTATGTTTTGTGAAGTCCCAGATTTGAAGCAAAGTAGTATAGAAGTTTAATGTGTCTCCCGCTAAGCACATCATGTAACATGCAGATGACAGATATTTATTTTATGTAGATGGGTAAGTGGGTTACTGCTTTTAACACAGAGATCCTTATGTTACCTGCATTTCATAAATTGTATCCTTCTAATATAGCACAGTGAAATATGAACATGTGACTCCTACACCCTGTAACCCTGTCACTCATCTTTTACATTGATTTGCACACTTACATGATTTATTGTCAATATATAATGTGTATGTTATGTAAAGAGTTCTGACACCCTGCATTGGGTTGCGTAGTGCTATAAAAGAAATAAAATAGTGCTATTGAAATTGTTATTTGTGTAAATACTGGGACAGACCAATACACCTGACATTCTTACAGTGCGTGCACTTATATACAGGGACTGAACAAAGTCAAAAGCATGCCTCTCTTAAGTACCTGTGCAGAGATAACAAGCTGTGTGCCTTTGTTTCCCCTCCATTGCATTTACATTTAAGTGTGTGGTTCCAGGCCACCTCCAGTCAGGATATTCAGACAAAAAGAGGTCTGATAGCCCCTTAACTTTAGGCCTTTAGCTTCAGTCCAGCTGGAGGTGGAAAGAAAGCCCCCTCACCGCCTTCACGTTGCTGCTGGGAATGGAAAGCAGACAACCTACAGACGCTGCTGAACTGGTCCTGGTGTGTGAAAATGACACCGGTACAAGTGAAACATACTTCTTTGGGGTTCAACGTCTTGGCAGGGTGGACGGCTTCCACCCCCTGAAAATAGAGGGTGGACGCCGTGTGCCTGCGTGTACCCCCGACTTGTGCCCTGCATAATGGGTTCTCCAATGTGAAGTATTAACTCTTGCAGGATGAAAAATCAAGTTCTTTAGCACATACACTTTCTTGTTGCTTCTCCACAGGGAAACTATTATTTTCCGGATCCCCCCCCCCTATTTCAGCCTCATTTGCATATGCAAAGATGCAAAGCCCCTAGAACCTAACGAGCCCTACCTGGCCAATTCAGAAGAAGCTGAAAACACGGATCGGTGGCCAGCTCCCTCCGTTTGCCATACTCTCAGAATTAACTTTTATCAGGTAGTGCTTAGAACCCCTCTGAGACTACAGCACGCTCTAAAAAAGATGAAAAAACATTGTTGATATGGAGTTTCCTTTCCTACACTCACCCTGTAAATTCACACACTCCTACCCCTGAGAGGAGTAATATGAGGGTGTTCAAGGGTAGGAAATGGTGCATAAACTGTTACAGAAAGCCACACCCAGAGACACTCAAACTCACCCTGAGCCTTCAATTGTGAATGCAACAACTCCACTCTGCCCCGAATGTTTGCCTTTGGAGAGTAACAATCAACCAATCCCTAATCTCTGCCAGGGTGTGGGATTCATGGTTGCAGAGTGCCCTTCACGAGCATTTTATGTTCAACTCAGTCAGCTACATTGTTTCATGAATCATAACCTTGATCATTAGTAATTGCACAGCGTCTAGATCAGCTTTAGCACACTTAAACTCTTCTAGCCAAATCCTAAAAAAAATGTCAATCTCCACTTTGAGATTTACTCCCTAGAGGTGCAGATTTACAATTTTTTTTAATTCAGAAATGTTTATGAGTGCACCCAGAAACCTAAAACAGTCAGAGATTTCAAAAAATACTTTTTGAAAAGTTTAGTGAATTCCCTCTTAAGTGCATGCAAAGGCAGCCCTGCATAAGTAGTATTACACAGTGTGTAATTTTGAATATGAAAATTCATATGTGGAATTGCACTTTTATGTTCTTTATCTGCAAAATATTTCTCACCACGGAGAAAACTCTCCCCATAAACGCCCACTAATATCTGGAGTGTCCCCTTCGCCTTCCCACTCTGGGAATGGATCTACGTCTACCTGTGACATGAGTAAATCCTCAGTTTTCCATTGTGAGAATCTTTTCTGTGGAAATTTGTGAAGGTGTTCCCAAACTTTCCAGAGCATCTCCGTCAAGAAATCCTCATTGCCCTCCCCAGACAAAGATTTAGGACCTGATTAAGAGTTTGATGGACCAGTTACTCGTCACTGACCTGACTGACATCCCGTCCGCCGTATTACAAGTGCGTTATATCCTATGCTCCTGATCCGCGCACACAAAGCACTGCACAACACCGGACCCACCTACCTCAACAACCGACTCAGCTTCCACACCCCCACCCGAAGCCTCCGCTCAGCCAACCTCGCCCTCGCCACAGTCCCTCGCATCCGAAAAACCACCGCCGGCGGCAGATCCTTCTCCAACCTCGCCGCCAAGACCTGGAACACTCTCCCCACCATCCTACGACAGACCCAGGACCTGCTGGCCTTCAGAAGACTCCTCAAGACCTGGCTCTTCGACCAGTAGCACCCCCCCCCCCCCCCCTCCCCAGCGCCTTGAGACCCTCTCGGGTATGTAGCGCGCTTTACAAATGCAGTGATTGATTGATTGATTGATTGATTGGCCCTTGTAACAAGTGACGTTTGTGATGCAATAACCTGTCCATCATACTCTAAATCCGGCCGTAGGCATAAATAACATTGCACCACTCTAGGGTAATATAAGGCATGAGAAAATCCATTTACCTTGTAACTCACTTTTTGTGAATAATAAAAGAGAATTTACATTCGTAAGTTGAGCATTTTGCACAAGTTGAGTTTTATTTAACTTTCATGCAGTAATGCCTTTTTGAATTGACCCATCAGTCACTATTTGAAGGAGAAAAGAAACAGACTTTTTTGATAGGAAGCTTGTATTTTTAATGGTTTTAAAGATTATTAAACAACTAAATGTCGCCATATGGTTGCCAAACGCGGACCCATTTGCCTCTCTGGAATATTTGTAGCACAAAAGGAATTTCTTGCATATTATTCATAGCATCTACTCTTGTTATTTGTAAGTGTAAGCTGTATAGAGCAGTAAGGTTGCTGTTTTCTGATGCCTACCTATAAATTGTCCATTTCTCCCTTTCCCATTATTTTCTTTCCTTTTTCATGTTTGATGTCTGTTTTACTAATTTTTATAGTATAGACAGTCTTTATTAGCCTATGGCTTTGTGCATTGCTTATTCAATTATCTTCATTTAGATCAAAGTTTAACCAGGATTGGTTTGCTTATTATTTTATGCTCGTAATATTGTGATGTGTTAAAGCTGATTGTTTTTCAAATAAATTAAACCAATAAAGACAATCATCCAAGAAGCTGGGCAAACAGCATGTTTATCAGGGGTTACAATATGTAAGTTAGGATATAATTCAATTATATACTGCCTTTACACAACCCTGGTTTCTGTAAAAAAGTCCAAAAGCCAAACCCAAACAGCCACCCCTCTCTATAGTCTCTAAATAGCTGAGCTTGGCTTCTTTTCTAAATCTCAAGTGGTGCTCTAGCACTTGAGCAGTAGGGGGCAGACACTCCCTAAAGAGGCACCAGGAAGCACTAAGTCAGTGGTCTCCAAACTTTTTAATGCCACGCTCCCCCAGTGAAAAAAAAATCATCGCCCCCTCCCCTCAAAAGTGTGCACTATTAATCTATTAAACTTGCAATGTTGAAATATGACTTGACTTATTTAAACATTGTAGTTGAGTTTTGTTACCGTTTTAAAAATGCAGGTAAATACATGATTGCCTAACATGCTATTCTGGTCAGTCAGGCCTTACTAACATGTAAAAGTATCCACAGTGTGATGATTACAAGTGGGGGTGGGGGTTTTGAAGAATATTTGGAGTGCCTTCCTTTTTGACACCTTCTCCCAGCCAGGATATAAATGGCAAAATATGTTAGTGATGGCACACTACAGAGCGCTCAAAACAAAGCACTGTTATCAGCATAATGCTTCTTTTGGCCAGAGCCTGGCACCCCTTGTATCACTAGGGGGCCCACCCCCAATTTGAAGACCCCTGCACTAAGGTGGCCCCTCAGAAGGACCGAAAGTCGTTCTTTTATTCATACCTGTATTGACTGGATGGTCAGCCAGCTCACTCACATGAGATGAAACATCTCTTGAACCCGGGATCATAACTGTCAGGTGGTCCTGTGTCATGTGTGATACTTTTTATGTATTGTATTGTACCTTTGTCTGAAATTTTGAAAATTATATACACATCATTGTTTTTCAATGTAGATATGTATACAATCAATATGTCTTTTTCAATCTACATATAATAAAAATCAAATATGTTTTTATAACTATTGTGTACACTGAGTTCCCTTTCATATAGGTTATGATTGTGCTTAATATTATATAGTTGTTTATTCTATACTGCCTAGGGTGTTTAGATTCATATTTGCTATTTGCCCTGCCCTAGGAGACTTTAAGTTTCAGCAGGGGTTCCTTTATATACGCAATGTGTGATACTTTGTACATAATAAATTCCCAGAGTCACCGCACTACTGTTTTAATACCGTACAGTTGCACACCTTGTTAAAATTAATTAGACAACTGTAATAGTTTTTAAATCACATTCACTATTCACGGGCCCCCACTTAGCTTAGAAGTGCATCCCTGAAGTCAGGTGTATTCCCACCGTCTATCAAACCAAGTTTTTAGAGGGCGAGGACGGCCGATGATGAAGCATGACACCAGGTGGTGTGTGAGGCCAGTCCTTCACTTTTTGTGAGATGTCAACACTCACAGTATGACTTTGATTTCTTGAGCACTACTGGTCATTCTTATCTGGGAGCAACCCCATCTGTGTGTAACATACTTTGTACAAGATCATTCTTTTGAGCCAATACAGCCTTGCTTTCTGGGACTTGTGGTTTGGTATTTAACGCTGTTGACTTGCTGCTCAGAAATCTCCGAGTGCAAAGTGTGGTTGCCTAAAAGGTCATTACTAGATAGATGTGTCGAACATAAAAGTAACCTCTTGACAGTTACTGTATAGGAATGTATCTCCAGAGACCATGGGAAGAAAAATAATAATTTCCTGATGTTTAGCAGTAGCAGATGTTGGAAAGAGTGCAGCGAAGGGCTGTGCCACCCAAACTGTGAATGAGACTCTTGGATTGCAAAGATCCTGATGAGGCCACACCCTGAATGATTAAGAGGGGCATTTTTCACAGATTACATTCATTGCACTGGTGTCTGAGCAATTTTGCACTCATGGTCATGCAATATTTCACCTACATTTAGCTTGTAATACCATTTAAGTTAGCAGTTATTCACATTATAGGAATCCTCTTTAAGTGGTGGGTATTTCAGCTGATTAAGTGTTTCGGTGCTTTGCTGAATATTTACCATTTTCCCTCGCTTGCTGTTTGTTTGTCTTCTATCTCCTTGCAACTTTTTCCTCAATTACCACTTCTTTATCATTCAGTGGTTAATCTCTTTGTTACTGCTTCATCATCACAATGCCATCGCTTTTATATTTATCTTGTTTCTTTCACCATATCTTTTATTGAAATAATTACTTCCATTATTTTATTTTTTATTGATGCTACCTATTCTCAAGCCCCTTAACTTCTTATACTTAACCTTTACCCTTAACCCTTACACGTAATCCCTTAACCCTTACCCCTTACCCATAACTCCTTAGTTTTACCTTTAACATTAACCCCTTCTTCCATTGTTGACCTGCCTTTACCCCTTACTCATAAGAATTATTCCCATCCTTAACCCTTTCACATGTTCCTTAAGCCCTCACCTCCTCATGCCCTCTTTTACTTCATACCTTATCTTTACATATAACACTTTATGTCCCCTTATCCTCAACTCCATTCTCTTACCCTCTTACCATTATCCTATTGCCCTCTTGCAAATGATTTATTGCCTTTAATCCCTTACCTTTGAATTTAATCCTGTATCCATAATCCCTTATCCACTTAGATTTAGCCACTTATTCTTGCCCAGAACCCCTAATGTGTCAAAGTAACACTTAAGCATTAAACCCTTACCTCTTTGCCCCTAATCCATAATCCCTTACCATTGGAATTTTATCCTTAAACCTTACCCATAACACCTAGTCCTCAACTCCCGTCCCCTTAAGCCTGAGTCACAGCCCCTGAACATCTTATCTTTACCCTTAAACCCTCACCCTAAACCCCTTAGCTTTTACCGCTTATCGTAACCATTAATCCCCTAACTTTATTTCCTTACCACTCTAACTTTAACCTGTCCCCCAAACTATCCTTATAAATAGCATCCTGATAATATTATCTATGTTTTCATTGTATGATTCACAATAAAATGACAAAAGATGAGTTGGTGTATGATGTAACTGTAGTCCGCAAGGAAAAGCCCACAAGTAAATTGTATGACAATGAAATGAAAGGAAACAAACAATAAATTCTAATTTTGTTTAATGTAGGAAAATGATCACCTCCATTTTGTGGACTGATGCCTCTGTTCTTTTGGCTCAGGTCACTGGGACTCTGCTCACCAGGTCCTAGTGCATGTGCTGTGACCACTGAGACATATCGAAATTGGAAATACACCTAATTGGTGTAATTAGGTTAGCTATAAGTCCCTAGTATAAGGTACAAAGCATACTCAGCGCTTGTAAGTTAAATGCCATTGGCAAAGTCAGGGCTTGTAAGTTAAATGCCATTGGCAACCTGCAGCACCCAATGTGCCACCCTCTACAGTGACAGGACTACAATAGTAGTTTGGCTATTGTAGTTTTAAAACGGCAAATTTGACCTATCAAAATAACCCATTTTGTCAGGTCTAAACTTTCCTTGTAAATATTAATAAGTCACCCCTAAGTAGGCCTAACTACACATAAGGCAGGGTGCATGATATTTAAAAGTAGGGCATGTACAATTGTAATGTTAAACATGTCCTTGCAGTAAAAAGGACCGAAAAGCTATTTTCGTTGTATCAGGATTGGCAATTTCATAGGAGAGCATTGGTATACAACATTACATTTAATAATGTTATCTCTAGGAAACAGCTACAAATGTAATTCTTGGAAGTTTAGAAACATTTTTTTAGAAGCCTAAATCACTATTGAAGTTGGACTTGTAATACATATTTTGGAAAAGGTACTTTATAAAAGTTATCTTTTCCCTGCCTAAGGCCTCTGGAGGGCCATTTGCATGAGCTCCAACTGTTATCTGACAGTCGCATAGCCCGTAGATAAGGTGTGAAAATTGCTCCCAGAGCAGAACAAATGCCTTAGCTGTGGGATGGTGTTATGTTATTCTGGCAGGATGTCCATCTGGGCTGTGTCTAGGAATTTTATTAACTTTAAAGAGGCCTACACTATCATAGGCAACTGTTAGCTGGCACATGGGCAGGGCCCTTCTTTGTTCCCCCAGTCAGATGGGCACCATTCCAAATGGGAAAGAAGCTGCCTCAGAACTAGTTTGAAGTGACCACAGAGGCATTTATGCTAATTTCCCTGGCCAAACCTCTGCAGTGGGCACTCATGCTCTGTAGAAGGGGAGTAGGTTTCTGCCATGTTGAACTTAGGTAGAGAGGTACAGTGTGGGATTCTTTACTGTTAGGTAAACAGAAACTGCTGCAAAAGTGGATAGGGTTACTCCTGGGAACTTTTTCCCTATTGGTCAAGTAGGGTCCAAGAGTATCCACCACTCATAAGCTAATGCCAAGCATAATTGTGACATCTCTGGGTAACTCTTTCAGAACACTACTGGACCTGTACAAGATAGATGAAGGAGGAGACCTGAAAGGCTGGAACTGCTCACACTAATACCCAGTACAAAGAAGTGGATTCCAAGCATTGATTGGCTGACCTCCTGTTAAGCTACGTGGCTACAAAAAGCTGCAAAAAGCGACTTTTTTATGAAGAGCCCAGCTGCCTATTTCCGACTGAACCTGCCCTGGTACCTGCGGTGGATTCTGCTTGAGTGAGTCTTGACCTTTAAGTGCTGTTGCTGAGGTCCTGGGTCCATTCCTGTGTTGAAGTGTACTCCTCTTAATATCCCGAAAAAAAACTGGGACTTAGAAACTTTTTGTCTCCAAAGACCTCCAGAGATCTAGGGCACACCTGCCACAACATTCTGACAAAGGTGTGTTGCCGCTGGGCCAAAGATTCAAGTAGCTCCTCCTTGGAGCTTTTCTGCAGCAGCAAATCTGGACATCGTTTACAGTGTATCCAGCTCCGTGGCTCCTTGTTTGACTACAGCTTGCAGACTTGCCCTACTGGAGAAATCCTAGCTCCAAAAAAGCCTAGCCTACTCTCTTGCCCTGCTAAGGAGTTTTGACTTCTATTTGTCAGTAGGTAAACTTCCAACAGAGTCAAGCCTGTTTTCTGTATCCGACCCCGCGCCATCCATTTTGGCACTATTTTTTTGAAAACTATAAAAATCCATATCTCAGGTTACCCTTGCTAAATGTTTGTCATTTTGGTGTCATTCTTTAGTTATGAGCTTATTTTTATAAATTGGAATGGGATTTGTATTGTCTTGTGTTATCAACTCATTAACTGTTTTAGTACATCTAAATACTTTACTAAGGGCTAGATGTAGGTAAATCTGAAATACAGATTTCTTAATAGCGAATTTTACCGATTCGCTATTAAGAAATCGGTATTTCCTATGTAGGTAAAGATTCGGTAAAAAATACAGAATCCTTAATATTCCTTATTACCGAATCGGTAATTGAGATTCGGTAATAATGAATACCTACCCATTCATTTCTATGGGTTGGAGGCCTATAGGAATGAATGTGTAGACACTCACTATTAGCGATTCGGTATTACCGAATCGCTAATAGCGGGAGCACTTTCAAGGGGGTCAGGGTGTCAAAAGGACACCCTGTTGCACCCCTGAAATGTGCATGTGTGCACATGTGGCGCACATACATGCCCTAGGGGCATGAATGTGTGCCACATGGACCTTAACAAAAAACAAAAAAGTGTTTTTCTAAAGGAAATCGGTAATTACCACCAACTTGGAGTTGGTGGTAATTACCGATTTCTTAAGGCTCAAAAGCACTCTTTAATGTGCTTCCTACATTGCATTTAAGGAATCGGTACTACTGATTCCTTAAATGCAAGAGCAATAAGGAATCGGTATTTACCGATTCCTTATTTACCGATTCCTTACCTACATTAGGAATGGCTAAATAACGGTCAGTAACGCTGAAATTTACCGAATTTCGGCCTTACCGACCGGTATTTAGCCACCTACATCTGGCCCATATTTTCTTAAGGTAAGCCTGTCTGATCTGTGGCATTGCTACCAAGGTTTTAGCTCAGGGTTAAATGATTGAACCTATACTGGACCTAATAAGAATAGTGAAATCTTTACTTAACCCACTTTCTAACATTTTCACTTTGAAATTGACTTTCTCACTCATGTGCAGAGATAACACATCTGCAGAAGCAAACTACGCAGCCACTTAGGGCAGCAGGTTAAGTCGAGTGACAAATTTCAGGAAAACAAATTAGATTTCCAAAAATCAAATAAAAAGGTTGGAAAGTATTGATTGTAAGGCTGTTTTGAGGCACTAGTAGCTGTCAGCTAGTAAAAGGCTGTCCCTGCTCTTTGGAAGTGGCATGCAGAATGTCTCACCTCAGACATGTTCTGCAAGAATCTAGTTTTCCCTGCCTAGCTTAACTGGGTACTTTGCATTAGTTTGTCGCGGTAATCAGCCACGGCAGAGGAGCTGGAAGAATTGTGATTATCTGATCACTTGAGAAAGGGAATAAATGAGTGTTGTAGCTTACTTCTGTATACTGTTAAACTCCTGTCAAGAACAAAGAATGTAACTTATTATGGTTTCTCAGTTTAGAGACACTTTAATATTATGATTGAACATGCATTGGCAAAGCCAGCAGGTCTGGCCTTTAGGGCCTACTATGTGGAAGGATACAAGTCAGCCAATCAAAAGGATCGTAAATAGGTTATGTTGCAAGGGAGGGGCAAACAAAAAGAGAAGGCAAGTCATTGAATAAGAAACAAGCAAATGAGAATGACAATAAAGTCAATCAATGGTAAGCAGTGAGCAGGTTGTAAATCCATTTTAAGTTCAGAATAAGTCTTGCACAACCAAAAAAGCTTGCACTGTCTATTAGACGAGACCTAAAACATATTTTCTTTATGTTTATCTAGCACATACACTGAACTGTGACAGACTAGTTACAAAAAGCTGTTGCTTATTTGAAAAAACTTTATTATAAGTTTGCTTTCACATATAGTCATTACTTATATAACAATGGGTAAGCCTAGAACATGTGCATGAATTGCTTCCGTTCTTTCCAATCAATGCAGAACCACACAAATGCATCTTTTTACTGTGCCACAGTGGGCTTAGTAAGTTGAGCACTCAATTCACACATTTGGTCGACTTGTAGGTCACAAGCTGAATTCCTGCTAAACCAATACAAGCTTTCATCTTTCCAAGATCCAAAAATTGAGTAACTTTAAATTAAGGACCAGTAAGATGTTTTCTTTGCAGCACCTAAGGCCCGATTTACTAAGGGTCATGTTATAACGTAGACTGTGCTTCAGCATACCAACTGTATTACGACAATCTGGTCTTTTGTGATGCGGTTGATGTACTAAGCAATCACATCGCAAAATAGATGCACAGGAGGTCGCAAAATCTCCTACCAAACTAATATTAGTTATACAGAGGCATTCTGCTCTGCGATGTGAATGGAGGCATGCAACGAACAGCAGAACTCAGTTCAAGAGTTCGAATTCCTAGCAGGAAAACGTTTTTTTATAAGGGAGAGGAGTTAAATTTTAAAAACTCACTTCCTCCTAGTAATGACATCATGCAAAGCATGCATTTCATCATTGTGACTGTCCTCGAGGGTGGCGGACACAATTCCAAAAGAGGAAGCTTCCTCATAGGGCCATTGAAAGTGATAGCGGTTAACTCCATAGAATTCCTCCAGGAAGTCTAAAGATGTTTGACGATGACGCATTTTTTGACCCTGAACCCTTGGTTTAAAGGGTAAGACTCACTCGAGTGAAGCACCGTCCCTGACACCCTTGCCTACAATCTAAGGTGCTTGAGAAGAATATAGTGCTCCACCTAGCCGTAAGTACTAGATAGGATGAGGAGTATTAGGTCTGTTGCTTGGTCATAGTCCCTGGCAATGCACAGATAATCATGGGTGCAGACTGTGTGGCAAGTTAGATAATGGTTTGATTGTTGAAAACTGGACTGGTGGTCTTAGAAGTTGTAATGTACTTCGATGTCCCCTTATAATTGTTAGTATTCCTCCTTCTTAATGACCATCTTGCTCTGAAAAGGAGAGTTGTGGATTAGATTGTATCTTGTCAGATAGTAAGGGATTGACAGGCATTTTTTTCAGCAGCAGATTATTCACTGCATTTTCCACGGATCTAGGACATTTTCCTTGAAAAGAAAGTGTCGAACATTTGCTGAAATATTTGGAGCAAGCATTGCTAAGCTCTTGTTTGTTTATTTTTTTATTGTAGCATTTCCAAACAATTATTACACATTAATAAAATTAAAATAACAAAGAATACTATTAAAATAACAGATGAATAAAAGAATTGTTAACAGATGATGGATAAAACAGAATAAGTAACGCTTCAGAGTGAATCTGAGTATTAGGCTAGAAAGATAGGTCTTAGAAATAGATTTTGATAAAATGATAGTCAAGGACGAAAAAAAACAATGATTCAAGACTTTGTTATTAACACTCCAGAAATGGTAACCTTGATGCATTTTCCATCTATTACTAGGGAACTCAATATTTTTGCATATAGGAAGATTTCCAAACTTAACATTCATATCAAATCTTCTGACATTGGACTAAGATTATAATTCAGATACATTGAATTTCTGTCATACTTACAAATTTACAATTCAACTCCAATCTTTAAATAGCTACATAATGTAAAAAGAAAATTAAAAAGCATTTTTGTTCTGTATTTAGTATGGACATGTTTGAGTCCTGTATAATGGTTTAACCTCTGGAAATTAATAAAATGTCTTGTTAAAAAAACATGACCTTAACTTTAAACATCCTGTTTAAAAAGATTTTTAGGTCATCATTTTTACCAAATTAGTTTAACTTAAAACATACTTTTTAGTTATATCTCAAGGTTTTAAACAAAAGGACACCAATTTGGTAAACAAGTATTTTCCCTTTGCATCACTTGAAATTTCATTCAATATTTGCTTTTTCAAAATTAATCCAGGAGCTTTAAAAAGATTATTGCTGTCAATTCTATATCAAAACTTAAAATTTCACCTGGGGTCAAATGTCCTATGTCAAAGTATACCTTCCACAAGTGCTATTCTACTTTCATGAATTTTTCATTCTAAGCAAAAGGATGTACATAAAAGGGATGACCAGAATTCTGGCAGTATAAACTTTTATTAGCGTGGAAATATTACTTTTACCTTGGGCCTTAAAAAATTACAGGACGTCCAGGCAGACAAAACTAGATTTTGCTAGTTGGATTTTACAATGAATGGCTGGGCCTAGATAACTCATTAATCATACTAACTCCAAGGTAAACATAAAGTTTTGAACAATCTAAAACCATTTATGATTTATATAAAAAATGTCCGTTGAACTGACAATTCATGAACCCCCATGATCATTATTTTAGCTTTATTTTCATTGACGATAAATTATCTGTATCCACAAAATGCTCTGCCGGGTGCACTTTCTCGCCCCCTGAACACTCTTTCTTTTCAATATAAGGACAGGGGTAAAACCCTCCACTTTGCTCGAGAACAAAGCACAATTAAATATGAATCACAGAGAATTATGATCTTCCCATATTACAACAGACTGGTAAAGCAACAAAGAAAATACTTTGAAGAGGCCAAACGAAAATTGAGAGTTATGAACATCCACTATATACTCCTTTACCCAGCTAAGCTAAATCCCCGGTTCCAATCCTGGACATTTTTCTTTGAAAGACCATAGGCAGTTTGGAAGTGGGTGGAAAAGAGACATAATACCAGGCTAGATAGAAACTTAGCCCTTAACGCTGAGTCGGTGATTGACGCCTCAGCCTCAACACCAAGGGAGAACCGCTCCTACTGTTGCAACAGGAGCCACAGAGCTCCTGACACTCCACCTCAGCAGAAACCAGATCAGGATGATGCCCCCCATGATGCTGAGTCTGGCAGATCCAGATAGGAAACATCTCCATGGTTGCTGATGAACCCAACTGAATACGGGGAAATAGCATAATGTCATTAAGGAGGGTGAAGCTTTCAATTAGGTGGAGGAGACGGGAGGGCATGGTAGTATAGTGCACAGTACTTCCCTCTATACAACTAATCTCCCAATGGTAGTCACTCACTTTGTTTTTAGGTTCTGTTTCAGATTGGGGTAGTTGGGATATGCAACAAGGAGATCATGTGGTTCTTCCACCCAGTTGACAATAGTTTCTGCAGTCATCCAGGACAGATACTTCATGTTCTTGAAGTTTAGGGTGCGGCATGGGGTTTGGTTCTAGAAGTTTTAGATAAAATACCTGGCAGCCCATAATGCATGTCAGTGCGCTAAACAAGGGTCACCATATCATCATATATTTTTCCTGCTTTGTCTGAGCTAACTACAATCAATCAATCAGGGGGTTTATAAAGCGCGCTACTCACCCGTGAGGGTCTCAAGGCGCTGTGGGGGGGGGGGGGTGCAGCTCCGGATCAGTCAAAGAGCCAGGTCTTGAGGTCCCTCCTGAACGTGTGCAGAGTCGGGGAGCATCTGATGTTCACAGGGAGCTCGTTCCAGGTCTTGGCTGCGATGACGGGAGAAGGCCCTCCCGCCGGTTCTGTTTCTACGGATGCAGGGAATCTCTGCTAGGGCGAGGTCGGCAGAGCGGAGGTTCCTCTTGGGTACGTGGAAGGATACTCTCTCGTTGAGGTGTTTGGGTCTGATGTTGTGGAGGAATTTGTATGCGTGGGTGAGGAGTTTGAAGGTGACCCTGTTGTCGACGGGGAGCCAGTGGAGGTCTCATAGGTGTTGGGTCATGTGTTCGTGACGCGGCGTTCTGGATGGTTTGGTGTTTGTGTAGAAGAGTTCTGTTGATTCCGGCATATAGGGCGTTGCTGTAGTCCAGTCTGCTGGTTATGAATGTGTGGGTGACGGTCTTTCTGCAGTCGGGGGGATTCATTTGAAGGTCTTACGGAGGATGTGCAGGCAGATTAAACTAGAGGAGGCGACGGAGTTAACCTGGTGGTTCATGGAGAGAGCAGAGTCGAGGATGAGGCCGAGGCTTTGTGGGTGGTCTGTAGGGGTGGAGGATTCCCAAGGGAGTAGGGCCACCAGGTGTTGTCCCAGGCGGAGGTGCAGGGTCCGAGGATGAGGACATCGGTCTTCTCTGAGTTGAGCTTCAGGCAGCTGTCCTTCATTCAGGCTGCCATGTTCTTCATTCCTTCCTGGAAGCAGAGTGTGGTGTCCTCTGGGTTCTTCGTGAGTGAGAGGATGAGCTGGGTGTCGTCGGCATAGGATACAATGCTGAGCCTATGCTGTCTAACAATGGCGGCGAGGGGGGCCATGTAGATGTTGAAGAGTGTGGGGCTGAGCGATGATTCTTGGGGTACTTCGCAGATAATATCGGTGGGTTAGGAGAGGAAGGGGGGGGGTCTGATCCTCTGGGTTCTGCCGCAAAGGAAGGATTGGATCCAGTTGAGGGCGGCTCCTTGTATCCCTGCGTCGTGAAGTCTGGCTGTGAGCGTGCGATGTGAAACAGTGTCGAAGGCTGCGGAGATGTCTAGGAGAATGAGGGCCGCAGTGTGTCCCTGGTTGAGTAGCATACGGATGTCGTCAGTGGCGCCGAGGA
The DNA here is from genome assembly GCF_964204655.1 of Triturus cristatus. Classification (NCBI taxonomy): domain Eukaryota; kingdom Metazoa; phylum Chordata; class Amphibia; order Caudata; family Salamandridae; genus Triturus; species Triturus cristatus. Next base: position 334,942,462 of record NC_140591.1, on the reverse strand, counting down.
GGGCGGTCTTGGTGCTATGGTTGCTGCAGAATCCAGACTGGGAGGCGTCTAGTATGGAGTTCTCTTCGATGAAGGTGGTCAGCTGGGCGTTTACGAGTCTCTCGGTGACTTTGGCTTCGAAGGGGAGGAGAGAGATGGGCCGGTAGTTTTTCAGGTCTGTTGGGTCGGCTGTGAGTTTCTTGAGGAGGGGTTTAACCTCCGTCCGCTTCCAGTCGTCTGGGAAGATACCGGATCTGAAGGAGGTGTAGATGGTCCATCCTAGTTCCTACGACCCATCATTTAGGCAGGGTGGATTGCAAAATTTTGCTTGCAATGTGAATGGCCTACTTCACAAAATTAAAAGGGGTGGTCCATAAAACAGCCAATTGACTCAACTCAGACATACACCTCAAGTAGGAAATCATCTTGTGGGCAATAAATGTCAATTCCTTGCCTGTTATAGTGTTTCCTGACTGTTCTGCATGGGCTTTGCTAGAGGGTCGAGACAGTCATACCAATCTGCAGTCATTTTCCTCTTAATGTATCATGAGTGTGGCATGATAATTTGAACAGGGTTGTGGCTGTCACAGCTTTGTTGTATGGGAAACCTTTGTCTTTGATAATTGTCTACATGCCCCCTCCTTTGGCAGCTTGATTCCTGGAGTCCATAGGTAGACTGTTGACTCTGAAAACGCCGAGGCTTTGGGTCCTGGGAGGAGATCTAAACAGGGTGGTTGACTGGCATAGGACAGATCGTGGGGTGTTGGGGGCTGTCACCTTTCAGTTTACCAAATTTCTAGACACATTGGGGGTGACTGATGTCTGGCATGTGTTTCATCCACATGAGCGATGCTTCATTTACTACTCAGGGTGCATATGTCTTTCTACCAGCTTGATTACTTCCTGAGGCCAAATTCAAAGACCATAGATTTGCTGACACCTGCATACTGGCTCATGGTCTTTCAAGTCTCTCACCAGTAGAAGTGACGATGAGGATGGGTCCAAGACAAGGTCTGAAGGTGCCATTTTTAACAATATTTACCCATGGGTCCCTGGGCACGAGAACTATTCATATATACAATTATATCAAAAGGTCCTCTAATAGTTCCCTGTTCCATGCTAAACAAGGTAGCCCTCCATATATGTAATATTTGAGAACTGATATGTTATTAAAGTATACATACAAAGGGTCTTCATCTATCGGAACAGGCTTTTCTTTGCTCAGATTGATAGCTATACTAAACCAGATGTCACATAAATTACTACCTACATGGAATGCCAAAATCTTTCTTCTTGAGTTTCTCTTTAAGTTATTTTGAAGTATCTTTTTTCTTAAAAAAATATTTTATTATTGGCCAAGCTTAACAGAGTCACAATAAGTAATTGTAAAGATATCAGGTACCTAAAGAAAGTCTGAAAAAGAGGCAGATTTACTCATGTTTGAACCAATAAAATTGATAAAGTATTGAGTAAGCCTGTCTTTTTTGTCTTCTCCAGGAACACTGTTCAATGTGCACATGTATGATTAGAATGGCATCTTTAGATAGTTTGGGAAGATTGTTTGTTAATTGTGCTATAAGTCGACATTTCCATTGACAGGTTTAACTGAGAATGATGACCCCATTCTGTGGACTTTGTTTCGAGTTTAGTTTTAGATTTACACCCTGTATGTGCGCTGAATATGTTCAACGAACAGCGATCTCTGCTTCTCCAAAAAACTTTACCAATTTGACTGTCTTCAATCTAAGCATTGGTTAGGGTTACATTTAATTCCTAGGCCTAGGTTATCAGTCTTATCTCTCTTATCAGTATACCTATTAGGAAGATATGGAGAAGGTAAATCCCTGGGAATTTTTGAAAAACTATTGTTGTATTCGGAACCAGTAATTCAAGTATTAAAATCATCCACTACAATAAGAGGAGTTTTTAGATAATCTTGACATTGCTTTAGTAAATCTCCAATTCCATATTAATGATACATGTAGGAGAAGAGTAAACATTACAAAGTAAGAATGCACCACAAAAGCATTAGATTACTTACAGGAAAAATAAATACAGTGGCAAATTTGTGAATTAGAGCCAAATTTTATTCCAACCAATTTATATTATTATATTATATTAGCACGCAACAATATACAAATCCTCTCTTGGTCCTTGGAGATGGCAAAGCATGGCTGGAAAATACTCCAGAAAGATGTTCAAAATCCCTTACAATTTATGGTTCTTGCAGACAGGTGGAAAATTAATCAGAAAAGATAAAAATAAAATCATCCATTTTCAAGCAACATGCCTGCTCAGCAGTATTCCAACTATGTAAATGCCAATCTGCATTAGGAACAATTTGTTGGAATGAGTGAATTCAAAACCTTTGATAACTATGACATATTCTTTTTTTCAAACTCAATCTCTTATTTACTTTATTCGTTCTTTAGTATTACGATCAAATTTGCAGGGAAGATAGTTTTAATACTTTGGTGGATTCTTTGAGTCTTCATTTTAAGATATTAAACTAAGATATTAAACAATTCTTGACTGATGGGGCAATGCGTGCAGCAATACCCATTTAATGAAGATGGTTGCTCTTCTTCCATACCAATCGCACTAGTATTGGAGAATAAACATGAGCTAGTGACACATGAGAGTGGTCATCACTATTATTTTAACATAGCACATTCTACAAATTCAATGTCCTTTGAGGAAATAAGTTGTAGTTGATAGACAGAATGGAAAATACTGAGTATAGTTTGGCGGCTTAAATAATGTTTCTTTCCAGAAGCAGGAAAGAGATCAATAAATAGAAGTGTGCAACATCCTTCAGGGACTGGAAGAATCTCATTAGGAAGAGATGGATTTTCATCTAAATTACTATTACTGATTAAAATATGTAGCTCAAAAAATGAAGCATCAGAATTTAACACACATTTTTCCACTTTATTATTCTTCGAGGATAAAAGTTTGCTGTCATTGGTACATCAGGTCAAATATGAATACAATAAACAATTATTTGGAAATCTGATTTTCTTCGGTGTTTTATTCATTATTTTGCAAGTTTTATTTTCTTATTACACTTCACCAAAGAAGAAGAAGTTTCCTTTACATTACATGGTTTATTTATTTTCCTTCTTTTCTTTTTATTCTTATTTGTAGCTTCCAATGATTTTGAATAAGCCAAATGATTAGGATCCGGTTCCATATGCATTGTTTTAACATATATAACATAATCAGTGTTTGACATGAGTTGTTCTGAAGAGCTATTAACTTCGAATGCATTGGTGGTTAGAACATAATTTTGATTAGCATGTTTGATAAGTCAGGAAAGAATAGGCTGAACTCAAATCATCGTAATTGAGATTATAGGTTCTACTATTTGAGGTTGTGGGAAGTTACCTTCGGAAAGACTTAGGGGTCTATTAGCATGGCGGCCGGAAAATCACTCCAACCGCCATGATAGCGGGAAAACACCGCCCGCCAGGACCGCGGGAAAACCGCTGGTCCAATTATTATGCTCCGCAGTGGAAATCCGACCGAGGCGGTCGGATAGTGGTGGTTAACATTGTGCCGGGCAGTGCTGCCAGCAGCACCGCCGCGATGTCCAAACAAGCATGTCCTGCATGTCCCTGCACTGTGTTGCAGGCACTACACAGTGCCTGCCACCTGGTACAGGGACATGTAGGAGGGTTACCAAGTACCCCCACAGCCCCCCAACACATTGGGGGTCCGCAATGGACCCCCGGATACACCGCCGGCATCATAATCGTGCCGGCGATGCTTGGCCCTGATCCGCCACAATTGTAGTGGTCCAGCTCTGCACGCCAGGCAGGCGGGCGTAATGCAACTGGCGAAAAAGTGTCGGGCGGAAAATCACACTGCTGCGGTCACGACCACAATGCTAATCGGACCGGCGATGTTCAGGGCTTCGATGGCGGGCAGATGTCCGCTGCCGATCTGGCGGTTGCTATCGCCCGCCCGGCTGTGGACATCCGCCCTCCATCCTAATGGACCCCTAAGTGTTGCATTCTAAAATGAAAGAATATTTCATCAGTATTTGGTCCGAATCAAAATTGATTTTTGTTTCAATATTTGAAATGTCATTGTTACTTAAATTGCGTAACCGTTGAACTAGTGGAGACTGTGCAATACTAAAATCACTTACTTGACGACTTTGAGCTCACATTTTTGCCCTAGTAGTTGTCTTAGAGAAAAACATGATTTTAACATCAGCAATAAGACCTCTTTTGTAATGACATTATTGACGTCTTCAGAAAGCTTAGAGACAAAATGATGAGAAAAGTTCTTCTTCTTTCCCATGAGCACTGGGAAATAGACTGCATCTGTTGGGAAGTTTTAACTGCCTTGTCTATACCACTTGTCTCTCAGGCTGGGTATAAATATGGCGTAGCACAAAATAAATAATTATAAGTTACCACCTAACATCCATTGCGCAAAAAAATTACTGCAGCCTGTGGTGATGCAGTGCCTCCAATATAGTGGATTCGAAGTTGTCGGGTGCAACATATGAAGGCCAACAACTCTGCAAGCGGGAGCTCCATAAGGTGGTAACGCTTCAATGCTGCGACTTCCATTTATGCCCCACATTCTGTGATCCCGCTGGTTGGTGAGTAGCATTGTTGGAGTCGTGTTTTAAAAATGCACATTTTTAAAAGCCGGTTTAAATTGCATGAAACCTTGACCATCACTAAAACCTGGAACATTGCTCAAACAAAAGTGGTGCATGCTGCTATAAGCTGCATACTGCCAGCTTAGTAAATGGTGCCTGAGTACTGTGGGGCTCATTTACAAGCCACTTGCGCCGCCGGTGTGTCACGATGCGTAGAGCACCGGCAGCTCAACCTGTTGCATGGTATTTACAAGCACACGCAAAGCCACCCTGCATGCCTTTACTTTTGCTTGTAAATATTGCCCCGTTTCACACAACACTTTGTTTGTTAGGGGTGTGACATGAGTGTTGCTGTGGGTGTTTCCACGCAACACACATGTCCACTGATGCATTTCCAGATTTACGAGCAATCATAAACCTGTAAATGCGTCTTTTTCCTCTTTCAATGCGTGCTGCATTCTACAGCACACATTTGAAGAGGAACTCCCCTCAATTGATTGTTTTTGTGCAGGAAGGGTGCCCTTCCTGCACAAAAACAATATCCCCGCGATACAGGCATCCTTGCACCATGGTGCAAGGGTATCTGCACCAGCGCATGCAGCAGTTTGTGCACCAGCGCAGGGGAAAGCACAGAGATGCGACATATTGTTGTAAATATATCTCATCCCTGTGCCTTAAAACTAACGCAGCGCAGCAAAATGACTTGCGACACCGCGCTGTGTTAGTTTCTCAGTAAATAGGGCCCTGTGTGTGCAGTGTGCCACATCAGAGAGCACCCTCGCCAATGAATGCACACTAGGCTTGCAGAAAGATGGTGTGTATGCATCCCCCAGCACGTAGCCTTCAAGTACAGTCCTGTTTGAAAAGACGGATGGCCACTGACATTGACCTCTCTGCCTGCCCTTCACATAGGTCTGGTCGTCCTTCCAGATTAATGTGAGCGTTTCCAGTGTTCAGACAAGCAAGAAATGGCAGTGTCTTTTGAAGGCTTTACCTGCATTGGTTTCTATATAAACACGTCATCGGTTTCAAAATGCGGCTATAGCAGGTTGAACACACAGCAAGGCAGAGACAGAGACTCAGGGGCGTAGCTGCCATTTGTGCAGCAGGTGCAGTAGCACCGGGGCCCAGAGCTCAGAGGGGTCCATTGGACTCTGCTAATAGCTGCATTTACTCCCCCAACAGCAGTCAAAGTGGCCATTTTCCTAGCTTGCAGCAGGGCCCATGGCACGCTTGCTATTCAATTGCAAGAACTTTTAAAATCTGATCAGAACATCTCGGTCTGCAGTCGAGGCATGCTGAGGACTGCCTGCACTTGAGCCCGTGAGGCTTCACTGGTCACCCATATGTCCCCTCCAGTAAGGGTTTTGATCATAAGAATTGGCTATATTGGCAAATGTGGAGCTATCACCTGTATAATGTTCAGAAGCACAGAACACTAGTTTGAGGTTGTCTTGTGGAATGTTCTCCAATTTGCATTATATAGGCTGGTACTCTTGATGAGCAGCAAATTGAGATTCAAGTGAGATTGCTGGCACAATCAGCTCACAAAAGGAGGTTTGTATAAGAACTCACTCACTCGCTGTCTCATCCACCCACACTTTTCACTTATTCCTCACCCAATTTCTCACTGGCTCTTTCACTCACTCACTCACTCACTTACTCACTCACTCATTAGTTTTTTTTCATCAAAGCTACAACACCTATACCTGCACTTATTTTCCATGTCTAGCTGCCGGTATGTAAATGTAAAGGCATGGTCATGTGCATTCCTGACTTACATTTATATAACTAGTCTAGTGATAATCAAACTTTCCTTTTCCGTTCCTATCAGTCAACATCATCTAGAGTGGGTGGTGCACCTCACCCTCGTGGCGAGGCAGTCAGACAGTGCAGTCCTAATGATGGATGTGTGACAAGACATTCCTACAAACACAATGGCAGAGTTAGTTGTGTTTCCAGGTTAAGAAGCATATAAACGTGGCTTCCATTTATAAGCAGTATTTACCATACCGCAGGGAATGTATTAAGCCTGTGTGCCTTGTAAGCTGTTTTATGATGACTTTCTTCTACTTTGAAATATATCATGATTATGAATTTCAAGTCACACTGTAGCAAACGGTGAACTTGCACTCGAATGTTGTAGATTTGTTTTGCTCAATAAATTGATCAACCTAAGGTGACATCTGACAGACACATTAAGAAACAGTCTTTTGGCCACCCTGCAAATTTGGTTGATTGGTTTGGTAAAGATCCTCCAGCCATCTCTAGTAAATTTGAGCCTAAAGCTATCAACTCAGATGTGCAGCCAATCACCGGCTTGCCTGCCTGTCATCATGAATAGGAGTTGACATACCTGTATGATGCTGGGATCAGCTCCATCTCAACAAGCTTCAGGTTACTTGAAAACTGCCTAATTGATCCACCATTCCCACCATGGTCTCTGCGTATACATGGAGGATCCCAGAGTAATCCCGGCTAACTACCAGCTCAAGATTCTCCAGTATTCACACAGTTCCCAAATCTGGCTGAAAAGATTAATAAACAAAGGAACTAAGCAGTTCAAAGACGGCCCAAACCTTGAACCTATTTAGGTCCTAACTCCACGAGCACAATGATTTGGGTTCATCACTTTAAGGGGCCTCTCCCTCGAACCTTCATTGGCAAGTTTACTTAAATAGCCTGGTACCAGGTACATTCCCTGGACAGAATATAACTTTTACTTTTCAGATCCGACTGCAAAATCATTGATTCTATCAATCACTCAATTCTTCAATCATTTCAATTCATGCACCCACAAGCCTAAAAACTGAATCACAAAGCAGGGTTGACCCTTCACTTCTCTCCTTGGAGAGGGAGACACAACCCATCTCATCTCAAGAGACACCTTGTCTGCCACTGATTAGGAACCGCCCAACTAGTGCTTAATTTGTAAAATAATGAGTGCCGGTGCCCAAAGCGCTGCTCAGAAGCCCACAACTGGCGCTATTATAGCCTTTTAGCCCACTGCTGCGGGCTATACCGGTTTTAAAGACCCTGGACTCAAGTTATAGGCCCGAGTCGCAGTCAAGGGCCTATAACTAGTGGTATAGCCCGAGAGAAGGGTTATATGGCTATTAGAACATTCCACCCACTAAGAGCACAATGTTCTAAATTAAAAAGGCAGAAATAAGAAAATAAACAGCTCCAGACTTATACCAGCCATTGTAAGCCCAGAGCTACTCCGTTGCCTTCAATGGAGCCCTCAACATTCCACAATGGAGCCCTCAACATTCCAATGTTCTAATAGATGTCAGCGCACCAATTGCCAAGGCTGTATTATCCCGAATCCACTTCAGACCCCTTTAATCCACTGCCCCTTTCTCTAACCACTGCAGATGCCTGCTTTTTCCCTTGATGATGGTTTTCCGTTTTTCTCTTCCTCCTTTGTCTCTGTTTGTGTGTCTTCCCCCTTATGCCCTCGGGAAAAGTCTAATGAGGAAAAATAAGGGCCAGTCTCTAAAAATGAGTTCTAGTGGACCCCACCTGCAACCGGCTCACATTAAGCACTGTCTACGTTGCCCCAGTGGTCCCCTATATCTAGGATCTTTACTGTTGATTGGCGGGGCCGTCATGAGATGTTGCATAAAATACCTGACCCGGAGAAACAAAAACCGAGATGCCGTCTGTCTTTACATAACTTTGACTACATCTGCGGAGTCATAATAGGGAGTAGCTTTTGGCTATAGCGTAGTTCTATATGTCCTGTTGAGTGACGTGGAGAGATGTGCAAAAGGCAGTGAGAAGCAAGCTAAGGGTATCTGGAACATCATTACTACTATGAGCAAGAGGGTTCGTTTTTTCAATGTTCTCTCTTTTCATATTGCCTGGAAAATGCCATGTTCTGGGAAAAATTATATTTCAGTATTTTATGGGTGTGTGCTTGTAATGTTTAGCACAAGTAATCAGGTACATAATAGCAATTGGCATTTACTTATTTGCATTTGTTTATGTAGAAATGAATGCATAGACAGAATGACATGAACCTACATTTTCAACACGGTCTTAAATGTAAGTTGTTTTTTCTGTTGGGGTTTGATGTGCGTTTGCCAACGAGCCAGGAAGCTAATAATGAATTGTATCTGTTCATGCATTACTACCCTTGCGTCTTTCTTCAGGGCTTGAGCATGCAGGCACACCTGAAAAGCAGGTGACGAAGATCGAGATTAAGCACCATTACACAATACCACTTCATTTAGTAAATACGCAGAGTTTTTTTCTAATTTTAACATTTGTTTGTTCTGTAGGACCTAGTTCGGGGTCAAAATTGAAAGCGCCACAACTGAGTATTAAAGGCAAAGAACATGTCATCCAAGCAGAACAGACATTACATCTCATGTGCAGGTAAGGACATCAGTGGAGTGAGGGTGTCACTTGGTCAGAAGTACTTGGCATCTGGGCAAGACTGTGACTCCTGGAAAATTTGGTTACAAATATAGGTTAAAAGCAGAACCCAGTATAATGTGGAAAGATGCAGCCGAGCATGAACTCACGAGGTAACTGCAATGTCTTCAGACAACTGGTAGATGCCCCAAATAGATGTATGTGCACAGGGACTGTTGGCTAATGCCCCTTACACTTTACAGTCACCTGCAAAAATATCAACTATGCCTCCCTCTCTCAGTAAAAAAAGCTAGTTGAATACAGCTGCGTCACCAAGGAAGTAAATGTGTCCAGTGGATCAAGCCCATGGGATTGAAAACAGATATTCGGATTGGAAATACTGCATCAGTGGGCTATTGGAGTGACTCAAGAGCTTACTGGTAGAATCCTGACCACACAGGTAGATCTTATAGATCTAATAATGATCGATTAAACCCAGATCTGTGACTGGGGGTGAATGTTTTGCCAATGTGCAACATTCCGTCCATCATCTTGTGTGGTTTGCTGTTCGCCCTATGTGGGAAGGGTATACCCAGACGTGGGTCCCGTGCTCACTACGCCACTGGAGTCAAGCTATCCTGGCTGAAGAGGGGTGAAACCCCGAAACCGGTCCTAGGATGCCTGATTCCGGTGCAGGGAAGACATGGCTTGGCAGTTCGGGCTGGACTGTTCCCATGAGGCACAGGGTCTAGACTGATTTGCATATTGCCATGTCTGAACTGGGGTGGCGTGGTGAGCAAAATAACGATGGATTAAACCCAGATCTGTGACTGGGGGTGGATGTTTTGCCAATGTGCAACATTCCGTCCATCATCTTGGTGTGTTTTGCAGATCTTATGTGGCGGCCATCTTGGAGTCAGAGAGGAAGGAAAGAAAATGAAAATGCAAAATCAAAACAAACTTTGGATTAGATATTCTTGCCACATAATCAAATCCAATAGAGAAAAGATGAATATCTGCCTACCAGTTCTACGGAAAACCGATAGAGTCAAATTTCACAGCTATCAATCAACTATGAACATAGTAAGGAGCAAGAATGGCAGAATGAGGGCCGTTCAGGTGGTGTCTATCAAAAATATTCTAGTTCATCAACATCAAGGTGCCCATCTGCATTTCAGACCAACAGGATACTGATGCTGGTGGCACATGGCAGCATCGTAGATGTCACATGGATCTAAGCACCTAGGAACTCAGATTACTTTTCTCTCCAAGGATAGAACAGCCAAGAAAGTACTTACCTGACTTGAGCCCCAAGTAACACAGTCATGGTGAAATTGCAAAGAAAGAGAAAACCATGACACTGACTAATATAAAGCTGGATGAATAAAATCATGTGATTTTGAAACTGGGATTTGGGAGAGTGAAGTAAAGCGCAATATCAGAGAACAACAGATCATGTCCTTGGAACTGGCTTCTGTTATAGAGGTAATGACAGGTATAAACAGTGCCCTCATGAAACAAGGTGAAACAATATTGGTCCATGAAGAACAACTCGGGGATCACACAAGGGCTGCTTACTTGAGAATCAATAGGTATCAATTGAGGATTAAGGAATCAGATCTCAGAGGCCTGCTGGAAAGTTGGTAAAGGAGCAACTACAGCTTTGTGCAATGGGATTTTCAAATCAAAACCCCTTTAGATCCAAATGTATGACAGCAAGATAAGAGCAAGGAGGACCCACATCTTGGTTCTGCTTGGCAATATGTTTGCTCAGGATCAAATTTTGGGTAAGGTCAGGAAGAAATGGAACCTCCTATATTTTGCTATTTCCGAGAGCAGTATTACGGAGATGAGAACTGGAAAAACATTTCATTACTTATGGTCTAAAGTATAGATACTATCTCCCACAAACCAATCCAGGACAAAAGCAGTGTATTTCCCCTGGGAATCGTAAGCCAGAGCTTTATGGTGGGAGAAGCAGAAAAGTAAAGCGGGATCTAGAAATGAAGGCAAACATGGGGCGTAAGAGAAAGCCAGGTATGTGGGGAACTTAGGGGGTAACATCTTCTGGGGTAGGAACCTATTACTTAAAACTGCATGCGAGTTCAGAATTAGCTAGAATGTGATTTTCTTATGGTTCACAGCCAGGGCCGGCCTTAGGGCAGTGTAGCTGGTGCGGCCGCACTAGGCACTGACCTGTAGGGGGTGGCACTGACATGGGGAGGGGGCACTGTGTTTAGCAACAACCTATGATTCAAAGGCACCTGCTGCAAAGTGCCTTGTGTGTCCAGCTGTCAGGCAGCAAAAACAAAATGTCACGATAACCGTTATGATTAATGTCCCTCTTAGAGAGAGAGAGATATCAGAGTTTTGTCTGGTGTCAGTTTTGACTCCCCATAAAGTAGCACTGAGGCTTAATATGCCTGCTGCAAATAACAGATCTGTATTTCATGTGGATAGCTGAGTCTTTACCAGCGCTTAAAAAGAAATTAAATGTATGTGTGAGAAGGGCTAAGGAGAGATGAGGGGCTCTTTTGCTGGGTGGTACCGAGAGAATCGAAGGAGGAGGGCACCAGTCGCTACCAGCGCTAAAGCCGGCCCTGTTCACAGTAGAGCAAGCTGGGAGCTCCTGAGTCCAGACAGAGCCGGGCAAGCAAGAAAGGAAAGGAAATTTGTTTTCGAATAAGGCCATAACAAGCCAACATGAACTGTGTTTCTTTGAGGAAACTGTGCCCTATGTGCAGTGCTGTCCTCATGAGTTACCCCGCTGATGAGGGACAGGATTAACAGTTTAGGTAATCAGTGAATGTAATCTACTCTATATGATTCCATACAAACCAATCTAGTTTTGTACATTGTCCAATGAGGTATCTCCTTAACACAAATGCATTCCTGTAGCGCCAAACTAAATATATTCGCAAGAAGATAATTTTTGCCTTCTGTTTATTGTATAAAAAGCTCCATGTAACCGATGTGATTGCGTTTCCTCCAAAACCTAAATTCTTATTTTAACAGCTGCAATTCCAGATGCATTTTATGCAGCCAATGTAGATCTGCAGAAGTCTCTAGGTCAGCATTTATATAGTCAGCCTAAGATTGGGATCAGTCAAAAGGTGCTGTTGACTACCTATTTTTCTTTTTATTTGTACTAGGTCTTTAGTTTCATCTGCTTCGCTTCCCTTAAATATACCATAAAATCAATTTGACTATCTATCTATCTATCTATCTATCTATCTATCTATCTATCTATCTATCTATCTATCTATCTATCTATCTATCTGTCTGTCTGTCTGTCTGTCTGTCTGTCTGTCTGTGTCTGTGTGGCTGTCTGTCTGTCTGGCTGGCTGGCTTTCTGACTGTCTGTCTGGCTGTCTGTCTGTCTATCTGTCTGTCTGTCTGTGTCTGTGTGGCTGTCTGTCTGTCTGTCTGGCTGGCTTTCTGACTGTCTGTCTGTCTGTCTATCTGTCTGGCTGTCTGTGTTCTTGCCTTGGCATATACATTTGGCGCCTTGGAGATCAGTACATTATAATAATCATACCTGCGCATACACCTGATACCATGTTTCCTCTGACTTCCTTTGCAGAGGTGACTCTCGCTGTTCCTGGACATTGCCAGAATCTTTAAATAAAAGTAACAAAAGGTTGACCATTACGAAATATGCCTGTGGAAGGAGCGGGAAGCAGTCCTGCAGTAACCTAACCTTGAGTACAGCTCAAGCGAGTGACACCGGCTACTACAGCTGTAAATACTCCTCAATGTCGGCCAAAAAGAAGAAGATGGAGTCTCGAGTCTACATATTTATTCACGGTAAGAGAGTTACTCAGGTAGGCGTTTCAGGGTCTCTTATTTTTAAAGGAATATTTTAAGGATTTTTTTTTTAGAAAAGAATTTGCTCACGTCATCCATCTACGCATCACCATGACTGGGGCCTGCTGGACAAGCTAATGCTGTAGAATTAGGAAAGCAGCTGGCATTGTGCACTGGCGGGTAACCAATGATTACTTGATGGGTGCAGGGGTGTGTGCTCTTAAAGGACACTTTTAGGAGCAGCGTCAGTGCTGATGATTTGAAATCAGTATGTATGTGTGTGTGTGCCCTTAGGCGTGTGTCCATGCTTTAGGTAGGGAGGTATGTTGCAGAACATGTAAAGATATTCTATAATCTATAGTTCATATGCCAGAGGAGACTTCTCAGCCTGAATCCTTGATTGATTTCCCAGCCAATTTAAAGATCATTTGCGTTCCACTTATTTTCATGCGTATATGCAGAATGGTTCCTTATCCTAAGCAATACATTAACACTGTTCACATGTTAACAGTTTTTGTTGGACTCATAGGTGATAGCTCTTATCATATATGTTGTATTGTAACATGTGTAATTTGTTAATACTGCATCCTACCTGCACTCTGATGTATTAGTATTCTAGAATGTTTACATGGTTACCAGGGAATGTGTGATTACATTCAGGCTGGAGCTGTTGGCAGAGTGGGTCCTGTCTCTCTGCTCTGTATGTAGCTAATAAACTACCAACTCAACACTACTTGGATTGGCTTCATTACTACAAAATATTGGCGACGAGGATGGGATGCAGTATTAACAAATTACACGTTACAATACAACAATAATGTACTTTTTAGAATTAACCTGCGATTCACGCAGTATGCAATTCCAAGCGCCTGCCAGTGGTGGTGCCAGAGAGCAGTCTGTCGAGAGAAAGAAACAGTGGGCCTCATTTTGCCAAAGGGCAGCGCTGCAAGCCTTTATGCTGTGCTGCCCTGCGGCAAAAAAAAAGGACAGGAATGCGCCATATCTATCAGATACGGTGCATTCATGTCCTCCTTCCCTGCGCTGGCACTCAATTGCTTGCCATGCACCAACGCCATGCGCCAATGCATGCCCCCTTGAACCACAGTGCAAGGGTGTCTGTGTTGTAGGGATACCTTCCTGCACAAAAACCATCAATGGAGGCGATTTTCTCTTTCTATTTGTGCTGATGAATGCAGCACACATAGAAAGAGGAATAAATGAGGAGAAATAATGTTCATTCTCCACGTTGCGCCTCCCTTGGAGAGGCATAGGCTTTTGATGCATTCCCAGGTTTACAACTTGTTGTATATCTGTGAATGTTGCAAATGCCATGGGTGTTATGTGGGAATCCCTACCGCAACGCCCATGGCACATCTCCCTATCATAGTGTGAGGCAGTGCAGCAACTTGCAATGCGTTGCCTCACTCCATATCTACAAGACCATGAAAAGCCATGCAAGGTGACTTTACGTGGCCTTGAAGCAATGGCTAAGCCCTGTGCGCCACCGGAACATCACAGAAAGTGACGTTCTGGCAGTGCACAGGGCTTGTAAATGAGCCCCATAGTACGGTAATTAACAAGTATAGCATCACTCTGCAGACAAGTTGAAGACGCAATAGGTCTAAAAAATCCTAGTGATTCGGGAATTTAGGCTCATAATTTCCTGACAAAAAAAGAGAAGGAGAGAGGCCAACGTAGAGAGAGAGGAAGAGAGAAAAAAAGAGACATATACAGAAAGAGAGAGAGACAGACAGAGAGTGAGCAAGAAAGAGATAGTCCACAGAATCATGTTACTCTCTGTAATTGAAGGTAATAGAAAGCAATAACTTTTTCCAGACTGTCAGAGGGTACTTTGTTAGAAAAGACCCAGGGTAACTCGCCAGTCTTAGTCACGGACCACTATGTCAATGAATTAGATACTGACACTGAGATCTTCAACCTAAAATTGCGTGTCTTCGTACCATCTCATCCACACAGGGACACCTGCAGAACACACAGGTGTGCTTGAGCACATCCCATTGTCTATATAACACCAGTAATTCCTTTATCCCAGCTAAGGGTCATCATTTATGTATGCCTTCAGGACTTTGTGTTCATTTGTCGCGATTGCACCGTTGCTTGATTGTCGATATGGACAAAGATAGGGGACAAGGAACTTGACGTGTTTACCCACTGCTCACGAAGTGAGCAATTAATAATGAAAAAATAAAATTATAATCACTTAACGTTATTATAGTTTTATTTAAACATACTGGCTCAGTTGTTTGAGGGCGAGACGGGGCTGGGCTGTTTAGAGGCTGGGGGAAGGGGTGTCACACTCCTAAGTGCGCATGAATTTTTGGCCGGCCGCAAACATTCATGCACACTTTGCATGTTCTACACCCAGGCTGCATACAGCTGGGTACAGAACATACCCAGGGTCCTATTCCCTGTCTGAGTGCCGAACCACAGCGCTCAGACCAATCACAACACCAGGAAGAGGACGAGAGGACGGAGGAAAGGCAGCGGCCAGATGAATCCAGGTAAGTGTTTTAAAAAAAATTATTTTTAATTTCCTCCCCCTTCCTCCGCTCTCCCCTCCCACCCACCCACACCCATTTGGTAGAAGCCGCTACTGGGTTCCATATGTGGAGGGGAGTAGTTAGGTCTTCAGCTCTTTTTTTGATCTCTTCGGGTCTTCATGAGATCAGGTTTGAGGTGGATGTGTGGCACTCGAGAAGAGTTCTGACCATGCATGGATCTACAGCCTGGCACATTTCTAGTGCATAAGCCAAAGGATAGCATGGTTTGGGGCTGACCTAGAGTGTAGCGTAGATTAAAAAGAGTTCTCTTTGGGTCTTACAACGGCAGGTGGATGTATGGAAGTATGATCATTTGTTCATTTATTTCACAACGCTATCTCCATTCTAAGACAGTTCAGTGAAGAAAGTTCACTACATAAGATCCTTTGCTAGTGAACACTACATAAGATCCTTTGCTAGTGAACACTACATATGATCCTTTGCTAGTGAATCCTGACCCTTCACCTCCCTTTGGTGTTGTTGAACAGAGGTGACACATGCGCCCCAAACTTGCTAGATCATCCCCCATCCCTTTTGTATACTTTCCATCTTTTGTCTGTGGCAGCGTTGCTCATCACTTCTTTGTTTTCTGTTGTGTCACTTCCAGCTTAATGTCCCCGGTTTCACCCCGCCTTATTCCCAGCAGCGTTGTGAGTTTAGCATTCCTTTTTACAAGATCCATGCCTTCATCATGAGTCACTTACTCAACTATAACCTTCTTCTGCTGTGTCAGAAGTCATTGTTTTTATGGTGGATATTTCTAGCTCTATGATTCTTGGCTACACGCCGTTGGTGGAAGCACCCACATCCCAAGGAACCCGCTTTCTCTGGGCTGCTTACACCTTCTGATCTAAGAGTGTGGTGGACTGCACTCTTGCCCAGCTGTATTTTCTGCTAGTAGGCCTTTTCATGCGAAAGGAGCGGAATGTGTCAGGGAGTGAGCCATAGTTTATCTATCCATCAGTAGCGGCCACTCGTACTGTGAAATCACACACACATAAAAAAAAAGTATAAAGAAAATTAAACTCACCTGCTCCGACATCCGCCTCCTTGCTTCAGATCCTCATCTCTTTGTCAGGAGCTTGCTGCATACTGCGCAGGCCCCCAGCTCCCAATCCCAGTGCTGATCACATGCTGGGAATGCTATTCCAAGCTGAGCAGCGCTGGGATTGGTCTGAGCACCTCGGTTCATCGCTCAGCCATAGACTGGGTGCCTGTGTTGGTTTCTCCACTCAACTGTACAATACAACTCAGTGGAGAAAGGCTAAGTGCGCATGACAGTTTGGTCGACCCCAGTGCTCACCACTCCCCCTTCCTCCCTGGTGCTGTAGCTGCAGCATCAGGATAGGAGACAACACTCCTTCCTCAGCTCGTAGCCTGCAGGGCTAAAAATAAAATTATAATTAAAATGTTTTATTATCATTTTATTTTTGTCCTTTGCCTCTCCTGGCTTTCAGCGGGGGGTAACGCTCTTCCACCATAACGGAGGAGCCACCGCCTCTATCCATTAAGAATAAGGTGGTGGCATGTACCACTATTTTTATGTAAGTGGTCCTGTGACATTACTCGTCTCAGCTCTACACAGCATCATCATACTCTCTTGTCATGAATGTCCAGTGCGGCTATCCTCTTCAACACCCTGTTTGAGCGCTTCTCAGGGAACAATTTGTGCTTACATTTCACCTTGGTCCACATGGCTGGTCCCTCTTCGCCTCGGGCTCAGTATTTCATGCCTGGCCCTTGACAGAGGAAAGCTGACTTATTTTCAGTGCCATGTGCACGAGGCAATAACCATGCAGCAAAATGTGGATGTTAATTCACTGTTAATCCTACATTTCATCTTGCATGCATATACATGTCCCCGAATCCTTGCATAATGTAGCACATTGCATGATTTTATTATTAGTGATTGATACTCTTCTTGTACATTCTGCGACATGGGAGATGTCCAGATCCTATATACTAAAAAAATGTAATAAATCTTTTTTTTTTTTTTTTTTTTTTTAAAGAAAAAGAAAGTCAAATAATTAATACATCTTAAACCTAGTGTGGGGGATGTACAAATAAATTAATATAAATGAATGCTGGATATTTGGTGACCCTACACCACATATATCCGATAAGAGCATACGTTCTAATGCTTTAAAGTAGCCATGTTAAATAGGCGCCATATGCCATAGCCAGTCCTTGATGGACCTTGCTGCATCCAATAACTTCACGGCAAGTGATGATCAAGTGCCAGCTATATATAGTCTTTTAGTGGCGGCTACTAATGTGGTATTGTACCTTACAACTGTGAATGAAATTACATTTTAACTAATTAAATGACATTTGCAGAGTGTGGTTGTTGGCACTAAAGACACACTGGTGCTTAATTGGTGGATAAAGCCAACTAGGAGGCAGGTGGCAACAGTGTGGTTGGACTGAAAATGCCCTGTTCTTTAAGTACTTTTCTGAAAAGGTTTTGATTATATGTTTCCTAATTTTACATGGTAAAGGTTTTTTAAGTTTGGCGGATCGAAAATTGCCTGCAGGTGTGAGAATTATAATTTTGTTATGAAGATTAAGGGGGCCATGGCACTGTAGGCTGTTATTTGATATGCACATAGCCTTGAAGAAGATTCTTTTATGTACTGGAAATCAGTGTAGTTTCTTTAGATGGGATTTTATGGATGTATATTTGAGCATATGGAGGAAGAGCCTTGTGGCCCCATTGTGTACAATCTGAAGTTTTTGAAAGACATCTTGCGGGATACCCAAATAAAGGGCATTGCTGTAATCAGATCTGTAGGCGATGAGGGCCTGGATTAGGATTTTCCTAGAATCTTTAGGAAGGCAAGGAAAGATTTTTCTCAAGCTTCTCAAAATAGCGAAACATAGGGCAGAGATGTTATTGTTCTGGCCTCAGAAGGAAAGTTTAGTATCAAAAGTAAAGCCAAAATTCCCAGCAGAGTCTACTGAAATGAGAAGAACTCCCACATCAGAATTCCAGTCCGGTGACCGGCTGTGAGATCATTCATCCGAAGAATAGGATATCAGTCTTTTCCCCATTAAGGTTAAATTAGTTCCGATTCATCTATACTACTATTATCATCATGCACTCCCAAAAGGCTGTCCTGGTGGTTTAATGGTTCTCAGTTAATGATACTGTGATTGGAGTATAATGGACATAAGATGAGATTTTAAAAGCATGAGACTGGACTGTGGCTGCAAGCGGAGACATGTAGATGTGAATAATGCCGGGCACTGCAAGGAACCCTGACATACACCACATGGGATGGAGTACGGGGGAGAGTGGAAATGGCCAAGTCTAGGTGTTTGGGTACAGTCTGCCAAAAACAAAGCGATCCAGCTGTGAGCCAGATTTTGTATCACTATGCTTTCTAGTTTGTCCAATAGAGTGGAATGACAATCTGTATCGAAGGATGTTGATAGGTCCAACAGGATGGGGGCTGCTTCAATAGAAAGTGAGCATCGTTCAGTGCAGAGTGAACAGGCTGATGCCATTAGGATAACCACCTCACTCTAGGCCATTGGGCACAATGTTTCCAATCCTGAGCAACTCTGTGAGATGCCCTAATGCATTCCGAATATTGTTGGCGTGTTGTGTTTCCTTTTAAATAATTAGATGAACACACATGAAATCAGTGATTTCTAGGTGTAAGGATCTGGATCGGAGATAATGTCAGTAGTAACCTGGAATAAGGTGGCCACCCTAGATGCAATGTTCATGATAAAAGTCATGCAGTGCAGTCCAGAATGGATTTAGGGTTTTTGTCTTGCACCTCCTGCCTCTTATTGGCAATTACAAAATTCATTTTTTTATTGCAGTAAAAGGAACTTGTTTAAGTTTCTAAACTGGCATGTTGCACTTGGGTGTTCACTGTTCCCGATGTCCAGGTCTAATCTACACTTTGCAAGATGACCTGCCACAGAGTAGAGCATTTCTTTTGTAGCTAAAGAAATGAGCTAAAGTGGAATAAATTAAACTTGGCACCAGCCGCTGCAGGTAAGAGCGGGGGGGGGGGGGTGGGGCCAGGTGAGAGGTATTTATTTAATTTTACCTTATGGTCGTCTCTCAAAATCCCCCCTCACCTGGTCCCGCCACTCCACCGCTCTTACCTGCAGCGGCCGCGGCTGCTTGGCACATTGCCATCTGAGACATACCTGCATTTGTGAAGGGAAATCAAAGTTTTCAATAGTTTGACACATTGAAATCTTAAACACAGGCTTGTCCTGCACACCTGCACTTGTGTGGGGAAGTCATCACATGCTTCAATGGCTTGTCACAATGCCATCTGAGATGCCGTCCTGTCCTGCCATGCTCGGTTCTCTGTATTTCCATTTACTGAGCCTTCACAAATCGTCATGTGGTGGACGGCCATATTGCATTCTTAGTCAAAAGTTGTGTCCCTACCAGAGGTTCCCTTACACGACCCTGCAGGTTCTGGAACGCCTACCTTGTCAGACTAGCCTACATATAGTCCATGCTCTGTCCGACTCAGCCATAGTATGTCTCTATGCTTTACGGCGTTAGCTAATATTTGACCATATTTTTATGCATGTGGAAAGTATCTTAAGAATATCTGCAAACACGTTCAAAGACTGTAAATTTAGACGGTCTGGTACATAAAACACCGACAATTTCAGAAAGTTGACACATGAGACCGTAAAGCAACTCTTTAAACTAAGCATGGATGACTACTTAGTGGTAAGGTGCAAACAAAGGTTTGCTGTGATTGGAATCCTCATTAGTGGATTCATATTGTTTCCTGTGGGAGCTGCAACATTGTTTTATGAGCTCCATGTGGCTAACCAGGACGCCTCTTTCTCACGTTGGACGTGCTATGCACAATAAAGTGTTGCTATTTACAAATACAGGAACGAGGCCGGTAAGGGCTGCATTGTGCTTTCAGGAAGCTATCAATTGTTGTTTTGAAAATGGCCCTTTCCTTTTCTCCCCATTTGACAAAAGTGTTTTTTGTACAATGTGATAAAACAGCAGGACCTGCTCTTGTTATCTTAGAGCAGCTTTCAATGGGCACCTGCAAAAAAAGGTATACATGGGTGAATTAATGCTTGCATCAGCAATGGCTGATATGGAACGGCAGTGGTGGGGAGGGGGGTGGGAAAAAAAGAAAATGTCACTTACCTCTGCACAGCCGCCATCTCGCCTCCGCTTCTCTTCCCTGTAGCGGGAAGCACACAAGCACCTCTAAGATAATCATGATTCTGCTGTCACCAGCATGACAACAGCATCATAATTGGTCTGAGCAGTCTGGTTTGGCACTCAGACAGGGAGTGGGAGCCTGTGCATGTTCTCCAACCAGGCTGTGCAATACAGCTGATTGAATGACAACTTTTTGGCTGGCCCAAGGTGGCCGGCCAGGCCGTCATACACACTTAAGTGCATCAATCACTCCTCCCCCTGCTGGCTGTGACAACAGCCAAGCCCGCCCCAAAACTGGCTTCTGTGCGAAAAAATAAAATGATGATATCATTGTGCTATTGTCACTTTATTTTTCATTTTTTGCACTGCTGAAAAGCAGTGGGGCATTGCTCCTCCGCCTTAGAGGAGGAGCCGCCACTAGCTTACATGCACGTAGAGGAAACTTAAAACGCAAGAAAGGTGCAACTGAAGACTCCTGTTGATCCCTGAAATAGTTGGCATTCACGTGAAGGTCGCTGAAGGGATATAGTTTCAGTTCCATTTATTTGATAGAAGAAATCAATAAAGCGCCACAGGGGAAACTCAGGTTTTTCAGGCACACATGGCTTCAACTTGATCTAGTTGTGATGCGAGGATTTTTGAAGATTTAACTATATGTGTCGATTGGGATACACAAACCAGCTCAATAAAAGTACTAAAGGAAATAAGTAGATGCCATTGGAGGCCACTAACCACACTTACGATGCACTGGAATCAGCTGGAATTTTCCCTGCAATAGTTTAGCAAATGCCTTAAACCTTTATGGCAGCAACTTGAAACCATTAACCATTGGGGAACTGTAATTTACAGCAACTAGTCTAAACTTGTCAATGGAAATAAGAAATAATAGGTAAATAAACCGTATTTCATGCTCATTAGCCATGGCAAATAAAGCAACTCCATTCAGAAAAAGAGAAAATAAAACAAGAAAAAAGCTCCAACCTCCAAGAAATCACACCTGCAGCCCCAGTCTGAATTAGGGCTTTTCTTTCAAGCAGTTTTGACAAAGTGACATCATGAATAAGAGAGGCTGCAAGGAAATCTGTGCTTTCAATCTGTATTAATCTTAAAACAGCCACGATTAGCGTCAACATACTTTGTTAATATTCCTGTAGCAAGGGCATGAAAGCAAGAATAAAGAATGATCTATTTTTGGCAGTTCCTGTGTTTGTATTTACGAGCACGTCAGTCATGCATGTCAAAGCAGCGGGTGCAAATGTGATCTGTGAGTTAGAGTTTGCTGATGTCTGCAGGCCTCCCTCCACATCGTCATACGCATCACTGGCATGTTAGAGGCCTTAACGGGCTTGTTGGCATCCATTTTGTCAACTTACCCCGCTGCTTTATGCATTACATGAGCGGCGGCGAAGGGAAGCTTGAGGTGCTCATTAGGGCTACATCGGGTAATGGGAGCGATCTCTCTGCCTGACGCCCCATTGGCGCTTCCTGAGTGGCCATTTTGCACCAGGCACAAATGCATAAGCATAAAAGCAATATGGGCACATTCAGCATATGTTGTGTTGATTCATATTTGGTCCTGAGTTAGCACAGGAACAAAATGTAATTTTTTTCTCTATCTAAACTAGCACAGGTCATGCAAAAACCTTTCCAAATCTACCCCATAGTTGTCTCTGTTGATATAAACAGCAGCACGAGACATGATGCGACATTTTGTGTGAAAATGTATAGTAGCTTGTCAGTAATGCGCTTTTCCAACTCAGAGGTAGTTTGTACATCCTTCAGATCTACAGACTCAGGCTAGATCTCCGAGTGAGATGTGGTTCCACCTTGAGGTTCTCCCACAGATACAGAGTTACACCCTGCAGCTGACTGAGAAGATTACACCGCTACTGGTTCCAACTAATTTGTCATAGCTCCGCACTACTGCAACTCTACATGTGGGTAAACTAGGTTTTCAATGCCAACCTTCATCAGCTTGGCTAGAACTCATGTGCAAAGCTTGTCTCTTGAGTGAGGACGTTTGTACCATTTCTGCTTTTTTAATCTCTTTAGGGAGGACACATTGATTTGAGATTTGTATTGAAAATGTTTCCGGTTTAAAGCACCTAACACTGGTCAGCTCACCAATGTGACTAAGAATCCGACTTGATCTGGTTCATGCTTGAGATCTGGAAACTGAGACACCAAGATCGTTACTCTTCTGCACTTCACTCTCGCGGACAAGCAGTCATATTTAGGAAGCCTAGGCCCCTACAATGCACTAAAACCCCTGATAGAAATGGTTGCAACTCTCTTGGGTTTCGAGAAACAATAAAAACCCTATTTCTCCCTTAAGAAACGTAATGCAAAGTGCCTCTTAAAATTAAAGTGCTCTAATTACTGTTTTTCAAAACTATTCTATTCCTGACTATCTCAGTGTCTCTAAATAGGGCACATGTATCTTATATTATTTGATCTGTTTTCTTCAGAGTGTGTTGACGGTGATAACAATGTGATATCCATAATTTAACTCAGTTTATCATTTAGCATGCTTCTCTTTGGATTACATTTGTATGTCTGTCCTTACATGATTAAATGAAAAGGTGCTTTAAATGAAATGACATGTCTCAGGTAAGCGGAATCTAGCAAAACTCTGCAACATCTGTATGGGCCTCCGGTTGAGAACAAAAGCCATGTCTGACTCTGTGAAGATCCCTTTCCGTTTGAATCTTAGACATTAGAGTAGGGTGAATTCTCCCCCAGATTTAATTGTTAGCTCTCTCGTTGGTCTTGGTTTCATTCAGTACTCAGATTGGTGCAACGTACAAAGCTTCCCACGCAACCTTTAGTTTCAATAATCTTTCTGAAATGTGGCCTCATTCCCATAGCAAACAGGTAGACATAGTAAAACCCTGACATAAAGTTGCCTTTGCCCGTTTGTGTTAATTCTTCGTCTATTCTACCTACTCCAGTATCTTTGCTATTGTTGATAAGAGTGGTGCATAATTGCTGGGTTGCAAAGTATTGATATTTCAGTTGTAGTCATTGTATGAGGGTTGCTTTGTAGGCTTCATACTGAAATGACTCTTGCCTACCACTTTGAGGCTCAGATATTTTATTTGGTTTTCAGTCCCTTGGTCTTTACTGGACATATAGAAATGAAAGATGATAAATGTAATTTAAACCCAAGGAGTGGTAATGTGAGTAGCAAAGAATGTTGTGAGGTACTTAGAAAGGAAGATTAAACATTTCAACTATTGACTATGTTACTTTCACCATCAGCAAATGCTTCAAAGTTTGAGCAAAAACCACTTACCGCAAATACCTCTTACAGCAAATGTTTCACATTTAGGGGCATATCAGCAAGGCGAAGCGAAAATTATCGCCGCTTTTGCGGCCGTTTTCGGCCGAAAAGTGGCAATAATGTTATCGCCTAATTAGCAAGGGTACGATAACGCGTGAAACCTTGCATTAGCGCACGAATTCCTAACGCCCAGCTTTGCATCTCTAATGAGATGCAAAGTGGGCGTTCCTGACCTGACATGACAGGAGAAATGTCGCTAAGCGACATTTCTCCTATCATCAAGCCCCACGCTATGAAGCATAGCTGCAAGAAAAGTAGCGATAACCCCTGTTATCGCTACTTTCCTTACGCCTGCTTCAGGACTGACTTAGCCATGATATCCTATGGAAGGTGGATATCATGGCTAAGTTTGTAGGGCCCTATCAACAAGCTACCGCTACATAGCGTGAGATTATCGCTGGGTTTCCAGCGATAATATCACGTTAGGCAGTTAGCGCGAGGATTTTTATCGCTTTTGACATAAGCGTTGCTAATAGCACGCTATCTTAGCGATAAAAATCCACGCTAGCCGGCGATAATGATCCTAGCGCTAAGTGCGCTTAGTGATAATTATCGTCGTTTGTTGCTGATATGCCCCTTGGTATCTGCTCTTATGAGGGTTTACCAATTGTGTGCCTTTTCAACTCTGGAACAGGAGGCAGGTGGGGTGGAGACAAAGAAGTCTAAGTTGGAGAATTGGTGAGAGGTTAACAGGCTTGAGTCAAAGTCTCTTAAACTTCAGATGAATTTATATGGGACCCATGTCCTTTGTGATCTGATCCCAGAAGCATTCCCTGTATGTTCTGTCATCCTCGGCCACCTTGACTTTTAGACTTGATTGATTTGGCTCATCTAATATGAGCCCCTTTTTAATCTAGGTAATTCCAAAGCTTGAAGATAGGACATTTGCTCTTGCTATGCGTCACAATGTGTTCTGAATTGCAAAAGACACTCTGTGATTTTTTTCAGACGACACGGACGTCTCCACTTCACGCAAACCCCCTATCACCCCCTTCAAACACAGGCATTGCATTCAAGATGGCGTGCCACCCTTTCCCGCTCTTCCCCCTGTGATTGGCTGTGCATCAGCAAGTGGTGACACATTGTCTGCAGGCTCAAATCTTTATGGCTGCTCTTCCTCACTCTTCCTCCTTATTGTGGGTTTCAGGAAATGACACCGCAACACACTCTGCTTTTGGAATTCATGTTTCTTTTAAATTTGCTACAAGAAGGAACGAGCCTCTTGAGGGTAGTAAGTCATTTTCTTGCTGATTGATGTGGAAAAGATCTTTGACCTTTTCCTGATTTTCCGGATTTGTGCAACAAGATGTGCTTTTTGTAATCATGCCCCTCTGCTGTTGCTCTATTTTTTCAAGTGATCAGGCCACTTTTTATGATGACTGGGTTAGAAAAAAAATAATCAGAGTCAAAAGAGGAGAGCCAAAGAAAAGAAAAAAATTAGATGTGTACTAAAATATTAGTACAAAACATTAAAGCAAATGAGCACCGAGCTCATCCAGTGTGCTTGGTTTAGTACAAGGGGCGCAGTGTTGCACCCACTTGCCAACATGAGTAACTGTGCACCACTCACATGTGTCCATTAATTATGGATATTGTTTCTTCCCCCTCTGTCTCTGCCGAAGGCTTTTTCATTTGTCTAATGCCCTTTTTGTGTCTCTTTTAATTCTCCACTCCCTCCTTAGATCAAGAAATAATACACACAGACCTCTTCCTCTCAGAAATACACTTAGCTCATATGCATTGTGTACACAACTGAGGGACTCTTTATGGTTAAAAAAGCAGGTACTAAGGTAGAGGAAAACGAAGGGCCTCATTTATGAGGCCTCTAGCGCCGTCGGCACGTCACTTTTTGTGACGTTCCGTGGCGCAGGGGCCTGCTCCATATTTGTGAGGCAGCACTAAGCCACTTTTTTTGGCTTAATGCTACCTCGTAAATATTGTCCCCTTTAACGCAGTTTTCTGCATTAAAGGGACATGCAATCAGTGTTACTGGGGGTGTTCCCAGCAACATCCATGGCATTTTGACACTGCCCCAGATTTACGAGAAATCATAAATCTGAGGCAGTGCCAGAAACCTACGCCTCCCCGAGGAGAAATATCATTATTTCTACTTGTTTTTCCATTTTCTATGTCTGTTGCATTCTGCAGCACACATAAAAAAGGAAAAAGCCTCTAGTGATTGTTTTTGTGCAGGAATGTTACCCTTCATACACAAAACCAATCATCCCCTCAACGCAGGCACCCTTGCACCTGGTAAAAAGGTGCCTGCATTGGCGCACGGCAGCCTATTGCGCGCCGGCACAGGGGAAAAGGGAGGAATGCGCCGTATCTCATAGATTCCTACTCTTTTCTTTCGCCTGCTGCCCTGCCCTATGGCAAAAACACATAAATGAGGCCCTGAGTATTTTAATGTGTATGCTCACTAGGAGTTTCCTTCCTATAGACAATTACCACACTTTGGGCTCCTCTCCTCTGACAGAGGACTGACTGCCTTCCTTATTCATAGATCTATGCCTGTCTAGCAGGAATCTATGTAATGAAATTGTTTCTGCTGGTTCAGCAGTTGAATATCACAACCCAAACCTGCTCCTGCTGCTATGATCTCCAAATAAACTCTTTCTAGACCCTTCCCTCTTCTATCCCTCCACTATCCTTTTCAATCCAACTTACAGACTCACATATCCACTGCTCAAATTAATTTCATATTTCCCTATACTAATTCACCACTAATCCAGTTTAGGTTCCGTATTAGCCTGCTACTCCTCGAAAAGCATTTTGATGTCTCATCAGGGGTGCCAAGCTCTATATAAATGCACACCCCACCCTCTTCTATCCCTCCACTATCCTTTTCAAACCAAGTAACAGACTCACATGTCCACCGCTCAAATAATGTCATAATTTCCTATAACAATTCAGAAATTAATCCTTTTAGGGTTCCGGAGTAGCATGCTTCTCGCCGAAAAGCGCTTCGACGCCTTGTCAGGGGTCTTAAGCACTATATAAATGCAATTACAATTACTTATCAATGCCAAGCAGGCTGCCATGTTGGTTGAACCCACTCTGCATTCATTTTTCCTTTCCAGTACTAAACACCTAATGCGGTTTTGTATTAATGATAAGCAAAATAAATGCTCCTGATGTACAGTGGTTTTTCTCTCAGCACATCAGGAATATTTCAACATTTTCCTCCAAGGACCTCCAAGCTTCGCAGGGAAGGAAAACACTGTGATACTCACCCTCCCCTATGTAGGGTAGGGTAAGCACCTCTGTTATGCCTTGGGACCAAGTGCTGTATGAGCTGCCATGTCAAAGGTTTCCACCAGCACAGTTGGCCTAGGCTAGGCTGCAGTCCCCCCATCTCTAAAAGGGACATGGCGGCTGGGATTTCTGCAGTTCTCCTGGTCTGTAAACTCTTAATGACATGACCCCCCCTTTGTTGACAAAATAAGTATGTGACTATCATTAATGGTAGAATACTTGTTTCTTACTGGGAAGAAATATATCGTGCTGGTGAGAAATGATGGTGAGTGATTAGAATTGACACATACAGACATGTTTATTATAAGTTGGAATAGAGAGGACAGGGTTAGAAAGGAGAATGGCTTTGAAGAGTTCTCCTGGGAAGGCAAGGGCTGGTGCCAGACTGACAATTGGTTGGCATACTGAAAACAGAACAAAAAAAAGGATAATAATAATGGGCCTAAATGCAATTGAACTGTCTGTGGTGCTTGTTTTGATGTTTACAGGTAGGATAAAGGAGAGATGTCGAGGGCCTTCCCCATGAACTAGATCTCCAGTCTGTTTTCTTCTGTCCAAAGCAAAGTGTTTTACTTAAGCATATTCTCCACATTGACAAAGACTCAACAAAATCAAATGACGGCCTCATGAATGTATGTTGTTATAAAAAAGGGTATGACCCAACTATGCCACCGGGACCTGGGTGATTAACAGTACAAAAGATAGACAGTCGCAGCGGGACAAATTGAAAGAACACAATGATTTATGCAGCAGCATCCATTAAATCACTTGTACTGTAAAATTCAGCTCAATATTATTTATTCATATTGAAAATCAATCTGAATGCTCAAAATCCAGCAAAACATCTACAACATACGTATACAAAAGTGCCTCGAATGTGTAGAAGGGAGAAAGGAAGGTCTTGTGTGCAAAGTGAGGGTTAAATGAGGGCGGAAAGGGAGTGACAATATATACATCAACAATTATTATTCACAAAATAAATGGTTTGTCCTCCATGACAATGATATACAAGCAAATTAATTAACAGCCATTATGAAAACAGTACTGTTGCCCACACTGGCATATATACAACAAAATGTCAATTTTTCGACCCCTGACAGACATAGGTGTCCTTGATCCTTACAATGGGGTCTTCTTCAGAACTGGGAAGGGGCACCTAAGAATTTAACGAAGGAAATACTTAACTTGTTAAAGTTTATACTGCAAGCTCTAGATGTAGAAGGGAAACTAAATTACCGTGAACCACTATTGGCTAGGTGGTTGAACTGATACTAGTGGGCCCGTAGGCTCCTAGGTCAGAGAACGGACAGATGGCAACCTAAAAAAGAGGGGAAGGTTGAGCGCCATCAATTATTCGCAAAATGATTTAATTTAGGGTTGATAAGGTGTATGCAACATAGAACGTAGAATTATCATGGACTTACTTCTTATCAGGTTATTTCGCATTCCAACTATGTTTCTTTCAAAAATGTTCACTTCAGACAGGGGGCCGAGATTTAATCCAAGGGTTCCCAGTTACTGTGAAGAGTAACAAACATTCAAAACAATACATCTAATCCGGGGGTCTACTGAAACATAAACCTATCTTGGGAGAAGTCTCTGAACATATATAACAAGAAGAGTACTACAGAAAGAAATTACAGAGTGAGAAGACCCTTAGGAACAATCGGATTCCCATCACTCACCAAAGTGATCAGTATCATCATCTGGGTATCTATCCTACCATCCACTGTACCTCTTGATCATAGTGGGACTGCTAGTGGATTGTATCTCAAATGGGTCATGTAGGAGGAACAAAGAGACGAGAGAAACCAAGCTCTCAGGACACATATATGTGTTCACTAACAGTGTGTGGGAGTGATAGGTGCAGTGCAATGTGGTGACAGTGAAGTTTTAAAAAAGGATTTACAAAAGATAAAAAACTTTTATTGGAATATCTATTGTATTCCTTATTAAAAACAGTGCAAAAAGCAGTTTTCGAACATAACTGCTTGTAAATGAGGTCGACATGTTTCAGCCTTCTAGACTAGTAGTCCACAGCTTTCTTCAGGACCTATCTATAAATGTCGTTGCTACGGCATTAAAAATGAATAAGTGACACAACAGTGAAAACACAGATTAAGAAAAGAAAAGAAATTAGGGTTGGAATTAATACAACCTCATGTGCCAAATACGAATCCTCCGTATCGACGGGATGCAGATGGCACCTGTAAGAAGACACACATTGTAGCACTCGAAATGAACAAAATGGACAAAGTCTCCAGATTTATAGTATGCATTGAGGTGCGCCAACTGCCAGCCCCAATTAACTGTATATCTATATTACAGCAAAATCAATGAAAATGTTTTAGCTCACCCGTCTTGTACGAGGACTGGACATCACCTCGCCTGGTAACAACTCAGGTCAATGAGGCTACGCTCTGGGAAAAACAAGATAATAAGGAGAGGGTAAAGACTACCGACAACCTGTGCCAGCCCTTATTACCCAGTCCCCCACATGTACCACCCTTTGTTTTCCTAGAACCATCTTGCCGCTTATTGTGCAGAAGAGGGAGTTTAAAACAACTCTAAACACAGTGTCAGGTGTAAGATTTAGACTATGAAATGTAGTATGCAATCAAGCTGATAATAACAGCGGTTTGCAGATCAACACCCAACTTAAATGTGTATATAAAAAGGACATCAAAATGTGATACTATGCGCCGCTTCCAATGTTACACGCACGGTCTGAGCAGCCCCCTACTTGTGTCACCAAGTGAGCGCCACTAATCTCAAACGTCTGGGCATAATCGTAAGATTGGAAGATATCAAGATTTCAACATTGCATGCAGTTTCAAAAATAAAATGAAAGTGTCCTCACTCGATATTTATGCAAAACAGGAAGATGTTACGCACATTCTACACCGACCTCAACATGGAGTCTACGCCATTGTACCATAAAAATCAGTACCTTTACAAAACCCGATCGGCAATAGATAAAGCAAACTCGACCATACGCTCTAAAGTGAAAAGAAGACATCGCCATGTTTAACAAACAAACCCACAAAGGAGATCTTACCTGTCCGTCGTTACCTTTGGTTCGACCTGAGCTGAGTGTGGAGGTAACGGACAGGAAATTTGTGCGTTATTTATATCTTAAGATACCACAGCTGAATTATTTTAGGACGGCCGGGGCGCTCAAATAAGTCGTCATAATGAACTACAAAGTGACGTCGCGTAGCCCGGAAACTGTAGTCTTCTAGTAATTATTTACCCATCGACAATATCGGAAGTCCTAATATCGCATAACGTGCGGGGCAGTGATCAAATTGTCTTCATTCGAGTTACTTAACAGTCTCTGTTGCCGCTCCCTCGGCACTGGTAAATTAAATGAAAGTCACACTGAGAAGGGCTGTACAGAACTACACAATGACGTAGTCAGACCCGGGCGTTGTCGTCTGTCGCCACATAAAGACGGTATTCATGTGTCGATGGGTATTGGGCATTCATACTACATTGTGTATTACGTGGCATCCTACACCAAATGTCCTCTGGCAAAAAACGACCAATTCACGTAATAAAACTATGAGATAGTGGTTTTCTAGTCCTTGCTGAGGAAGTCTGGCGTAACTGCACAAACAGCGATATCTATCATTTAGAACAGTCATAACCACCATTCTGTCCTCTGTCTTGTATCAAGAGTTGACTGAATCATTGCAGATCAATAAATGAGGTCAATTTTGTTTGCAACTATATTATAGAGCGGTCCATGGTATGGCATTGTTTAAACCTCGTGTGTCACTGGGTAGTTTAAATACCCATTTTTGTTCCTTGATGAAAAGGAATTTCGACACATCACTAATATGTGTCGGTATGTAAGGTTTTTCCAACACTGTCCATGAAAAATCTTCGGCTCTATGTTCACAATCTACAAAGTGTTTTGTCAATTTCATGGTTGTTTTCTTACACCGGAAAGTAATCTTGTGCTCCAACATAAGGAATTTAACTTTCCGAGTCGTCATGCCCACATATTGGATTTTGCATGGGCAAGTGATTAGGTAAATCAAATTGTCACTGTTACAGTTGGTAAAACTCATCTGTTCCCAAGGTCTGTTGGTTCCGATGTCTATGGTTTTGGACTGTTGGGTCTGTGGGCAGATTGCACAGGTGCCACAGGGGAAGTGGCTCTGAACTGCAGGGAGGTCCCACAGTGTCCCCACTGCCCTGGGGGACACACCCTTGGGCGGGGTGCGTACTAGTTTATCCCTTAGGTTTGTACCTCTCTTGAATGAGAAGAGAGGAAGGGGAATTTTGTCATTACAGCTGTTAAGAATGCGCCAGTGTTTGCGGACACATTTTTGTATCCCGTTAGCCAAGGTGCTGTAAGTATTTACAAAGGTTAACCGTCCTGATGGTGGCTTCTCCATAGGTGGCTCAAGTAGTGCATCACGGTTATTATTAGTTGCACGTTTGAAGGAGCGCTTTACAAGTTTCCTGGGATACTTTCTGGGTCTGAGTTGGTCAGATAGATTCTTTGCATGCTCGTTATATTTACTCAGTGTGGAACAATTCCTCCGTACGTGGGGGAATTGGCCATAAGGCAGGTTGTCGCGCAAAGATTTTGGTTGTTGACTATCATAACACAGAAGTGAGTTGCGCGCCATCGGCTTGCGGTATACTTCACTCTCTAAGCCGGTAGGTGTGGAAAAGATTAATTAATCCAGAAATGCTAGTTTGCTCTTATCTAGCTCAACTGTAAATTTCAAAAACTCATTCCTGGTGTTGAGCCATTGTTGGAACAGTAAGATGGAAACAGGATTACCCCACCACACCACCAACACATCGTCGATATACCTCTTCTATAGGCGGTTCGAATCATGACTGACTGGGGTAAGGTACTTATTCTCAAGAAATCCCACTCTCAAACCCTTGTAAATGGAGCCATTATGGCTGAATATTTGAGAGGTAACTGTGCTCCTTCCGGCCTTATTTTTACTAATGCGCCACGCTTATTTCTTCAAGATAAAGCTTTTTTAAAAGATTGGTCTTTAATAGCATGGCGCTGTACGTGCGACTGGCTAATCTTGATTATAAGCACAGCGAAACTAGTGGCTGATTCGATCTTAATAGAAATACAAGTACTCGAATCCCAAATTAAAACCACCATCTCAGCGACTCTCTTTAGGAAGAACCAAGAAGAATCAAATAAATCTAATAAAGACTTTAAAGATTCCATATTGCTCTCAAAAATAGAGAAATTCAAAACAGATTTAGGACGGTTCAAACATGACACAGTCTATCCTTACACCAATGATAGCTATACCCCACCTGAATTCAACAGAAAGGGACGAAGGTATGGCTCTACTTATTCTGGGACAAGTTCAGAGGAGAGTTCCAGTGACTCAGAGACATCAGGTGGCAATAAACAACCTTACAGAGACCGAGGTAGGTTTAATAGATCTAACTGGTGGAGGGGACAACCCACACCACAGTTCCAACAGTGGTGGCCCCCCACACCATGGGGCTATCCACCCCAACAATTCCAGCCCCCTATGGCTCCTTTTCAAACGTACCAACAAGACTTAAAGAACCAGTCTTTTTTAGGGTTTGGCCCAGGAAGGTCCAGAGGCAAGCGGAGAAATTCACAAACTCAAGTACATTGTAATCAACCACCCGCTCCACATATAGGCCCCCGCAGTCAAATGAAGAAGAACCCGCGCCAACCGGGGACCAGTGCAGACACAGCCTGATAGTCAACCTCAGTAAGAGGTCTCTAGCGTGTGATGAGGAACTCGTTTTGAACAGAGGACTGGGATTTGTGGCCACATACGAGGGAGATGCTTTCCTGATTCAGTGTGAACTTGCACAATTATTCCAGAAGATACGCTTGCACTACTTTTTCAAAGATAAAGAACCAGTGCAGCCATCTTCAGACGAGAGTAATACCGCTTTAAAGAAACGTTCCATTTTCAATCCTCCCTGACACAGTGTACCACCACAAGTGTTAACGTTTGAGAGAGCGGTTCAAGAGGATATAGCCAATTTATGCACCAACAAGAAAGGTACATACAGCAACCTACCAAAGAAAGAACAACGAGCCCTACGTACTTTAACAGAGGATCACAAAATAACCATCAAGCCTGCAGACAAAGGCGGAGCCATTGTCATTTTAGACACTGACACATACCGAGGAGAATGTTCACGCCATTTAGGAGACAGAAGATTCTACCGTCCCCTTAAGGAAGATCCCATGGAGAGGATCAGAAGAACTATCTGTGACCTAGTAGAAGAAGCCAACAAGAAAGGTTGGATAACCACCCAAGAGGCGGGATTCCTTCAGACCATGCATCCTGTCATGCCATATTTTTACACTTTACCTAAAGTGCATAAATCCCAAAGACCACCTCCGGGCAGACCTATAAAATCTGGCCTAGGTTCTATTCTAGAACCATTATCCACTTTTGTGGATCATTTCTTGAGGCCCGTAGTTAAAAAGATGCCGACATATCTTCAAGACACAAAAGATGTGTTACGTCTGTTGCCGCAAGTGGAATTCGACATAGAGAGAGATTATTTAGTCTCCTTTGATGTCGAATCACTATATACCTCCATTCCCCAAGATGAGACCTTGGATACCATTGCCTCAATATTGACCAACACAGATCTCGGGTCTATAACCCCAGTTCATTTTATTATGGCCTGCACTCAGCTGGCCATGAAGGAGAACTTTTTTAGATTTGAAGAGACCATCTACTTACAAATCTCAGGGACCAGCATGGGTCGTGTTTTTGCGCCAAGCCTGGCTAATTTGTATGTCCATTCATTTGAGCAAGAACATGTCCTCACACCGAATAACACATCTATGTGTCCTGAGAGCTTGGTTTCTCTTGTCTCTTTGTTCCTCCTACATGACCCATTTGAGATACAATCCACTAGCAATCCCTCTATGATCAAGAGGTACAGTGGATGGTAGGATGGATACCCAGATGATGATACTGATCACTTTGGTGAGTGATGGGAATCCGATGGTTCCTAAGGGTCTTCTTACTCTGTAATTTCTTTCTGTAGTACTCTTCTTGTTATATATGTTCAGAGACTTCTCCCCAGATAGGTTTATGTTTCAGTAGACCCCCGGATTAGATGTATTGTTTTGAAAGTTTTGATTGGGGAAATAATCCAAGGCAGGTCTATAAATATCCCTTGGACCCTCTACCACATTTTAGTTATGTTTTTTTAAGAGTAACAAACAAACAAGGGACCAAAGGTAAAACACCACTCCTAAATTTGATACGAGGCTTTGAAATGTTAGAAAGTTAAAAAGAGCGTGACTGTAAAAAACGATCTGGTTACCTTGTGAAATATAGCTGGCATCGTTACGTGGTAGACAAAATTCAGAATTCCAAAAGGCCTTAGAGGTACCCAGTTTCTAAACAAAAGGATGGATAAACATTAATTAACCCTCTGTCCAAAGTTTCACTCTTTAATGGTTAGAAACTTGTTAGGGAAAAGACACGAGTGAAATAAAGTCAATTACCTCAAAGTAAAGTGCATGGGTTCACTGCATCATAAACCGAGCACTGAAAGGAAAAATCCTTAAGTACTGAGTCATCATGACTCACGCGTGTAGCCTGCCCCGTGACAGACGCTCGATGCTGCCAGGTGAAGATCACATTGTCGCGAGGCTTGTGTAACGTGAATGTACGTCGGCATTAGCCATGGAGCTTACAGCATGGAAAAGTCTCCTCTGTCTGTGCTTGTGAGTGATAGACAGCGCTCTTCCTCATTGTAACTCAGTGGCTCAGCTAGACCTTTGGCCGTCCATGGCAGACGCTGCGTTTGCCGCACTGCAACAACCGCAGGTTAGGGGGGATGCTCGAGATCTCTTGCGACAGCCACATGTAAGAGCTGGAGGGGTGCTGGCGAGCCCTGAGTTTGCCGCGATGGCCGCAGGTTCGTGCTGCCAGGGGCAGACCACCTCCCCCACCCCTCGCTTGCTACGCCACTGTTGTAACTGCTTTGCACCTACTCTGATTTTTCTGTTAGGTGCTGCATATTCCTTTCATAGCAATGATTGCAGCTCATCCCCATGAGGAGGCTCCACCATTGATATTCACATGTAACGTAGTATTTGGTGATTTCAAGGTCCCACTTGGTGCATCGAGCCTGCTTCAGTGACAGAACAGGTCTTTATGCCTCACTTTTACACTGAAAAGATCATTGGTGTCCTTACTTTTTCTTTACGGTAAGTCGAACAACCAGAGCATTCTAGAGATCCAAGCTCCAGGACTTTCATATGCTCAGCTATTTCAAATGGTTGGAGGGTGTTCGACATTGTACTTAGTAACTACGCTTCTGAATGCGTTGAGGTCGAGCCTCAGCACGGGTGTAAAGTTGTGCATATTTGCTTAAAATCTACAAGTGTTTCCACCAGGCCTCTGACTGCCCACTTTGTTGCTGGTACCAACTGTGACCCCTTACTAGGGGTGGCACCAGTTTGTTGCATTACAATTGACAGCTCAGCTGAGACGTCAAGAGTAGCAAAAACAACTTGTTACCAAGACTACTTGTTAGCCAGAAAGACATATGTTTCCACGTTCCTTAGGAGAGGATTAACAGCAAGGCATGAAGGGGTAGGACGACCAGGAAAGGGGGGGGTGGGAGAGAGAGAAAGAGAGAGAGAGAGAAAGAGAGAGAGAAAGAGAGACAACACTTTACAAACATTGCTTAGTCTCTATTGTCCTGAGGTTTAAACTGTCTTCACCAAGTTTTATTGTGACAATGAACCTGGAGCACATTGAAGAGGTGGAAATTATAGTATTCTTTAATCACAGAGTGTGCACTAGTGAAGTGCAAACAGTGCACGCCTCTTCAATGAGTGTCCTAATAATGCCTTTGCTGATAGACATGCTGCAATCCAGTGGATCTTGGTTGAGCCTTTGTTTTATCAAAGCTGTGACTGATCAAGCTGAGACAAAGCTAAGAAAAAAACCCATCAATGATAAGGTACTAGTAAAGGTCAAAGGTTAGTCATCCTACTCTTCACATAAATGGTGGAAAGAAAGCACATAGAGTGGGGCACGAATCCAAATCAGTTAAGGTAAGTGGTAATTAATCTACATATTTTAGAGTTTCTTTTCCCAGCATGACCAGATTAACATCAATGTTGTTGCGGAAAAAGCAGAAACCGGTGTAAGTGCATTGTGAAGACACTAGCGGAAGAGATGAACATTCTAGCTCTGCAGTTAAAGAAACTAAAATTTCAATTCGCCAGTGTGTAGGAGACTAGTTATCAAATCAAACTTTGCGAAGGATGCTTTCAACCTGAGAACAGAAAAGAGGCTACAAAGTTCAGGTTTGGTGCACACAGCTCTTCTAGATTAATGTTCAAATTGAGTGCACTAGGTAGGAAGGCCACACTCAGTGAAACACACCAGGAAGCATATCACAGTCAATTGTTAGAAATATTGACACATGAAGATTCAGTTTGCCAACAAACTAAAATCACTGCACATGTGTGCAAATGAAGTGACGGTTTGATTTTACACATTGGAAATGGTTCTGGTGCATACATTGGAATTTCTGGTCCAGAGCTTGAATCATCTCGTATAAAACAAAGCTGATTGCTGGCTTTGTCTAATCTAAAACTTCTTTAGAATACTCAGTGCTTAATTTGAGCCAGTGTTTTCCGGTGCTCGGCACCAGCACTTACTTAATGGTCAACACCGGTGCTTATAACAGTGTGCCACTTGGTGGCGCTGTTTGAGTAATACAGACAGGAGCACAACAACAGTTGATTACTAATTCAACATGCTTTAAAATGGCTATTACTGCCTTACGAGCCATTCCTACACCTCTAGGGACCTGACATAGACCGAATTGTCACACTTGTAGGGTTTTATGGTTAGTGGTTGTGCGGGTTCTGTCATAGGCAGCGCTAAAAGGAGCAATGGGCTGGTACAAGCCGCTGTGGTCTCATGATGAGGGCCCTGGCACCTATTTTTTCGCAAATTAACGGCTGGTCTGCTCTCTTCTTGTTTGCAAACATGGTGTGTGCATATGTGGTATCCTAACCCAACCCGCCTTCTTTGTTTTTCACAGATACTGCTCGGCCATTCGTAGAAACCCACAGTGACATACCAAACGTCGTGTACATCTCAGAAGGAAACCCACTGGTAATCCCTTGCAGAGTCACGGCACCAAACATCACTGTCACTTTAAAAAAGGTACATGGATACCCAGTATACATTTCTGAATACTTCCATGCTGGTGGTTGTAATGTAATGTCCATGCTAGTTATTTTTAACAATGAGTGGTAATGTAATAAATTCATCAACATTAATTCATTGCTACTTAGCGCGTAGTAAACTGGAATTAGTTAAAAGGCACTCAGGCCCTTGCATTATCCTTTTTAATTAACAAAAATGTAAAAACGAAACTTAATGTGAATGAAAGATATGAAAAGATTCAAATAGTTTGCAATATTTCTTAACGTTATTATAACTACTTAGACTGAATGATTAAACAGCCTGTAAGGGCCACCAGAAGTCATGGGTAAGATACGTTGTGGAAACTCCAGCACATAACAGGTGCAAAACATCCTCCTTCACCAACAGCTAGTGCCGTCTGCTACGTATGGACCAATCAATAAATGCCACATTCCATGTCTGGCAGTGCAGGAGGGAGCTCACGATGGGGAAGAACTGTCAAGGATGCCATCTTGCTCTCTAAGATAATGGTAAACGATTTCCTGTGGTTTCCTCAAAACGTTGGACTTGTCTGCAGAGTGACTTAGAGGTAACAGTAAAGGGCTGTGCATTGGTGCATGGCAGGTGTGGTGAGCCCTGGCTACCATGCCAACTGACGTGCCAAAGGCTCAAGGTGGACTCTTGCATTGGAAGGTTTCAAAGTGACCTGGTGGCCGGGGCAGAAATTTTGCAATTGGTCATGCGACAGTAACGTATCCGCATTTGGCAGCCTTCGCAAGACGCGAAGAGTGCTCACAGCATAAAACCCTGCTCGCAATCGACTTGCAGGTTTGCATGGTGTCCCCATCCTGGAGCATCCACAACCTGCACCTGTGAACAGATTTGTGCACACACAACTTGACCGCATTTTAAGCGTGAGTAATTACATTCATGAGTAATAATCCACAGAATC
This sequence comes from Triturus cristatus, assembly GCF_964204655.1. NCBI lineage: Eukaryota > Metazoa > Chordata > Amphibia > Caudata > Salamandridae > Triturus > Triturus cristatus. Next base: position 334,904,228 of record NC_140591.1, on the reverse strand, counting down.
GTGAGCTAGATTTTGTCCTTGTAAAGGCTATTTGTGCAAGCAAGTTTCACCTGGGTGTACAAATGGTATAGGGGCACATGCATCAATCTAATTACCGGTCGCAAACGGGCCGATTCACAGTATCAGCCCCTTTGCGACCGGTAATTAATCTTTTGGGATGCATCAAGCCCAAAGCCATTCGCAGAATAGGTAATCGCAAGATTTGTGATTACCTATTTTGCAAATGCAGTTAGGGAATCACAATTTGCGATTCCCTAAATGCAATGCAAGAAGCATTCTCAGAATGCGACTTTGCATTAAGGTATCGCAAATTACCATCAACTTTAAGTTGATGGTAATTTGCAATTCCTTAGAAAAATGCACCAAATTGCATTTTTCTAAGTGTCGTGTGGTGCACACACGTCTTTGGGGCATGTGTGTGCGTCACTTGTGCAAACATGCCAATTTTGGGGGTGCATCAGGGTGGCCTTTTGACCCCCTAGCACCCTTGAAAGTGCATGCGCAATTTGCGAGTACCTAATTGGTAATCACAAATTGCAAATGGTTTACAATTCATTCCAATGGGCCTCTAGGCCCATAGGAATGAATAAGAAGGCATTCCCTATTAGCAAATCGCAATTTGCGTTTCGCTAATAGGGAATGTGTAGGAATCGCAATTTATTTAGCGATTCCTACATGCATAAGGAATTGTGATTCCTAAATAGCGATTCATTAAAAATCGCTATTAAGGAATCGCAATTCCTTATGTTAATGCATGTGCCCCATAGTGAACATGGTCTTATGTTTTCAAGAAGTAGTTGTTTATTTCTGATGCCTGGTAAATGCATTATATGCCTATTAGAGTTTAAATTCTCTTTGATATTCATTAAATTAATGGCCAATCTGTGTTAATTATCTATCATGTTTCTAAGAGTGTTTGTCAGTTTTGTAACCCAGACCTATCCAATAACAGCAACTGATTCTTGGATAGCATCATGTGTGTCACGTAAGGCTTTTCAATTACTAGTGTTCCCAGTCAGGGCCGGACTGGCCGTAGCGGGCACTGGGCGTTTCCCCCCGTGGGCCGCAAGGGTGGGGGCCGGTTTTGGTCCCCTGGGGGGCCATTTTTGTTACCGGGGGGCGGCAATATCAACCCCTGTAACAAAATCGTCCGAAATCGGCCCTTGCAAACAGCTCGGCCGCACCCCCCTGCCCCACAGGGGGGCAGCAGTTTGCCAGGGCTGATTTCGGCTCCCAGTCCGGCCCTGTTCCCAGTCACCCTAAGATGCAAATTATTCTGAACAGGACTCGCGGATTGGTTTCTAATTAAGAAAATCTTAATCGCCTCCTGTCAACAATCTTCATTGCTTCAGTATATCTTAAAGGGGTTAGTGTACAACACTTCCAGGAGAGGCCTCCTTGGACTTCATCCGCGTATGCAGGTGCCATGTTCTATGCTCTCTTACGTGCACAGTGAATCTACATTTCATGTACCACCGGCAGTCTTCACAGCAGCACTACTAGTGCAGTGATGATTGCTTGTCACATGCTTTCCAATGTTATGGGACAGAGCTCAATTGCTACAAGGTTCCAGAACGGGGAATGCATCTAAATACAGTCCATACATGATATCTGAGCTTCAGACATATCACGTGTGTTGAAACACATGGCATTTTCCTTTTGTTTTTTATAGCTCCCACTTTGTTCCAGCAGAAACTGAAAAAGCCTCCTTGGTTCTTATAAGGCTACTAAATAAAAGTATAATGTGTTTATTACTTGAGTCCGTTGTTTATTGGAAACAGTTTGCATTTTCAGTGAGTTCTTTATTCTTGTAATCTTCATTCATCTTTATTTGTGATTATTCCCCTCAGCTGCTAGGTGAGCCATTTATTCCTGATGGTCAGACAGTAATATGGGACAACAAGAAAGGATTCATCATCCCAAAGCCAACATACAAATTCTTTGATCTTCTGATTTGTGAGACCACCATCAATGGGCAAGTGCACAGCACACAGTACATAATGCACAGACAAGGTGAGCCATCTTCAACTTGCATCCAGATTCCTGAATTATGTTCATTCTGTAGATTCCCTGGTTCACTTTCTTTCTTCCTCTTCCACGCGCAGTCAATAAAATCCACGATCTCTGGTTGAATGTATTGAACCCCGTCAAGACGCTAAAAGGGGAAACTCTTGCCATTAACTGCACAGTGAGCGTGGCCTGGAATACACGCGTTCAAGTCAAGTGGACCTATCCTGGGGAAGTATGTTTATGTTATGTCAACTCTATTTTTGTATCGTTTGCATGAATCAGTAGCAGTATACCACTTGATTTTCTTTCCACTTCACCCTGCTGAATGAAAACCTTTCTTTAATTGGTAATTAAAGCTGGGCTTGTGGAGCCACAAATTAGAAAAGTCTGGCAGGGGTTTTCCCAAGAAACATGCAAACATCTCCACTAAAATTAATCATGGTTTTATAATACTAAACATATTTTTGTGGATATCCAAAAAAGCTTGATGAATTTTACTATTCAATAGCTCAATGAATCCAGGCCTTTAATAAAAAACAAAATCCAAGGGCACACTTGAGGATGGACTCAAGCAATTGAAAGAAACTAATAAGCATGCCATCATCCTGGCATATCAAAGGTACAGGTCAAGCAAAGCTTGGCACTGACATTGGCAGCTGCCAAAAAGGCAAAAAACTACCCGCACTGCTGATGGGCACCCTGAACTCTGTTTGGTTTTCAAACGGAAGAAGGGACACAAGTCCTGGAAGACATCACCAGCCAAAGTGCTATATAATGCATTGTAAGCAAAGAGACTCTAAGGTTAATGATTGTTAGTTGTGGTGAAGAATACATTCTACTGACTGTTAATGCTATTTCCAAAGTATTGTTGTTTTCTGTAAAGTGCTTCGATTCCTCGTAGTAAGGTCTTTACTGTATGAATACTCTTTTACATATAAATAATTCCCAGGATGCTTCCAGTCAGAGTGGCCTTTATTCCTGTCATTCCATTTGTACACCAAGTAATGTTACTGGTCTTGAAATGCAATCTCTCAGTGAGGGAAATGCTAATAGATTGTGTGACCGCAAGCATTTTACTATAGACAGCAATCTTTTGATAGACTATTAGGTGTTTTGTTATGGAGGTCAAAAACTGCGCATAATAAATTTTCACCTGTGAAATGTACAATTGAATCACGACTTCCCTATAACATCGCTGTACATCTCATAGAACATCTGCGTAAAAACAATCTCACAAATTCTCAAACATTTGAACTGAAGTTCATACCTATTAGACCTGTTTCCCATGTACATTTGTGTATTGATTTCCTCTAAAATCAATTTTAATTTCAATTTTTGTTTGCACTCGGACAAATTTAGACTTTTGTGTAGAAGCATCTAAAAACTTTTTTTAAAACTATAGCGGGGTAAATTGGAACACAGGAAGATAAATGAATTAATAAATCTCTGATGAAAGAGCATATCCTAGGTATCATTAGAAATGTGAAGGAAAACTAGTGCTGGGATGAGTGAAACAGTGTTTTGAGAGTGGATGTAATTTGCGATGATCTGTCTCTTTCTCTGCGTAGCACTTCAAATTGGTTTGCTGTAAACTGACCAAAGCAGAGATGAATTAGAGTTGACATATCAAGAGTATTTAGGTGTAGACTTAATGTGTCTTTTTCTACTAGTCAAATACCTGTGTGACTTCCACCTGTGATAAGGGATTTGGGGAAAAAAGACTGTGATAATGAGAGAGGAGAAAGAGTACGATCTATTCTTGAATTGTTCATGCATCCATGAGGCGTTTTTGCTAGAACCTCTGCTAAGAAGGAATAGTATTGTGTCTCCACATCTTTTGATGCCCAAGTTCTTGCAGCTTCTGTGTTCATATTTTTTCTCCTGACTCTCTGTACCACTGGCAAAAAGAACATTATGAGGTGTAGATATTCTTTGTGGCCAAGGTTCAAGTCACATACTTTAGTTTCCACAGACTCCTAGCTATCACTGCAGTTATTGGTGTCAATCATACTGAATGTTATAAAAAAGAACAAAAATTGTTTTTCCTCTGGAATTTTTGTTCTGATATGCATAGATGCACATGGATGAAGGGAGCTAAGATTGCCTCCCACAATATGTTTTATTTTGTCCATTTGGACGTCTTGCCAAGCAAAAATATCGTGTGAACCATACTAATAACTTAGAGTGGGCTTAGAGCATGCCCATTGCTCACCATTGGTTGGCATGCTTTTCATCTCATTTTCTTCCTTATTCATTGGATTTCCTTTCTCTTCCTGGGGGCGATTCACATAAGTAATCTGAGATAAAATCCTAAACGTACTACTTTTGGTATTCACAGAAGGTATTTAGTAGTAGTAAAGTTAGGACTCCTAACTTTATTACTACTAAATGCCTTCTGTGAATACCAAAAGTAGTAAGTTTAGGATTTTATCTCAGTTTAGTTCTATGAATCACCCCCCTTGTGTTTATGTCCCTCTGCCAGCTCCTCGAGCATAGCCTCTTTACCATCCTTTTGACTGGCTGACTTGTATCCTTCCACCTCTCTTTTTTTTCTTACCGCAAATCCTAAATAAGAGTGCATGTGTTTTCTAGCTCTCTCCATTGTCTGCTACTTCCCTCAAACACTACTCCCCATGTTGCTCCCTCCTCCCTCAAGCTCGTCCAGTGCTTTCTCCACCCCATCCTTGCTTTCATTATTTTTTATGGACTTCCCAATCCTAGCCGCAAACATCTTATTTGCTCCCTTGCCTCCCCCTGCTCCCTGATTCGTCACTCTTCCTTCCAATCGTTTGTAATTGGATGGGAGAAGTGAAGTGCTACCGCTTCTGTACCAGCCTCCCGTCAAGAACCAGAGGGCAGACTCATTCTCAGTCATTAAACTGATTTACCAACTTCATGCCAGATTAAAGACTCAAGACGTATGGGATTGGAAGGCTGCAACCATCTTTAAAACTCACCTAATGCATGTCTTGAAAAATGTTATGGACATATGACACCAGAATGCATCATTTATTAAAGCAATAATGACAGTGGGAGAATGGTCGCCTAAGAGGTATGCTTGGTTTATTGAATGTTAAGGGGGTGCCAAACCAACCCATGAGGAGGTGGGGGATTGTTTGTCCCACTTTCATGCCTTCCTCATGTTGAACAGGTTGTTCAGATGTGATGTCAGCAGACGCACCTGTCAGATCGTAACCACTAACCTGATTAATGCGGCCGACGGGAGCATATAGAGAAGACAGTCCGACCACTCCCCTTCTTGTTCCCCCTGGGCGACAAACGAGATCTACCCTCCCAAGTTGAACACACAGGACAAAGGGGGGATGGGAGAAATAATAACGAACAGCGTATGAATACTGGATGGGATTCTCTTGCTGCGTCTTTGGATTATGTATCGGTGATCAGCATATGTTGGGGCGAACCCTGAATGGTGCAACCTGCAGGGAAGATGAAGAGACATCAATATACACTCTTTTCTTCCACCTGCTTACCCTTGTACAATCACTCTCCCACCCCAGCACTCACTCAATATGCCCACATAGGCTGAAAGTTGTAATTGCAGACACAGGAGTTCAGGTGATTCACTCCTTCTCCATTTTACAGGATTGTGACTGGCACGGAGGTCCCACCTCAATGATTCGGGTGTATACAGGGTTGATTGTTCCTTAGCAACTGAAATCTCCTAATGCACGTAGATGTATAATCCAAAATAGTCCAGTACTCTAGAGATATCGTCTCTGGCACTGAAATGATATGCGGTACACAATATACTCCGGTTAAAGTTGCTATGCGTGTGCAAGCACTGAATGCAGACTTATCTGTATAGCACCGCTCTGCCCGTGAGCGGGCTCTCCCAGAAGGTGCAGTTGCCAGTAGTAACGACAATTAATTTGCTACCTCTTCTTGTATCTTGTTTGCTTTTGTTACTTGCACAATTGTCACTTTTCCTCATGTAACGTAAAGTTTGCTTTTATAACATGCTCACTTGTAATTTTCACCTCATGTTACGTCACTGTGCCTATTGTGAAGCGCTCTGGCGCCTTCGGGTAAAGTCCGCGCTATATTAAAACGCATAAATAAGTGAAGAAATGTCAGGGTAACAACAGGAGCATGAATGCGCGCTCCCGTTCAGTGCGCGGTGCAGAGCGAGCACCGCTAGAGTCCGCTGCGCAGCTCGGTCGCCAACCGTTGAATTGCCGGAAGATAAGGAGAGGCTGCGGTCCACTAGCAAGCTTTTGAATGCCAGACGCCACTTGTGGAAAAGCGGCCGCCGTGCGGTTTCCTTTCCGACACTGGCCAAAGTGTGAGAAAGAAGACCCCCCTCCAGGAAAACTACCGGTACACCACGGAATAACCCGGGAAGGGCTTAGTGTAGATACAAAATGCTGGGCGAATATGAAGCAGAACTGTGAAGAAGCAAGGGGGGGGGGGGGGGGGGTAACCTTTATACCCTTGGGAACCATCATGGCCGCCCGGCGATTCACCTGGGTGTTGTTTTCCTCAGCTGTCTCGCGGGTTTCTGGGACTTTGAGTCCTGTACCGGCTCAGTTATAAACAAACATTCATTTCTCATTCTTTCCCGGTCATACAACCAAGGTGACTGTGCTATACCGCTGGTTGTGTTTACCCTTGAGGAGACCTTACTACTGTACGGAGCTATGACACTCCTGCCCCTCAATATGAGTGAAATCCTCCACATGAGTGCGAGACTGGTAACTAATGCCATCCAATTACCTGTTGGTGCCACAATGCGACTGATACTGTCTAACATACGCAGTTGCAACAAAAGAAATGCCAGCATGTTAACACCATGTGTCACCACACTGTCATCATGGCTGCCATATTGGAATGTGCAGTTGGGTACAGAGAAGCCCAGTTTAACTGCTGAACCGTTTCCACCCCAACCCCATACAACACCACAACTTAAAGGCTGTACTCATTCGCTCTGAGGGCGCACTCATTCACCGGTGGTGCAGTCAATCACAATATAAAGAGGAGTTCATCAAAATGCTTTCCGTGAGCATGTGATTTAACAGAGAGGGGGTGTGGGCGCTCCCAGAAATGGAATATACTACATATGCTCCTGGCAGTCACAGGTTAATTTGGGAAAGGTATGGTTGGTTAATACCACAGCCTTAGCTGAGCTCAACTCTTTCCTAAACATGGTTGAGCATTGTTTATTAGCAGTCAGGGCGCTTTAATGTACTTGTATTTATATAGTGCTTACTACCCCTGACGAGGCATTGAAGCTCTTCTTGGTGAGTAGCACGCTACTTTGGAACCCAAAGGTGGATTAGCGGTGGATTAGTAGGGGGGAATATAAATTGTTACTTGGACCGGCTGGAGTGTACTGAGTGCTAGGTATTAAAACATGAATGTTCAGTGTTCAAATCCTGGCAAAGCCGGCTCAGCCTTTCATCTTTCTGAGGTCGGTAAACTGATGATCATTAAATTGAGCTGTAGTAGGTCCTGGTAATTACAGTGCTTAGAAACCGCAGGAGTGAGGTATGAAGAGCTGCCATAACATAAGGAATAGTTAAACGTGTAAATGTAACATTTCAGAAAAAATATTCGTAAACGTTTTCAATCGGTAAGGTAATGGTGTTAGACACGCTATATGTAGAGATGATGGCGAAAGGCCTCTAGAGGTAGAAAGATCTGGACGCAACTTGCACGAAAAACACAATCTGAAGCCATGGATAAAGTGTTTTATTTTGATTTCAGTTAAAAAAAAGAAACGGGGAAAGAATTTGAGTTTAAAATACTTTTCATGTTTTGCATGCCGCTGTTATGACGCTAGTGACTGACGTCATAACAGCGGAATGCAAAACATGAAAAGTATTTCAAACTCAAATTCAGTCACTGAGGGTCGCCGAGGGAAAGACGGTTGAGGGGAGACGATATATTTTCATGTGTGTGTATATTTAAACGGTCAGTTCGCCCAGTCCCTTTCTTCCATGGGGCAGCGGAGTTGCTGAATCCGACCAAGTGACAGACACGTGTCACGCGCTAGCGGGCCGAGGTGCCGCCTCTAATGTTTTTACAGTAGGCATGCTTTATGGAGTTTTCATTTGGGGCCAGCAGACTGCGAGGTATTCCCCACCACCCCCAAGTATGTGTTACAAAGATATTACTATCCGACTCGACAAGATCTTTTTTGCGGAGCGTCAGCCAAACAATCTTCATCGGTTTTTAACCGTGTTCCAAGAGGATTATATCAGACGCGTTGTTCCCGCTCCCGAGCTGAAGTGCTGTCACGAGCATTTGTCATTCACGAGACAATTAAAAATTTGCAAACATTCGTGATAAGAATTTTCAATTCTATTAAGGACAAGGAGGCGAGGATTATGCTTTCTCTTTTCTTTATTAGAAATGCCCAGCAGCCAATCAGAACCGTTTATGAAACGAAAAAACTACAGTACCCATGAGTACCCGGGTACCACGTGACAACCATAGAGTCTCTCCTATAAAAGGTACAACAGTAGAAAGTACGTCCTCTTTCTTTGGTGAGGAGCAGTTCACAGGAAAAACATGAAATCCAATGGAAAAAGAAGCAAGCCAGGAAACCAAGTCCATCAGCCACAGTCGGAGATCATCCTGACGCTAGAAACACAGCAAACGCCGAACAGAGGAAGGCAGCAGATGATCCAAGCGGAGTAAACAGGATAAACAGTAGAAATCACTATTTCGGGTCAGAACCTGAAAAGAAAGTACAGCCGTAATACTCATCCAATAAAGAGAGTGAAGGCAATAAAAGGGAAGGGTAAACAGAGAAAAAAAACAATGCATTGTCATAAATCAAATGCCACTGTGACAATGATAAACATGAGAATCAAACATGAATTTGGGTGGGATAATCCTCGCCTCCTTGTCCTTAATAGAATTGAAAATTCTTGTCACGAATGTTTGCAAATTTTTAATTCTATGTCAGGACAGGAGGCTCCGATTATGCTTGTTCAAAGCTGATCCACCACAACTGAAGCAATATGTTCGATAGGCTTGTAATAAAAGGTCTTGAACATAGAATCAGAAGACCAATCTGCGTTTTTCATGATGTCCAGTAATGAAACACCCATCGAGAACGCTTTAGAGGCCATGGCCCCGCGAGCCGAGTGAGCACCAAAAATGGAAACATCAATTCCAGCCTCAGATAAGAGCCATCTAACCCAGCGAGCTAATGTAGCAGGAGTAACAGGACGAAAAGGTTTTTGCAAGGCAATAAGTAGTTGACCCTGTGTATCAGAACGTAAAGGTGCAGTACATACCTCGTAATCCTTGACACATTGAACAACGCAAAGGTTGGGGTGATGAGGAAAGGAAGGATAAGTAACCGAAGAGGTAGCAGTCTTGGTGCGTTTAGAGATTAGAAAAGTGACACCTTCAGGTGTAAATCTGCGACCTGCCAAGTCTAACGCCCGCACGTCAGACACTCGTTTGCAAGAAACGAGACATAACAGCATTGTCAATTTAGCAGAGAGCTGTTTACGAGAAAGTAATGAATTAGAAGGCCAAGCCTCCAAAAATCTCAAAACAATGGAGACATCCCAAAGCGAGACATATTTAGGGCACGGAGGGTTCGCTAGACGAATGCCCTTAAGCAATTTGGAAATTAAAGGATGTTCACCCGCCGGTTTGCCATTAATGGGAACATGGGCGGCAGAGATGGCGGAACGGAAGTTGTTGACCGTACGATAGGCCAGACCAGAAGAAGCGAGAGAAGCTAGAAAATTAATAATCAGAGCCACATCTGCTGAAGTGGGATCAACTTCCCGCTGAACACACCAGTCACACCAACGCTTCCATGAGGCTCTATATCTTTTGTGAGTACTGGGAGACCAGGCGTCACTGATGAATTTGTAAGCGTCGCATGAAAGGCCTGGGAGCGACCAGCGATCCCCGAAACTCGGCACGCCAACAGTAGGAGATTGCCGGATAGAACCAGGGGATGCGGATCGCCTAGGGGATCCAGCAACAGATTCCACTTCTGGGGAAGAAGGAACGGAACCGCACAGCACATCTCCAGAAGGTCTGGGAACCATGGTTGAGCTCTCCACAGCGGAACAATGAGAATTAGCTCCGTTTGAAAACGTTTCGAGTAGGCCAGAACCCTGGGAATCAACATGAACGGGGGAAAGGCGTAGCACAGAGTGGACGGCCAAGTCTGAAGAAATGCATCTGTGGCCAGGGCTTTCGGATCCGGCCTCCAGCTGAAGAATAGAGGGAGTTGAGTATTCAGGCGAGACGCAAACAGATCTAGGTGACAATGACCCCAAGTCCGACGGAGAATGCGAAAAATGCGCGGGTGAAGGCGCCAATCGCTGAAGTCGCGAAGATGGCGAGAGTTCCAGTCCGCAATCTGATTGCGGCAACCGGGAAGATATTCGGCAATAATTGTGATCTTCTGTTGAAGACAGAAGTGCCAAAAATCCTTGGCGATCTCCGCCAAAATCTTGGATCGTGTTCCCCCCAACTTGTTGACATACCGGACCGCTGAAACGTTGTCCATGCGGAGAAGAATACAACAATTGGTCTGATGAGGGGAGAAACACCGAATCGCAAAAGACCCCGCTAGAAGTTCTAGGCAATTGATGTGAAGAGACAGTTCCTGGGGAGACCAGCGACCCCCGGTGGAGATGGGGCCGCACCTGGCTCCCCAACCCCAAAGGCTGGCATCCGATTCTATCACCAGATCCGGAGCGGAGCCGAACAGGGCTCGTCCATTCCAGGCCTCCATGTGGTCCAACCACCATTGCATCTCGCTCTTCGCATCCTCGGAAAGAGGAATCAGATCTGAATAGCGAAGACCTTTTTGGAGGTGACGAATCTTCAATCTCTGAAGTGCTCTGTAATGCAGCGGACCTGGGAATATCGCCTGAATGGAGAATGCCAGTAGACCGACTACACGTGCTAACGACCTCAATGACACAATCTGTCTGGAAAGAACAGACCTCAATTCTCTCTTGATGTACCGAATCTTTTGGTGTGGTAGTAGTAGTTGACAGGATAGGGAATTCACTTGAAAACCCAGAAATTCGATTACTTGAGTAGGATTCAAGAAAGACTTCTGCGGATTGACTAGGAAACCCAGGGATTGTAGAAGGTCGATAGACCATTCCAGATGGGTTAATACTGTGAGGGGTGTGTCCGCCATGAGAAGAATGTCGTCGAGATAGATTATCAGGCGGACACCCCGAGCACGCAGACATTCCACTACAGGCCTCAGAAGTTTCGTGAAGCACCAGGGTGCTGACGAGAGGCCGAATGGGAGAACTGTGTATTCGTACCATATTCCCTGCCAACTGAATTGAAGAAAACGACGATGAGGCTCGTAAATGGGAATGGAAAGATAGGCATCCTTGAGGTCGAGCCGAACCATCCAGTCCCCTTCGCGCAGAAGATCGCGCAAAAGATGGATCCCTTCCATCTTGAAGTGTCTGTAAACTACACTTCCGTTGAAATCCTTCAAGTTGAGGACCAGACGATTGCCACCCCCTTTTTTCTGAACCAGGAAAACATTGCTGATGAACCCGTGAGGGTGGGGGACAGTTGACCTGATTGCCCCTTTGGCGAGAAGGGATTCTATCTCTGCCGAAATAAACTTTTGGTCCTGAAGAGAAAAATGGAGAGGAGGAGGGGGGAGGGATTGATGCTGGGTCTGATAGAATTCTATTTTGAAACCTTGAACAGTTTGCAGAACCCAAGCATCGTTGGAGATTTGACGCCAGTTCTGGAGAAAAAAACGTATTCTGCCCCCCAGAACCACCTCGGAAAAAGAAATCAAACTCACCTGAGGTATTAGAGTCTTGGTAAGCACCTTGGTTGCCACCGGAACGACCTTTCCGGAATTGACCTCTCCCTTTTCGGGAAGGATAGAAGTTTGAGCGGGTGTTGTAGCCGGAGTCCTGACCCCCGCCTCTCTGGGACTGATAACCTCTCTGGGAGGAGTTATTGGAGCCACGGCCGAACGAGCGTCCCCTATGTCGTCCGGCCCTGGCAAAAACCGGACGAAGTGCACGCTTGATAGAAGCTTGCGCCTTATCCAAACCACTGAAGGTTGCAACAAATTTAGTGAGTTCCTTAAGGAACGGTTGGCCGAATAATAGACCTTGTGCCACCGGACCAGACTCGGAAGTAGAGAGTTCCGCCAATTTTGGATCAATCTTTAGAAGAATAGAGCGGCGACGCTCACTTGAAATTGCACAATTTGCGTTGCCCAACTGGCAAATAGCCCTCTGAGCCCATTCTATGAGTTCATCCGGATCCACAAGAGAGTCTGCTTCCTTAGCCTGAAATCCGAGATCAAGGATCTTGGTGAGGGGTCCCATTAAATCCAACATTTTATCTTGGCAGGACCGCCAAGATCTGTCCAGACCCTTTTTAGGATCCTTAGCAAATTTTTTCAGATAGGAAAGCATTGTGGGGTCAATTTCAGGAGTGTCTGCCAGGTGATCTGCAAGATCCGGGCGAGGGCACTCGGAGCGGAGGCGAGCCCTAACCTCCTTTTCAAAAGGTTGACGGATGTGCGCCTGGACATATTCAGCTACCGCAGGAGAAGGAAGCCATGAAGATGAATGGGGGTGATATATCTCCGAAGGCTCAAAGGTTAGGACTTGCGGGTGAGTAGGAGCGTCCACGTAATGCTCCTTGCGAGCCTTCTTGCGTGTTGGAGGGACATCCTGGTCAGAAGAGGAAGAAGGAGGACCGTCAGAGTCAGTATGACAGGCTGCCGAGGTAGAAGCGCCTACCAAAGGACTGGAGGAAGCCTTTTCTGAGGCTAGAGTTTTAGCCAAACGTTTGAAATCCGCCCTATGTGGATTTATTGGTGATTTGGAAGAGCGAGAAGAAGGCAACCAACCTTGCTGCTTTGCATATTGCGTCAAATGACGCTTCAACAGATTAATAGCGTGGACTAGGGCTTTGGTAACGGAGTGCTGAACTCCTTGGACCAATGCTTCTACTAAATCTTGCTCAAGGAAACCTGAGCTCTCCTCCTCATAGGAGTAATCATCCTCATCAAAATACTCCTCCATTATTCTTAGCTTCACTGTAAAAGTGAAAGTAATGCCCACCAAATGACAATTTAATGTCAATAAATATTACAATGCCAAAGGCACAATTCAGGGGGAGTGAAAAACCCCACAGCAAGCCAATTAATGGACAGAAAAAGGCTGACCAAAAAATAAATAATTAAATTAATTGTGGAGGGAGGGCTTGCTGAGTCACTCTAGGCAGAGCCTATGCGTAATTATACAGCCCCAAGCCTTTAAACAGCAAAGGGCGTCGATGGGGCTGAAGAGAAGCTGAGGCAGTGGGCAGCGGTGTGAAGAACAACCGATTCCTGAGCTCCGTGTGAAAACACGGTTTGTAAACAATGAAAATGGCCGCCGCGCATGCGCGGAACGGCCGCCTCAGATTCTAAGTAAACAGAGAAGCACGCGCGCTAGCGCGAGCTTCTCAGCCCCTTTACTCCCACTCCACTGAACTCGGACACCGACGCTCGAGCGAGCGTCACGCCCTAGGGAGGTGAGACCACGCTCCCTGCATGCGCGCCGCGCGAAGCGGAGCAGACTAAATAAATGAACCGCGCGAGACAGCGCGCAACAATGTAGCAGTAATAAGTACAATTTGGAAGCGAGCGCGTCCCAACAGTAGTGCACAGACAATAATGCAACAATGTTACATGAATAAGAAGAAAAAGGCACTTAACTGGCTGCGGAGCAGCAAAGAAAGAGGACGTACTTTCTACTGTTGTACCTTTTATAGGAGAGACTCTATGGTTGTCACGTGGTACCCGGGTACTCATGGGTACTGTAGTTTTTTCGTTTCATAAACGGTTCTGATTGGCTGCTGGGCATTTCTAATAAAGAAAAGAGAAAGCATAATCGGAGCCTCCTGTCCTGACATAGAATTGCCCGGGAGTCAGCGGTTGGCTGATAAGAGGTGTGACAGCGGCTCTGAGGCTCGGCGCGCGCGGCGCTTTCAAGTTGGCCTGATGCATGTCGTAGATCCCAGGTCCGATTAGGGGCTGCTGAGAGGAGAGTAAACCGCTCCCGAAGTGTGGAGATGGGTAAATGATGTCAGCGAGAGCGGCGCCCCGGCCCAGACCTTTCACAGCACTGTGAGTTTCACTGAGGACAAAAAAATGCCTCTGGGGCCACATGTGGCGAAAACTAATATTCCCATTCGGTGCAGTTCATATTTTCAGTGGCTGCTTGTAATGTGGAGTACTGGGGGTGGGGGGAGGGTACCACTCACGCACCCTCTCTTCTACACGGGCAAACACATACAGCCATCCCAGTGCCGGATTAAACCCTGTGGAGGCACCCTAGGCAGTAGAAATGTCGCACCCCTCGCAAATTATCTTCTAATACGTTTTTACTTTTACCAACAATTTTAATAAACCAATTTTAATAACAGAAAACTAAACGTTAACAATTATTAACGTTATTAAACAATTTAATTCTTTTTTTTTTTAATAAACCAACAAAACTTTAAAAAGTCAATGGGTACATTACATTAATACAGTATTTTCCCTCTAGAGTCTCTAATGTAGAGTTTTCGTTTCTTTGAGTTGATTCATTTTTTTCTATCTTTTGGAAACAATTTAAGAAACCTTTATTGAAATTTTATTTTCAAGATCAAATCAATATTATTTGATCTGTTGTTGCGGGGCCCCTAAAAGGAGTGGGGCCCATAGGCCGGTGCCTACTTGGCCTATTTGGTAATCCATACGCACTCATTCACACCCATCCATTCATAAGCTTGCACACATTCTCCTACCATTCACAACCACACACAAATCCGGACACCCATTCACAGCAAGAATGCACAAATACATTAACATGCATACATGTACACACGCATTCAACATAAAAAAAAATTAAAGGCAAGAGGTGATTTCCTGTGGTGGAAGGGAAGTCTTGGTGGATTCTGGAGTCAGGGAAAACAGGAAGATCCCACTGCCTTTTCTCATTGGCTGACCTTGTCATGGGTCAGCCAAAGAGAGCAGGACCTTTCTTCACTCTGTCACAGAGTGGGATGGGGTCAGAGAGACTTGGCATCCTCACCCCATTTTGTGACAAATGTCACTGATGGACACTCAGTCTGGGCACTTGAGGGCTTAAAACTGTAGACCAAGTCTATTGGTGATACACTCCCTCCTCATGAGGGGGAGGACCTCACATCACTTTGCTGGGCTGAGGAGGTCACGTGCACAGGGGTGTGAAATCTTCAGCCCAGCAAACCTCGGCTCAGTCAGCCAGACGCCTGTGAATTTAGCGTAGGTACAGCAACTTCCTGCCTGACTGGAATATGAAGAGCGTCTGTCAGGCTGACCTTTGTTCAGCCTGACAGACAATGTTAATGCATTAGTAAAAGGTGGGGAGACAGGACCCCTCAGCCCTTAACTACAGGCTGCACCTGGATTTACTCCTGGTCGGATAGAAGCTACTTGCATTCTAGAGATCATGACGAAAGAATTCTCAGTAATGTAGAATTTACCACACCAAGTAAATTATCAGGTGTGATAAATGCCACACACACACAGGGGGAGGATAGTGATGTGATGTGGGGTGGGAGAATACCCGGTAATTATGAGAACAACCTAAATTTGGTGGAGTAAGCACCAAGGCCGGACTGGCCGTAGCGGGCACCGGGCAATCCCCCGGTGCGCCGCACGGGTGGGGGCCGTTTTTGTTACAGGGCCGTTTTTGCAGCATAGCTGCAAAATCGGCCCTGTAACAAAATCGCCCGAAAACCGGCCCTGGCAAAGAGTTCGGCATCACTCCCCCACCCCCCGGGTGGGGGGAGGAGGGGGGCGACCGAGCACTTTAACAGGGCCGGTTGTGGTTCCCAGTCCGGCCCTGGTAAGCACCAAATTATGGATGTTATGCCCAATTCCCGAGTTTATAGGAGATATTTACCAGACCTCGTAACTACTTCGGCCTGAAGTGTCGGTATTTGCAGAGTCTGGTAAATACCATATTTCCTTTCATGAGACGTATGATCAGAGCTCACAACTTATTGAGAGTGCCAATAGGAATGGCCTTACAGCTAAAGTCAGGTGCATGTTTCATTAGCAACGAGAAGTTACCTTTGTAACTTCAGTGCTGCAAAGAAGAGCATTTCTGGTTGAAATGTTTTTTTACCACCTCTTTAGTAAATAACTAGAGATATGGATTCCAATTGCTGTGGTACTTATGAAAATGAAATGAAGGGAGGGCTATGTACACTAGGTCAGGATAGTTTTCACTGCACAGATGATGGGTCTGTGATTGTAGATAAGGCCTTTGAAGAAAAAGCTGATAGGGTAATTTGACTGTGTATCCGTTTAGCATGCATTCGATGGCAATTACCTCACTATCAACAAATGATCATGATCAAACTAGGTCAACAGAAAAGGAAGAGCTAATAAGATCTTGCATTGTGTTGCTCTGCCTTGACATCATTTGTGCTGAGATGGGGAGAAGTGGGGCCCCATCACCATCGTCCAAACGACCTCCGAGAACCTGAGAGAAAACTCAACAAACGTTAACAATGCAGTGTTGGTGCTGCTTGGCCTCTTCTCTGCCTCTAGAACTGAGGAACATAGCTTTCTCCTCTGCAGTTAGGAGTGCATGAAAGGCTTCTGTATCACATTTAGGTCTAGCAATCCCCCAGCAAATCCTTATGATTCCTGTCCTTGAAAATATTTGCATTCTGCCCCATTTGCATTTCCTGAAATGATTTAGGTGAAGCCTCCAACAAGGTACCACAGACACTCCTGCATAACCGTTTACTACCGAAATATTAGATTTAAGTAACAAACTGCCAAAATATTGTGGTCAAAATATTGTCTACCAGAACTTCCTGAAGATTAAATACACTTGTAATTAAAGGAATACTATACTCCACATATATGTATCTTGGCAACATATATATATATATATATATATATATATATGTTTCCAAAGAATCGTTGCAAGATCACCGCTCTCCCTCCTCTCGACACCGGTGCCAGCAGCGGTCGCAACTCCGCTAAACACGTTTTCTATTTGGATGAAATCCGTGAATTCCCAGACAATAATCCAGCGGCACACCAAAGGACGACACAATAAAGATTTTATTGTGTTATACAAACAGAACTACGCGTTTCGGCGAAGCCTTCGCCGAAACGCGTAGTTCTGTTTGTATAACACAATAAAATCTTTATTGTGTCGTCCTTTGGTGTGCCGCTGGATTACTGTCTGGGAATTCTCAGATTCCAAATAGAAAATATATATATATAAATTCCCCCGTTATAGTTAGTTGAGATAACTATAACTCGCGTGCCCGCAATCCACTGCTCATGACGTCACATATTACATCACTCATGACATGGTCAGTGGCATCATTCATGACATCACTGATGACATCATCCTTGTGATAGAGTGGCGGTGGCGCGAGTTATAGTTATCTCGACTAACTATAACGGGGGAATTTCATTGGTTTTTTACGAGTGAAATGTCCACCTAACTATAACATGTGTGAAACCTATGGTTTTTTAAGTGAATTTGCAAGGTTTTTTAAATGCTAATTCCTAACTATAACGTGTGTGAAACCTATGGTTTTTTAAGTGAATTTGTACGATTTTTTAAATGCTAAGTTATGTATGTATTATTATATTTTTTTTTAAGGTTTTTCACCGTGCGCGCACCCTGCGATTTAAAAAAAAAATGTTTTTTTCACCCTTCGGGGTCCTTTAGGGACCCCCTGACAAAGGCTAGGGGGTCAGGAACTCTCTACCCTGCCCCCTTTTCACGTTCGCCACCTCTCTTTTTCACTGTCGCACCCAAAACAAACAAAATGGCGGACGACACTTCCTGATTTCGACCGATTCGAACGTTGACTGACATGTAACCACCAATCAGAATTACGCTCGCGCACGTTAGGGTGCGCTCACGGTGCGCGCACGGTACGCGGCTATAGATATTTATGTACTTTTAACTGCAGTTTTCTCAGGAAATACTGAACAGATTGACTCCTGTATGCAAAAGGCACATCCCTGACCTGAGGACTACCTCTTTGCCAAATTTCAAGTAATTCTGTTCAGCCGTTCGGGCTGTACCTTCGACTAAAGATCCTATGGGAAAATGCATGGGGAAAACGCGTTTTGGGACCTCCCTTTTTTCTCAGCCCCCGCTTGACGAATCACCCCGAGACTTTCAGGGTAGGAGCTGAGCGGAGCGCCCCATTAGTTTTGAAAATTTCGCGAGGATTCGTCAACCGGCGCCAAAGTTATTCAAAATAGAATTTTCAGATTTCCTATGGAAACACGGTCCTAACTATAACTATCTAATGGCGACCGCCAGTAGATTATATATATATATATATATATATCTATATATATATATATATATATATATATATATATATATATATATATATATATATATATATATATATATATATATATTACAAGGTACCTGGAGATGGAGTTAATAGTAAATCTATATTTACTCATATGCATGCTTACATTCGCAGTATTTAGAGTCTCAATATTTTGGCTAATCAATATTTTTGTCCTTGAATTTCTGATTTACAACTAGTATAAAGAAGTGGTTCAGCTGATTACTCCACTTGAACTAGGTTCTCCATTAAACTGTTCATGAGGCTGAGAATAAATGCCTCAACCAGAGCTCATGCATAAACCTGGAAAGTCTGAATACTCGGCAAGAAATGGTTGGTCACGTACTGTAATCTCTACAGTCACATCCTGACTATAGACAGCACCCCTGCACCTCTCCTTCAATGACTGGAGCAGTCCCGGGTGATGAAATCAATCAATAGCCCCAACGTGCAGGCAATAATCTCTCTGCTATATGCCAGGGACATTGATTTTATGTTTTTTCCAGTAACAAATTCCCTCTTTAGAAAATTGTCATTGAGAAATAAAAAACGTGGCTAAGCAGGCGAAACAAGCATGGCAACCGGCAAAGCCAGTTGGGCCCAACATCATAAACTCAAAGTTCTCCCACCTCTAAATGGGGCAGAGAAATCAGTTCCCTCACCTCTGAACGGGACCACAAGTTTAGCGAGTAGGCATTCACCATACGCCTCTTCTTCCAAATTCTAAATGACCCCCTTGGTGTCCTGTCCTTTTAGAATCATTCCTCTCAATGATCATCCATCCGCAGCTTTGCACTGCTCATTAGTACAGTTCTCTCCAGTGAATCTCTCAGAAGGACCAGGCCCTCCCTTCAGGAATGCTGTGGGATGGTAGCATTATCATACATTGGACATCAAAAACTGGGCCTCCTTGTTTATCATCATAACATATTGTAACTCTTCTTGCCATGCAAGCAATATTTGTTATTATAACTTGTGCATGAACATTAACTCCCTCTAAGAATTTGAAAACCCAAGGCAAGATCATTATTTATTGCTTGGCACTTTTCCGACATTATTCATCATCTTTCATTTTATCTTGAGAGTTCATAGAATCGTACACTACGAGCAACCTTTGACAAGCAGGGTGCACAGCTGGTGATCCTGAGCATAGAATGTTCATCCTGGATTATATTAGCATTTTGAAGTGTGAAGGTGCAGTGTGAAAGTGTGCAAACATCACACAGACCAACACATAATTAGATAAGGCCCTTTGGCTATACTATATTTTTCTCTGCAGTGTTACCATTTGTAGACAGAAGGCTTGAATACACAGTACATGTTATATAGCCATTGCATACTTATTTGTGATACGTGAGGTAACTCATTAAAAATGTGTCCTTTATTTTAAGGCAAGTAAGGGGTCATCAATAACTCAAAGGATTACCCAAAAGGAAGGCAACATAATCTCTAGCAGCCTTGTTATTGAGAAGGTCCGTGACATTGATAAGGGGCTTTACATCTGTCGTGTGAAGAGTGGAGCAGTGGAAAAATCTGTCAACACAACGGTGCAAATATATGGTAAGTGATGACTGAATCTGCATGAGCAAATTTATTTGTCATTGATTTTCTAGGACCTTCTCCCACTTTTCATATAGTCTATTTCCTGTGCCAGATATCGAAGATCCTAAATGTTTTTACATTTTACATTTAGAGGGCCTGATTTGCAAAACTTAGATACATCTTCTCAGTTAGACTCCTGCATCCTGCAGACGTTTTACTTACCTTACAAAACCCAAAGATGTAGTGATGGGAATTTAAGAATTTTGTGTACATTTGTAAGTAACCCTTTGTGCATAGCGGAAATTCTGTGGCCTACATTAGGACTACCACATGGGTGTCCCCTCAGGGTCTACAGATGGGTGCTACCATATAGGCAGGGGGTTAAACACAGGAAGAAGGAGATATATTTTGACAAAAGAATGCATCAACAGTGATGCCAAAAATACGAAACTTCAGTTCAATCCGTTACCTAAGAAGTACCACTTGATAAGGAATCTGCAGGTTGTCCAAAAACAGCTGCTGATGAATTTATAAATTTCGCCCTTTCGCATGGCAAGGCACCAGATGATTTGAAAAAACAGGTTTATTGCCGGCCATCTGAAATCTAACAGCAAAAATGTGATTAACTTCACTAAAGAGAGCTTTACCCTCAATAAAGAGATCCCTCATTACTCAGGAGTGCATGTTGTAGACTCACTGCATTATGTGGTCAGGCTTAATAAATCCCTGCCACTCACAAGAGGGATCAAAATCATACATGTTAGGGATATTTTCACAAGTTATGATGTTAATTATTCCTGAAGAGCTTTTATGCCTCTTTCTTTGTTTTCGAGTTATATAAATGCCTAATGAAATAAGTAAATTAGCAATTATTGTTAGACTAGGCATTATAGAAAGAAGCTTCAATATATAGCAACTTAACCCTCAATGCTATATCATATGAGAGTTACATCTTACCAATACACAGCTTGATACGTACTTCCTGACATTTATTTTGAGCTATCTCTAGTGTATGACTGAGAACTGCTTCCAGGCTAGTGTTTTTGTTCACAATTAAACTTCATTTAATTGAGATGTTCCAATCCTTAAAGTTTAATTGGGCGGGGTTATAGCAAGCCCTGGTTACAAGTGGCATGGCTAATTCTGACCCAAGCACAAAGCCCTGTTTGCACAGAGGTCAGAATTATGAGTAGTGTAAAGTCTACTGCACCTCCTCTATTCTCTGCAGCACACCTGACCTGATGATATTTGCCAAAGGGAATGCCCAGGTAGTACAGGGACGTGCAGATTTAGGAACTTTGGAGATGACCAAAATCCACACAATAAGCCCCATTCTGAAGGGTTCAACACATTGTAGGCTATAATAATCACCCCCATCAAATTCCGAGCCCTGGGGTGTCATATTTGTATTTAGGGTCAGGTCACTCGTAATCAAGACATCAGAGTTAAAAACAATTCTTTTCAATTTTACTTCAGAATTATCTGAACTTATTTAATGATATTTGTTACCAGTGTGAATCATCTCTGCACTATGTTTTATGATCATGGTACGCATTTCATTGCTAACTTGAAACTTTCTAGCAAATATTTAGTTTCATCCTTAAATGGTGTCTGTGCCCTCATTTGTTTTAAAAACTAAGGGACTGATTTAGAGTTTGACAGGCCAAGTTCCTGACTCAAACATGGCAGAGTACCATGTCTGCCAATCTGACAGTCTTCCTGCTCTATTTCGATTTTGGAGGGCTGTCATGTTTTTGACGGTGGTGCCTCCACTGGGTCTACTAGCGGATCCCTACCTAGATGACCCAACAGAGATGGTGATGTTGGTGTAAGTACTTTAGACCATCCGCCCTATTTACGGCAGACAGGGTAAGGCCACCTTTGGCACATACTATTTCTCATCCACTTGCACATATGAGTCTAAAACACATTCATGACCAGCATCCACACATGGAAAGAAAAGGGAGGCAAGGCAAGGGAAAGAGCTTGTAGGCACACCGTCCTGATTTACCACATCTCATAATGTGACATTGAATACAATATTCCTCGGGAACCAGAAGAATCTTTCACCAACCCACTGTCTATCACAGAAATAGAGAGAAATGTAGAAGAGGAGACTGGGAATTGCTGTTTTAATCAATTGCCACCATAGTGGTTAGTTTCATTGATGGTGTTTCTGATGAGGTATGTATGGCTGTTGTGCAACATTTTACTTACAAAAACACAATTGCAGTGGCGGCTGACATAGTGAAGAGGTGGTGGGGTGGGTGGAGGGGACGTGGGAGTGCATTGGAGGGGAGAGTGTGGGGGGGTAATAATTAATAATAAACAAACACTGACCTAAAGTTGCCTGCCACATCGCTCCTCGCGACTTGGTGTTCCGCTGTGCTGCTTCCTGGTCCCAGCAGGAACTGGGGCAACATCAGACTCCCTGTGCAATCGCTGCAATGCTGTCATTCTATGGGAGCAGCGTGGGGATTGGCCTGCGCGGTCTGGAAAGACGCTCCACTCAGGACAGGGTGTCTGTGCTGTTTCTCAAGCCTGGCCGTTCAGCACAGCCGGGTTGGAGTAACCTAAGTGCGCATGTGTGTTTGGCCGGACTAGATGGCCGGCCAAACACACATGCTCACTTAGAAGTGCATATAGCACTCCTCTTCCCCCTCCCATGCCCCAGCCCCGCCCCTCGCTACATGCGCTGACTCAGAGCCAGGAAACAAATGAAAAATAAAACGATTATGGTATATCGTTCTATTTTTCACTTGCTGGGTCTGAGCCAGTGGGGTGACGCTCCTCCGCTATTGCAGAGGAGCCGCCCCTGCACAATTGTTACTTACAGGTCACCATACATCATAGGTTAGGTCAATATTGCTGCATAAACGCACTACCACTTTCAAATGCTGTTTCGTGTTCTCATATCCTTGCTCATGATCTGGTAGGGTATTATTAACATGCCGTGGATAGTTATCTAACGCATTTTTTTAAGAATCGAAAAAAAGGCTCCTGTGGCGGACAAAATGTTTCTAAAGGTGAAGAGGAGAAATCACTCTCACATCTTCTGTTTGTTGGAAGATATGCTTTATTGAAGTAGCAAACTGGTAAATGCAGTACTGAATATCTAACATTGAGCCTTTATTGTGCACTAGATGACAATCATGGAAATTCCATGTGCAGATAAAGTGAGTGCCCAGTACCCATAAGTTGGACACCACTTGTACAAATGGATTTGGCTGTTTTCTTTCAATGTTTACAACCATTACATCTATCCATATTGTTCATTCTATAGCACACTGTCATCCATAGGAGGATAAAAATACTGAAATATAAAATTGCTGTTGCACTATTTCTGAAAAAACTAAAGAAGTAGTAAAAGCAGGAAAACCATCTCTTATTGCCTGAGATTTCTTCTCCACACATCAAACAGAAAATTGAATTCGTGGCATTACATAAGTGGAAATTAACATAAGAGGAATGCTTTCTATTTCCTGCAAGGGAAATGTACAGTATTTTGTTTAGGGTTCGCCTCTTTGGAAACCACATGAAAGCCTGATACATTGTTATGGAAACGTGTTTAAGGAACAGTTGTTACTTAGGAAGAACAATAGTGTTTGCAGTGATGGTTGCCAACAAAGGTCCTATGAAAATTCTTCCACATCAAGAATTTAGCGCCCTGTGGGATTACTTCTTTACACCATAAGTCATATCTTCATCACTGCATCATTATACAATGGTTATAATATGATACAGAGTTTTTCAATCAATGTATAAGATGACTTTTCAATGTTTCTTTGATAAAGAAACAGATCAAGGATTTAAAACCCCCAGAGTAATTATTTTAAGGTTGTTATATAACAAAAATAGCCCAGTCAGTTTCCACCCACGAGCTATGTTACATCTATACTTGTTTCATTATTGTACGGTATTTAGTTTTAGCTGATTGTATTTGTAATCTGAATACGATTAATAGGTATTTTTAGAGATCTGTGGATTGTATTGAACAGCGAGAAATAAATAATAGGTCAATCTGAGCAATACAGAGTACCCAATACTATGAGGGGAGCAGATGTTACTGTATTCACTCCCATTCTTTTTTATTTTTTATCACAGCCATGCTCTGACATCAGAACATGCCTGTAATAAGAAAATGATGCCACTTCTCGTTTGTAATAATTTAATAAAATATTTGTATTAGCCTTCTTCATATGCAACCTCACCCAGGGCAAGAGAGAGCCCTGTGGCAGCTTCCAGCAACTAAAACACGATTCCCAATAATGCAGTGGTACCCTGCCAAGCATCTGGCCAGCCACCCGCCCACCTAGTTTTCTGTTTGTTTTCAAATTTTTATATCCCAGCAGAATATCATTAAAAAGGAGTGAGCTAGCTGTGAGGCAAAATGGTACTCTTTTTCCTATGGACTGTGGAACTTGTAGTCACATTTTGTTATACTAGACTTTGAATTAAAGGAAAAAACTGGTCTGAATGCACAAATTATTTTTTGGGTCAACTTCTAAGCTCTCTTGGGGTTGGATGCGAGCTTAGTTGCAAAGCCCGCTACTATGTGCTCCCGTGAGTTCCCAGCTGTAGATTATTGAGAGTATTACGAGCGAATTCCATGACTTTATAGTGGTGTTTGGACTGCAGCCATCTGCACCTATATGGTCATGGACTTCTTTAGTGATTTACAATATCCTTATAGTGTAAAGTGGGTGTGTATATCATACATTACATTTTGCTGTTACAATTGCTTCTTTTCTTCTTTATTTGTATGTTTTTCCGATGTACTTTAACTAAACAGAATATTCAATTATGCTGTATTTCTGTTTGTTATTTCATAGCACCGTTTTATTTGATTAATAAAGATTATTCTGATCCCTTCCATGTGCATTTGAATATTTTCTCGACTTTGGGACCCAAGCATATATTTCAAATTGAATAGGTTCACTGATGCTTTTTTCTTGCTGATATAAAGGTCCAATGTTTCGCATGCACTTAAGACTGTGATTTTGCATCAAAAACCAGTGGAGGCCCTTCAGCAGTGGTGTAGCTATTTCATGTTTGTTTTCAATTAGGAACTCTACTAGAGTAAATATGACTACCTTGCCTTTAACGTCATTGAAACCTATTCACAAAAGTAAATTTACATGTTAGTAAATCTTCATATGCAAATTTACTCGAAAACTTTCAAATTAATTTACTACTTTTGACTTTTCACCATTTCCAAGTGTAAATTTATTCCGAAGTGTAGACTTACATGTCTCCACCCCCTGAAATCAGGGGGTGGAGCCAAATTTACAAATGCAAGGTTACTACTTCAAAATTTTCCCACATAAACAGATACTTGTGCCACTTTGGTGGAAATCTCTGCCACCTTGGTGGAAATCTCTGCCACCTAGATTGTGGTGGCAATTTCTCTATGAAAAAGAATAGATACGTTGATTGAAGTATATATTTTTTGTTTAAATTATTTATTTTATTGTCAAATATAAATGTGAAATAATTATTTTACTCCAGCACTAATCAAAAATAATGGTCTAGCACATTATCTCTTCAAAATAAATGTTCATTAAGTAATGTAAATATATTAATTAATTTATTAATGTAATTATTTTTATCTTCTTATTTGTGTGTGGCACTGTGTTAGGGCCTGTTAGAGCCCGTTCCTTCCTTTAGCGGGCATCATTGTAGTGCCACTATCCCACAAAGTGCTATAGAGGTAAGCGGTCAAGTGTTTGACGATCGCTCAGGCAGTATGGGCTGGCTCCAGAAATATAAACGCGCCAATGCGCGGACATGCAGTGGACACACACCAAAGGTAAACCTGTCCACGCCTGAATGGGACCAGGGGCCAACGAGATGATCAAGCCAGCTCAGTTAGACTGTCTGTTTGTTACTGAGACTTGGGCCAAGGATGACTCTGGCCAAGACTTTGCGGTTGCTACACCACCGGGTTATGCGGTGGTGAGACTTGTTAGGAGCATACGGGGGGGGAGGCCTCACCATTATTTTTAGGGAGCAGCTGAGCTGTACGCTAGAGCCCGTTAACACCACAGTCAAAGGTTGCAAAGGTTGCATGGTGGGGCTTTTTAAAATAAAAAATAAACATTCAGTAATTTTAGCGAGACTGCTGACCTACCATCCTCCCGGTCGCAAAAAATTGTTCATTTTGAATTGCCACCAAGTGCTTGACCCCTTTATCTCCTGTGGTAATCACATAATTCTGGGGGATTTTAACATTCATTTGGAAGAAGAGAGTGACCGTGACACAAGGGCTTTCATGGATCTAATGCACAGTTTCGGCTTTAGTCAACGGGTTAATGTTTCAACTCATAAGGCCAGACACACATTGTATGGGAGCTGTTCCAATCAAGAGACCCTGATGGTAGGTGATTGTCTGCTGTTAAGCTTGTCTGACTACAGTTTGGTGATGTTTAGTGCACACGAGGCTTATTTGGTGGCATTCACGTTGGGCACCACTAAGAGCGCCACGAATTGGAGAATTGGAGAAAAATCTCAGCTGGCAATTTCTCTGATGCCCTTGTAAAATTCAAAGAGAAGGACCTTAGGGGTCCAGGTTCACCGTCAGAGAATTTTTATAAATGGGTTAGGTCAGACATTGAGGAGGTTGCCCCTCTGGTTAGGGCTAGAGCTAAGGGTAAGAAGAAACCATTTTAGCCCTGTGGTTTTCAGAGAAGCTCGAGGATCTTCAAAGGGACTGTAGGAGGCAGAAATAGAGATGGAGATTGGCTCCTGAGTTGGAAGAGAAAATCAAATACAAGGAACTTATTCTCAAATTCAACAGGGCTATTAAGGAGGCAAAATCGGTGTTTTTTTCACAGAGGATTATATTGGCTATTACTATTCTTAAAGAACTCTTTAACATGGTGCACACCCTCCTGGCATCTCCCATACATCAGACAATAGAAAACTTGTAAGTCTTCCGCAATACGGTGGCAGAGTTTTTCAAAGGCAAGATTATGAACTTCTTTATTAACTTCCCTGCACATAATGATAGCCCTAGTAATTTTGGGATGGTAGAAGGGAAGGAGAGGTCCATCACTTCTGGCGGGGAAGGTGTTACTCCACATCTGCCTAACCCCAGATGTTTAGCCAGGTTCTCCCTGTGTCCTGTGACTAAAATGTAGACTCTATTAGAAGGAACCACCTCGGCTCACTGGACAGAGAAACAGGTTTTTTTCCATACAGAAGGGAGCAGCCAATATAATATCCCTTTCAGGCTTACAGTGCCACATACATTCTGCAAAAAAAGGAAGTAGGGAAATCGGGGTGGTTCCCAAGTTTTAGATGTGAAGCCACAAGGGTATCTTGCCGCTAATATCATTTACACATTATTGATCTAATGGGCCATGTTGCCATCTTATAAAATGCAAAACCAAATTGCCTGCTGGAAACCACCTGTTCTATGTCTTCTGAGAGTTTCACTATATATTTTGGAATTATAAACCATTCTGCCATCACTCATTTTCAAAATATATTCATATCTGGACTATTTGAACTAATTTATGTTGATTTCTAGGTGGATTTAGCAATGTAACAATGACATATATGTGAACATTTATATGAAAACATACTCAGTAGACAGAATGAATAAAGGAAATAATGCATGTAATTATATAGTGGCACTCTACCTAATAAAGGGTATCTATGCATATAGGTGTGCTTGTTCCAGTTTTGAAAGCATAGAACCTAAACCTTGAAGTGCAGTCACACCTGTTGGCAAAGCAGATAGCAGTGGGGCCAATATTGATTAGGCAAGAGTTCTACTGCCCGCTTTTTGCCCCTAATGTGGTTCTCTGAAGCTCTCAAAAGGGTACACATGATGAAATATCTGGACCCCTCAACTTCTTTGATTTTCTACTGCATCGTTACAATTATTAAATGAAAAATAAATTGGAATGATCTATTCATTATTTAGTGCAGGAACGTTGTCCTTGTCTTAATTCCTCGTTCAAAGAAGTGATATAAAGTGATAATATGCTGTGTCCAATTTTCCAAAACGGCCCTGTTACAGCCCAAAACAAATCACTTTGTAATCTCCCTCAATAGCCTGTCTGGAAAGAGCCCTGTGAATGTGTCACAGATGTTGTGGGAAGGGCCAAAGAGCACATGCTTTTTCATATTCGTTTTTAATTTTACACAGAACACAGGCCAAATGGTTTATAAACAAATGAGTCCCCTAAACTTTTCCCAGTGGAGTGTTGCCCCTCTGCAGTATGCCTGCACATTTTGTTTCTGACTTTGAGTAAGTAGCCATGCATTCACTATCTGTTGAATTCTGTCTTGTTTTCTGTAATGAATGAAGTGAAACTAAGGAGACATGTAAACATGGGTGCAGTTCATTAAGGGGTTGCATACATACGCCCATCACACATTCTAATAGGCCTTACTTCATGCGAGTTAAATGATTTTTAAGCAGACTTGTTTACTTAGAATTCCGCGCATTCCTGGTCTGACTGTATAATCTCCAGCGAGTCCAAGTGGCTCGCTGCTTGGGGCTATTGTCTTTTTTTCCCAGTATGTGTTTGACTTCAGGAATGTTTCCCTTCTGCACGGGGTGGGAGTTCGCTGAACACATTTCTGACGTACATGCTGATTCAGTGGGCCCTGCTCGCCCTTTTCATCCTCAGCCTCGGCTATGATGGGAACTGTTTCTTGTGGTTGAAAATATCTGCGCAAGTTGAGTTCAGGCCACCGATAACTCTTTCAAGATGGCGCCCGCTGTGGCACTCAGAGGCAGTGCTTGGTGGGCAGGTATTCTCCGAGGCTCTTTGTGTGTTGAGTCTAAAGCTGTAATGGGTGCCCCCTCGTGCGCATGATTTACACACCTAAAACATAGTAAATGTATGATGGGACTACAAATTTACGGCATATGACGTTTACCAAAAGGTTTTTAGTGGAATGAGCACTCTTTAAATGTGGGAGTACTTGCCTCAGCACCATAAATGTAGGATCGCATGTGTGCAGGCCTTAGGATCCTCTTAAGGAGCGTTGACCCTCCCACAATGTGAGCCGTCACACACCGCAGCATTAATTATATTCATCCATACCTTCGGGGCAGGCAGCAGTACTGAACGTGCAGTATTGTAAGGAGAGGAGGCGTGGCCCTGTCACAGTGCACCATGTGGCATCATCCATCCTTCTGATGGTTGCCGTGAAGTGCGCATGTCCGATTGGCTGAGTTTCAATGCAGGCAAGCTGATATGCACATGAGATTGGCTTTATCAAACTCCTTTGAATTACAGTGGTCAAACGGCAGGAAAAGTAAGTTAATTTTGTAGACTTATTGCCCCGCCACTATCATATTTTAACAGCCGCCGCTGCTTAGATATATCACTATGATGTATAAGTAGGGGAGGAGGACAACGTTCCTGAAAATTATACTTTTTAAATTAACTTTGTTAATTTGTGCCAAGAGTTGGAGGTAGTGGGCACTAACACTCATCTTAGGAGTTGGGTCTGTGGCAGAAGCAATCACTGAGATAGTTTGATTGCCACTTTGTACAAGCATTGACAAAGTCAGTAAGTCCTTTATGCATTTTGAGCCCTGACTAAAACATTAAAAAACAAACCTGCTTCTCTAGTTCTATATGTAACGGTTAGTGTTGGAGGCAGCTGAACTGCCAAACCAGACCTGAAAATGCAGTTGCTCTGTGCTGAAAATGCATTTAAAAATGGAATGAATTAAAGTTCATCATATTGCTGAAACCGTGACTTTTCTAGATGCAGATGAACTCCTAAGGAGACTGCAGGCTTACCACAAGGATGTTATATAATGTGTTCTTTCTGAAGAAGGGGCACTTTCCCTGCAGTATGTACAATAATGGCACATATCCCTGCAGCCTAACAACACCTACTCTCCTCTAGCCTATCTATTCACCTCACCAACCATGTGCATGAACTCACACTAATAATCACCAACCTCCTATTAAATTAATTTGCCACAAAGAGCTTGGAGTAGATGCATGCAATGGTTCATTGTGAGCACTAGAACATTCCCTATAGTCAACATTAATCAATTAATAATAACTAATAATTACTGGATTAACCACTACTTTGGGTTCCGAAATAGAGTGCTGTTCACTGTAAAGTGCTTCAATTTCTAGTCAGGGGTACTAAGCGCTTTATACATGCAGTTACGTACAGTGCATGTGCTGGGGGAATTCCATCATTTGCATGATGACCTCTCCCTTGCCTTGAAGGAATACCTCACCTTTAATGTGTTAATTGTCATAGTTGGAGCTAGATTAAATCATTGTATGGTGACGGGCCAAATTAACTACCAACACCTTGTGGTATACCTGCTAAATAATGTTTGGAAGAACAATGCATTTTTTGCACATAAATGGAATAATTTGTAATTGTATAAACCATTAAACAATTAAGTTTGAAACTTTAAACAATCCACTTGAATCCCATAATTCTAGTGATTTATTAGGGTTATATTACTAATGACTTGAGAATAAGTTAGAAACAAGAGTTTTCTGAAATACCTAGAATAACCAATGTCACACATCAAAGTATGTTATATACCATTACTTAGGGGTACTTAAACTAAATTATTGTACACACATTCACATTACTTTTCAAGATAGTGTTTCATTTAAGCCTACATTGCCAGGCCCTAGATAACCAATTGGTTCCAGATAAAGGGATGAGGCTGGTTTGGATACAGTGCTTATGACTGATGAAGACTTTGATGGAAAGAATAAGATGTGTACTGCAAGATCAATTATTTGGACAGAGCTGTACCATTACTTTGGTTATTTACAAAATAAAGCTACAGACCTTGACTTAAAATCAATCACAAGCACAAAAATATGACTTCTTATTAAAAATGTGCAAGGTGTTGGTCAGTGGTCTGTAAAAAGGTCCAGTTGGTCCTTGCTGCTGATCTTCCATCTATATAGGTCAAACTCATCTCGCCAGTGCATATCAAGCCGTTCCAAGATGGTATGTTGACTTGGCTTGTCTTTAAAAGGGAAATAATGATCCAAATCTGATTTCTAGGCATTTCAATAAATGCACTGGGTGGGCATGGTCGCATTCTCAAATCTTCATAGAAGGAAGATGGAGGAAGACGGAGTTAAAGAAAACATGTGGATGAACGGAGCTCTTATTCAGTGAGGAAGCATAGGATTCCTAGGGCAAAAGAAGGTTTAGAAGTTAAGAAGTAATCATGTACAGGAAGAGGGCATTTGTAACAATTTGCAATCATATGTGGGCACTCTCACAACCTCTCTACTTCTATAAGATCAAAATCACAAGTTGTATCAATAAGCTTTTTAGGCAGCTAACCGAAGTTCTTCGGGTAATGTTCTGAAACCCAATAACCATTTTAACTTTTTTTATATTTTTTAGTTATTTAAGAAGCTAGATAGAATAATATCCTGATGATATTTTTCTATACTTTCCTTATGAATTTTGTTTATATTATAAAGTTAGAATGTAAGAATCCTATGAATATGAGATCGGCTGATCCTCAGGCTACCTTAAAACAAGCATGAGATAGATCAAAGTTAAGGAAACACTGCATTCCAAGAAAGGTGGTGATGGTAAAGGTATGGATTATTAAGTAGTGACCACTGGAGAAAGTCTTCATTTAGAACGAAAGGCACATTTGAGACATACAAATATGTATTTAAAGCGTAGGTTTAATAAAGTTAATAAAAGGCAACTACTGTGTGAGAAGCACCATACAACGAATTATGGAAAGTAACATACAATATGGTGTCTAATGTTAATAGAATAGCAGGTAAATGTGATGGAATATAGTTCAGTACATCTATAGTTTCTTTACAAACACATATTTTAAATGTTATAGTGACAAATGTATGTTTAATTTCTGTATAGCAGCAAACATTGAAATCACAATTCACTTTGCTCGTATGTAATTTGTGAATGTCCTCTTTACCGCATAAAGTGAACACCAAAAAGTGCTATTTTCAGGCCTGTCTTTGCCTCAGGTTTGGGTTGGCTGGTGTTTTAAGTAGTTGAAGAGCTGGAGCAGCTGTATTTTAGCACCTTAGACAGTGGTAAATGGTTGCTTGTACCTGGAATGTGAAAGATTATGCTGCTTTAGGCTGGAAAGGTAGCAGCATCTGTTGACAGCTCTAAAATAAACAACAAAACATAATAACATAGTGCAAAGCGAAATAACAACACCACTTAAACATAAGAGCGCAAAGCACAACAAAACACTCAAGACCAACAGAGTAAACACAACAACACCACCGTGTAATAATGCAGCCACAAATGTTCTTGCCGTACCATTTTCAAACATCTGCTAATAATGCGGCCAATGTAGAAGCTGGGGAGCCAGGTTCGAGCCTGGCCGGAGGCTCAAGCATCCTGTGATCCTGGGCAAATCACTTCATCTCCCCGTACCTAAAAATGAATGTGTCCGTCTGCAATGCAACTGGTGCTCGTGTAAAGCGCTCTGATACCTTCGGGTCGAGTATACACTATATAAAACTGCACACACAAAAAAAAATTGGCGTTTGCATTAAGTACTACCTTTCTTACCACTAGGGATATTTAATTGTGTTGATGCGTCAGTCTGCATTTCATAATTTATTGTTTTTAGCAGTTTAGCTTCTGCTTTTGTGCTAAAGGGACAAGGACACAATCCAAATGTTAAAACACACCAGAACAGAACCCACGCATTGTTACTCTGCACAGAGAAAAGCCCACACCAATCCTGAGCAATGTGGCTGCACAACAACATCCGTGTGATTGGATCAAATAAAATACCTGGGTCGTGATCACTTGTACCGTGTTGTTACTAATCACCATAGTGAAAATGTATTTGAGTGGCATGTTACTCCATTTCTTCTTGCGTTCCCTTCGCTTAAAAACCAGTGAAAACAAATGTCCTCCTGTGCCTGCACAGATACAATCAGACAAAAGTGCATTTTGATTAGCAAAGCAGCACTGATCACTACAACAAATGGAGCAAACTGGTACACACTTACAATATTTATAAAGGTGCTATGGGGCACCTCAGGACTAATTAGTGACAGTCGGGCATTTTGTGTAATTCGGCTGCGCATGTCAAAGGACATTTAACCATGGAATGTAATGAAATTTCGGATCTTTGGCATTTGTGAACCATAGGCCGCCCCCAGGGCCTATGCGAGAAATGGACCAAATATAACAAGGAAAATACCTTGTACAGAAACAAGCAGAGTGACTTATTTGTGGTTAGAAGAACTTTAAAATAAAATGTCACCACTTCGGACCTAAAACAGACTTTCATGTGCTTCTTCTTAGGAAAAGAAGTATTATTGCTGTACAACACCATTTCAATCAGAAGTGTCCTGGTTTTGCTGCATGTTTCCTTCCGCCAGATCAAATTGCCATTGCTGAATGTTCCTTTGTGTTTCCTTATCCTGCTCTAATCTCGGTGTGAACAGTTTCTGAATGTGGCCCCCACTCTTCACCAAAGTATGTGTTTTGATTGACAGTACTGTCATCAGCAAAAGTAGGAGGTCCTTAAACAAGTATCAATTGACTACCGGACATGATTTTAAAAAATATCAACTTTCTAAGATTCCCCTGGTGCAGGAACAACCCAAGATGGCTGCCGAGTGGTAAACCTGTACTTAAAGCTCACGCAAAGCATAATTGCAAGTAAGATCTGATGGATGTCCGTGCATGATTGTGTGAAATTGTCTTTAATCATCTAAGTTGGGATTAGTGGGAATTACTTCGTATCTCTCAATTACAATTACAGTAATAGCCTTAGACATGTTGTGGCTCAGTTGGATAAAGCACCAGGGCAGGCCAGGCCATTTTCTTTAAAGTGTTTGCGAAGCCGCTGGCTCCTATAGTAACCCTCTTCTACAATTCCTTGAGAGAGCAGGGCATACTCTCAGAAACGATGTCGGCAGCAACTATTAACGTGATCCCTACGCCAGGGACAAATTCCACCCTGAGTTCGTCTTACTGGCCCATCTCCCTATTTATTATCAATGCAAAGATTTTCAAAGGTATTCTGGCCGCCCGATTAGGCCCTCACATGCAAGGGATAGTCGACCACGACCAAGCAGGCTTCATATCTAAACGAAGCGGTAGCGACAATATTAAGTGGCTTTCTACATCTCATAGGTAAGACAGCCCGCTCCTGGATGTCTACCCGCTTGCTGTAGATCGACGCAGAGCAGGCATTTGATCGTGTCCACTGGGAACTTCCTTCAGATGGTAGTTGAGAAAGTGGGACTAGGAACTCACTTTCAAAAATGGATTTGATGTAGCCATACAGATCACACAACTGTGGTGAGTGTCAACAGCCTAACATCTCATTCCTTTAGTATATGCAGTGCAACAAGGCAGGGATGCCCGTTGTCCCCGCTTTTATTCTCTCTATATATGGAGCCCCTGGTGGAACAAATCTGAAAAACCCCTCAATCACGGGCATTACCATGGGCAGCCTCGAACATAAAATTGCACTATATGCGGATGATGTTGTGCCTGCAGTCTGGATTCAAGGGAAGCATACAAAAGCCCCAAGTGCATAACCTCACTATTCCCCAGAGGGACAGAATGAACCGGAATGCCTCTTCCCATTTCCATGGATGTGAGAAACAAGGGCTTTTTGCAGTGTCCCCCCCACCTTTTGCCCCCATTTTGACTGCTAGATGCTGGTTTTCTAACTCTGATTGTGCCCTCGGCTCTGCTAACCAGACCCAGGGCCTGTGCTCTGTGTAAAAGCCTCATAGTAATTAGGTATAGTAACAATTGGTAGTGAGAACCTACCTCTAAGTCCCTAGTATGTGGTAGGGCATGTAGGTATAGAGGCCCAGTAGATTTAATGCACAGAAGTGTGCGCTGCTGTGGTGCCTTATGTCATTTTAAAAGCTAGCCCAGCCTTGAGGGTTACTTTTAAAATAAAACTATGTCCAAATTCGACTTTGGAATTAAAGGTACTTCCAAAGTCCTAAACCACCTTATTTGTACATATAAGTCACCTCTGAAGTTTACCCTAGGTGCCCCAAGGGTAGTGTGCCATGTTAAAGTAAGCAGGGATAATATAAAAAGATATTGTAGAAGCCCTGGTGGGGAAAAACTGTCAATTGTGTTCTTCCCCATTGTTGCGCATTAGCTCCATAGGCTAACTTTTTTAAATGCAAATCGTATTGATTTTAACATGTATTAGACATTCTGTAGATAAACAGCTTAGAAAGGGAGTACAATCTTAATAACATACGTAATGTTGCAGTATTTCTGGGTATACGAAATTATCTTTACAGTCAGTATTTTATAATTGTACCTGCAATTGTAACATACTCAGTGGTCGCTGATCGCGATAAAATGTCCTCGTTATTATTAACGCCCTATGAACAGAACTCCCCCCACCCCTCATGAGTTAACTAACTGGGCCACAAGAAATACATCTGTTTATACATGAATCCAGGGCACATCTTTCCATTCTTACAAATTATTATCCCCACTAAGCACATTTCTGTATAGTGCATAAATGTATTATAGGAGTCAACGGGCTCCATCCAAACACCAATCTAAACAAGTGTCACAGCATCCCTTGCCAGTTATCCAAGAACCCTACAATTGACAGAGCATGATTAATTATCTGTTAGCATTACAGGCGCAATGGTTGCATCTCTAGTTTATTCGTCCCATACCAGGCTTTGAAGGTCTCTAGTAGCATATCTCAGGACATGGCGATGGGTATCTTTCGAAGTCCTTGTTTTTCTTCTCTCCGAATTGTCCCACTTTCAGCCAAGCCCCATTGTTCTACTTCTTCCCTCCATGTAGCGATTATTGGTGGTCTTGCTGCTTTCCACCGCCTGGTTATCAGCCTTTTTGCAATTAAAAGTGCTAAATCTGCAAAGCGCGCCTGTACCTTATATCCCTTGGGGTGTGGGTAAAGCCCTAGCAGGCAGCTTTTTGCCGTGTTCCATGTTTGTCCACCCACCAACTCTTTCAATATCTTTGCTATTTGCGCCCAATAGGTGGACAATGCAGGGCAAGCCCATATCATATGGATGAAGTCTGCATCCGTCTCCACACAACGGAGATAATTCGCTGTCACCGCTGGAAACATCTTATGTAAATGGTGCGGTGTAAGGTACGCTCGTTGCGTAACCATATATTGGATAAATTTAAAGCGTGCATTGCGTGAGACTGCTTTAGGGTAGGCGAGAAGGGATTCCCACTCCTTATCTGTTATTGCTTCCCCTTGGCCCTGATTCCAATTCGATGCATAGTGTAGTGAGGGACGAGGGCATTTTTGCTCATATACTTATAGAGCCACTTTGTCAGGTGTCTCCCTGTCCCCATCAAATGTAACATATGCACTAGGTCATGTGTTGGAGGTTCTTGCTCGTCCAGGAGTGAGATAAAATAATGCTTCAAAGTATGAAAATGTTAGTTGCAATAAATTCAGCAACTTGCCGAGGTTGGACTTAAAACTTTTGCACAAAAGAAGTTATAGAACTTGCTTTTCTGGTGTGCCTGAATTCAGTCCTGTAGCAGCCGCTTCTGACTGGCCAGCCTTTGACAGGCTGACCCAAGCAATTTGATTGCATGAGAAGTGACCTGGCTGAGCCAAAGGAGGCATCTGGTGAGAGGAGGTCTGCTTCTGCAGAGCAAAAGGCAGGAATGGGTCTGGGTAGCCAAACTGGTCTTCAAAGGGGGAAAGACAGTGAGGACAGGAGCCAGGCCCACCCCCCACTTCCTGCACCCCGGCCAGAGGGGAGACCCCTGTAATTGACTTAGCATAGAGGCTGGAAGGTGAGTGTTAGGAAAAGGTAGCATACCTGTAGGTTCAGTTAGCGAGACCTGAAGCTACAGGAGAGATTTTCTCAATTTGGTTTTTTAAGGAACAGTGCTTTCTGGGACAAGAATATGCCACACTTCAGGGGAGGTGGTCATCAATTGAGGGTGGCTTTCTGCACCCCACTAGTCAGGGGTGCCCCCCTGATTGCCAGCCCAGAACCCTGGATATATATGGGAGAGTGGTCCAACAGCTCAGATCCTTGTATGGAAGAAACAAGAAGATGAGGACTACCCTGCTAAACCCCTGGACTGCACTAAGAGGACTGCACCTGCTGATCATGTTGGGCTTTGCAAAAGAAGGACTTTGCCTGACTCTAAAAGTTTGAGGAGTGGACTCCCTGAAAACAACAGGTTAAAAGAGCTCCACCTGCATTATCTCCACCAAGAAGAACCCAGCTGGACAGTGTTCAGTGGACTTTTAAGGATTTGGCCAGATGCATTGTGGGTCTTGTAGTCCCAATGTTCCAAAGAGCAACTCAGAGATTCCGGAACTTTGGATTGGTGTTGTGGACACTTTCAGCACCAAAAAGGACCTTCTGGAAGAAGATACAGAAGTTTGGACTCATTTGGAGATTTTTTGTGAAAAAGCTCCATAAGTTGACCGACCCATCGTTGAGAGTCAAGCCACTGATGTCGAACTGCTACCCGGCCTGAAATTCAGGTTTGTCCCACTGAAAGCTCTGGAGCTCCAAGACCTTGAGGATTTCACCAAGGCCCCGGGCTGAAGCAAGTTGCCATAGTCAACTAGCAAACCGGCCTAACGAGAAGCCTCACTTAAGGTCAAGAGAAAAAGTAAAAAAAGAAAAGTGACTAACTCAGAAGGTAAAAACTTGACTGGGCCCTACTGCTCAGTGTATCTGACCCACGCTCTATCGCAGTCGGCCTGAAAATTTGACTTTGTCCAGGTCAAGCGAGACCAGATGTCTCAAGTTGGCACTTTTGGCTTTTGAGCACTAGAAAGGATTTAATCTTTAAAAATTAATATTGCGGGTCTCCAACATTGGATTGTTGTTGTTTTTATTTCATTATGTGTTGTGTCTTACGTATTTAATACATTGGTGTTTTTAAATGCTTTACACACCTGTCTCCTTATATTAGGTCTGTCTGCTCACAGCCAAGCTACCAAGGGCTGAGCAAGGATTCATTTATTGAGAACTTGACTGGGCCTTGTTTGTGATTGTGGTGTTATTACTAGGTGTAAGTACCTATGTGCCCTTACTAATAAACCAAATTACAACACTGGGCAACTCAAGGGGTACTGTATCTGGACCTCCAAATCCACTATACCATAGAAAAGATGTTGGAACGTAATTATGTAACCCTGCTGACATCTGCCTGCACCGACATACAGCCTAGCAAAGGTGGTCCCATCTCTTTTCTAGATAGTATAGTGGCCATCAAGATGACCCTTCTTCCAAAGATTCTTTATTTAATGCAGACCCTTCTTCTACAACACCCCTTCAGATACATGCGAAACCACAAAATCTGATTGAAAGTTACATATCGGAGGGTAAGAGGGCATGCATGCAATGGAAGCAAGCTTACCGGTCCATTGCGGAAGGAGGCCTCGACATTCCCAATTTAATGCGTTACTATCAAGCGGCCCAGTAGCGACACATTGATGGAGTGGAACTGTTCACACACTGAAAGCTTTGGTGGTTTATAGATCCGGCTAAACCAGGGATACACATCTGGAAAATCAGATGGCTACCTAAAGAACATCGCCCACTGGGGATCTATATTTTACCAGTTGTGCAAGCCACTATTGGGGCAGGGTTAAATTGCCCAAGAAGCTTTCCACACACATCTCACCGCAAACCCCCTTTACAGGAAATCTGGATTGGGACGGGACACCATAGAGGGCTGCCAATTGTAAGAGAATAGAAGACTTCTTCGACCATTAAGGTCTGTTAGACATCCCACAAATTCATGCCAACTATGGAGTGCCCCTTACCGTATATTGGCACTATGTGGCTATCTGGCACTGAGTGACACATCCTCAAGAGTGCCCACACGATAGCAGACCCCTCCTGCCTTTCGAGAAATAGCTTCTCACCCGCCATGATGACAAGAGTCTTCTCACTGATATATATGCCTTCCGGAACGCGCCTACAACCCTAAGTAAATCCCTGGCTCAGAAGAGGTGGGAACTAAAAGGTGAACGCACCTTCACTCGCCAGTGATGGTGTGATATCTTACAAAGAGCCCACACCTGAGCACATAGCATGTTGGGAAAGGAAACCTTACGTAAAGTAGCACACTACTGGTACTACACTCCGGCCAGGATTGCTAAATGGGGGCGAGGATGCGAAGTGGGCTGCTGGCACAGGTACGGCCAACGAAGTGTGCTAACCCACCTGCTCTGGCACTTCCCTAATCTGCACCACTATTCAACAGAGATCTTGGCAGACATCAATGACATGTATGAGACTGAAATACCCCAAATCCCCAGCTACGTCTTGCTAGGTCATCCCAACTCTTTAACCTATTCATTGCATTCCATAACGAGGAGAGCAATCATGCTGACCCTTTGTGCCACCAAACAATTGATCTTGTAGAAGTAGGGCACAGAGATGATGCACACTCATGCTGATTGACTACATAAACTGTGGGACCTCCTAGACATGGAAAAACTGACGTAATTCGTAGAGCACAATCTCCAACAATTCGACAAAACATGGAGACCCTGTATACAATTTCTTGCGCAAAACTTCAGGGACTCGACCTGTCCAGCGTACTTGCGAATACTTCACCTCAGGGGTCTGGAGAACACTGCCACTCCCCCGAGGGATGCACGCCCTGGATTCAACTAGCCATCTTGAAACATGCATAATGCCATTGTTCACTGAAGATGCAGTAGTTGCCGAGCATTGACCCCCTTTCCACATTTTCCTGTGTTTATCCTCCCATCTCCACTCGACTATTCCTTGAGAAATTGACTCATCCCATATTCCTCTTTCCCTTAACACCCGCCCCTACCCCCCTGCTGTCACTCTTTTCTTTACCAGTTTCAGGCTCCTCCCATGTCTATTATCTACCTTACCGGCCAGTGGATGTAGGTGAGGATATAATCTGCATCCGGTTATTTTCTCTTTTTCTGAAGACCAATTAAATAGATTTAAACCTACAAATGTTGTGGCTGAAGCATGGGATAGGTCACATAAGCTATCAGTGTTCTCAGCACTAGATGTGGGTGTAACTCCAATGTAGCGTAATCATGCAG
The DNA here is from genome assembly GCF_964204655.1 of Triturus cristatus. Taxonomy (NCBI): domain Eukaryota; kingdom Metazoa; phylum Chordata; class Amphibia; order Caudata; family Salamandridae; genus Triturus; species Triturus cristatus. The sequence continues at coordinate 334,864,279 of NC_140591.1, read as the reverse complement.
AATTATCTAAGAATTCTACAAGAGTAAATCTGCATTTAGCGCTATTTCTTAGCGCACAAATGCACCTCGCTTCCAAAATTGGCACGAGGATGCAATTTTGCGCTAAGAAATAATGCTAAATGCAGCAGAACATGGTTAGAGAGCGGCGGTTCGCGCTCGTTAATTGCGTTTTACTGTAGGATTTTTTCCCCCAAATTACACAAGCAGGAGTAATGACATCATTATTGGTAATTCTGCATCAAAGAGTAACGCCGAATTACAGACATCACTCCGATTACTCTGGTGTGCTTGAAATTTTGTCCAGGCCTACTCAGCACTCTAAGGCACAAAGATGAGAAATAATAACTTGTTTTTGATGTAGCGCTTCATCCATCACATCTGTTGTTTCTAAGCGCCTTAATTGCAAGGTGTTACTGTCATGGACCTTAGTGGTATTCAAATAAAGGTCTGCTTCTGTTTCTTATTGAAAAAAAGTCAACAGAAAACAGGAAGGTCTGCTCATAATATAATTCATGTCGATCATCATTTAATCGCATTCATTTATGCATTTTCTTCATATTTCATTCCCTTTTCCAGATAAAGCCTTCATAAAGGTGAAGAACCGAAGGCAAGGTGCCCTCGAGCCCATCGCCGGCCAGAAGTCCTTTCGTCTCGCGATGAAAGTGAAAGCCTTTCCCTCGCCAGAGGTTTTATGGTGAGTTTATCCAGAGCCGCGTGCAAGCACACAGGAACTGAGCCGGAGTGAGAGTGGAGGCTTGTTGTTATCTCATGTGAGCATTTCCACTGTTCCTTCCTGAAAAGCTTTGTAGAGAGAAGTTCAGAAGCTGTGCGTTTCATGCCAAAGAGATTTGAAATAGCAGGGAGGAATTCACATAGGAAACCCTAGTTTCTTGTGAGAATTCTTGCAGCGCAAGCTGGTATTTCCGCAACAGCTCCAATAGCAAGTGATTTGCACATAGCTGCAAACGTGTGAAACGTGACATCTGCGGAATTGCATATAAGGCGCGGATACATGGGGGTCGTTTACATTATTGGCACTTCCTTAATTCACTTAGGGACTGGTACAAAGAGGCCAAACAAGAAATCACATAGTGCGACTAATGACGATTCACAATTTGCAATGTCTTATTTGGGAAGGTGCTAAAATGGACTTGGTCAAAATGGTTGCAATTTGAGCACAACTTCTCCCGAATACATCGGTATTTTGCAAATGGACCTATGTACTAATAGGTCAGTTCTCAAAATACAGAATCTTAGTGGGACACAACTTGACCTACATCATTAATATGCATGAGGTAAGTCACAAATTGCAACCCACTCCGATTGTCACAGCAATAAGCCTCCGATTGCTTATAAATAAAGCAATCTTTTTTATATACAGCCCACTTTTCTTGGAGGAAAATTGGATATTTTGAGAAAACAATATGAAAAAAATAAGAAAACTTGCACAAGCTTTTTTTTTTAAGTAAGCAGTGGCCCTAGGCACTACTGCCTCCTCTTAAACTATGTTTTTGATAACATTCGGAAAGGGAAAGGGCTCTCTACGGGACTCTTCTTTGAGTTTCTGGCAAAATATTAATGTTTTGGGACCAGCAAACACAAATCAACAAGGAAGATCTCCCATAGCAGTCCCTGCATGCTGACACTGGAACAACCTAACAGAGACGGATTGGACGACCACCCTTCAAGAGAATAAATTGGATCTCACCGTTCTCCTGGAACGCAACATCAAAAACAAGTGGATCACCAACTGAGCTGACACTTTGGCCCCCATGAAACAAAGCCACAGCAAAAAGTAGACCTCAAACCAGCTGGTACACAGAAGATCTTAGGATGACCAAACGGCACGACAAACAACTAGAACAGAAATGGAGACCCATAAAATGGGCAGTGAAAAATACACTTTCAAAGGCGTCTAGGGAAGGTACCACCAGCTAATCCAAGGAAGGCCCTAGTAGAACAAATAAACATCAGCTCCAACAGCAGCAAATAAATCATTGCAATAGTCAAGTACTTCACCACACCCACAGCTGCAACTGGCAACATCAGCCCATCATAAGATCTGTGTAAAAACCTCTCAAAAATTTTTCTGTAGCAAAATCACAGCTTTATACAGCAACTTTGAATCACAACCAGACCCCCTGGTCCTCTCCAGAAGTCTGCCAGTGATGAACAAAGACAACACAATCACCAAGTTGAACTCCATTACAAAACAAAACCAAAACAATCATGAAGACCAGTCACTCTGGGGATCCGGTGAACCCACAGTCTCCCATTCATCCTAATACAGTGACTCTGTGAAGCAGGCATCCAGGGACACACCTTCAAATGGATCAGCTCCTTCCTCACCAGAAGAACTCAAACAATTAACATGCCCCCATAATCTGCTGAAGCACAAGATCGAACATGCGGAGTCCAACAGGGCTCCCTGCTCAGTCCGACGCTCTTCAAAATCTACATGACTCATCTGGCCGATATTATGCGAACATCAACATCCTTACTTAAGCTGACTACATGCGAATGATATTGCCCCTCTTGGACAAAACACCCAACACCAGGAACACGTTCAGCACGTGCATGACCCAAGTGGCATCCTGGATGAAATCCAATTGCCTCAAATTGAAACTCGGACAAGACCAAAGTGATGGTCTTCGGGAAAGACACCGCGCTATGGGACTTTACCTGGTGCCCCACAGACCATGTACCCACCCCACTCCTTGCTCGCAAGCAAGAAACCTCATATTTATTAGAGGCAACAAACTGGACATGACAGCCCAAGTCAACTCAGTGGTCTCATTCTGCTTCAACACCCAAAGGATGCCAGGAAAACAATCACCCAAACCCTCATTACCAGCAGACCCTGTATGAAGTCATACCCAACCAGCTCACACGAAGACTGCAGACAATCCAAAATGCACCAGCCAGACTAGTCCTGAACCTCCCATGCTAAGCCCACATCACACAACATATTAAGGAATTCCACTGGCTCCCGATACACAAGCGTGCACACTTCAAGCTCCTCACCTACACCTACAAAGCATTCCACAACACAGGCCTGGCCTACCTCAACAGCCGCATTCATTTCCACCAACCTTCCAGACACCCCCGCTCTTCTGGTCTGGTCCCAGTTGAGCTGGGGGCCACGCCTTTTTATACCTGGCTCCTAAAGCCTGGAAAGACTTCCTTCAACACATTAGATCCTCCTCCTCTCTTCTTGACGTTCAAAAAAAGCTGAAGACATGCCTTTTCAAGTAAGCCCTCTAGGGCTCGCTTCACACACCTGCTGGATACCCTTGCGGTGAATAACACACTATAAAAACACTATCAGCATAACATGACATTTTAGTGGTCACAACCCCTCAGATTTACATGACTTAAGGGTTTATGAGGGTTAAATGACTTTGTACATCATGCCCTCTACACCACTATGACACTCATTCTAATGGGACTTCATTAGATAAAACTGGTCATACAGTATGCATTTAAAATAGTGCAAACTGAGTTTTAGAGCACAGGACAGGAGAAACATACACTACTGCCACAATATCCTACATTTTGAAGTGCAGAACCCAGAATGAGGAAGAATACCGTACCCAATAGATACTGCATTCTTTTGTGTCAGTATTTGCTGTTTACAGTATTACCACTTCAAATAATGGGACATTTGCAATGAATGACAAAGAGAGGTCATGTGATTGCTACCCCCCATCTTCAGACACACTAAGGCTTAGGCCAGGGCATTCATTGAATGAGAACAGTGTACAGAATGTATCATTTGTACACAAACATTGTCATGTAAACTACCAAAATATTGTCTACAAAATATTATGGTGCTATACATTTTACAGGTAAGGATATATTTTTAAAGGTATTTAAATAGTGTAATAACTAAAACATTCAATGAGAATATCTAATATAATAATATACAAAGAATAAACACATACTTATGAGAACTAAAAACATTTAAGACAAACATTATATATAATGTAACATTTTTATTACAAATTTGAAAAAATAAAGTTATTCAATATGATTACTAGATAATTAAAATACACATTTTAAAATACATTATTTAAACTCATACTGCTGAATAAATTAAAAATACGAGGAAGAAGGACAGATCTGTTTGCGACGTGGAGGAATCACCCTTTCTAGCTATTACACATATGGGATATGGTGCAATACACTATACCTTATGAAGATTACTTTTTTTGAACATTTCTTGGTGAGGCGATGAAACTATAGAGGCACTCCAAATCAACTTTCCAATTGACCTTTGCTTCTGTTTCGTCATACTGACTCAAGACACCATCCATCCTTGGAGTGTCCTGGGTGATTATAAAAGATTATACCTGGTTGTTGATTTCTTCCCGTGGGGCCACCTTATTATGGTTGGATCCCCTTTTCAAGATATCGATTGGAAGTTCTTTCTGCCACATACAGCTATCACTTGGTCGCTGATCTTGTCCTGTGGGGCCGCTTCACCATATTTGGACCCCCTCTTCCCAGACATACGGGGGAAGTCTTCCTGCCAAACACAGGAGTACACAGGATTATATTGCACCTTGTGAAGAGCCACCGACTCCTAATTAACTATTTCTAACAACTTTCTGCTGACATCCCTTTTAAAGTGTGCCTTTAGAAGTGACATATTGTTTGCCCTGAGGAAGTTCCCTATATGGGACAGAAACGCGTTGGCTGGATTGTCTAAACTCTATGAATTTTAAAAGAAGTTTTTGAATAAAGAAGTTACTTTTTCTATCTACACTGGTCCATTTGACTTCTTAAGCTGCGCACCCCCATTTTGTTGCATTATTCTCTGATCTGGAGCACGGTGATGCCATCCAACGGCTGGGGTAGGGGTAATCTGCACAGCGACCGGACATATAGGAACTGGCACGAGGTGCGGCATAGGAGGTCCGCCGTTGTTGCTTTGATATTAAAATTTATATTGCAGTACAAATATACATTAAAAAATACCAAAATATATTAAGAAACAAAGATCACAAAACAACGATTACAGTAAAAATATAACCAACGTTGAAAAATACTAATATAAAAAATACAAGTAATAAAAATAGATATATCTTCAATAAGAAAGGGAAAATATTTGAAATTTGACATCCAAAGAAATAAACAGAAACATTTTAAAGTAAATATCAAACATTTAAACTCATTTAAAAGAAAAACTAAACCAAAAACAAAATTAACATTTGAAGCGCAACAATAAGTAAAAAAACAAAATACATTTAACTGAATAAAATGTACCATTCCACTTAAACCTAAAAACGGTAGGGTAAGAATTGTCCTTCAGGAAGATAACATACTATTTCCCTCCAACATAAGCTACAGAAGAGAAAGTGATGGAATTTGGAGGGGTAAGTGTTCAATCAATCAATCAATCAGGATTTATAAAGCGTGGCTAATCACCCGAAAGGGTATCCAGGCTCTTGCAGGTCCCGAAGGCTTATTCGAACAGCCTTGTCTTGAGGGCCATTCAAAATTCCAGAAGTGAGGTGATGGTCCGGAGTTATGTGGGGAGGCTGTTCCTGGTCTTTGCTGCAATGTGGGAGAAGGCGCGTCCTCCACTTCTGCTTCAGTAGATGCGGGTAGTATGGGCAAGTGAGAGTGCGGTGGAGCGTAGTCTTCTCAATGGTTGGTGGAAGTTCAGGCGGTGGTTAATGTCGGCAGGTCCTTGGTTGTATAGCCTTGTTTGCATGGGTCAGCAGCTTGAAACTGCATCTCTACGGGGAGCCAGTGAAGTTACCTGAAGTGGGTTGTGATATGAGTTAATTGATAAAGGCCAAAGATGAGTCTAGTTGCAGTGTTCTGTATGGTTGGAAGTCTCTGTTTGAGGTGTGTGGCGATGCCATAGTCCAGTCGGGTGGTGATGAGGGGATCGGTCACGGTGCGCCTCGTGTGTAGGGGTAGCCACTTGAAGATCTTACGTAGCATGCACAGAGTGAGGAAGCAGGCAGAGGAGACGGGAGTGATCTGTGATTTCATGGTGAGCTTGTTGTGAATCATGATTTCAAGGTTTCTGGAGTGGTCGGAGGGAGTGGGTGCCGGTCCTAGGTCTGATGGTCACCAGGAGTCGTTCTGTGTGCTGCTGCTGTTGCCGCCGATCAGTAGTTCCATCTTGTTTGTGTTCAGCTGCAGGCAGTTGTTCTTCATCCAGTCAGCGACACTTGTCATGCATCTGTGGAAGTTTTTTCTGGTGGTGATGGGGTCGTGAGTGAGAGGATGAGTTGGGTGTCGTCTGCTCCTATACATTATTTTGAGACCGTGGGATCTGACAGGGAGGACCAGCTGGGTTATATATGGGTGAAAACCATGGGATTTAGGATGAGCCCTGGGGACACCACAAGTGATCTCCTGGGGTTCGGTGGTGAAAGGTGGGAGGTGGATCCTCTGGGTTCCTCCGGTGAAGAAGGAGGTGATCCATCTGATTGCATCGCCTTGGATGCCGATGTGGTGGAGTCTTTTGATCAGCGTATGGTGGGGTAAGGTGTCGAAGGCTGCAGAGAGGTCGGGGAAGATCAGAGCTGCTTTTTCTCCTTGGTCGAGGAGGGTTCAGATGTCGTCGATGGCTGCAAGCAGGCCAGTTTTGGTACTGTGATTGCTGCGGAAGCTGGATTGGGAGGCGTCCAGGTGTGTTATGAGTTGCTTGTTGATGATCTTTTCCAGTACCTTCACTGGGAATGGGAGCATGGAGATTGGCTGGTAGTTTTTGAGTTCCCTGGTGCTGGTGGAGGGTTTTTTGAGTAGTGGTCTGACTTTGAGGTGTTTGCAGCCATCGGGAAATGTTGCAGTAGTGATAGTTTTGTCAAGCAGGGTGGTGAGTTCCTGGCTGATTCTTTGGATTCCAAGGTTGAAGATGTGGTGCGAGCATGGGTCTGTGGGCGCTCCCAAGTGGATGCATTTCATGGTGTAGGTGGTATCCTGGGTGGAGAGAGGAGGTTCCTGGTGGTCAATCTGTAGTTCTGCAGGTCGGTTTGTAGTTCTAAATAGTTTTACTATTCCCACTGTAACCTAACAAACAGTAGGGAAAGTGTTGAACTTTGGGGGTGTCAGATTTAATAGTTCCGCTCCAGCCTTAGCACCACTGATGAAGGTACTTGACTATGGAGGACTGAGTCTTACTATTCCAACTCCATCTGTAGTAACAAATAGAGAAAGCATTGGACTTTGGTGGGGTCAGATTTACTATTTCCACTCCAATCTAAGCAACAGTAGGAAAACTGCCTCAATATAGAGGATCAGATTCACTTTTCCCACTCTAAACTAAACAATATTTGTGAAAGGATTAGACTTTGAAGGGGTGAGATTTACTATTCCTTTATTTGAAAAGTTTTATATAGCGCTCGCTAAACCCAGAGGTATCAGAGCGCTTTATATGAGGAGGTACAATTCCTTCAAAACATAGTTACATAGTTACAACAGTTTCAGGTAAGTAGTTACTGGAGATACATGAGTTACAAAGGCATGGATCAGGTATGGGGAAGAAAAAGCAGGCAGGGGGAGAGAGATTAGGGGAGAGAGGGAAGGAATGGAAGAGGACGATAAAGAGAGAGAGAGCAAAGAGGTGAGGGAGGGGTAGGAAACACAACAGAGCGACAAGAAAAGAGAAAAGAAACATTGTCTGATGATCAGAAGGGTAGGTGCCGGCCAAGGGGGGAACCAGAGCCAAACTCCTCAATAGTTGCATAGGGCAACTCCACCGGTCATCGGCCAAAGGTTGCTCGGTCACCAAAGTACATCAGAGGGTTAAAGTATCAGCCTAGAGGAGATCATCCAGCTTGGACCCTAAAGACCTGACTAATTTTCACCCTCTTTCTAGACTCCCACTACTAGCAAAACTGATCTAAAAAATAATGAATAGACAACTAAGCATCTTTCTAGCGGAGACACAAGCATTGGATCCCTCTCAATATGGCTTCAGAGAGGGACACAGCACAGAGTCTACACTCATTAAAGCCATGGAGGAGATTAGGGAAGCTGTTGATCGGGGAGGCAGGGCAGCACTGATCCTATTGGATCTATTTGCCGCTTTCGACACGTACCATCACGTTATACTAATGGACCGTCTAAAAGCATGTGGAATCCGTGGGAAAGCCTGAGATCTTTTGAGATCTTTTCTTGCTAACAGAAGACAAATCGTGGCACTGGGAGACTATCAGTCCAATCATTTTGCATTGCCCTGTGGGTTCCACAGGGATCCTCTCTCAGTCCGACGTTTTATAATGAATGTATCTCGTCATCCCGCAGTGAATCACAACGCAGTCGTTACAACGACCGCGTTGTGATTCCGCATACCATTACTCCGCCAGTCGGAACAACGACTTGCGGAGGGGGGGGCACTGGATGTTGGAATAGTATAATTTACTATTCCAACTTCAGTCTGTGCGGACACTAGGTAACGTGTTGGATTTTATATCCAACACCCCCCCCCCCCCCTCCGCAAGTCGTTGTTCCGACTTGCGGAGTAATGGTATGCGGAATCACAACACGGTCGTTGTAACGACCGCGTTGTGATTCCCTGCGGGGAAAAAGTTTGGGGTAAACGTTGTTTACCCTTTATAATGTTTACATCAGCGCTCTGGCCCCTATTATAAGCGCATTTGGATTTGGTCTCAGCTCTTACGCGGATGATACCCAAATTATGGTATCTCTGACACCAGGCAAAGAGGCAGGCATTGAAGGACGTTTCCAGGATTGCATGCTATCAGTGAGAAGTTGGATGGCAGAGAACTGCCTAAAACTTAACTCAGGTAAAATCGAGGTCATATTGTTCGGGAACAATGCCAACCTTTGGACACCCAACTGGTGGCCGGACTCGATGGGCATTCTCCCTGTTCCCACAAAAAAGGTTAAAAACCTGGGCGTAATAGTGGACGAGAGACTCACCTTCGGGCCCCAAGTAGATGCAGTGGCATCAAAAACAATGTTTGTTATGAGAATGCTTAGGAAAATATTGCCATTTTTGCCCCTGGAAAGCAGACAAATAGTGGTCACGGCTCTTGTAATGGCGAGACTGGACTTTTGCAATAGTCTTTACCTAAATGTTCAGCAAAGATCCTTGAACAAACTACAAGTGTTGCAGAATGCAGCAGCTAGACTGCTCACAGGAACATCGAGATTTTCCTTGGTATCTAAAGACATCAAAAATTTACATTGGCTCCCAGTAAGGAGTCGAGTACGCTTTAAGGCTCTATGCATGGTTTTTAAAGCACTCCAAGGCACAGGGCCGGACTATCTAAAACGGCGACTCCAATGGTATATTCCTGAAAGAACACTGCGATCAAAGGGTTTGCAGTTGGTCATAGTGCCGCGTATAAAAAAAGCCCGATGGGGTGGCAGAAGCTTCATTCATTGCTCGGCAAAAGCTCGGAATGATTTGCCGTTTCATTTAAGAAACACTATGGATCTTCTGTCCTTCAGAATGGGCTTAAAAACTTGGCTCTTCTCACAATAATCCTGTCACAATAAATCCTTTCTTCTGCCTACGGCCATTAGAAGATCTAGCTAGCGCAAGGACACCTCTGGGTAATCGACGCGCTTTATAAATGTCATTAACATTACCATCATCAAAAAGGTTTCAAAGAGAGCGCCTTACACGGTACGGTGCTGAGTTCCCAGCGATAATGGGAACAATCCCAAACCTCCGCTATGTGTGAAACCTTTAACACTGTGGACTCTCTCAGAGGGGTATCTGAGACTCAAAGGCATAATTGCTGGATCCCTCCCCAACAAGGGGAGAAGGAGTGCTTTGGCAAGGGGCACCTTAGAGGAGGCCATTATAGGCCATTTTCCGCTATGTGTGAAACCCTTAACACTGTGGGCTCTCTCAGAGGGGAATCTGAGACTCCGGGGCAAAAATGTCAGAGCCCTCCCCAACAAGGGGAGAGGGAGTGCTTTGGCAAGGAGTACATTCATGGAGGCTGTTAGGGACAGATGAGCGGTAGGGGAGGACCTATACAGTGGATTGGGGGAAATGAGAGTAGGTGCACTGGTACAGACGCCTACTGCCCTAGAGCAGCTAACGTTGGAGGTAGTAGGAAAAACCCAAGAAAATAATATGAGTTATCTGCCAATATGAACGTAGCTTAATCAAAATCAGTTACCCTCATGGTCTAAAATGGGAGGGCTAGCAGTAAAAGCAAGTTAAAGGGTGACAAGAGCATAGGCTGAATGTGGAGGACGCATAAACATTGGAAACAAAAGATTGCGGAGGGAAAGGGAAGATGCGGTCCGGGGGGAAAGTTTGGCCGCCATTTTAAGGTCAGGCCGGTACAATCAGGATCACAGGGACGGGGGGAAAGAACATCAGGGGAACATTACAAAGTCACAGTAAGCACACAGTAGTACAGACCTGCATCAGTTACCATAGAACAAAAAAACACAGCTTTGCATAGTCTACCTGGGGGAAAAAGAAACACAAGAACAAGATCGACTAAACATCGTGAAGTCACAAAGTCAACAAATAAACCAGACAGGTTGGGGACAAGCAATCCACAATACCCGGGACCGGCCTCAAAACAACACGCTGGCGCAACCTGGCTAGGGAGAGGGTCAGAAGATGGGGGGCGAAGTGGATGTCTCAGACGGATCCTCGTTGTCATAAGGGGCTAAGGTGTCCCGTTAGAGGGGACAGTCCAGCTGGGGAAATAAAGTCAGAGTTCGGCAACAGGCGGATAGTTGAGAAACAAATCCACGCCATCAAGATGGAGGGTTCGGGTTGTCTTCATATCTTCACTCAGCACAAAATGGCGGGAACCCAGACCATCAAACCCCGAGACAGCAATTAGGGGGGAGGAACTTCTCGGTCACGGGAAAACGAGAGAGCGGAAAAACCAGGAACTCACCGCTCTCTCCACCAGTCGCTGGGAATCAATCAGGGAGCTGCAAAGGGCGGCAGCGTCGCGTCGGGCACTCGCCATACCATCCGGTGAAGCAGGTCGCGAGCCGAGAGCAGCAGCCACAGGAGGCGAAGCAAGGAGGAAGTCGCAGCGGGAAGCTGAGCCGCCATGGCCAAGCCTTGAAGGTAGGTGACAATCCACAACAGCACAGGGGGGGCTGTCTCAAGCCCATCGCCTCTCAGCTGCCTGCGCCGTGCAGCCGTGCGTTTGGCCAGGAAGCTGGGCTCCAATTGGGGCAGTCACTCTGGATATCTCGCTCGTTGAAGAAAGTCAGCGAAAGCCGCGGGTTGGCTGTGGAAATCCCAGAAAAACGTTCCAAGGATTTCCGGTGAGGAGGAGGTCCAATCAGTGGTGTAGGTGGTCTAATCGGGAGGATTTATGCCAGGGATTTGTGCCAAAAGGCAATCCCAAAACCGGGGAGCTCCCGGCCAGAGCTCCTTACCCGTTGGCCATCTTGCGGCATTCCTATTTCAACTTAAGCAACAGTAGGGAAAGTGTTGGACTGTGGAAGATTCAGATTTACTATTCCAACGCCAACCCACACAATAGTAGGGAAAACATTGGAGTTTGGAGGGGCCAGAGTTTACATTCCTATTCTAATCCAAGGAAAAATAGGGAAAGTGTTGGATTTTTGTTGGGGGATAGGGGAGTCCGATATACTATTCTAGCTCCAACCTAAGCAATGTTGGTGAAAGTATTGGACTTTGGAGGGGAAAATGGTCTATTCCCTCTCCAAGCTAAGCAACAATAGGGAAAGCATTGAACTTTGGGGGAGGAGATCAGATTTACTACTCCCACTTTATCCTTAGCAATAAAGGGTAAAGTGCTGAAAACAATTTATAAAAATTATTATAAAATATTTGTAAAACAAATCACAATATTAAACATTAATATTAAAAAAACTAGGACATATTAATTTAAAAAGTTGTTTTCAACAACACAATTTCTATAAACAACCAAAGGTGTAAAAAAGACACACAAATAATCTAAACACCAGTGCAAATTGAGTCTGGAATTAGTTAATAACATTTTCCAAAACATATGTATTTAGTGTCATTTTTATTGAATGCACAAAATGAGAAGTCCTGGCGCTCAGGTCAGTTTACTGTTTTTGGCTTGATGTCATCTTATTTAGTGGCCCGAACAATTGGCTGATCCCCAAACGCACTGCTTACCCTTCAGGAAAAAAAACACTCTTGTTAGTAACATAGTTGATCTTATCCTGGCATATGTTGCCTGTTACATTGTGAAGAAAACAAAAATTTGATGGAAGGAATGCTTGCAAAAGGTCTCATCCACTGGCAATCATTCGGGCCACATCCACTGCATTGTGTTTCACCCACTATGCCACTTCAGACCGAGACCCTCCATATGCATATCAATGTTGCTCCTGCTCCAACAGGAACAGTCCAGGCCACACTGACATCATATTTTACTAATAGCATGCATTGGGGCTGTAGAAAACTGCATCAAGAATAACCCCAAGTTGATCTTTTAATACCTTTTCAAGAACCTTATGAACACAATGTTATCTCTGTAAGATCTCAAGGTTTTTCAAGTCATTAGCCTCACTTGGCTCATTACATTAAGCTTCCAACAAAGGTTGCGTGAGCTAAATGATCAGGAAGCAATCTAGACTGTATTACATGGGCTTGGGCGGCGTGGGTTTGTGTCTGTTGCCAGAAAGCTATTTTTGCTTGAAAGATTGGTGTGAGCACAGTGAGAAATTCATGCTGGCTACAAGATTCCCATGCAGTTTACTAACTCACTTGAGTGACTCCTGTTTTGGTATTGGGATTTTGAGAAGTGAAATGACAAATTACATTTAGATAGCTCACAGTTTTAATTTTGGAGGTTCAAATCTTGAACGCTCACATCAAGTTTTATTTTATGTCTGTTTTTATTTTGATGTTTAGTTAAAGTGGCATATTGAAAAACTGAGTTAAAATCTCCGAGCAGGTGTGTGCACTACTGAAGGATCTTTAGTCTTAGAAATAATATCCAATATTTTATTTAATTCTAGAGCACCAGCATAGTAAATAGAATGACACCACTTAATGCAGCCTCCCCCAAACAATTGTCTAGACACCCCCAATTATTCTGACAATTACTGCACCAGTAAATAAAACCTATTAAATTAATGGCATCTGGAAAGGACTCTATGGTCCTGGACCTGCAGTTGTCAGAAATCACACAGAGTTCATTTTGAGGGATTTTGTTTTCTCTATTTGAGACAAAACACTTTTTCCATGTGAGGATGTTGTGTCTTTCCCAGGAAGGTACTTTGAGGAAGAGAATAACAAATGGTATCACTGCAAATGTTTTTTGATTTTTTTAACTGTGGTTATGATTCCTTGTAATTAAAATGCCCTTGTGGTGCATTTGGGAGTGGAGGGGCAGATATTGGAGGCAGTTTACATTGACAAATAATCCTGACATAAATAGCCATCTACTAGTCTAGCAAACTGTATTGTAGAAAGTTCAGATCCTAAGAGTTCTGATTCTCATAGGCCAGAGACCGGCATTTGCAGTAGTCTAGTCACGAGAGAACAATATTCGGATTCACAGCTCAGATGTGGTTTGAGAGGAACAGGGGCTCCAATCTGCTGAGTTCAATTAATGGGCTTAGCTGAGGAAACAATCCTAAAATCTAGAGACAATACCACCTTGGAGATCAGCAGACTCGAATTGGCTGACTTTATGATGGCTGCCAAGCTACACCTCCCTTCCTATACTGCCACCCTTGTCAGCTCCACCAGCCCGTATCTGGACTTTAGACTTTTGGTCCCTTCCTCATCCTCATTTTTATCCGGAGGAGTCCGAAATGTATGAACGATTCCCGGTGAAGCTGCTCCGACAGCTATAGGGGAGACAGGCACACCGCTATGGCCGTCACCTACCCAGCCGGACCTCGGACTTATGTCTTGTCTCTTTCTCCGCTGCTGACTCCCTCCTGTGGACTCCCTGCTCTCCCTGGCCTTTTTCTTTTTTCTTTTCTGTGGATCTGGTTTTTCATGGTCGCTAATAATTCCTGTAGTGAACCTGTAACCTTTCTATAATTAATTTGATTATTTTTGTAACTTGTAACACGTTGTTTCCTTATGTAAAGCGCTCTGATACCTCCAGGTCTAGCCAGCGCTATATAAAACTCAAACAAATAAATACAATATAAAAATTAATATTTTGGGACACGGGCCAATGAGATTTTGATGTGTGTAACAAAGAAACACTGGGAGTTAAAGAGGACCCCCAAGTATCTAAGACATAGGTTAATGTCTAGAGGAGGAAAAAATTAGGAGCAGTTGATAAAGAAGAACATGATAAAGCAATTTATAAGCATAAACACTGTTTTGTTTTAAGATTAAGTTTCAGTGCTCAAACAAATGCTGTTGAATAGCAATTGGATTATGTGTCTTCAGTTCTCCTCTTTCCCTTTCATGTGGAAAACTGTTTCAGTGTCCTCTTCATACTGGGAAAAATCCAAATAGGATCAGATATTTAGATTGCACTACAACAAAAACACACATTAATATAACCTTTCTTCTTTATAACAGGTATAAGGATGACTTACTTGCAGCTGAAAAGTGTGCACGCTACATAGTTGATGGGTACGTCCTGACAATTAAGGATGTTTCCGAAGAGGATGCTGGAAACTACACCATTGTATTGAAAATTCCACAGTGGAACTTGACTAAAAGCCTTACCAGCACTCTGACTGTCAATGGTAATTCTACAAATGTATCCATCAATTCTCACACTTCTTACTTACCACATCCAATGATAAAGTTGCCATCTATTGTAGAGAAAAAAAATGAAGTTCTTTTTGCCCAGTTCTGGTTTGCTAACAATTGTCACCAATAAGCACCCTAGAAAGTTACTTTGTTTGATGATGTCAGCATGGGCCTTGAGGCATATTGTTACATAATTCACAATATGGCCAATTTACATCTTACATATGCGCATGCTTCTCTCCAAAACCATTGTGATCAAAGATTAGGTTTCCTGTAATGATTGGTCTTCCATTCAATGTCCTTTCAGTGAAACCACAAATTTATGAAAAAGCAGTGTCATTTCAAGATCCTAATCTGTATCCACTGGGCAGCAAGCAAACCCTGATATGCACCGTGTACGGTGTTCCTTCACCAACAATCCGCTGGATATGGCACCCATGTGGACATAATTATTCCAGGCCTTGGTAAGAACATGATTTTACTTGAATTTATGAAGTCCTTTGTGTTAGAGTCTCTACGAATAGTCTTCAATTTATTCACCAAAATTTGCAAATACAAAGAAACAAGAAGCATTTTTATTGTAGAAGACAAAAACTCTCCAAACTGGCTACATCAATAACTCTTCAACCCAATAAGTATTTTACATTTTAAATTGTTTAGATTCCTTCTAGTTACTTTCCTATTTCACATAGTGTATGTATCTCATACACTAAGTAAAGCATATAGATACGGTTTAAGAGATTTAAAAGATCTGTATGTAGAAAAAAAAATCATTACGTTAAATCAAAATGATAGCTTACATATGTATCAATGTTAATCACTCTGCAGCCAAAGTATATTTATACCTCTAAGTTGTGTTGAGAAACAGTTATTGATTTGTATTTATCTTGCCCCATATCGATGTATTAATGGTTCTTTTTTTAAATGTTACCTACTTCTCAAATGTGAATGGTTCAACTGCAATCTACCATTATATATATATATTTATTTACCTTGCCAGTTTCACAATTGAGCTAATCTTTTTTCTGAAAACCAGTCAATGTGTATACCTTACTGCACAAAACTGTTGTTTGTAGCATTATAGTAACTCACAAATTACCACTGATTGTAACTGATAACGAATAAGGATGCACCGACTTCTATGTGGAATGAAAACATTTGGTTGCATTTCATTTTACTACATTCCTTGAATTGGTTATCAGTCAAGAAGATGATCCAAGCTAAGACCCTATGACTGGTACACAAACAGCTCTGGCACACTGGCCCTTGGTTCTTGACTGCGAAATTCATCAAATGCCATCACAATTGAGTGCTACAGACATCTTCGTGAAATTTAGGAAATCCAAGATTTGAGGACAGACCTTTTATACCAAAGCCCCCCAACTCTGAAACTGCATTTCTGACCATATAGAAACAAGCATTGGAAATGACAATAAATCTGGCTTTAAAGGGATGTTGTATGGTAATGTGAAGCATTACAAGAAAATAGCAAAGGAATGGTATGGAAACAAAAAACGGTAGAATAATATTGGTGTAGGTTAAACGGCCAGGTGACAGTTGCACTTTCCAGCTAGACCTGAACATTCATGTGGGTTAATGACTGCCCTCCTCCCATCTGTGCTGCTGCCGGAGAAAAACACCATACATTATCTAGTTATGTAGGACACTTTAATAGCATTACATTGTCATGTGTGTGCCCCTGAAAGTTTAAGCTCAGGCATCTGCATATATAAACCAAATAATCACAGTTCTGTAGAGGGCAAGCACTTTTTTGTGAAATCACCCAACTTCTGTCCAATCAAAACACATACTCCTGGCTCCAGGCATGTGGGTGGAGCCAAAGAAACTCTCTAGTGATGCTCACATATTCGCCTGGTGACCGCTGCGCTCTCAAGCCAGACCATAAAAAGATACACACCATCTAAAAATCAGAAGGTTATGAAGTATTTCACTTGTTACCAGGTAGCCTTCCACTGCCTACCTTAAGGTCAGATTCAAATTTGGGGTAAGCAATACTCAATAATCTGATAATATAAATTGTTGGATGGACTCTATGCTGAACATAAACATGACGAATTAAGCTCTGCCTTCTTTTAACATGTTATTGCGTCTTCCCCTAGAGACCCTCAGATGTATGTTTGGTGGAAATGGTAGGTTGCAAACTGGACTCCAGTGTCACAGTTTTGATGATGTAATTCAACCCATATCTTTCCCCAATCTAGAAAAGATTACTTTGAGTATTGCTACTGATTAGTTCATGTGATCTTGGGCAAAATGTTGGTCGGTGATTCTAAAATCCGCTGTGGGATATTGATGGCTGCTTACGGTTTGTCTTAAACTGATCCCAGAGCGCCAGCAGGTCTCGCCATTGAAGCACGTACATGGAATCTGCTGAAGGTGTTACTATGCAAATCACTTGGTTGAAAAGTTTGATGTAATTCTTGTTTTATTTTTAAAAATGTATCATTATAATTTGTCCCTTCCCAAATAACTTAGACCCTGATTATAATGACGGTCGGTCGGACTGCCGACTGCTATCGCGGCAGTCAGGAGACTGCCCGACAAGCAGTAGATGGTCTGACTGCCACATTACTATGCGGCCAGCGGGTTGGTGTTTGCAAAGTGCTCCTTTATACAGCGGATTGTGCTGCAGGCGAGGAAAAGGGCTGCAGCACAAGCCTCTGGGTAAAGGAGCACTTCCTGCACCTCCATGCACCGTGTGCCATGCACCATTCGGTACATGAAGGTGCATGGGGGCTCTGCATGTGCCCCAGGCCCACGATGGAAGGGGCCCTGTTTGGGGCTTGACTTCATGATTAGGAAATACAGCAGATGTGCATTTTGAGAGCAAAGTGCATTGACCACACATCATACAGTCACACATGTAAACCCAGAACAAGTGAGACATTCAGTATATTTACCTTTTGTTTCCTCTCTCGCAAAATCACCCTACTTACCTTCCTGCACAAAAACAATCATTAGTGGCATTTTCAGCTTCTGCAGCACACATAGAAAGAGGAAAAAAATAGCAGAAATAAAAGTATTTCCCCTGATTGCACCATTCCTATTCCTTCAAATACACTTTTTCTTTGAATTAGGCACTGCTGTGATTTACACAGACGAAGTACAATAGTGCCCAATTCCTTCATCACTACTGTGCAGAAAGAGACTTCTTTAACATCAAACACCAACACCCGAGACATGAGGAAATTTTCTTGATTAATCGTGATTTAGCTGAACTCCACACATCAAGCATAATTGTTTCATTTCTTGCTTTGAATGGACTGGAAATAATACTAACGTATCCCTGAGAATTTTTAGATTACTCCTGCATGTAGAGTATCTATGTAATGATCTTCCTAGGCATATTTCCTTTATCTAACAGAAAGTAGCATGTACATTAATTCAGCTTTGTACTAAATGCTCCCCAAAATTAGTATATCAGCTTGCTCAGTACAAATATTGATCTTTTGTATTCAGGGTCTATCCAACACAACGTATTTGCTTACTGAAGTGGTATGGAACTGCTCAAAACGTTACATTTCCTAGTGGCAACTCCAGTTTCTAATTTAGAAAATCGGGATGTGCTATGTTTTACAGCAAATTCTACTTATGATTGAGGAAAAACAAGTATAGCAGATTTTCTGCTGTCGGGGACAGAACATGGGTGTTCCCAGGTGGAGGGAGGAGAGGTGGCCATTGGTAAGGTGGTGATGCCCGTGAACAAGAAGCTTTAAGGATCTTCAGTGTTTTTCTAACCCCTTTCACATATGCATTTAATCCAGAAAAAGAACTGGAGAATGTGTTCAGAAGTTGAAAAGTTAACCAAAGTTCCACCCCATTTTTACTAGAGGTCTAGTCAATATAAGTTTTCCATGAGGAAACAAAAAAAGGAAAAGTTATTTAAATATGCAAAATACAGTGCCTTTACTCCTGAGAGGTATCCACTTGCAGACAATTCTCAGGAGTAAGAGTAGGAGTATGTATGGAAAATGTAAAAATATGATTGGCCTAGATCGCCATGCAAATTTGTCTGGATTTTTGTGAATCCAAAAAGTCACAACTCTACACAAATCTTTGGGGGACATGAATGTATGTATGTTTATTCAGTGGTTATGTAATGAATACTTGTAAGGTGCTCAAATTCGAAAACAATTGTTGAGTATCTTACCGTGCCAATTTTCCTTAAACAGCTGGATAATAATAAGCCATACACAAAAGTGTTGTTTCTTGTATTTATTGAATGTGGATAATTACTCAATTAAAACAACATGGTTTGATGGTATGTTCTGGTACGCAGTAGCACAAACTACTACAACAGTTGCCTCCAGCAGCCTGCTTCATCATCTTAGAAAAGGTAAGCTTAGTTGTGTTATTTGAGAAGATGGAAATAAATGGAAGCCCATCCGGGTGAGGCAAGACATTGGATATGAATGCTTTATATCCCCATAGCCACAATAGGCAATCTGAGCAACTGCCTTGAAAGCATCACTCTGTTTAGATTGTTGTTGTTACATTCAATCAACAACAGCCATCAATCCATTAAGAAAACTTTGTGAAGTTTCTACCATTGATTACCTATCTCCCCGTAGAACAATTTGATACATGTACTGTAATATATGCAGCTGCGGCCGCTGTAGGTAAGAGCGATGGAGTGGTGGGACTGGCCAGGGGGGATTTCGAGAGACAACCACAAAGGGAAATTATTTATTTATTTATTTATTTTTCCCTTCTGGTCGTCTCTCGAAATCCCCCCCCCCCAGCCAGCCCCACCACCTCAGCGCTCTTTCCTGCAGCGAACACGGCTGAATATACGTTGTCTCTGTAAAACTCATACTAAGAGAGTAGATTTTGATTTAGGTTGTAAAGGAAAAGTCTCTGAGTTCTGAAAAAATTGTAAATACAAATATAGGCCCTGATTATGAGTTAGGCGTACTTCCATGCTGTTTTCCAAAGTACAGAATTACTGTTACCAGATTGCATATGCACATGGTATTCTGGCCATTCAGAGTTAGTAGTGGCTCCCTGTGGAGTGAGTGTGGATGGGAGGAGTGGGAGCTGGAAGGGCTTAGGAGAGAAAGGGAAGAATAGTTTCAGCAGGGGAGACATTTCAAACCGTCCCTTTACTGAAGAAGAGGTTTGTCAAGAACGGGAGATCGTGACTTGATTTCAATTGCAACGAAAGCCTCATGCGATTCACCAGCCGGTAAAATCATGTTGAGTGCCCTCCCCTCTACCCCAGGAAAATTGGATGTGAGAAGACTGGGCCATATGTGATCACGTAGAGCAAAATTCTGCACAGTAATTGCACCTGACTGGTAATCAGGGCCGACAAATCCACAGGTTCAATTTTCTTTCCAGTAGAGATAATATGGGGTAGGAAATTCTTTCGGTGGAAAGTTGAGCATTTATTGACAGGAACTGGAGAATGTTACTTTACCACTGAATTATAAATGAGACCTGTAGTCTTAGACAGCTAACTCATTGGTCTAAGAATCACTAAGTTAGTAAACAGAGCTGGAACATGCTCCTTGCCAAATCCTACCACAACAAACAACTGTCCCTGAAACAGGGTCCAGTAGTAGCACATTCTCAATGATGGAATGTTTCCTATAGGCCATTCGCTTTGGCTTGAGACAAATTCATCTTGATGAGAGCACATTCCTGCCTGGACAGTCTTTCGTGGTCAAACAATGCATCTAGACAATTGGCAGAAATCCTGCTTCATGAGCCCCAGTGTAATGTCTTAAGTTTGCTGACAAAATGAGGCCTCACTTTTTGAGTCTCCCACTACACAATGAGAATGAATGACTTCATCCCAGGAAAGAATTTGGAGTATACAATGGCACAGTAGTATGTGGGGTGAACTTGCTGGCTACAAAGCACACCAATGCTCAAAAAGCATGGATATTTTAAAAATATGCCATTCCTCCTTAATGTTTTTTTAATGTCTTCAATCTTCTTTGATCTTTATTTCGACTTCGTAAAGTCATAAAAGAAATACAATACAAGTACAACCAAATTTTCCACAAAAAACAAACTTCTAGGGTGAAAAAAGTTACATCATCTGGAGAAATATATATCGAAAAATAAAAACCACATATGATACAATTAAGATTTCAAATCATCAAAAAAGTTCTTCTGATATTCCATGCGGCAGCTAAATACTTGCTGACAGCAAATACAGTAGAGAGGGATAAGTCAGATTTCAACAATCGGTAGGCATCCAAGTGGTGCCTAAAACCCCAATTTCTGCAGATGGGAATGATCCACTTTTTCCTTGATTTCAGATAAGATGGGCAAAAGAACATTAAATGAATATCATTCTCCAGCTCGTTAGTACAAGGTGGACAATTTTTGGAAGTGGGTGGTTGCCAACTACTGGTGAGGGCTCTAATTGGTAGTGCATTGTGTCTCCATTGGAGGAATAGTTTCCTAAGACCAATGGGATTGATGTCATCCAAGACTGTCTCCAACTTATAATAGTCCTTCACTGTTAGGAAGGTAGTAGACATAGGCCCCAGAGTATTAGTTGCTAGAGAAACAGTCAGATTTCGGTCGTAATACAGAACAACCAAGTCTTTTCGGGATATAGTACTGCATGCCTCTTGAGGATTTGCCCACAGGGCCGATAGGCCCAACCCCGATAGTTCGTCCTTTATATACTTGAGCCAAGGAATTTTGCGTAGGGCTGTGTGTTGGTAAAGCTCCATGAATTCACAACGATAACTCAAGAATTCGGGGGTTGTCCAGAGTCGTCTCCAGAAAGTAAGGGGCTTCACACCTAATTCTTCCTTTATTGGTCTTAGTCCCAGATCAAGTCTAAGGGAAAGAAGTGGTGTACTCGGTGGTAAAGCGGCCAAGTTCCGTAGGAACTTGTTTTCCGTTGCAACAATATCATGGGCGCAGTTGTTGCCCCACAATTCACCACCATATATTACTGCGCCACGCGCCTGCAATTTATAAATTTCGAGTGGCGAGCCAATAGGATGTATCATGGATTTTTTCCATAAATTCAAAATACCCCCCGCCTTTTGAGATAGCTTTAAGTTTGATTTTATCTGATGGTGGGTCCATGTCATCTTTTCGTTCAGGGTCAGTCCCAAATACTCGAACGTGTGAACTCTCTCAATACTGGTACCATGGATAACAGGATTGGGGCGGGTTGACCTAGGATGATTAAAGATCATGAATTTTGTTTTAGCCGTGTTGATTTCTAGCCCCCGATCAGCACAAAAGGAGACGAAGCCATCCAAGACTCGTTGGGCACCCATAGGTGTCTTGGCAAGTAACAAGGTATCATCAGCAAACATAATAGCTGAGATACCTGTACCAGCGAGTCGTGGAGCGACTCGGTTTGGTACTTCATTCAGGTGGGAGATGAGTCCATTTACATAGAGGCAAAACAGGGTCGGTGCCAGGACACAGCCCTGCCGTACCCCCCTTTCAACGGGGAAGCTAGCTGAA
Source organism: Triturus cristatus (assembly GCF_964204655.1). NCBI lineage: Eukaryota > Metazoa > Chordata > Amphibia > Caudata > Salamandridae > Triturus > Triturus cristatus. The sequence goes on along the minus strand of NC_140591.1, from coordinate 334,842,162 downwards.
AGGCCTCCTTCTCTCCCACATCTGACCTTTGCAAAATTATTGGTGTGAAGACGCACTATAATCTGCAAAAGAGGTGCTGGGAGGCCTAGTTCCTGCAACACAGTCCAAAGTTTCGTGCGTGGAACCAGGTCAAAGGCCGCACGTAAGTCAACAAAAATGGTATAGAGTGAGCCCCCCTCCACCCTGACTGTCTTCCAAAAGAGCATGCATAATCTAAAGATCTGGTCAGTTGTTGAAACGCTCTTTCTGAATCCAGCCTGGTAGGGGCTCAGGATCTCAAATTCCTCCATCCAATCCAGGAGATGGTCTAGGATCAGCCTTGAGAAGAGTTTCTGGGCAACATCTATCAGACTGATGGGCCTATAGTTACCAGGGAGCAAAGGGGACCCCTTTTTGAAAATAGGGACAACTTCTGCACCCAACCATGTAGAAGGAATTGGCATACCCCCGAGAATTGCATTAAATAATGCAGTAAGATATGGTGCCCAGACTCTGGGTTCGTGTTTGTACAAATCGCCAGGGACACCGTCCAAACCGGGAGCTTTGCCCGCAGGAAGCATGGATATAGCACGTTGGACCTCGCTCAGGGTAAAGTTACCGTGCGCAGCATCACATCGGATATATTCAAGTGGAGGGGGGTCCCCCCTGTAAAGAGTGCTAAAGTGTTCTTCCCAGACTTCAGGGGCGACATTAGGATTTACTGCTGAGACGGGTTCCGTTGCGCCAGTGGACACAATCAACCAGAATCTCCGTGAGTCTCTGCACTGGAGGGCAGATGTTAACCTGTCCCAATTTTCTGTTGCCCACTCAAGTTTGGCATGGTGTATTAAAATCCTATAATTACGTCTCTTTTGTTGTATATCCTCTCTGTTGGCTTTCTTTTTTATTGCATCCAGCAAATCACTTTTAGCCGATCGACAAGCCCTGTTATACCATTTGGACCGTCTACTGGTCCTTTTAGTACAAGGAACAGTTGGATTGAGTATATCAGCTAAGGTGGAGAATAGCTCTTTATTAACCTCGGCCAGTTTTGGGCAATAGTCAGGGGAAGAGTGCTGCTCCATAAGATTTAGAACATCGTCCAGTGCACGCCCAGCCCTCACATAGACTTGGGAGAGTTCTCCTTGGTTACCTGCCAATTTAGCCCATTTAACTCTGCGTTTATTGTTAGTCAGAGTAGCTTTGTTCAATGTCGCAGATTTGGGTACTGAGCGTGGGTCACCGGGACACAAGCCAGATAGAGATACATCCAGTATCAAGGGATTGTGATCGCTCTCGCCCCTGGAGACCACCTCAAAGTCAAGAACTCTATTCCACTCCTTACATTGGAGAAAAATGTAGTCGAGTCTAGCCTCCCGCCCTGGCTTATTGAAAGTAGGCCTTGAGGGATTGTCCGAAGTTGTTCGGCCATTACAGGCCCTGATTGAATGGGTCATCGCCAGGGAGGTGATTTGGACGGCCAAGGGAGCCCAAGACCTAACCATAGGGCCCGCGACCTGTGGGATGTGCCATATTTCATCCTCATCTTGATTTATTTGATCCACCAACCCCTGAAGTGGTTCAAAGTGGGAATTGAAATCTCCCACTATAAGGAACATTATACCCTCAGGGATCTTGGATAAAACATTAGATAAAACATCAATCACCCCAGATTCCGCACATACATTCACGGGCCTAGAATACACATTAATCACGGCTAGCTTTGTGCCTAAAGACCAATCTAGTAACAAACAAAGAACATCCTCAGAGCCGGTTTCTAGAATCGTAACACTGCAGCCCAGATGTGTGGCAACCCAGGTGGTTAGGCCTCCTGATGGGCAACCTCTACCTCCCCACACAGCCGCAATAGAGAAGGTAGCAAAGCCCACACGATGGCATTCTTGCCTTGCCCATGTCTCTTGAAAACAGCATATATGATGGAGGTCTATAAAGGAGCCCCACAAAGGGCAATCGAGCTTACTAGCTAAGCCAGCTATATTCCACGAGAGAACTTTATGTGTAATTGGTGGTTTTACGGTAGAATCTAATTTTTTACACATAGGTGGTTCACTCGGGATCATCGAAGCAGTTGGAGAGGCAACAGAGGAGGCGAGACAAGTGGAGTGTTGGTTAGGGGATAGGATCACTTCAACAGGGGAGTTAGGAGTGCCATCCTCTGGGCTCAGTCAGTCGACCTCTTCGAGACAGGCATACCTATTATTACACAAGTAGCCTCCTTGTGTATGCACATCAAAACGTATGTGCCTCTGTCTTCTACTTAACGAAGTAGGTCCAACCCAAGTCCAATTTCCGTCAATCTCGGGCTCGGAAAAGGTAGTAATTTGGGGGTAGAAGAAAGACAATGGTAGGGGTTTGATAGAGGTAGCTCCAGTATTGCCCGACCAGTTGCAAATAAAGGATGCAATCTGGGGCTTGCTAAAATTCACCAGGATACAGTCACCCTTAATTTTCTTTATAGTACTTCCCAACCAAGAAACCCTCCTGACCATTAGAACCTCAGAACTTATATTTGGGAGGAGAGGCCTATGTGTGTTGAGCCAGCTGGTCACTTTGTTTTTAAGAGAAGCATAGGTCTCTGAATCGGGGTTAGTGAGCTCTGGGACACCACTTAAGATAATAACATAAGGTGCTGCTTCAGGTGGAAGATTGATCAAATTTTTCCAACTGAGACCAGCCACATCTTCACAAGTACGGATACCGTTGTCCCTAGAGGTTCCCCCTGCTTCTATATGGTTTAGTTTAGGAGCTCCAATAGGATTTCTAATTAGGGTAGGTGGATGACTTTGGGCAGGTAAGGGGATGGGAATAGTAGAAGAAGAAGAGTTAAAGGTAGGGGGTGGTGCGCTAGATGAAATAAGATCCATTCTGGGAAGGAGGGTTGTCAAGGCTGCAAGTGAAGGAAGAGAAGGGGGTTGGGGATCACTCGTGCTCTTCACAGATGCATTATGAGTTTTGCCTCCACTCCCCAGTGGGTTAGCTGTATCTGAGATAGCCCTTTCTATATCTTTAAGCCTTGCATCGATAGCGTCAAACCTAGCCAGCATCGGAGTGAAAAATCCCTTAAGGACATTATTTAAGATGTCTATGAGGGAGTGATTCCCACAATCAGAGCTTTCACCCCGATCTAAGGCAGGGAACAAGAACTCAGGTTGGCAGGGGGTTATCACTGGGGATGTGTTGGATGTCACCCTATTAATTGTAGGTGGCCTGGTAGGGGTTATAATCAAAGTATTTGGGGCAGTGTTGTGGGAGGCGGTCCAATCTCACTTTTTTCCCTCGTTTAGAATACCCCTCACGTTTTCTTTTGGGGACTGCCCCCTGTTGTGTCGAATGGGCATGGCACGTAATTGAGTCAGATGATATTTCAAGCCTTTGGGGGGGTATAGTCTCGGGAATAGGTTGTAGTGTGTCTCTGCCTGTAGAAGTACTGGACCTAAGATCATGTAAAACCGATTCAATTGTTTGATCAATATTGTCCAAGAGAGCTGTATGTGAGTCATCCAAATTCGATGGGGACCTAACAGAAGCAAGTAAGCCCAACGAAGACCTCCTGGTATTATTAATTCCATCAGATAAGCGCCTTTCTAACATATTCAATTCGCTTTGTACAACAGAGTTCGCCCTAATAATAAAATTGTCCAAGGTACCGGCTACGAAGGGTTGTGCTCTTGAAAGTTTACCTAGGGTATCCATGATAACAGTCGAGTTACACCACAAGAACAGCAGAAGTAGAAGACCAAGAGACGGGGCCCGGTCCGGTCTTGACCGTGCTTGAACGGGCTTAAACGGGCCCGCCCTTTGCCCGGGCTTCGCCCCGGTCTTCGTCCCGCTCGCGTCCCGCTTACGCGATGATGGGCGTGGGTTAAATAATGGAAAAGAGGAGGGGCCGGGAAGAGGAACCAGGTGCGGTGTTGAAATACGTTTCAAAGCACCCTGGTCCTCGCAGTCCCGGCAACGTTGAAAGCCCAGGGAGGTGTGCAGCGCTATACAAAATGTCCTGGAAGCTCCTCCGTGGCAACAGCAGCTAAAAGGTATAAAAAACCAAGTCCGTGCCTACGAGCGGCACCCGCAAAGCGGGGGCCACGAGGCTTTAAATGGCCGGTATGAGTGAGAGGAGGGGCCGGGAAGAGGAACCAGGTGCGGTGTTGAAATACGTTTCAAAGCACCCTGGTCCTCGCAGTCCCGGCAACGTTGAAAGCCCAGGGAGGTGTGCAGCGCTATACAAAATGTCCTGGAAGCTCCTCCGTGGCAACAGCAGCTAAAAGGTATTAAAATCCAAGTCCGCGCCTACGAGCGGCACCCGCGAAGCTTTAAATGGCCGGTATGAGTGAGAGGAAGGGCCGGGAAGAGGAACCAGGTGCGGTGTTGAAATACGTTTCAAAGCACCCTGGTCCTCGCAGTCCCGGCAACGTTGAAAGCCCAGGGAGGTGTGCAGCGCTATACAAAATGTCCTGGAAGCTCCTCCGTGGCAACAGCAGCTAAAAGGTATTAAAATCCAAGTCCGCGCCTACGAGCGGCATCATATTTGGCTTTGAGAGGACAACGAGGTTTTTGTTTCCTAGATATCAGTACTCACTGCTCTTAAAAGGTGATCGATATAGATGCTGTCAGGCATTGCAATGAAAAACAGAGGAACTAACCTGTAATTCATTTATGTAATTTTTCCTCCAGTGGAACCCTACTCTGGTTTGAAATTTTACAGGGACCGTTACTCATTCCTTTGTACATTCAAACAACACGCCAACCAAGCCCACCAATCCACATACTGACCATTGAGTTGCCAACAATTTGCCCTTGTGATTCAGTTGTTCATCTGAGTCTGGCCTGCATTGCTAATACGGTGTGAGCATGATGCGAGCATATTGCGATGGAGAGAAGATAGAAGTACCAAGCAAGCAAAATTAGTCGATTTGTTTTAGATGTGCTCAGGAGAAGATGAATCAGTAGATATTTTTATGGCTTGGCAGCATAATGCATAATTAGTGTATAAGGGGTTCTAAAACTGAAGGAGAGGCATCATTGGGTGTCATCCTATTGAAAGAGACAACAGAGGCCGAGGCAAAGAGGGCAACACTGAAACAGCACGCTGACAACGAAACAGTAGGAGTTCGTTCAGTGGCAGCCCTACACATATGTATTGTGAAAGCAGAAGACAGGGAGAGGAGTGATTACACTATATTTATGAAACACAAAAAGGGAACTATGATTAGAGTTGTGTAAGGAGGAACATTAGCCTGCCACACAAGAGATGGGCTTTGGACTCAGAAGTGAGTAACCCCAAATTATGGTTTGGAAATAGCAAATTTAAATATAGCATGAATTGTTGTGTTCATGGTGACCCGTGCTTACCGCAATACTTAGAGGAACTTTCTTGAATGGTGTCATCGAAAGTGATGCTAATCTGAGAGGGGGATCCTGCGAGGAAAGTACAAGTGATGAGTAAGCCACAGCAAAACCCGATTAGCCAATGCTACTGTGCACATTATCGAAGTAACTTGCTGGTCCGTGCTGATCACTGTGTCATCCAATAAAATCTTTGCTCCATATCTTGCTCTGTGTTTCAAGCCTGCTGATAAGCTACCAGGCTTTGACCAAATCCTTTAAACACAGTCCCACACTTGCCAAGCTAAGGTAGGAAATATCAATTGATCCTGAGAGGGAAAGCAGATAAAAAGGTGCTAGAAATCCATAAAGGTGGCACCAACATGTGTAACAGATGAACACCCAGGAACACGATGGTAGTAGGCATATCTCGTTTTGTAGTTTAAAAATGATGCGCCCCCAGGGCAGGAGGAAGGGGTTTTACATCACTAGGCAATGGAATATTCTCCAAAGGAATGTAAAGATGACGTAAAAATACATGAAGGTACATGAGCTGGTTAAGATGCCCCTTCTTCAACTTTTTAATGTTTTTCAGCAAAGCTCTGATCATCTCTTGTAGTAGGACTAAATGCTCGATTTCAGTACTTTGAGGTAAAATGCCTCAGCTATCTCTTGTCTTCAGTGGATGGTCTATTTAAGGCAGTGGAGTCCAACGTAGGCGCAGGATGGATGGATCCATTCCATCTATTAAGGATACCAACTAACTATTTAAATATGATCGTCTTCACTGTTTGTAAATTTATCTTATATGAATATCCTGGTGTGGCGCCTCTTGTCACCACTGATTTCAGTAAGGTTTGGGGTAAAAATACGGCTACTCAACCAACGAAGACACTTTGGTGATAGTTTGATAGGAGGTAAGAATTGTTTTAAGTTAAAATGGGTGGTTTCAGTTTGGAAACTGCCACCCTGGTGTGTACCAAGAATGAATCGAGATGGGGGGAGCTTAGCAATCAAAAGGAATGAGTATATTTCTGATGCTGGCTTCTGGGTTAGTGCACGCAGTGCAACAACTGTCGTGGTATTGCGAACACACCATTATATATTTAAACAAAGAAATCTCATCGGAAGCAGCACATTTGAAATACGTGCGGAAAGCCTGTTCAAATTAGTCATTTATTAGACAGATATTTCCGTTGAAATGCACCACAAGTGATGTCACCTGCAGGCCCTGATGAAAATGTTAATTGTTAGAAGGAGGCCGCTTCTTTGTTTGACTAATATTTCTTAATAGCTTGAAAACAAGAAAATGCTGTGCAAAGATTTCCTAATTCAGACCAGTCGCTTGGATTCCCGGAGGCGACGGACAATGTGGAAATCTGTCTATTATTAGAACACTTCTCCAAAAGAGAATACAATGGCCTGTAAATGAAGACGGAGAGACGCGAATTCGTTCAACTCGTTGAAACCTGTGCCACTGTTTGCCCAAAAAACTATGTTGCTGAGAAATGTGTTTTCCTTTTGTATCTAGTCCAGTGCCAAAGTTCAGTAGCTGCTCCTGTAGGGAGTGCTGCAGAGCGGGGCGGGGCGGGGGTAGTAAACTCCGGCATACGGCTGAACGCAGGTAAGTACATAAATAAATAAATAAAACGAATTACATTGCGCAGGCTGCATTGCCATGGCGTTGCAGCGTGAGCAATGTAATTCGTTTTATTTATTTATTTATTTATTTATGTATTTACCTCCATTCAGCGCAGCCGTATGCCGGAGTTTACTACACCCCACCCTGCCCCCTCCCATCCCCCCCAATGCCCCGCTACACTCCCTCCAGGAGCCGCTACTGCAGGGTTGTGGTTTCCCAGTACAGACACCGTCTGTCAATCATGTCAGATACGCACTCTTCCGCCTAACACATGGCAGCTCTTTATACATCCAGGCTCATGGTTAACAGAGTGCACTTTTTTGTGGGTCTTGTTAAAAAACAAATCATAACCTGTTACGATCCTGACAGTAATTATCTTTTTCCGAGCAGCTCGATTCATACTCAGCATTGTTCCCATCAGACACCGGGATGGAAAACCCATCCGCGCTATGACTCCTTGGACCACAACAAATACCAAAACACTAGGTGCAGACATGCGTCGGTCGTTGAAGGGAACAGTCAAGCATCAATGGTGCAAAAAGAAGAGTAGATGATTGTGCTCACGAAGTTCTTGTGATTCTGTCTGGAGTTTGCAAATTCTAAGCAAGTGGCACAAGTGTTTATTGAAGAGATAAAAACCCTAAGGGGGTATTGAAGATTTCGCATTCACAATGACAGGAGAAACGACTTTGTGAATGCCACCACACTGTGCAATGCTTCGCGCTGTACAAAGGAGTGCAAAGTCGGAAAAGGAGCCGCAGAGCAAAGTTAGCAAATGTTTGATCTGTGAATCCTTTTGCAAGAAGTGCAAAAGCAATAGCAGGTACAAAACCCCTTTGCAACTGGGTATTAAATATGTAAAGATGTAAATTTAGAGATAAATGCTTAGAAAACAAAACGTTTCACCAGGCCACCCTAGGTGCAAAAAACACGCAAACTATAAGAAGATTACTTTTTTTTTGTTTGCATATGTACAAAGAGGTAGGTCCAGTGCTTAATTTGAGCTGGTAGTTTCCGGTGCTCAGCACTGGCACTTACTCATCAACACCAGCACTTTTCATGAGCACCAGTTAAGGGTATATTCACATTCATTTATGGTAGGCACAGGGAGATTAAGTGATCTGAACAGAATCACAGGATGTTGAGCAGATGCAGAGACTCAAACCTGGTTCCCCAGCTCTGAAGCTGGCAGCCCTGGCCATTACGCCACATCCTCTCGCTACTTTCCTGGTTAGTAGTTGCTTCTGTTTTAGGTGCCGCTAACAGAAGAAATGGGCTGGTGCCAGCTGCCTCCCGTTGAGAGCCCTGGCACTTATCTTTTTACAAATTAACCACTGGGCAGGTCACACCACAATGTTTTGCATCTCGATCCGACTATTATCCCCCTCGTTACAAGGAATGTTCAGATTCCCTGAAGCCCGAAGCAACAGTTCACAGAGAGTCACAAACCGTCCACCTCGTTAACCTTAATCGGAGGGAACTGATATGCGACTCATTGCAAAAAGATGCAAATGCTGAGACGGAGGTCTCAATGGAATGGTAGGCCTCCACTATTCACATTACGAGATTCCAATGATTATCAGAGAGGTGGGTGGTTTGGGATTCTGGCGAGCAATCGTCTTTGCATTGCAAAGTCTTTCAGCATTCCTCCTGTTGCAAAGTCGTAGAGTGGTCACAGCGGTGGCCCAATTTATATCATGATTTGTACCTTACTTCTGCCTTTTCTAAGTGTTGTAAACAACAGGTGTTGCTGTTCACCAATTGAATGGTACTCAGTCTACTGACCTTGGAAGAATGGAAGGCTGAGTCAACCGTGCGGACATGCAAACTCCTGACAGTAAGATCATGGGTTGCAATGGCAGTCAGTCAACTATTTTTTTATGGAATTTACAATCCTCACCCCTTACAGACCGAGATTCACAAAGACACTTGTACCCATTCCAAAGGCATGGGTGGCTTTACTCTTTCTTAATCATTTCCAAAATAGATTTTTCTCTCTTTGAACATGGGGCATTGGGGTGAGGAAGCGAAGCGTCATCTTTCACCAAAAAGGGATTTTATCATAGGTTTCTAAAGATAGATCAAATTAAGAGGCCTGCAGGTTAAGTAAGCTTTCCTAAGATATTAACGAAGACATATCAGGGCTTATATGACCGTCTGCCCCACTCTGCTCTACATTCAGTTCAAAATACATTTGTGTTTCAAAAAGAAGTAAAAATGCAAACCTTTAACTTCCAACACGAACTTCATGACAAAACTTAGCTCCTGAGATAGACAATCACAAGTGAAATAATAATCTCTAATGAACAAGACACTAGTCCTTTTACAAGAAGAACCATGATGCTCTTCGTGATATGCACTTTGAGCGAAGAGCTTCCTTCTGGAGTTCCTGCATTGTCACCTCTAAGACCATCCTGTCTCCTTGGTCCTGCAAACTTTTCCTGATGAACTTTGTTGCACCAACAATAACTAGGACTGTTGATTCATCTCACATTGCATTTCTGGGTATTTTATCACCTTGTGTCTTTCTGTGGGTAGAACAGAATAATCACCTTCAACAGGGACCTCTGCAATCCGAGCTACACTTGTGAAATTGCCTTTCATGATTATGTCTGGCCTTCTGGTGTCAGTGTTTTAATTGGTTTGGCTCAAGATCTCCCAAATTATTTTGGCATCTTCATATATGTGCAGCACCTTGTGTATTTGTATTTCCAGTTCAGTTATTGCAGCAAACCTGCAGTCCCTCCATGTGACAGCACAAAGCCTGCACTCCACAATAACGTTGATGATTGTGTACTTTCTCACTCTTCCTGTGGTGCAGTCACTTTACTGACCACTGCGATTTTTGTGTCAAAAGGAGGCAAACCGCTTTAGCAATATTTTTAATTTATTAGGCTTTGGAACATGGCTTTCACTGGCTTACTTGTTACATTTCATTTTGTGAGTTGTACCTTACTAGGGAGAACACACTCTACACCTCATGCCAAAAAGATACTCTGAAGTATTTCACGCTGCGAAGTGAGCTAAAGAACGATGATGGATTCAACCCAGATCTGTGAGTGAGGGTGAGTGTCTGAAAAGGGTCAGCACTCCGTCCATCATCTCCTTGTATTTCATGCTGCAGCCAGTGCTCCATCGACACCAGCCACCTGGATTATAGCTTTGTCATAGAAATATTGCTCACCTCCACAGCCACACACCTCCAACATATTCTCATCCCATCCATATGTAACATATATCACATCAACCTCAGACATAAGACTGGAAGAGGGCCCCTATGGTCCTCATATATTTGAACCCTCCAGTAATCCGCATCCATCAATTAAATCTGTGAAGCTTCTCAACACCATGTCCCATGGTCTGCTTCTGACGTAGACACCTCATATCCGATTTGGAGACTTTCAGGAAACTTAATTAAACAGTTAGTATGAGTACTCTTGTCTTACTTCAGACTTAGGTGTGACTTATTCAATATTTCCGGGAGCATGAATAGCTTATTTGTAGGAGGAAAACGTAGTTAGTTAGGTCTGTGAGGCAGTATGACTTCCTAATGCAAATTATTCGCTGAAGTAATTCATAAGTCGGGAGGAAGACACGACTGTTCACAGAAAAAGGTTTGTGAATCAAGCCAGGAAATGTGCACATAGTATAGGGGCATGACACAGCTAATCACAGAAATATTTTCTGAATTGGGTTCTAAAAAGTTTTGAAATACCAGACCGGACCCAAATCTTAGTTTGTGTTTATTCTGCAGACGACCCATGATTCCAAGCCTCTGGATTCACAATACATCAGACACATGAAACCTTGACGGAAACATGTAGGTCTGTCAGGATCATTAACTGGACCAATATTGCGTGTATTGCAATGATCCAATTACAAACTTGAAGGCTGTGAAGAGTTCTTCAACAAAATATAGCGCCATGAGTTCCATTCAAGCCCAGCAAAGTCGGGCAAAGTCAGACACTCTATGATTCAGTGAAGCAACCAAACACTAAAATAAACCACTACTAGGAGGCTGAAAAAGTTATTTATAGACACCACCTAGCAAGAAAAAGCAAGCATTTCCTTCCACATCCTTGTGGCAGCATGGTTTCTGCCCTCACCTTGGAATGAATCCGATCTTATAGTGTGTGATTATGCACTTAAAGAGGCGTTTGATGGCAAAACCATTCTCATCCGTTTCTTGATTTATTAGCAGCCTTAAGGAAAGAGATTCATGACGTCCGTTTATGTAAACACCACACCGTTGATCACTGCAGTGAGATGCATCTCCAAAATTTTTTTTTTTTTTTTACATAATATGTCATCATATTCAACTTGGCCATTTGATACCCCCTAGCCGTAACATCACCTGTTCTGCCCCTTACTTTTTTTTCTTCATCTTCTCTTTCCAGTCTCTCTGTTCATCCACTCTTCCGCCTTATACATAACTTTGAAGGTACTTATCAATCAAAGCTCGATAGCTAATAAGTGAGACCAACATAACCATGAAAAAAACCAATACTTCTTACAATTGACACTCTGAAACATTTCAAAAACACTTCAATGCTCAAATTTCCCCCGTTTCTACCCATTTCTCTCGATAATCAGGTTTGCAATTTAAAATTCCCTATCGGAACACAGGCCTCAGTCCTCAGAGGAATGCCGTGGCCAAGACAGCCTTCTCTCAGATCAGGAAACTCAAACACACTCTCCCCTCTCTATGTAAGCAAGACAAGTGAATAACCAGAGATATCTGACGCTTTCCTGCCTTCAACCATTGCTCACTCATTTAAGGCAAAGATTTAATATATTCTGGAAATAAATTGCATGTTTAGGGGCATGAAATTATAACACTTGATTGCTTTGTTCGGTTTTTTAAATTTCGGAGTTTTCCAAGCAGGAGTGGGCTTTGCTAGGTAAGTGTTCCACGTAGGGTCCTTCGCAATCAATGTTTTTCAGGGGGTGCTGCAGATTCTAAAAGATACGCCCCCTCAAGCAAGTGAGATGGAGGTTGGTCAAATGTGGTTAGATGGTTGCTTCCTTGACTCTTGTTATCACATGACCCAGAGCAAGAAAGGCGGCCTTTGCTGGTGTTAATGAGGATTTTGGCAAGTGAGCAAAAAAGCACTTCCTCCAATCAGTCTTGATGGTTCTGCTTCTTTCATGACTGGCCAAAAGTGTTCTCCAAGGATCTTGGGCGTTATTGTCCGTCATTCTTTTGCGCCATGAAATTGAAGTAGATTATTATATTGCTGAAGTCAGTTGACCCCCCCTGGATAAAAGGCCCTTTGTGAAACTATGCTGAGGAAGGGATGTTGGTGGAACTCTTTCTTAACTCACAGTTAATGAACTTTTTATTAGTCTGAGATCATCCCATCCCACATCTCTCTTCTAGCACAACGCATAGATGGCGTGCAGCAAACCCTTACCCCAGATCTATTTTCCCTCTGCTGATTCTAAATTTACCACAGTGTTGTGCTTGGCCGGAGCCTGGCGAGAGGTAGTGGTACTTCTGAGATTCATTAAGAAAGACAGCGAGCAGCGGCGTGGTGTGGGGACAGTGCGCTGCGAAGCTTGATATCTGTGGCCTTGTCCAGAATAGGCCATGGGAGTTTTCTTATCTCTCTTTAGCAGGAGGTGCTGTGCTTTTCCTGTGCGAAATCAGGAGCGTATGCTGCTTTCCTCTGGTTGTTTGGCTTCCTCCCCTGTACAAGACTGTTCCCAGCCCAGCGATTATCTTTGCATCTTCAAACATGGCACAATCCACTTCCTTAAGAGCTTGTTGTATTCTTAGGAGTCAGCCTGCTCTCCCCCTCACACATACACACACTCTTAAGCGCCGCTTCTTAAAAGCCACACTATTTTTAATTTGCTGGCCAACATTTATTTTTACAAATAAAGAGAGGTCCAAGAAATAAATATTCAGATCTGAGTTAGCGCGAGTTCCCATCGAGGCCCCTCCTTCTGTCCTTGGGAGCTATAGGATCTCCATTGATTGAGTCAATAATGGCTATGTGCTTGAGGCTTCCTGGGGATGTGTAGTGGCAGTATTTCTACTTTAGCGCCCTCTTCCTCTTCCCTTTTCCTGGTTTGCGCGTTCAAAATAGAACTAATGACTTCTGGTGGAGAGGGTTGTGCAACATGGTAGTTGCGTAAGTCAGGAGTATGGGAATGGAAACCCAGACCTGTGGACAGAAAGAGTGTGTTGGATTTATGGAGTAAGGCACTGTGTACTTCCACAATCATTGCATTGCGTGATGTATCTGCTTTGTTGTTGTGGTCATAGAATTGACTTAAGTTTTTATTCTTTTAGCAGTTTTATATTACCCGAAGCTAGCACAAGGCATTAGAGCGCTATACAAAAGCACCACATTTTATTACACAAAGTCAGAGTTATTTTTAGGCACGAGGAGATTAGGGATTTGCCCGGAATCCCTGTAAAAGTGACTTCACATGTGCTTTGACCCTAATAAAATCACAGGCTTGACTCCGTGTCCCACCTGTAGCCCTCCAGCAACCTTGTGTTCGCTCCCTTCAGGCAAGCGGAAAGGTAAGGAGTTGAACGCAGAGACAGGGAATGGGCCCTTGGTGCCTACAAAAGGGCCATTGGGGAGCAGCAGATGCTCTCCCTGGCTTCTCCTAACTGGACTCAGTGCTTCCCCTACTCGCCCCTTCCCCAAGGCATGTAGTTGGAGCTGGGCTATCAATAGTGTAGCATGTGCACTGGCAACGGGGCTCACGGTTGTGAGGGGCCCACATCCCCTCTGTTAGTGACTGTGTGTTTTTTACCAAACAAATTAGGGGGTGGTTGCACTGGGAATTCTGGCCTCCTTGGTGCACCACTGTCATGTAGCAAACCTTGCTGTGTTTTTTTCCAAGCACATGCATTTCGAATTGTCAGAGAGAATCTTAGCCCTGCCCCAGCCTTAAACATCTGCGAGCACTGTGCATGACGCATAGGGGCAGGTTCTTTCATCAGAGCAGAAGAGAGCGGATGCAGACTCGATGCCAGTTTCACTGCCTGTTTTAGGGGAGTGTATTTCTAGGGTAAAAACTTGAGGTGGTAGTGTTTGTATAACTTTATAACTTTAAAACCACCCACTGGAGGCACTATTATATCAAATTCAAAAACTACACGAAGCCTGAAGTTTCCGGCTTTTAATGAACATTGTGAATAAAAAAATGCAATTTTTTTTTTTTTTTGTGAGAGAAAAAGGTTTTACAACTTAATTGTACATATCACTCCTCAGTACCACAAAGCTTCCGTAAATCTGCTTGCAAACCTTTATTAAAGGGTCTAACAACAACGATTGCATTGATTCACCATGCCTGAAATTTACATTTTTAATGTGTCATGGAGATAGCACAAAAGATATGGCAAATCATGCTCTTAAATAGTCAGTAAACTCGGCTCTGAAAATGTCCTACACATTACTCCATTCACAAAAATTCTTTAAAATATTGCAGTCGTTAAGGACATTGGCAAGCGCATTATTAATTCAAAGGCCTGGTCTAGTGGTGTAAATAGCAGTTTCCTAGTGACTTGACTTTTTCTTGAAGACCTTTGACTCCTCCCATTATTTGCAGCTGTGTTCCCAAGGATGTTAAATGTCTGCAAGTGGTGCAGTTTTGTCCAATCGTAGGAGTCGTTCCTTGGCACTGAATCCTAAGGGACTGTGATTGGATGATTTGTCCTTTTTCTAGTTTTACTGTACAGGGCATTGTATTGGCTAACTGATTGTCTTTCCTTTTTTGGAAACTTCTGTGTGTCTTCACTTGGGTGATGATGGCGTTATTCCATAATTCACTGAAAATAAAATAATTACCACATTTGTGTAACATTTGCACTTTCATTGTTTCTGGTCATTAAAGCCCAGATTTATTAAACTTTCATGTAATGCAACACAGCAAGACACCTTCTGCGCTGCGTGAAAGGGAGAGGGCAGGAGTGTGTCATATTTAACATTATATGGCGCGTTTCCTTGTGCTGACACACAATGGACTGCCTTGCCCCAACGCAGGCACGCTTGCGCCGTAGTGCAAGGGTGCCTGCGCTGTAGGCAGTAATGTTTTTGTGCTGGAAGGGGCACCTTCCTGCACAAAAACAATCCTCTGAGACGTTTTTCTCTTTCTACGTGTGCTGCATAATGCAGCACACGTAGAAAAAGATAAGAAAGAGGAGAAATAAACATATTTCTCCATTTTACAACTCCCCTTGTAAAGGTGTAGCAGTTTGAAGCATTTCCAGATCTACTACTCATGGTAAATCTGGGAATCTGGCAAAATTCATGGGTGGGTGCGTGGGTACACCCATGCTCCACCCATGGAAGGCCTCCCTGGGGCAGAGTAACACAAGGCAGCTTCTTGCCGTGCTTTGTGTTACTCCAGATTTTTTAAGCACTGCAGGGCCACGCAATGTGGCCGTACATTGCTTGGTAAATCTGACTTTAGTGTTGCGTTGCCCTCGCGTTACTTCGTGGAATTTAAGGGCAATGCAACACAAGGAAAAATCTGGCCCCTGGGGTGACTGTTTTTCTATAGACAAATCTTTTATATATGACACACATCTAATTAGTAATAAAAAATATAAAGAATGCTAAACCTTCCACAATTGCCAGTAAAACTATGAATTGTCGCCAATAATTAAATGACCAAGTGTCATCAGAAGCAGTAGTTTCCATGGTCCTGTATTCCACTACGAAATATAACAGCCTTTTATATTTATTTCATTGAGAAATGTTAAAATGTACAAGTGCACCATAAGGAAAAAGCATTTGACTTATTCCACAGCTGTCTATGTCTTTATAATTCATTCCCTGCTGTCATGTTTTCGGTCTCTCTCATCCAAAATTAAAAACAGAGACTTCCTGTCATAGTTCCTTTCTTTTGTTAAGTGATTAGTAATGTGTGTATTGAGGGAGTTCCGACATGTAAGATCATTCCCCATAAGTAAGACCTCAGCTTCAAAGCAGAATGCCGCATGGCTCTTTTGCCTTCTAGTTATTTTTGAAACTTTTTATAAGATCACTAAATGATGTTATCAAACTAAAAGAGCTGCATTACCAAAATCAGAAATTTGATATTTATTGCAGGAGCAGCATTATCAAAAATCAGAAATGGTACATTTATTGCAGGAGCTGCATTATCAAAAATCTAAAATTTGATATTTGCTGCAGGAGCTGCATTGCCAAAAATCTGAAATTTGATATTTACGGCAGAAGCTACATTATCAAAATCAAAAATGTGATATTTATTGCAGGAGCTGCATTATCAAAAATCAGAAATTTGATATTTGCTGCAGGAGCTGCATTAGCAAAAAATCAGAAAATTTATATTTACTGCAGGAGCTACATTATCAAAATCAGAAATGTGATATTTATTGCAGGAGCGGCATTATCAAAAATCTGAAATTTGATATTTGCTCCTGCAGGAGCTGCATTAGCAAAAATCAAACTAAAGGAGCTGCATTACCAAAATCAGAAATTTTATATTTATTGCAGGAGCAGCATTATCAAAGATCAGAAATGTGATATCTGCTGCAGGAGCTGCCTTACCAAAAATCTGAAATGTGATATTTACTGCAAGAGCTGCATTACCAAAAATCAGAAAATGTATATTTACAACAAGAGCTGCACTACCAAAAATCAGAAATTTGATATAGAGGGTCCAGGCTGTCCTTGAATGTGTCAGCCCCATCCTCAACTACCTTCCAGACATTCATAAGTAGAGCGGAGCCAATTGGTTGATGTTTATTTCCACCATGCCACCCATATCAGAATGCAAGGTAATAATATTATTTTGCTAAACCTTGAAGGATACTTGATGTCAACAACAGAAACATTAATTATTTGAAAAATGGGAAAAGGTTTGAATATGTGGCTCTCTAGCTAGGTGACAGTCACATAGAACTGGTACCAGCCGACAGACGTGCGGCTGTCCTGCACCGCTGACTAGGATGCGACCGCCACCCTGGCGGTTGCATTCCGCATATTTGACATTGCGGCGGGTACTGCTGTAAGCAGTACCCGCCGCAATGCCAAATGAACATGTTGTGCATTCCCATGCACAACGTGGCAGGCACTGTGCGGTGCCTGCCACCTTGTGCATGGAACTGCAGGGGGGTACCCCCCAAGTGCACCCCCCCGGGGGCCTGCACCGGGCCCCCAAAGCACATCTCCGTCAGCCTTTCCATGGCGGCATCGCCGCCAGGGAAAGGCCTTTGTAATCATGCATCATAATATGGATGGTGGTGCCTTCTAGGCACCGCCACCATATTGTGCCCCAGCTCCGCCCGGTCAGCAATTGGAACGATTGCCGACTGGCAGAAAAGCGGCGCACACACTTTGCGTCTGCCGCGATACCCCCCGCCATAATAATATGGCGGGGGTAAATCAGGTTGGGATGGCGGGCGGATCGCCACCGCCAGGCCGGCGGTGGCGATCGGCCCGCCATCCTAATGACCCCATTAGTTTTCAACTATATGGCTCTCTATGTCTATTTCTAGCATCAGGCTTTTCAAACTTCAATATTTCGAATTTTCAACTTGGATTTGTTCTGCATTCTGTCCATCAATAGTTCTTTTTGCATTTGTCACCCTGAGTGGGTCAGGTATGCTCAGACGTGAGTCCGTGCTCTCCATTCCACTGGAATCAAGCTATCCTGGCTGAAGAGGGGTGAAACCCCGAAACCGGTCCTAGGATGCTTGTTTCCAGTCCAGGGAGGACCTGGCCTGGCAGTTCGGGCTGAACTGTTCCCATTGGGCACAGGGTCAAGAATGATTTGCATATGGCTGGGTCGAAACTGGAATGGCATGGTGAGCAAAACAACGATGGATTTAGGCCCCGATCTCTATACTGGGGTGAATATATGACATTGTTTTGCATTCTGTTCATCAATAGTTCTTTTTGCATAAGTAGTAAAGCAGCAAAAATGCCAAACAATGACATCAAGTGACCACCTCACTGCAGGTGAATACAGATATTGTCTGCAGTCAAGAACTTTTCACCTGCAAATCATTGTTTTTAGGTAGGTGCATTGGTCTAATTTCTTTCACAGAACCAAAAAAAGACCCCAACACCCAGGATGCATTTGGTTATCACACAATAGGTGAGGACTGGAAACAGCGTCCGTTATGACCTGGAGGGAGGTAGTCACCTTAAAGAGTGTGGGGGAGATCTGCAGAGCCTGGAACTGCAGGATCAATATATCCCCCATCCATGTATCTTTAAATATCCTGTTCATGCTGCTCACTCAAGAGAAACTGATAACCATGCAAATTAATGCTACTGTATCTAATGTCTCAAATATAGCTAAATGGAATGTCTTCAATTGCAGCACCAATGAAATTGTGGGACATTAGGCCAAATCCACCTAAAAAGGTGCTGGTATTAAACATTCCCATAGAATGGGGACAGAGAGGAAACAAAATTCAGCCCTGCAAAGTGGGAAATCAGATCACATTGAGAAAAGACTCTGCAGGCATCCTTCCATTTGAGAAATAAAAACAATGTGTACATAAGAAAATTATAATAAACTGCATAATACTTTACCAAAATGCACTTTGTGAAATGCTTTTGTGAGCTTTTTGCATTTCATCCTTAAGAGGACGACAATTGGTGAAAATCTATTTTATTTTACTTCCAGGTGTGACTTCAACTCAAGTTTTGAAAAAAGTGCATTCTTGCTGAAATCTGGCAGCAGCAAAGGCAATCCGATTAGTATCAGCGAGAGAATGCAGATCATCGAAGGCAAGATCAAGGTACCTCTACAACTGAAAGATAAAACAGGCACCTTTTTAGCATGGAGGTTACACTTTCGTTTCCATAAAAGACATCATATATTTTTGGGGCTATTGCTAGAGCAGAAAATATATTTTTTCTATGTTGAAATCATCATAAAAATGTAGAACTCGACAGAATTCAATAAGGGCAAAAAAAGTCAAATGTCCTTGGAGTCTCTGGAGAGAGCAAGTTGCAGTAATAGCAGTGTTTGTGGACACCCTCCCTAAAGAAAACAAGGACTGGGAAAGCCAGTAGGTCTGGGTTTAATATGCTAACACATGCAACATTGACACTTTAGAGCAAAACAAATTGGGGGGAGCCAGGAGGAGCGGAGAAGGAGCTCTATAGTAGTTAAGTAGTCCCTCATGCAGCTTAATGCAAACACTGAAGGGGAGGCAGAGGGATACACCCAAACCACCAATAGAATTAGGTGAGAGATGATAATTGCACTGGATTGAGCCAGGTCATGGCTGACAAAGTTTCAAATACATTTCTGAAAGATGCTGGTCGAAGAAAGCCAATGATTAATAGGGTGAATCGAAATCCGTCTTTATATACACTGTAACCTATAGATCTCATTAGACAGCAGCACTGTCAAAACCCAGACCTAAACTGAAAAAAGAATGAGTAAGGACGAAAGTGATTATTTTCGAGAGAATCTGTGCTTCTTGTGTTTTTGCAACGCAACTACGCTCCCAACAGGTGCCCTAACAAGAGTGAATTTCTAATTACATTGTTTCACCCAAGTACTTATACTTTAGCTACCCCTCTGTCAGTATAAATACTATGTAGGAACATCAAGGCCCTCTTCTATCCCAGGAGAACTTTAAGAGCTGGATGTACGACCATTACATTTTGCGAGTCGCAAATTGCGGCATTTTGCGACTAGCAAAATGGAATGTACACCAGTGTCTCACTCACTGTTTGCGATTCCCAATGGGGTCGCAAAGACCTGCCTCATTAATATTCATGAGGCAGGTCACAATTTGTGACCCCATTAGGAATGGCCATCACTCACAGGGATGGTGGCATGCTGGGGTCAGCAGAACACCATGTCTGTGACTGCTTTTTAAATAAAGCAGTTTTTTTTAAAAAAATGCAGCCCGTTTTCCTTAAATGAAAACGGGCTGCATTTAAAAAAGAAAAATGAAACGTTTCTTGAAGTAGGTGGTAAACTGCAACTGTTTTGCGACCACAATTGCGGTTGAAAAACAATCGTACATAGAAGTGTGACTCTATAGCCCCTTCCTAATAGCGAGTCGACAAGCCAATTTTGCGAGTCGGTTATAGGTTACCGACTCGCAAAATAGGGTTTGTATATTGTACAGACCTATTTAGCGGTCCCATACGGCCGATTTCCCATTTGCGACTGCTAAAAAAGGTCGTACATCTGGCCCTACATCTTTTATCTGTATGAAGGATAGAAGTAGACCTAGAAATTTGTAACCCAAGTTGGTCGATACTCTTGCAAATGAAAATCAGCAGTTTTAGATGATGTGCTTTGCCCAGACTTACAGGATTTTAAGCCAATGCCTGGACTCATACTTAGTTTCTCAGTTCCAAGGTCTGCAGCTCTGCTGTTAATGTATTGATCATTGTTAGTTGATCTGTGGGTATGAGAGCAAATTATCAGGGTGGTGATACCAGAGAGTACCTACTATGTCAGGGAAGTGACTTCTGATCTTTCCAGATATGAGTCCACAAAGGCAACAGAGGATAAAGGTCTGACGAGTGGGTTATGTCTGAGTTAGCAATAGTAGGTAAATATTTTCAGGTCCTTTATTCAAACAGCAAGTCAGCTGTAAAGAGAAACTAAATGCTGCTGTGTCCTTCCTGAAAAAGGTGAAGATGGAAAGAAAGGAACGGTGTGCAAGCCAGGCTCATTTAAATATTAATTACATTTGAAATGCTCAAAAGAGGGAAGATTTGAAGCAAATATTACATATGATCAGTTGTTGCAACCAATGGTTATCACCTAAGTGTTGGCTTCCTATGACCCAGTAACCTTAAATTCTAGATTAATCTAGCATAACATTTGTTACTAGTTACAGATGTTTTATGAAGTCACAAGCGAAGCCAATGTATACTAAATTTCAATAACTGTGATGAAAAACACAATTTACACAGCACCCCTTCATCTTCGTGTAGGGGTGATCAAAAGAGGCAGGGGCTTTATTCCTTTGGTTTACGATTATATGAGTATCCCTAAAAACAAAATTGATTGAACTTTGGTTTAAAAGAGACATACTTTGCATGCGTGTTACATACAAAAGATGGTGGCCAACTGAACGCTTATTTAAACAGGGTCATCAGTGAATGATGTCACTCTACATCTCAAAATCCTACCTGAGATCATTAAATAAACCTACCTTCTAGAATGCTTAATGTTGGTGATTGTTAAAGACACAGGACTGGGTAAAGAAAACAGTCTTTTTTTCTCTTCACTAGACAGCCCCTTTATGAGGGACAGTAGTATTACTAATATAATTTTGCCCCAATGATGCAAATCCAATTGTCTGCTTAAAAATGTGGCAATTGTAATTTTAGTCATATTTTCAATTTTTCCTTTAATTGAACCATTTACTTGCTTGTTGGTTGCAGAATTCGACATTTGGTGCACAATTGACTTACCATTATAGCCATTTAACAGAAGTATTAAGTGGGATGGCAGTCTTTTCTGAAAAGATAGCCAAATAAAATGTGCTGTGTCCTGAATAACAAGAAACATACAGTTCTATCTGAGGCTGGGACCATCAAGGCAACCTCTGAAATCAAGGACCCCTAGCACACAGGGTGGGAACGTTTAGAGACAAAATTACATCCTATGCTTATCAATTGGAGGTTGGAAATTGTTGAACCCATGGTGATTCAAAAAACCTAAATTGCAACCCATTTTGAGTAGTTAATGAATAGGAGCATGGTCTGCCTACAAGGGATTCTATGAATGACTGCTTAATGAAAACTCCAATCATTGCACAGTAGTTAATGATCACTTGCCCACACCTGATGGTAGCCAGTGGTAAAGATGAAGTGGGCATTCCTAGAATGCCAGCACTGGCAAAAACAATCAAATCAGCCTCTCTCTGTGGGTCTGGGGCTAGAATAGGGCCCTTGCCGCTCTCATGGTTGAGTCTTAGCAGCCAGTCCCACTCTAAAAACAGCTCGGGGGCCTTCAGGCCACCAGGGAGATGGCAGAGCGGCAGAATGGCCAATTCAACCCTTATTGTAGGTGACTTTTCTGTTGGTGTGGCCTGCAGTTAGCGCCTGCCTTGGGCATGGAGATCTGGATAGCCGTTCCTACCACAAATTGGCATGACACCTCAATTGCCAAAATGATAAGCGGCCTATTAAAAGGGCAGGGTGATACTGGCAGCCAGCGCGTGCTACAAAAAACAAGCGCAAGGGCCATCTAGTCCATTCAAACCCAGCTACTACACAAAGTACATTCTCTGTGGCCTTCATGTAATCATCATTCTATGGGTGTGACGTGTTCTGAGTGAAAGGCCTGAGAAACAAACGAGGAGAAACAATATGGCACTGACTTACGAAATGTCCATGTATTTATGTGAGAAACCTTCCAATGCTGCCCTCGATGTTGCTATAATTGTACTCAGGCAGCGTGACCTTCAGTGAACTGTCAGTGGTTAAGCGCCCTTGACTTTGTGTAGTCCCAGTGCACAGGAAGCCTGGGCTATTATTACCTACTCAATGGGGCCTTGCAAGCCCACGGTGTCTGAGCAACATTTCCTTGCTAAATTCTCTGAAGGCGCATCACAGGGCCCGAGCAATATTGTGTAACTCCACCTTGATTCTTGGTAACAGAATGTGGACTTCCGGTTTTTATGGTTCCGTTCCCACATTCTGACGCCTTTTATGTACCGTTTTTTGAGTTAAACAAAAAATAGTATTTTTTGTGTGTGCCGCAGAGCACTTCTCATGATCTAACATGACTTTGAAGATGGGAAATATTATGACCAACACCACCCACTTTCAAGCAGTGGCAACAGGAAGGGGGTTTCCTCTAGGCATGCCACGCACGTCACATGATTATTTGTATTACTCTTGCAGAGTACAATTGACTTCATTCCCCAAAGTGAACTTATTTATTCTAGATGAATGTGCAGGAAATTAATAGGATTTTTGGTGAAGATGGGGCATTAATGGCACTACTTTTGTGAGAAGACCCCTCTCGCTCAATGGAATCTTTATTAAAAAGACTGTCCTGAATGCAGGACGCAGACGTGAGACCAGTGATGGATATGGTGAAAAAAGAGTGCATCTTGCCAAGTTTTTGGTTTTATAGCGCACAACTATAGCAAGGCAGCATTAGTGATGTGTGCATGGATCACAGAAGCAGATATTAATAGAGAGCCACAGTGAGATAGTCAACGTCATAAATAATTCACCAGCATCAGAAACTCTAACATTCATTTAAGAAGAGGCTGAAAGGATGAGTCTGAAAGAGTTGTCTGAGTGAGAGATGAGTGGGTTGAGCTCTTAGGTGGACTGGTAGTGAGTGCCATGGATGTCCTGCTGCTAGAGCTGCAAGACACTAATGGTCCAAGTCACTACAATTTATGATTGAGTAGGGAAAGGTTATTTGAGCCCTGTGCCACACTGTTGGCCTATCCAGTGCTCTTAGTCTTTATTTGCTGCACTTTCCCACGGGCCATCCCCGGTTATGATCCGTACGTTTCACACAAGTTGAGTAAGTTGAGCGGGATAATCTAAATGTAGGATGCACACTGTGATTGACAGCATATAGTAAGAATCCAAGATAATATGAGTGCAATGCCTGTAATGCTGACCAAAGGGTAAGACATACAACCAGCAAAACAATCAACAACTCAAAGCATTCATAACAGAAAAAAAGATGCAGATTGTCATCGAGGGGCATATTTACAAGTACCTATTGCCGCCGAAGCGTCACTTTTCTTGACAATCCAGAGGTGTAGCGCCATTTTTAATATTTACAAGGTGGCGCTAAATCACTTAGCGTGACTTATCGCCACCTTATAAATATGCCACTTTCCACTGCAGTCCTCAGCGGCTAAGGGGCGTGCAATGGGTGTTGCTGTGGGCATTCCACCACAACATCCATTGCTTTTTGACACTGCCCCAGATTTACAAGGAGGTGTAAAGCACCAAAAACTAACGCCATGCAATTCCAGGCGTTTCAATGGCACACCAGGAGAAATGCTTTAATTGCTCATTATTATTGCTTTTTCTATATAGAAAGAGCACAAATCCATTAATGATTATGTGCAGGAAGGTCTCCCTTACTACATATAAACAATCATTAAATAATGATGATTTGCTACTTCTATGTGTGCTGCAGAATGCACATAGAAGTAACAAATAGCCATTATGGATTGTTTATGTTCAGAAGGGACACCTTCCTGCATGTAAACAATCGTTCCCTGCAATCATTCACTGTGGTGCGAGGGTGTCTGAATTGCTGCTAGGCAGTTAATTTTAGCACCATTGCTAGGTAAAACACAGGGGTGTGCCGTATTGTAGTAAATACGGCGCATCCCTGCGTTTTTTAGATTAGGAACTCTCAAGGCACGAAAGGATGAGGGAAGGTTTGCATCCTGGCCTCAGGGAGTAATATACCAGTTTTGCAGGTTTGCTAGTATTAGATTCCCTGGGCACCAACCCGGTGCTAAATCAATGTGAGTTACCTTCCAGTGATAGAGAAGGGAGAATCTCCGCAGAGGACTTGATAGAACAAAGCCTCTTTAGCATTTAATTACTGGATGTTTTCGATGCAGGTCTGAGGTCCTTGAAATCAATTGGTTTCAAAGTATGAACAAAAATATACACACTTTCCTCCATTTTTTAAGAGGTCTTTTCAAAATATTTGTGTGAGGAATCAGCTACTTGGTTAAATGCTAACTTCATGATTTCTTTCCCAGACTGCTAGTACCCTGGTTGTGGCTGAATCAAAATCCTCTGGGGTCTACAGCTGCGTGGCAACCAACAAAGTGGGAAAGGACCGCCGGAGTATTAACTTTTATGTGACAGGTAAGGGGCAAGTCTTCATTAGACACATCTATCAGAGACACTTGTTAGTATTATGGACAGATTTGAATATTTTGACTTGTTCTAAAAGTTGCAACTCACAAGTGACTTACTAAGGTTCCCATTTGTGCCTGTCGGATCCTTCACTCGGAATGCTACTTTCAGTGGTTATTTCTATGTCCCTGACCATAAGTGGGCCGAATGTGCCTCACCTGGTAGAATGCGTACACCATAGGGTTTTCCTCAAGAAAAGGAAGTATTGCATGCTCATTTTAGTGCTTTCTGTCCCACATTCTGCATGTGTTTGAAAGTACTGCATGTTTTGATCCAGTAAATTTCAGTAGGCGTCACATGCAAAATTATCCAGGGGGAACATTTGGTGATGTGATAATAACTGTAAATCTGGTAAAGAATTAAAATTTAAAGGCATTTGAGATCAAGGGCTAAATATTATGGGAGAACAGTGTGCATTCACCCTACCCATAACCTGTCGTGTCCCAGATAGTGCTAGGTTGTGAGCAGACCATGTGTGCATCTCTATCTAAGCAATATTCTGTCACAAACTTGAAAGTAGGGTAGCTCTTATCAGCTAGTTGTATTTATGGGATTCCCGAGACAGGGGTGTCGAATTATTGTTTCCTATACTGGATCCATACTGCATTTTCCAGTAAATCGTCATCATACTTATTTCTGGTGTGACTTTTTCATTGATTTTCATCATCACTACGTTGGTTGTGACCAATCTATATCTGTACATTATAACTACTGTTCATAGTAGTTGACCTCCTAAAGTAAATAAAGATTACAGCTTTGGTACACATGGCCAAACATTTCTTCAGACACCTGAACAAACCAGGTCCTCCCTCCCTTCCTTTTTGCAGTCTCACAGACAGCAGTGCAGACAATACTACAAAGAGTGGACTTTGTGTCAGCCCTTGCTCATGACTGGATGATTTTACTTTTATTTCTGATGTTCCTGCTCTTTATTGGATCGCTTCCCTCCCTCTTCTTGTGTTTGTCTCACCTTTGGGGGATTTCTTCTTAAATATGGCTTTTAATTGAACGAGTTGTATCCCTCTAATGCTGCAGTCATAGAACTATTTTTCTTTTTTTATTAGTCTTTTACTTTTCATTTAGCGGTCAATGTGTGTGTCACTCGTCGTTAGAGTGTTCAACAAGAATCCCTGAAGTGCACTCACTCTCTCTACGCTTCCTCCTCTAGCTCCCCTCCTTCATCTCTCTTTCTCTCCACTACCCAGGCTTTCTCTCCACTTCCCACCCATCTCCAACTGCCCCTCACCTACTCCATGCTGGCCACCTCTATTGGCATTGGCAATTCTGGATGCTTTTAAAATGCGCTGGCAAAGACAGTAGCAGAAACCATGACACAAAGTGGCTCTATACAATGTGACAGCCATCTTGAAAGTATAAAAAATTATGATTTTATACTTTCAAGATGGTCACGATGTTGCACGATACTACATGACATAATAAGGCAGCGATCTTAAAGTTTAGTATAATGTAGTATACTTTAAAGATGGCCGATGCATAGCTTCACATCACTTTACGCAACGCAACATAGCGGCCATCTTGAAAGTATAAAAAAATACAATTTTATATACTTTAAAGATAGCTTTACTTTAATGATGGCTGTGGCACTGCATCACACTACATTGCATCATGCAACGTGGTGGCAATCTTGAAAGAATGACAAATAGGCTGTCAACATGGCTGTTCAACACTACTGGCTTTGTCAATGCTGGTGAATTTTAAAAGCATCCGCCTTTGGCAGAGCCCACAGAGGTGACCACAAAGCATTGGCAAAGCAAGACTGATTGACTTTGTCAGTGCTTATTTTATTTTCCACTCTTTTCCAGCAGTTCCCGCTCACTCTCCTTTTATTTTATTTACCTCGTTTTCTCATCACTTATTTTCTTCCTCTTTTTTCCACTTAACTTCCACTTCTCCTCATTGGGTCCTACGCCCTTTACTCTTTTTTCACATCTCCTCTTTCTTCTCTCCTTCCTCACTTCTCCTGCTTCCTCTCCCCTCATCTCTTCACCTTATCAGTTTCTGCAATGCTTTCTTTTTTCTTTTAACTTCCTCTTCTCCTCGTTAGTTCATACTTTCCCTCATCTTTTCCATTGTGGGTCTCCCATTCTGTTTCTGCCAACCCTTCTTTTCTTGTCTTACCTCACTTTTTGATCAGTTCCCTCTCGTTCTAATTTTTTCTCTATCCATAATCTGTGTTCCTCTTGTTTTTCTCTTCCCTGTCTCTTCATCAGTTTTTGCTCTCCTACATTTTTTCCTTTTTCCGTCTTTCTTGCCTCATAATTTTCTACTCACACTGCTTTTCTTTACTTGCTCGTAATCAATAATGTGTTCACCTTCCTTTTCGTCACTTCCCTGACGCTCTTTTTTTCAGTTCATGCTCTTACGTTTCTCATGTTCGCCTCCTCTTTGTTAGTGCTACTTACACCCATCTTCTTTTCTTTTCTGCCTCTTCAATACTTATCTTCCTTTTCCTTTCCTCACGTCAGTTCATGCTATTCCTCCTTTGCATCTCTACTTTCCTTATCAGTTTCTGCTCTTCCTTAATTTCTTCTCTTCCCTACTAACAGGGGCGGCTTCTCCACTAAGGCAGAGGAGCAGTTCAAAAAGGAAAAATAGAATGATAATCATGCAGTTATTATCATTTTACTTTTCCATCCTGGCGCAGCTGGGGTGGGGCTGAGCTGTCACAGGAGGAGTGCTGGGCATTCTCTTAAGTGTGCATGACAGGTGGCCGGCCCGTCTTGAGCCAGAAAAACAGTCATGAGCACATTGCATATTCTCCACCAGCTGTAATACCCAGCCTGTGTGGAGAACTTGCACAGCCTCCCAGTCCTTCTCTGAGCGCCGAACCACAGCGCTCAGACCAATCACAACGCTGCTGTCATGGTAACAGCAGCTTCATGATTGGCCAGGGGAGACTGGGAGCTTCCTGTGTTGAGAACCAAGAGTAGGCGGCCGCCCTGAAGGTAAGTAGATTTTCTTTTTTCACCCCCGGCTCCGCCACCACCATAAAGCCGCAGCCACCAGTGCCTACTCATCATGAGCTCTGCTCATGCAGATTTTTCTTCTGTGAAGTAATCTGGTTTATTACCAGCAAAAACAAGTTGGTCCTCCTTTTCCTTGTCAGAGGGCACCTTGCTGTGATATGTGTGGTCTTTAGTAACCATGGCTACGAAAGGAGGCGATATTTTAAATAAGAAGCTTGCAGACCAGTGAATTCATCATCCTTGGCCTAAGTGCAGAATCACTTGGAGCTATCAACTTAAACAAACAATGTTTTAAAGCAGGCGTGCACCACTTACCCGATAAAAGAAAGCATTTGAACATGACAGGGGAAATTTGTCACTCCGGGTCATAATGTGAATGACCTCTGCACACGTTAATTTCTTGGCAGGTTTGTTTGGGGGACACCCTCAATCATCTACTGCAACATGGCCATCTGCAGGAAACAGTGTCACGATGTCAGACTTGCTTCGGTGACCATTGGCCTGTCTGCGTATGGGCGTGATTGTATTATTTCAGAAGGATAGTCCATCCCTAATGTCATCCAAACAGAAGCAGCTAACTGGCTTGAAATATGCTCAAACCTGCTGTGCCAATGACGTTTGGAGCCTAGATCCGGCACTTGTAAAAGTGTGAATGATATTTCAACGCCAGCTTTCCAGGGTTCCGAGACTCTTGATGATGACAAAGTATTTTGCAAAGATCTCACACACTTACTTGTAGGTGTGTTATTTTATGTTATAGTATGTCCTATGAAACTTGATAAGCTAAATGTTCATGAAGTAATGGTGTATTGGTGCTAGGCGCACCAACGGAAATTATAGATGCATATTGAAACGCTAAATTGAAAGCACGATTTAAGGACTTTCTGAATGCCATGTGATGGCCAGCAAATTGGTTTGGCGTAGGAAGAGTTAAGCAGAGCTTAACACCATGATAAGAAAGCGTCCGACACTTGCACTGGCCTTCCTGATTCTTCATTTCTCAGGTGCCCCTCTCTGCATCGCTGACATAAGATGCTGAAAATGTGCATTAGGTGCAAAATGTTAAGCATATTGGATCATGAATTGGACTTTCATGACAATAGAGGTCACATGCAATGCATTAGAAGTAGCTGTACCAAAAGAGTAACAAGAATGAGTCAGCAGACTTGGAACAGCTGCCGATGGTACCATCTACAGCGTAGACAATGTGTGCTGGAAAGACCCAGATACACACCATTTGGTGACCTGGTCGCTAGAGGTGAAGCTTGTGTCTCTGGACAAATGTTGCTGTGCATTACATGAATGAGATCTTGATCCAGTTCTACCCCTTGATCTAAACTGCTCTAAGAACATTGAACAGTAGACGGGGCCAGAAGTGTTTAACTCAAAGATACCATGAAGGAGAATCACTATTATTTTAATTTTACTAGGCTTATGTTTTAGGTCATCAACTGCTGTCCAGTGGTCAATCTATACCATATGGATCTCAGGCTTGTCCTTCATCATCCTCTTTGCACCAAGCAACCTCAGTTTGAGTGTAATATGCTATTTATTACCATTGTTGAGGGTGTGGTGGAGCCATGACTCATGAGAGGTGAGGTCTTGAGTGACAAATGATTGTCCTCCCATCCTTCCTCCCGCCCTCTCTCACCTTACATTTTTTAATGAAACACATATTCAGTTACATGAGCAGTGTGCCTTAGAAACACCCAGGCCCTGATTACGAGCTAGGTGTTATTTATCACTCCTGATTAATAATTATACCATGATGTACGTTATTTATCGGGTGCGATAAATAACACCTATTACAAGTAATTGGGGAATAACAATCAGATGTTGGTGTTTAACACACCAAAAGCTGCATGATACAGTAAATACCATACACATTTCCCATGTCAAATTTCGGAAGGTTTAGCCTGCCATAATTTAACGAAGCTTGAGTGATTTTTTATAATAAGCCACTCATAACCAGGCCCACAGACTCAAATAATATCATTTTTGTAACAGTCCTCTCCTCAACCAAGAGAATGTAATTTACTACCCAGGCTATGGTCAAGGAGATGTTTTTTTGGGGGGGGGGACAATTTAATTTTCTTATTAAGTTAACATACACTATTTAGCATAGTATGAAGATCAGGTTCACAGTGTATGGTAGATGTACATCTGTAATGCTACACAGAACTTTGAGAATTAGAGTAACATATTTTTCATCCACTAATTTCCTTGCATTGATACTTCCTGCTGCTCGCCCAGACATCATCCTCCGCCGTCATTCATCCACCCTCACAGATGCATTCATCCATTCACCCAAACTCATTAATCTGTCCATCCACCTGTGCAACCACACTCATCCATCCCTGTTTACACTTTCACATATGTCTCTATTGATCATTCACCTACACACTCATGCACCGCTTATCCAGATCAATGACATAATATCAATTGAAACTATAGCGATTTACAAAAATATTGAAAAAAGCATCCATAAAATTATCAGTTTCCTATACTTAACTAATAAAAACACAAATATTGATAACCAAGACATCACACTTAAAAAATATCTAGTTTTACTTATATCGATAACAAAAATATCGGCAACAAAAATATTGTTACATTTAAATAAACATATATATATATTTCTCAAAAATATTGCAACACACTATATAGACTACAATAACATCACCAACAACAAATACATTTCATTACGAAATATGAAAGTAACAGCATTTTACATTATTCAAAAAATGCACTTAAACAATATACATAAATATTCTAACAATCTCATAAAAATTTAATTTCACTAAAATAAACTTGACCTACCCAAAAATATAAATTTCAACAGATAAAATATATATAAGTCCTAACATATAAATATTAAACAAAAATAATTTCAATATATGCAAAAATGATAAAATAAACACTAATTAGCACTCACCATAAAAGGCAATACCTGGAAAACAAATTCAAGCTAACGTGCTAAGCTAAAACTAAACAAAAAAAATGTAAAGCAAACAAGCCACTAAATTTATATAATCAGCTAAACTATCAAAACAAAAGGCACACAAAATGTGACTTCTTGCTACAACAAAAACTGCAAAAGCTGCAAGGCGATACTCTGCTGGATTTGCCAAAGACAATCTGAAACAAAATGGAAAAATACTTACAACTGCCTTCTAAAGTAAGTAAAACATTTATTTAAACTAACTTATAATTTTAAACAATAAAACATAAACAGTTAGAAAAACACTCTACTTCTTTTATTTCAAACTGAAGATACTCAAAGAAATTCCTACACCATTAAGAAACTACTAAACTACCAAAAACGACAACAATTACATGCCTGGGAAAAGGCAACATAAAAGGAGGCACCTGACCCACATTAAAACACCCCCAACAGAAAACTAGAAAATAAAGAACTGCAATGATTAGCAAAAACACATATTTAAGTATAAAATAGAAAACAAGTAGCAAACTATGGGGCTGATTAGGATGGCGGTTGGACTTTTGTCCAACCGCCATCCTTTTGTAAATGGAACTGCCTGACAGGCTGTTGGTGGTCCTGCTATAGGTATTGGGATGCGGCCACCGCCACCATTGTAGGAAGGAAATATAACTCCCTCTGATGCACCAGTGGGCTCAAGGAGTCCTTGGATGCGTTTGTGTTCAGTCTTTCCGACTGCCAACCATCTGCCCACCATTGTGATATGGCAGGTGGAAAACATGCTAACAATGGTGGTGGGACTGCCACAGACGGGCTGTTGGTTGCGGTCCCACCGTCATGGCAATCAGGCCCTTTGAATGCCAATAATAAGTGTCATATACAATTTTTTACATTTAATTTGTATTATTGCACTATTTTCAGACATACTGACAGAAAGAGCAAGATACATCACATCACAGAATGGGAAACAATTACTCCTTCACATGGACTACACTTACAGCGAAGACAGTACAAGCATGGAAACTATCAATTGGAAATGTGCAAAATATGATGTTGGTATTAATGTAAGAGAACACAACCACCCCCCAAATGTCAGTCAAATTGAAGTAAGGCATATATCACAACATTTTAGAAAGCAGAGCACGAGCTGCCAAGTGCCCACAACTAAAATACTAAAGGATATACTAACGTCCCTGAACACATCAAAGACCAGCTACCAGCTTTACCCCCACTTAAAACGCCCCACTTAAAACGCTTAATAGCAAAAAATTAAAAAGCCAACAGTGATACCCTCCTACCCATAGAAGACCCCAACATATCCAAATTCCTCAACACTTAACCACCACACATAATGAAGAACATTTCCTTTTGCATGATAACCTTAACAAGGGAAACACATTATAATATTTTCTACAGCAGAAACCTTATTAAAAAATAAGCCTATCTCAACCATGGATGATAAATGTTCCCTAAACCATTCACTCAGATATACACCATACATGGTAAATATAAAAGCACTAATATACCATTTATATACACCCTGCTATCTAATAAACAAAGTAGTGCTAAATACAAACTACTAAACCACATTAAAATGAAAACAAACAACTACTCCCCAAATCCAAAATGAATTGATTTTTTTTACAATTCATGATTCAAACTTTCCATAAACCTATGCCCACACAGCCATACAAGGCTGTCTACCATTTTAACCCAAAGCATTTGGAGACACTACCACCAAACTGCACTAAGGGCCCGATTTCGAGTTTGGAGGTCTGACAGCTGGACCGCCATTGCGGCGGTTGGGAGAACACATGCCAAGCCGGCGGCACCTGACCACCTTATTCTGAGAACACCACCAAGCTGGCAGTGTTGTGTCAGCGGTGCCACAGCTCATAGAAAGAGCATGAAGCCTATGCCACAGCCATGGCAGCACCACTTGCACATCAGTGCACTGTGTACCATGTACCATGTCATGCACATAGACAAATTTGCCCAGGGGTTCTCTTTGGGGCCTATTCCTTGTCGTTCCGCCTACTTTTTCATTGTGGGGTCCCCACCATGAAAAGGTTGGCATACAGGCAGATCGGAATAGGCATGGCAGTGTCGGCATGGGCACCTCCATTCCCTGACACGTTCACCACCCCTGCCCCATTGGGATCCGGGTCCTGGCGGTGGTGGTGGTTTAGTGTCAGGCTTGTGGCGGTCTGACTGCCTATCTCGTAATCTCGCGGGTACGGTGGTCTTGGAATCAAACTATCTACACAGTAACAAATAACCCTAAGGCAAAATTCAAACCAGTATACACATTTTTTATAACTAAATACAAAAAATATTATCTTTAAACATACAACTAAAATAGCAAATAAGGGCCTGATTCCGATGGTGGTCGGTCAGACCGTGGAACGCTACTGCAGTGGTCAGAAGACCGCCAACAAAAATGCAGGAGGTCCGAATGCCATATTCCAATTCGACCACCGGGCTGACTGCTGGAAAGGCATGAGGTAAGACAGTGGGGCATGCTGCTGCCCTGGAAAAGGGCTGAAGCACATGCCTCTGCCATGCAGCGCCTCCTACACGTCTGTGCACCTTGTGCCATGCACCATGTCGTGCATTGCACACGGTGCACAGCGGTAAGTGCGGGCACTACATTTGCCCCCAGGACCACTTTTCAGTGGCTCACGATGGTAGGGGTCCCTGTTTGGGCCCCATGTCACTTTCCGACAACCTTTTCATGATGGGGCTCCCGCAATGAAAAGGCTGTCGGGAAGGGATATTGTAATCCCGACAGCAGTGTCTGCCTCCGCACTGCCACCATTCTGGGATGCAACTCTGACAGCCACCCCGTCAGGACCTATGATCTTGGCAGAGCCGGCGGTCTTGCATCTGACAGCTGTGGATCTGACAGCCAGTATCAAAGGGCTGGCAGCAGTCAGACCGCCACTGACAGCCTGTCTGCAGTCTGGCCGCCACTATCAGAATCAGGCCCTAAGACTGATTCATAAAATAATGATGTATATTAATTAGTTGAAAAACGAAAAAGTCACCAAACACAATGTTCAAAATTACAAATAAAATCTAATGGAATCAATTAAATACAGCGCATGCAATGTGATATAACAACTACCAATCACATCAAATACACATGCATAATAAAATATGACATTTCCCTCCCCCCAAAAAAATAATAACTTAAATAAAACGTACTATTCCAGATGTACGACCATTCCAAATTGCGACACGCAATTTGCGCTCAATTGTGAGTCGCAAATTGCGAGTCGCAATTCGGAATTTACAACAGTGTCAGAGACACTGATTGCGATTCCCAATAGGGTTGCAAAATGCGAGGCTCATGAATAATAATGAGCCACTCGCAATTTGCGACTCCAATGGGAATGGCTGGCCCTCCCATGGATGGTGGCCTGCTGGGTTCAGCAGACCTCCATGTCTGGGACTGCTTGTCAATAAAGCATTTGTTTTTTTAGATGCAGCCCAGCCTGTTTTCCTTATAGGAAAACGGGATGCATTAAAAAAAAAAAGAACTGTTTTCGTTTCATTTTTTAAGGGCTGATAGTGGTCCCTGGGACCACTGCCTGCCCTTAAAAAATATTTTTAGAGCCAGTCACAAAGGGGAAGGGGTCCCCTGGGGACCCCTTCCCATTTGCAACTCCATTACCACCCTCTTGAAGAGGGCGGTAAATTACAAGTGTTTTCTGACCGCAATTGCGGTCGCAAAACATTCATACATGGCTAGAGAGTCGCTATTGGCAAGGGAGCGCCCCTTCCTAATAGCGAGTTGCAAAAGACTATTTTGCAAATCGCAATTTTTTGGGACTCGCAAAATAGTGATTGTACATGGCCATGTAGGTTTTTGCGTGTGCAAACGGGTGGCAAACACGGTTGCGCACGCAGAAACTGGTCTTACATCTGGCCCACTGTTCTGTAGATGTAGATCTTCATCCAAATCCATGTAATCAAAAATATAATTCACCAAAAATGGAAAAAATAATTCTAAAAAGCCTAAAAAAATAAAAAATAAAAAGGGGTTACATATACTATTCCTCGCCAATCTAAACCATTTCAGGAAAGGTGTTGAACAGTAAAGGAGCTTCATTTACTATTCCCATTCCATTCCAAACAATTTTGGGTAAGGTGTTCGACAATAAAGAGGTTACATTTACTATTCCCTCTCCTATCTAAGCCAATTTGGGGAAGTTGTTGGACACTAAAGGGTTTTCATGTACTATTCCCACTTCAATCTAAACCATTTTGGAGAAGGTGATGAACACTACAGGAGTTACATATATTATTCCCACTCCCAAATAAAAATATTTTAGGAAAGGTATTGGACACTAAAGAGGTTACATTTACTATTCTCACTCCAATCTAAACCGTTTTGGGAAGGAGTTGGAAAATAAAGGCGTTACATTTATTATTCCCACTCCAATCTAAATCATTTTTGGGAAGGTGTTAGACACTAAAGGTGTTACATTCACTATTCACACTCAATCTACACCATTTTAAGGAAGGTGTTGACACTAAAGGAGTTACATTTACTATCCCCACTCCGCAGTAGGACATCTTACAAGAGTTTTTTTACAATAAAGAAATCAAATAACTTGTAACCCATTCTTATCTTATGTTTGCTATATAGATAACAGTAAAAAATATCTAAAGAAATCATTATATTTAATTGATAACATTACATAAATTATACATTATATTCAATATGTTTACTAAACAATTAACAAACATTATAAGTTATAAATAAAATCAGACATTTGCAATAAGTAAACTAATTACAAGATTACAGACATTATTTTTACATTATATATTTAAAATATCATGTATTAATTATAGTACATACATAACAATCTGTTTTGATTGCACACATAAATATCTAAAATATCTTTATAATTACCTAATTTATAATAATTTGAATAGTTTTTTCTCTAAGTTAAATACAAAAGTATTGTAGTAAAATTAATTTTATAACTGAACATTATTTTTAATTTTTAAACATACATTTATTTTATTACAAAATAGTCACATACAATACCTAAAAAGTAAGCATATTAAAAACTAAATTACATAAAAAAATAATATTTATAATTTAATGTTTACTTATTTCATACACAAAATAATTAATAAAAAATGTAATTCTTATTTATTTCTAAACTAAATACATACAATTATTTAATGTGATAACATTTTTAGAAAAATATAGATCCGAATTTGAAAAATAAATGTTATCATTAGTAAATAATTACATAAAAATTACAATTTTCTAAACTTAAAAAAGAAACGTAAAAAATTATTAATGACATATTATGATCCTAAAAAGCATATAAAAATATATATTTTTTTAATTTCAAAATTAAAGAATTACATGCACATAAATGTGCTTTTCTTATAAACATTTTACACATAAGTCACATAAATATTACAAAGTTAATATATTTTTTAAAATAAAAATTAAAAAATGAATTAACATTTCAAAAAAATATTCACCCACAAAATCAAATATTTACACCGCTACATGTATCTTTTATAACTATCTATAACAGGGGATTTCAACCTGTTTAAAAATAAGAGCTACTTAGGTAAATGAAAATCATCGTAAGCTAGTAATATTCACTTCAGTGCAGCATTGCCAGCCATAATGTAAATTAGGCTTTGTTAATTTGTAATGTCTCAACTTGGGTATAAATAACACCCACAGCTACAATACCCCCAGTATCAAGGTAATGCTATTAGTAATAAGTGTCCTAAAGTGGCATGATTTGTCATTCAAATATCAGCTTTTAATATATTTTGGGTTCTGAAAAAACACACATTTTTGGCTGGAAGACACACTTTGCAATTTTCCAATAGATATATTAATTCCAAAAAACAAAAGCTTCTAATTTAGTAAGCTGGCCTGCACACTGGAGAGATACTCACAGGTAGCTGGGGAGCTACCAGTAGCTCACAACCTACTTGTTGAAGGGGCCTGATCTACAAATTGCATCCCTACCATCACTGAGATAGTTCACTAGCAGCTACACTTTAAACACCTTACATCAATCAGGCATTTGTTAAGCGCGACTACTCACCCTTAAGGGTCTCAACGCGCTAGGGGTAGGGGTGGTGCAGGTTCCAGTCCATCAAGTAAGGGGTCTGTCGAAGAGCCAGGTTTTGAGGTTTATTGCGAAGATGGGGAGCGATGTAGTCTGTCTGAGGTGGAGCGGAAGGGCGTTCAAGGCTTTGGCCGTGAGGAACGAGAAGGAGCGGCCTCCTGCTCTGGTCTTTCTGGTGCAGGGGACCACGGCGTAGGAGAGCTTGGCTGATCGTAGGGTCCTTTTTGGGGTGCGTGGAATTTGAGTGGGCTGTTCAGGTATGCTGGTCCGGTGTCGTGGAGGGCCTTGTGTGCGTGGGTGAGTGTCTTGAAGGTGATTCTATCCTCGACGGGGAGCCAGTGGAGTGTGCGTAGGTGCTGGGAGATGTGATAGTGTTTTGGCAGGTTGAGGACCAGTCTTGTGGCGACGTTCTTGATGTTCTGTAGCTTGCGGGTGAGGTTTTTGTTGATTCCGGCGTAAAGTGTGTTGCCGTAGTCCAGTCTGCTGGTGACCAGGGCGTGAGTGGCGGTCTTTCTGTGCTCGAAGGGGATCCATTTGAAGGTCTTACGAAGGAGGCGGAGGGTGTGGAAGCAGGAAGACGAGACAGAGTTGATCTGACGGTCCATTTTGAGCTTGGAGTCCAGGATGATTTCCAGGTTGCGTGCGTGATCCATGGGAGTTGACGGGTTTCGGAGGGCGGGGGGCCACCAGGTGTCGCTCCAGGCGTCGGGGTTGGGGCCCATGATCAGTTCTTCTGTTTTGTTGTTGTTTAGTTGTAGGCAGCTGTTTTTCATCCATTTGGCGACGCTTCCATGCCTTCTCGAAAAGTTGTGTCTGGCGGTATTGTGTCATAACCTACATGACACAATACCTACTCCCTACATATACAAACAAATTAATATTCACACATTTTAATAATCTCCCCACCCTTTTCTCCTAATAACCCTACACCCCGCTCCTATAACATAAGTGCATTAACATTAACTAAAAACATTAAACAAATTTATAATAAAATATTAATGTTTTTAAAATTACTCCCAAAATTTAAAGAATGAACACAAAAATTAACATACAACTAAAACATTACCAAAAAAAACAAATTAACCCATAAAAACGATATAAAATACAGCAATACTTTTTAAAACAACCTTTTTTACAACATTTTTTTAAAAAAAACACTTTAAT
Organism: Triturus cristatus; assembly: GCF_964204655.1. Classification (NCBI taxonomy): domain Eukaryota; kingdom Metazoa; phylum Chordata; class Amphibia; order Caudata; family Salamandridae; genus Triturus; species Triturus cristatus. Next base: position 334,804,144 of record NC_140591.1, on the reverse strand, counting down.
CAACATCCTTTTCTTGAATATTCATGTCCCATGGGGTGTTGTGAAACCATCTATAGCAGAGTGGGGGCTTTAAGGGCCTATTCTGTCTGCAACTCAGCAGACAAAAGCTCACAATTAACCAGAGAAAATAGGTCGATAGAAAAAGGACAGAAGATGGAGGGTTAAAAGGAAGGATGAGTGAAAGGATGCATGAAAGGGTGGGTGGATGAAAGGCTGCATGGGTGGGTAAAAGGATGGCTGAAAGGATTTGTATGTGGGAGACAGGATGGGTGAATTAATGCATGTGTGGGTGAAAGCATGGGTGAAAGGATGGATGGGCAAAAGTAAGCGTGGGTAAGTGAAAGTCCGAGTGGAAGGGTGAATGGGTAAAAGGATGCATGGGTGGATGAAAGGATGGGTGAAATGGTGGGTGGATGAAAAGATATGTGGGTGGGTGAAAGGATGGATGGATGAACGGCTAGATGGGGGAAAAAAATTGTTAGTGGGAGAAAAGATGGGTGAAATGATGCGTGTGTCAGTGAAAGGATGAATGAACGGGTTGTTGGGTGGATGGGTGAAAGGATGCATGGGTGAGTAAAAAGATGGGTGAAAGGGAGGATGCATGAAAGAATGCGTGGGTGAAAGGATAGGTGGGTGGGTGAATGGATGGATGACAAAATGCATTGGGTAAATGAACGGATGGGTGAAAGGGTGAATGGGCAAAGGGATGCATGGGTGAGCAAAAGGATGGGTGAAAGTATCCGTTGGGGAAAGGATGGACAAAAGGGTGGATGGGTGAAAGGATGCCTGGGTGGATGAAAGGATGCATGGGTGGATGAATGGATGAAAAGATGCGTGAGTGAAAGGATGGAGGAAAAGGTGGATGGGAAAAAGATGCAAGTGGTGAAAGGATGACTGGGTGGGTGAAAGGGTGAACGGTTGCATTGGTGGGTGAATGGATGGATGGGTGAAAGGATGGATAGCTGAAAAGGTGGATGGGTATAATGACAGATGGATAGATGGAGAAACACTGAATGATGGATGAAAGAATGAAAGGATGAATGGATGACAGAATGTAAAGGTGAAATGGTGGATAACAGCTGGTGGATGGAAGGCTAAAAGGAGGCAAGGAAAGATGTTTGGATTAAAAAGACAAAGGAGCACTCTAGGGATGGTTGTGTACACTTGCTTCCCTTTCTTGGTTCAATGGAGCTCTCGCAACCATGTGGGGGGGGATATTTTAATTTTCTGGCTACTCCCTTGCCTGTCCACGATATCTTTGACATCACAATATTCTTGAAACAATATTTATGCACCACAATATTTTTAATTTGATATTTTGTCTAAACGTCACTTATTCACTTGTGAGCATTGGCTAGATCTGTATGTGTGAGCCTATTTTTTCTGTCAGCGTGTGCATGGGTGCCTTTGTGTGTGTTGGCTGCTAGCATGCATGTGCACCTCTTGTTGCAGTGGTTTTGTGTGCATAGGTGCCTGTGTGTTCATAAGTACCTTGATGTCTCTTAATATGCGTGCATAGGTGCCTCTTTGTGTGAAGTGTTCTGTGTATGCATTTAAAGCTTGGTAGGCGTTTTGCTCTTTGAGTACGAGAATCCATTTATGGTGTGTGTGTGGCTGTATGTTATGAGGTCTATGTGAATGTGCTGTACAAAAGTCAAGCCTACTGCACTGTCCTCACAATGACATTCTTGGATACTATGGTAGTAAGCCTACCACTAACATGTGATTCACTACCTTATCTCTGTGGGTATCTGGGAATGGATTCTTGTGCTCTAAGGTGAGGGAATAGAGACATCTAGTGGCTAATGTGAGAGCAGTCTTAACTCTTAACCCGGTGTGCTCGGTGGAGACAGGTGGGTGAGTTATTGTTTGCTTTTAAGGGCCATGAATGATGTCAACATAAAGACTACAGCCCCGTTCGCTGCCGGAACATCACTTATTTCGACGCTCTGGTGGCGTTGCGCCATTTCCCATATTTACAAGTTAGTGCTAAGCCACTTACCGTGGCTTAATGCCATCTTGTAAATATGCCTCTTTCCGCCGCCGTCCTCTGCGGCAAAGGGGCATACAATGGGTGTTGCAGTGGGTGTTCCAACCCAACACCCATTGCTTTTTGATGCTGCCCAGATTTACAAGGCTGAGGTAACGCCAAAAACTTACACCTGGTCTTAGAATGGCAATATGAGGAGGATTTATAAATTTCTCCTTGTTTTTTGCTCTTTATATGTGTACTGCAAGAGCAAATCGCCATTATTGATTGTTTATGTGCAGGAAGGTCTCCCTTCCTGCACATAAACAATCACCCTTGTAGCGCAGGCACCCTTGCAACATGGCGGCAGGGTGCCTGCGCTGGCACTAGGTAGCATTTTTTGCTCCAGCGCTAGGGGATACACAGGGGTGCGCCGTATTCTTGTGAATATGGTGCATCCCTGCATTAAAAAAATTTGGCGTAGCACCGCGCGCCAACATTTTTTTGTAAATATGCACTTATAAATCTAAACTTTCCAATGCTAGCTTCCTTCAACAGTTTTAAGGCGCACCTTCACTGTACTGTTATGTTTTGGTAGCGTTGTGATCGTGCAGCAGAGGTGGGAAACATGTCAGCAATAAAACAAAACACACACACAACAAAAGCGGAAGCCTCGGAGAGGAAACACAGGGAAAGAATAATATTCTTATCAAGGCCTTCTGGGGACAGTGCCTTTAACAATTACTTATGTCCTACGGGTATAAATTGATATCTTAACTTTGGCCTGTTCTACAGCCAGACTGTGTAGAAGGTGTCATCTTCGTCTGGGGCTGCAGCATACCAAACTGAAGTAACCTCCCCGACCTCGGATATTTTTTCCACGTTTTGCTGGCACGCAGCGTGACCGTGGGTGTGTTTGCAATTACCAAGGGTGAAACAGGAACAGGGCCGCCTTATCTTCCTGGTTTCCCAATGTCACTAAACGCATTTTATTTTGAGATTCCTGGTGGTGCTTGGCAAAGATAAACAGAATCTTCCATCAGGAAACTCGGGAGCTATTTCCACAGGAAGTCTCAAATCACTTAAGTAAATACAACTCATTCTGCCTCGTTCCAGGCACGCTGTGGAGTTGGACGTGTGAGACAGCGACAGCTTGTGCTCAACGTCCCAAGGAGAAGTGCGTGAACTTTAAAAGACACGAAAACAAAGGGCGAGATGTACCAACCCCAATCTGTGCTATACCAGACAAAATTGCACATGCGCAAGAATTAACAAACACAATTGCGCATGCCCAAATGCCATGCAACTTAACTTGCATGCACGCATCTTCCCTCCGCACTTTGTGGTCATGAGGTGTGCCATGGGCAGAGGCGCGACTAGAGCCAAATTTCGGGGGGGAGCTAAGAAAAAATTTCGGGGGGGGGGGCTGAATCTTTAAGCAATAGGCAGAGTGGAGCTAATTTGGGGGGGGGGCTGAATCTTTAAGCAATAGGCAGAGTGGAGCTGCAGGGGCTCTTAGAAGGGGTGAAACAACAGCAAGGCCTCATTAACATGCAAATGGCCTTTTAAAGACCTGTGAAGTGCCCGGGTGCAGCTGTGTGTGTGACCCGGGAAGCTGTCTCATCCCGGGCTGCAACACATGAGGGGGGGGGAGGGGGAGGCTGAAGCCCTTTGAGTCCAATGGGTGTTGCGCGCCTGGCCATGGGTGTAGCAGGTGCAGATTTTATTGTGTCCTTGTTGTAGAGCAGCAGTGTAGACCTGCCCACTAAGGTAGTGCAACTGTGTTGCACACAATATGGGCCCTCGTCCCAAGGTCACACAGTGAAGGAAAAACATCAAATGGTGGCAGGCACCTTTGTTTGTGTTTTTGTGGTGTGCAGGAGTGGCTGCTGAGGCTGTATTGGGTGAAAGGGTCTGCTTACTCTCTATGGCTTCTAAGGCAGGGAACGCCCACCCCTTAGCCAGGATCATGCCTGCTCTAAGCCCGCTCTCTGTGTACAGTCTTATGGTTAGAAATGTGTTGATTTTGCACTAAGTTGTGATATTACTCATGATGTATTAGGCAGGCAGTTGTACGAAATGAGATAACAGTGGCCCCTCATGGTACTTGCTCGCTATGGTCTCTCATTTTGACCTCAAAACTCAATAAAACGTTTTGGTAGAAAACAAATATTGATTTACAACCTCACCCTTAACTTAGAGAATGTAAATCTCATTAGAACCTTGGAATGTTGTCCATTGAAGACAATGAAGGGTCTCAGGGCTTATAATGGCTGACATAAGCCTTCCTCTCCAGCAATTCAATGTTTGTTTTTCTTTTTTCTCCCTTTTTAATTTAGAACATTCTATCCTCAGTCGGTGAAATGTTCTAATTCCCCGATAGCACTTCTTCCTCAGGCTATACCAATTGTTAAAGGACTTCTCCCTCATTATTGGCCCTCGCTAATGGCTCAGACCTAAAGCTCGGATTCAGGGCCTTTAACAACCAATATAGCCCTCCACAGTGCACTATACGTTTATATCAGAACATTGGAATGTTGAAAGACACTGAAGTGGCTCAAGGCTTATAATGGCAGGTATAAACTTTCGGTTCCAACATTCAAATGTTTGTCTTTTTGCTTCTCCCCTTTTCATTCAGAAAATGTTCCCCTATAACTTGGGTTCAGGGCTTTTAACAACTATTAAAGCCCTGGGAAGCGGATAAGGAGTCTATAGTATTGACAGGAATGGGGCCTTTATGCCCTGTCCCTGTCAGTTAAGTTCATTAGGGTGTTGTATGAGGGTGAGCGCTTGCTGACATCAGCAGGCCAGCCACCATCTCCATATGCCAGTGCTTAAAAGAGCTGCGGACATGTGCCCGCTGCCTTGTTTTGCTGTGAAGGGCCCCTCTAGAAACGCGAGTGCAGTATGTACGCTCACCCTGTTGTTGCACATCAGCCTCTGTCTTGTCACAGTCCCCATATGTGAATTGGGACCTATGGTCAAAGAAAACCTCCCCGCAGTATTTGGATGCACATTTTGCCCCTCACAAATGGGCAGCCCAGGATTTGTGAGTCTGGGCCAAAACGTTAATTTTAATCCTACTAATGTTCCCCCACGGATCACAAACGTGTGCATCATAGGTGTTTCATTCAAAGTGTTTGGGAAAAGATCCAAAACTGAAACCACTGGTAAAAATTGGGGTTAACTTTTCCTGGGCCATCATGTTATATATGCAAAAAAAATTATAAATTAGTAATCTCTAAATCACTCTATAGTTATGATATATTTGAACAGGGTGTAAACAACTGAATCATAGTACACTGGGGTGCGGCTGCAGTGTGCTCAGATAGATCAGCATATAATATTTCGTAAATTGTGCCTTGAAGGCTCTGCAATAGCGACTCTTCATTTAGTAATGCCTCCCATTGCATTATGGGTAACGCAGATCTTGAATTCTGTAATCTGATTTCCCAATGCAATCTTTATTCGCGCAATCACCTGATGTACATGAGTAATGGGAATATTAATATTATTACAAGAGACATCGTGCTACTTAAATATTACACCGTACCTGCCCTAATTTAAATCCATGTATGTTAAATAATTAATCCTCCGAGCCCAATATTTAATCACAATATGAGTCAGCCAGGAGGAGATCTGTGGTCTTTGATGTCACTAAAAAAGCTTATCCTGTAGCCAAACAATCAAATATCGCCCCCGGACAGGAAAGAGAACAGTGGCAAAAATGCAAAGCATGGAATGGAAAAAAGGAAATGAGAGGAAATAATCGGAGGGAAATGAGGAAGGCCAGAAGGATGCGACAGAGAAGATAAATCAAGTAGGGTTAGGGGATGGGCTAAGAAGAGTTACACCACTGACACTGACCAGGCTGTGGGGCATATTCCCTCCTCTTCTTTGTGTCCGGGGAAGGAGGAAGGAAGACGCACTACTACACAATTGTGTTGTCAAAAGTGTGCATAAAAGTTCCATTGTTTTCATGTTATAAACTGCACTTCACATGTCACTTTGCCCTTCTGTCAGGCGCTGAACCGTGGAGGGCATTTGTTTCTTAAACACCTCGGGGGGGGGGGGGGGGGGGCACAACGCTTACTCAGGGGGTTTGCTACTGTTTAGAAAATTAAATATTATTCACAGATTAATAAAGTATAATCAAATAGAAACAGCGTGTTTGTAAATTTTAAAACGTTCTGTACATGTAAAGGAACTTGAAAATGAAGTTGGTATCCTCAGCATGAATTGTGGGAGCAGTGCAAGTACAGCAAGCAAACATAGTAGGGACAGTGAGTGGCCTCAACTGAAGACCTGCCCAAAAAAATTGTAGTCTAGCATATCGGTTCATCTTTTAGAATTAAAAAACAAATTTAGGAAAGCTCTAACATTTCTTGTAAAATTAAAACTTTGGTGTTTTTTAAATAAAAATGTTTCCGAATAAAATAAAATATGCCTGCATTTGTGTATTTGTTCGATGTATACTTGTTTCTACATTTTTGTTTATTGTTTTGAGGTTTTGAGAAAATGGGGATCCACAGAAGTCAAATGATTAAGAACGACTGGTGTGGGGTGCAGCGAATGGGCACCTTCTGGTGTGTTGTGGCACGCAGTATGATTTCAGAAGCCCTCGCGTGAGTGAGCATGGTGGATTCTACACATTTGAGGTTCTGCGATGCTTAGTGGCATCTGCAGTGAATTGGAACACCGTAGATAGAAATTTGAATTGTATGACTTTGGACTATAAAAAAAACATAAAATGTATTTAACCCGTTCCACGCTCATGACGGAACCACTCCGTCATGAGCCACGGGCGCCATGTGCTCATGACGAAGTGGTTCCGTCATGCTGCGGCCGTTAGCGGCCGCTCCTCCCACGCGGTGCTAATTCCCCACCTGTGCGGGCGATTAGCGCAGTGGGTGGAGTCATGACGGAACCACGCCGTCATGAGCACTGCTCACCCGTGACTCATGACAGCGTGGTTCCGTCATGAGCACGGCAGCGCCGTCAAGCCCCCAAACCCCCCCAGCGCTGCGGCGGAATTCGCGCCGCAGCGAAGGGGTTAACTGGAATACAACCAAAGTCATTCACTCATGGCAGCCTTTAGGAGCAGAGTTGTACATTGGAACGTGGTTAGTTAAGATGTTGTGCTTCATTACACTTGGTAGCAGTAACTTTTGCCACTGGTAAGCAGACCACCGAGAAAGTATGGCAGGACTGACTGGCAAGTACTGCTTCTTGGGACTTTATACGTGTGCAGGCATCCACATGTATATCATATCCCACCTCCTGTCATTTCTGGATACTGATTCTGTTTTAGCATCATGTACCCAGTGATGGCAAGAGATGCACGTCTTCATGCATAGGTAAGGGTTTCAGTGGTCTAATCCTGGGCAGTGTAGATAGGGAGCTTTGGTGGTTCTCCCCAAGAATGACTGGCATCTGAGGTTTCCCAGGGGAGTGGTCCACTCTAGAATGGGGGCTTGAAAGACCTCTATGTGTGGGCCAAAAATACACTGCTTCTCTCTGCATGGTGGAGACATGTCTGCCTGGCTCTCAAGTGGGCTACTGAGCAGTAATGGGTGTGACAGTAGAAAAAGGTGCCTCCTCTTTTTAGTTACCAGCCCTGTAGGAGAGGGTTGGTTTTTAGGTCTCGCCTGACCCAGCGCATGCGCTGGTCTGGCGAGACTTATTGAGAGCGCTCCAAAAAGTGCTACCAGGCCAGCCTAGAGCTACAGTGCATGTACGCGGGCGCGCGCACCGCGCTTTACCGCTATTACTTTCACTTTCGCGGCCGCACGGCTGCTTTGATGTTTGATCGTGATCCCGATCACTTTAACTTTCGCGGCCGCACGGCCGCTTTGCATAGCCAATAGGTCTCCCTTTTTGGACCTTATAAGTATTTAGTTATGCAACTGTTGCATGGCTAAACACTTATAAGGTCCCAAAGGCGAGACCTATTGGCTATGCCAATGCTTGTTGTAATTCCTCTCCGCCTTGTCACTACTTCCCATCATAAATAATTAATAATAAATGCCATTATTTATTAATTCTGTTTTTAAAATGTAAAGAATTTTTCTACCTTTGGGTTTTAACTGGTTTTACCTGAAGATTTTCTTCTTTTATAATTACAATGATCAAAAAGGCAGCAATGGTGGATGAAATCATACTGAATGTTTGTTTAAATCTCTATTCATTTAAGTGTTAATATTGCAATGGTTTTAGTTAACTATGCAAAATTAAAGAAACTGAAACACTTATAAATATAGGTATAGTGAGCAGCATACCAATAACTCTCATCAAATGCATTAGCAATACTCATTGATATCATCGCCCATCTACTGGGCTCGACTTTGTTGTATCCAGCAGGCTCTTTGAGCAGGCGCTGGACAAAGAGACTTGAGTTGTGGTGAGCAAGAGACCACTAAACTTGCACCAGTGGGCTGTAGACACATGACCTGACCTTTAGTCAGGATCTGCTTTTGTCCTGCACACCCCCATCTCTAAATGTGACTTTGTTCTGGCTGCAGCGTCTGGCTTGCACCCAGCACCCATCCTCTCTCCTTCTCCCATCAACCTGTAGACATGGCCTTCAACCATGTCTCAACGTGGGCTCTGGACTTTGGATACCCCTCTCCCAGAGGGCCAATTTGTTATGGCCTACAGTCATCTCTGGTTGTAGGCCAAATATGCAGTCTAAATGCACAACAGCCCATCCTTCACTGCTCACAGTACTCCCCCTTTGACTTTACTCAGTACATTTTGGGCACAGGACCTTGCTTTGGGTCAGACACTACACTGAGTGCCACAACCACATAGCAGTTTAATTGGTGTTATAAATAATGTCATTTGCTATACCATCTGTGAATTTCTGAGTGAGGTCACGAGTAGCGCATTCAGTGAGTTATGGCTGTTTTACTTACCATAAGATACACATTTCAGTGGGTTTTACGTCTTGCAACTTATGTCTATCATTCCTTCAACTGAAGCCTCTTTGGGGAATGAATTTTTTTTTCCAGCTAAAAAAAAGATAACTCCAACACATTTTTAGTAATCTTTTGGGGCTTTTTAATGATATACTTTGGGTCATGGGCAAAGGAAGTGATCACAGTACATGGTCTTTGGACAGCAGGATCTGGGTGCAGGGCATGGACTTGAAATGTGCACTGCACCCTCCCCGCAATTCCCAAAACCCAGTGCTCTTGAACGTTTGTCATGTCCAGTGTGGTCTGGATGCATGGCACTGCTTCTGTTCATGCCCTGCATCCACCCTCTGCACCTTGAATTCATTGCACGCAGCCTGTGTCTGTAGCACTCTCTGGGTACAGGGTGTGGTTTCCTACCATGCCCAGTTCTTCCACATTCAGCCATTTGCATCAAAGCCCACTGTACTCAGCTATAGGCCATTATCAGTGGGCTCTAGACTCACTGCCTGGCTTCTGGTCATGACCTGTGCTCAGATCTCATGCCCTCTGATTCCACAGTGCACAGCCTTTGGAATTTGGTCTTAGGGAGGAAATAACTCCATTGTGGGTGATAGTGACTATGTAGCTAGTTTTAAATGAATGCTTCCAATTATATGTATTATTATTTTGTATTTACTTTGGAACAGTTTTATGAATCTTCATGATATTGAGAGACACTTGACCTGTTAAGATCAGGTGCTTCAAATGTAGTGTAGATTAGTTAATGCGACCAAATGTTGTTTGAAGTGATCTAAAAGTGGCAATTCCAATTTAATGATCCATAGGAATTCTTGCTTTCTGGTGCAGCAAAAACTCCAGAATGGAATTATATGAAGCTTGACATGAAATTAGAACTTTATTCAGAAAAGCCCATTTTTATGGCTCGGGGAAATCCTTTGAGATGTTTTTGAGATATTTGCATACAAGAATGTGTTAGCCATGCTTCAAATGGATAACCTTTAGAATATTTGGGCCATTCATAAGTTAATTATTCACAACTCTGAATGCATGAGAATCTAAGAATAAACATGTAAAAAATATCACAATGTAATCAGGCATAGGAGCATTTTTCCCGTCTGACATTTAATTATAGCAGGACTCGCAGACTCTAATGGTGAACCCAGGACCCTATAGATCTGCTTGACCTCAGGCATACTAGATAATACAGAAATGGGGCATGAGGGCAAGGAAATTTGGTAATGGGACATATGTAGATATGCACAAAATGTGATCTGATATTCCCAGATCATTTACAATTTACAATATCTTTACCTTGAACTGCTTACACCGGTATTTGGCTTTTACTCTCTATAGAAAATACTGGATCTGGTCCTGTTGGGTCTTGAAAGACTTCAACTCAACTCCAAGAGTGGATCATATCATTCACAATCCATATCTTCCTTGCTAGAATTACTGCACTGTTCTTTACTTTTGTAATTTTATTTGGGATTTTCACATGATTGTATCTGACATAGATATACATCAACCTTTGAATAACATTGTTTCCTCAGGTGCCAATTAGTTTTCAAGAAATAAGTACTCGCAGAACGTCCTGCCCACTATGTAACATTTAAGAGGCGAGCCTTGGAGTTTCCCATTCATATTTGCCAGGGAAATTTGTTTCCTGAAAATTACCAGTATCAATATGTGTGTGCAGACTTTCTACCTTACAGGCCATTTTCAAAACCTTAGCCAACCACACAGATTAACTGAGGGGCGGGGAGACACTTGAGGTTGTAATGGGTCAGACTGTGAACCTTGGGCTCGAAATGTGCAATATTTAGCCCTAGTTTTGGACATTAAAGCATGTGAAGGAGATGGGTGTAGGGAATAAGAAATAAGGCAGGGGAGTCATTGTCTATAACTTGATTAGTGTTTAATTAATCACTGTCAACACAGATTAGTTGAAATTCAAACCGCAGTAAGGGCCTGATCTAGAGTTTGGAGGGAACTGAAAAATCACCCGAATTCTGGAAGAAACCTTAAATACGAAGGAGAATCCACTGAATCAAAATTCAACATTATAGTATCACAATCATTGAGCAAAATCTGTTATTGGATTCTAGTCTCTATCCTGAATTGTGTGAATTTCCTGTATATTTGAAAATCGAAATCAAGCCACCAGTCCATAAATATTACTGGATTTTTCTAATTTACTTCTTATAGTGTAAGGTATATCTGCCTTATCTGGTTTCAGTGGGACTAGCTGCCTCCACTTCCCTTCACAATCCTCCTCAGTTTTGCAGACTACACCACACTCTTGTAAATTAAAGATATAAGCGGAAGGACTTTGTACATATTGATGCATCAGAGTGAGCTTATTAGGTTTGTGTCACCTGTTCTAAAGTGGAAACATTGTCATAGAGTCATTGCAAAGTGCAGTAAAATTGAAAATCAAATCTGCTCAATTAAAAAAAATATGTATATTTTAATAGTTTCCTGTTTTTTTAACAGATGTTCCACAAGGATTTCACATCACATTGGATAAAGCACCTTCTGAGGGGGATAACATAACAGTGTCCTGCACAGTGAACAAATACCTATATACAGACGTTTCGTGGCATAAGCTGAGGACAATACAAAACAGAACAGTAACTCGCGTGGTCAGGGAGCAAAGGAACTCCCACACTGGGGAGTACTCTACCACTCGGACTTTCCTCATAAGGAATGCTTCTCAGGAAGATTCGGGCACCTATATTTGCCGAGCAAAGAACATACGTACCAGGGAAGAAGTGCGTCAAAGGAAGGACATTACCATTAGAGGTGAGCACAGGAGAAAAAAGGAAGCATTGACATGGACCTCTAAAATTAAAGGCACCAGAAATAACTGTACCACACAGAGCATTGTAAACCATTAAAGGACTCGTTGAAAGTAACAGCTGTCTCAAACGGTGGTGATTTGTTGCATTGAGGCTCTGCGAGGTGCCCGTCCAGAGATCGAGTGCTGGAGAAATAATGTGAAGTGTTGAAATGAAAGGGAATGGGTGGGAAAGCATGCTGCACCACCTGGATCGGATGGGTGGGAGCGCATGGTGCACCGCATGGATCGAATTTGCTGCAGTGGTCTCTTTTTTGGTGGTGGCGCCCTTCAAACATATGGAATGTGTGGTGAGCAACCTGCTCATTTCAAGACCAGCATTTGTGGAAGCAGCACTGTGCATAGCCGCCAAAGGCACATCATTGCGGCTTCAACATTTCAAGCGACTGGCTTCCCTTTGGAGGTGGTCAGTTTTTCAACTCTTTTGATGAGGGAAAGGCTACTGTCTTGAGTGGTTCAAGAAGATATTTTGTTGCCCAGTTACGGTAAAAGTAGCCACCTCCCATTTGTCATCACGGGCGACAAATCTATATTGACATGAAGCGGTGTTGCATGTGGGAAAGTGATATTTGGGCTGATATGCTTGTTACACCTATGTTTTCTTTTTGGGGTCCCTTTGTTCTGTAGGAGGTAGTACTGGTGAGCAGTAGTTTCAGATCAAGTAGTATCCAATTATTCAAATTATTTAGAATTTCCTTATTCCTTTTCTACACTGCTCTCTTTCTGTATGTTGGAACCCTTCCCTTTTTTACTTCTACTTCTTCTGCAGTTCTATTTGGAAGTAGTTTTTTAACTCGTTGTTCCAGTCCCAGCTGCTTCACACTAATTAGCGACCCTATTCAGAAATGACAAATGAGACAAAGAAACTAAACACATACTAGTGCGTAAAGAAATAAGAAATGATACTGCATAAACTGGAAAGGTTTTCAACACAAAGAGCTCTTATAAAGTATCCAGAATCTGATTTGGTTCTTATATTTCCTTTGTTAAGGACTTTGAACCCGATTTTATTAAACAATAAAATGTTTGCCTAGTTTTATTGGATAGCTCCAAGAGACTGATTATGGATGTGTCGTCCTACTGAGGGTGTATTGATAGTAGGCTTCAACGCATGAGGTGAACAACTTTGAAATCAATGTTTTGCCTTCACTGACTCCTTCTGATCAGGTGTATTGTGCTCCCTGTGCCTCAGGTTGAGACTGTCATGAGCCGCTTGGTCTTCAACGTGCAGCGGTGTTTTTAGCCTCATAGGGAGCATTACAATCCATTTCTCTGGGATGAATTATTGTCATGATCACATCCCAGAGAAAAGGGGGAAGATATTTTTGAAAAAGATTGGAATCCATTTTCTTTTTTTATTGCGAATGAATTGTGCTCAAATAAATCTGCTCCACAAAAAATCACCCCATGCACTCCCCAGCTTATAACAAACAACAAAGAAAGCATGATTTCAGATGGAATGTTCCCTGCAAGGAGAACCTCAGGGTTCCTTTTATTATAATTGCTGCCAAAAGACTCACATTCAAAGCATGGTTTGATATGGGTAGTCCATTATGTGAAAATCATTACTGTTAGTGTCCCTTCTCAGCCAGTCTCAAAAAGAGGGGTCAATCATTGGAACACATTTGGTGCACCAAGTCAGTGAGATACACATTGGGGTAGAATGCCAGCTATCAGGTGCTTAAGAGCAATCAAGAGGGGAAGGGTCACCCCTGGGTGGCACAGCAGTGGATAGTGCTTTGCTGAAGTGGTAAAGTCCACAATTGTGACTAGCTCGTCAATTTCCTCTTCTGTTGAAATGAGACAATCTCACAAATGGCAGTTTCTCTGTCCTGCCAATCAGAGCCAATTGCAGGGATCCAAGATTGCGGTCCTGGGTATCCAGGTCTGGGTTGGTCATTAGTCTCTTCCTTTTGCCAGGTCCACTCTTACATGGACATATTCTGTATCATGGCTGCAGGATTTGTCAATTTTAATATTTTCTCTGATGCATGCATTATGGTGGTGCAACATGTATAATATGCAGTTTGCTGCTATTTAGAAAACTCTTCCTGTGAGATCTCATTGGGAGTGCTAATGCTGTGTGCATTCTTTGGATGTATGATCGTGGTGCGAATATCACTTTCTCACAGATGCAGCATTTTCAGCTTGTATTTCACTTATTATGTGCGAGTGAATCAGTGGACCTTTCACAAGTGTCTAGTTGTTCAGGTCTCCCTGGATGTATTAGAAATTTGGGAGCCCGAAAAAAAAGGGGGAAAAATGTGTTGGTAAAGTTCACCCGTAATGATGGCAGGGAGTATATGGAGGTCCGACTAACACAGTATTGATGGCAGATGGAATTATTCCAGTAAAAATATACCTAATTAATGGGAATTTGGTAGCAAAGGACAGAAAAGTCCACCAAGATGTTGTGTTTTCCCTTTGCTCTTGTGTTTGCAACATGCTGCTGTGTCCTTAAAAAAGCTGATGTACCCTGCTTTGATTGTTCTATGGAATTTCAAGATTAGGAATTTCGTGATACACTAATATCATAGACAGACTATCGAGGGGCAAAATATCGAAAGATAAGTGCATATAGAGGAACTATAGACTCACTATTCTTAACTCCACATGTATGGACTACGACAATATATATCATCAAGGTGTATAGATGCGGTTTAGGAGTAGAAAATCTACACCTACTTACCTTTTGAGAATATACACTTCGGTATTGTGTCCACGATATGTGGTGCCATGGAGATTCCTAACTCAATATTTCGGGGACGTCCCCCCTGCTTTCAGTCAAAGTAGGGTTAATTTGCTCAATATAAAAAGCTGGAAAATACAATTTCGTCTATTTCGGAATCACAGAAATGTCATTATAAAACTCAGTGGGGGATTACAACATGCCCATAACTCTGCATCACTCATCTAGGACCATAATTGAATCAACATACGTCCTCCTTTATATTTCCCTCAGAATTGAGTTGGCCTAAGTAGGTTCCACCCATGTCCAATGAGAACTCTATGTCTCTCTGCAGGATAAGTTATGAGTGAATTAGCATTTTTCTTACTTCAACACTACAACACTGATGTTGTGAAAGTAAAAAAAGGCTGTGTTCATTAGATTGCAGACGGCAAGCAAGGCAACAAATGCGTGAAGCAGGTACTAGGCTGTTTTATGAGGCAAAAGCCTGAAGGTCTTCATCCATGTTTTGACCTGATTCCTCCTTTCTAATAAGACTGACCAGGTGTTCTACATTATCCATTTTTTGTATTGACCTGCAATAATATTATGTCCATAATATCAACAACCAACATATTGTCACGGTAATTGTACATTTGCTATTCTTAACTCTTACCTTGCAAATATTGTCTAAGTAGATAAGGAGTTAGGAACCGTAAGTCTACACTTCGCTGTACTTACCCTGGAGATAAATTGATTGTCAATATTCGGGCACAATATTATTGCAGTTCGATAAAATATTTATTCAATATTTGTTATAAAACCAACTGCGGAGACTTGCAGTGTAGAAAAGGTTATTGCTGTGTGTCAAATAAAGATATATATTTATTTGGTGTAGGTACACCTCATTAGTACTTGTGTAAAATGGGAACACTTCAGAATGGTGTTCAGTAACTACAGAACTGCAGATTGTGTGAAATTACCACACCTTTGGACGCAGTACAGCTAGAGATCTTATTGTGACCCACATAGGACATCTGCCCAGAGAACGTGACTAACTACAACCATAGCATTGGGCTCCTCCACTGAGAGGCCTGGTTCACTGTGGGGACTCTTTTTGAGCATTCTTTGTAAGGTCATCTTGGAGGTGCTGTCTTTGAGGCAGACATGTACATCCATTACCCCCAGTTTATAATTCTTTTCTGCTCTTGAACAAGAGCCGACCAAGGTACTCTCAGCACTATGAGCGGCTTCCAGGGTTCTTGAGTCATGTTACACATTCTGGACTATCATTGTGGGATAATTCAAGATGACTTGTCCCATTGATGCTGTGTTTAAACATGTGTACATATAGCATGATGATGAAGCTTCAAAGCCATTCGTGATTATCCGAACGAGGAGGAAATCATTGTACGGTAACAAACAAGTGTTTGACCTCTAGAGTTTAGAGTTAGAAAAAAGGTTCAGTTATTGTGGCTGCTCGTGCTGGAGTCCAGTGACAATGATGGCATGTGATGTCGATACCCTACCTATTTCTAAATTCAGTTACCACGAATACACTGGTTTAGAAAACAATGTGGGTTACCAATATTAATAAATGTTTTAAGGAATCTTGAGGTCCCAGAAATTGACTTTAAAATCACCAATTGGGCATTGCAATCTTGTTTAAATATTTCTATGGTCACCCAAATTGTGAGTTCAAACTTTTCCAGCTAATGTCAGTCACTGAATCACAACCTGAGTTTGAACATGCTTTGGGACAAAATACACGATTTACTTTTTTTGTAATATTAATAACTTGGTTTTTATAGCTCTTCACCCCATTTTATTCTATGCGCTGCAAATAATAAGTGCTCCTGTTACCCAGTGTAATGGTACTGTTTACCGAACTCGCAAGCTGGAAGGCTGAGTTGGCCTTGCCAGGGTTTGAACTTGTGATGTGTAGACTACAGCTAATATCAGCAGCAAGTATTTAACTCTCTTTGGCTGTGTATGAAAGCCTTGCAAGCTACTTCACAGCACCCTAAGAAGGTAAAGCATAGCTCAAAAGAGCAAGTAGGACTTACTGTTAGAAATGCTGTGGCAGGTTTGGGGCCTGGGTATAGAAAAAAAGGATTCATAAGAGAAGAGTAAAATGAAAATTACTGTCCCCCATCATCTCCATGTCCCTTTAGATTTGCTTTCCCCTGTAGATAACATAAAATTCCTGAATTTTTACTCTACTCTAGCACAGATCTGCTCTTTTTTGCATATACATAACCTCTATTCAATAATGGATCTCCAATTCTCCCAAATGAAACATTATTGACACTTAAATCTCAACATTATTTAAAGTGCCTGACTTGCACCACCGCGAGGCTGCATTAGATGCGTTTCCAGAAGCACAGACTTTGAAGGAAATCCTGGTGGCAAAGGATGTCCCCCGTGATGAGTGAATGGGCTAGTTCCGTTTGTTCCTGCATACTGGCCTCTGATCAGCATGGGCAGTCGAATGGACACGACAGGACGGACAAAAATAGCTGCAACAAACAAAGTATCCACATTGCCCAGTGGAGTGGGTTAACACAACAGCGTCAGCTGCTTGGGAACCTAGCAGCCGGCTTCCTCCTTTAGGTGCAAGGTCCCAGGTCCCACGGCTAAACTCGTCTTTCACATGGGAATTGCGTTTGTCTAGTGTGGTGGAGTAAACAATGAGATTTCCCTAGAAAGCCACTTTGATGGACCCAACATGCTTAAAAAACAATTGGTAACCTGGAAGTTGTGAGAACAAAGACATGCACAAAGAAATGTGTCTTGCAATTTTGGCTTCAGTTATGCTGGTTGTCACCCACTGTCTTCAATATTTGTGGCTGTCTCTCAGAGCAGTGCTGTTTTAAAAGAAAATCAGATATTGTACCACTCTGTAACAAAAGCATCTGGAAGGCTGTTATGCAACAACCACGGTGAAAAAAAACATTTTCTTAATTTCAGTGCTAGATCTCAATGACAAGACAAGACAGGTCAAGAAGCTGAATGTGAATGAAAGGTATGGTTTTGTGACTTTGTGTAACAGGATGTACCTTTGTAATCTCAACATCCTTATGTAAATTAACAAATATGACCATTAGACCGACCATGTGCAGTAACTCAACTTTAAATTACCTCGACCTGAGTCCAACACTGCCCTAGTAGTAAACCTGCCTATTCGAAGCAATGGCAAGTGGAGATAATGGTAATGGTTTATGTGTGGTGAGGTTGATGTGGCTATTGGTCACTTTAATGGATGATGGAAGGGACAGGGGAGTGTTTTATGTGGGGATTCTAAACTGGCATACACAAACTTGACATTCTAATATACAGTGTTTGAGCAAGTTGTGTCTAGGTTGGATAAAAGCTGTTGACCTACCATCTGAGTATAGCTGCTTTTACTTAAGTGCTAACCCTCCCAAAGAAGGGAACATATGCCACTGAAAAACAGTTCAGACTGTATCGGGCCTTTTCTGAACAGTTAAGGAAGGAACCATCAAAAAGCAGATGGCCAGCATGCAAGTGACACAGTAATAAAAAAAATCCCTCAGTTGGATTAAGATTTGTGTAGAAGTGGGTTATAAAACGTCCTTCAAAATCCAACAAATTTTTCGGGGAAGCTGCATGGTCGCTGTCTGGTAGTCCGTAATCGAGTACTGACCATGGGAACATTTCATCAGGTTGATAGATTGATCAGTATTAGCATGAAAAGGTATGTTTGACCAGCTAATCTGTTCATCCACTAAGTGACATTAAAGAGTGAAACAACAGTTTGTCTCCATTCAGTGCAGCCTTAGTAAAGGTGACTTTTTTGACATGCTGAGTCTTCTCCTATGGGTTGCTACACGCTCGGACATTTTAGAATGGAGTCCTTTGATGGTAATCCTTTTTTTTTTTTACCAGTGATGAATCACTGCAATTTAAAGAGAATAATGTTTTTTTTCAAATTAGAAGAGGACAGTCAATGGTTTATTGCGTATCTCAAAATTTATATGGAGAATCGCAGCTTTTTTTTCTGTAAGGTAGTATAGAAAGAAGTTAGTGTGAGTGACCAAATTATTTGGTTTTGTGGCTTGGGTGATGTGTGTCAACGAGGTGTAAAAAGACGTCACAGAATGCTTTACTGATGTTCTACATACCAGCTTGCACTACAGACTAACCAAGAAGTGTTTGGCTGTCCAAGAGGCCGCAAGGTTTCTGATTATGTTTTGGCGAATTGGTGAGATGGGTTGCTGAAAAGCTCTTATACATTTTAGGATGACTATTCAATGGAAAATAGCCTTAAAAACCAGTAAAATTACATATTTTCACTTTCAGAAAGTGAAAGTGATACTTATCAAGAAATTAAGTGATTATGAAGATAAAAAGTGTTTTGTTTTGCAAAATATGTCGCAAAAAACAGAATGATTTTGCATCAGATAATTGTGGGCATCTCTTGTCCAAAAAGACTGTTAAACTTTCACATAATAGTAGGTTATCATTATGAAATAAATTTAGCACACTAAAGTTTTAACAACTCTTTGAAAGCTAACACACTTCAGTACTAGATGATGGATTCAATGGATAGAGATGCATTTTCCATGATACAGGACACCATGTCACACTGACGGAGAGGATATCGCTCTGGTATCTCTTTACAGAGGGAACCTTAGAAGTGGGAAATGGAGACTATTTATAACTGACCTTGTTTGCAGGAAAATAACTTTCCTGGTATTGTTGATAAAACTAGTTATTTTTGATGATCTACATTTTACAACTAAGATGTCCAAAGGTGCCCCAGATCTGTTGAGATAAACAAAATACTAAATTTATTTTGTGAAGTCTTTCCTGCCCTGGTACGTGTGCTGCTATATGTGTTATATGTAAGAAGGAAAATATAGTTGTGTGTGTCAGTGTATGTGTGTGTCTAAACCTTGTAAATATTTATATGTGAAAACATAGCTTTGTATGTGTGTGTGTGCTTAAACCTCCCTAGACTTCCATCAAACATTTGTGCTACAAACCTAACATGCTAAAACGGAAAATGCAATTTATTGTTTGTAGTACTCTACAAAAAGACCTTTACAGTATGTAAAATGGCTAATATATGGTAAGACACAGTGTTTAACAATAAATAGTAATTTTATTAATTTTATTAATGCATTATTTTTTTCTAAAATCTACAGGACACTGGCAGAGCACATTAGTTACTCATTTATCTATGAAGACTAATACAAACAGGTTTTTAAATGCCTTTAAGTAGTTCATACTTCATTAACGATACCAAATATATATATTTTTTGTATCTGTTAGTATTTACAATAAACATCAATGGTATGTATGGAAATGTCACAAGCTCTCTTTCATGTGAACAATGGTGTGACTCACAAACATCTTCGACAGAGATATCTTTGCTACCGCTTCTTCGGCATAAAACACATCAAACTGTTTTCGTTCATATGTGGTTCCCAGAAAATGGGCATTGCGTTGTAATGAATACCAGTGCTAAAAACGAGTATCTGGCAATGATTACATCCACTGGGGCAAGTGAGCAAAAAACACAACTTCAATCTAAATCCCAGACTCAGAAAGGACTGAAGAGTAGCCGTGCCACGCTTGCCCCAGTATCAGAGAGTGCAGCTCCGACTGTCGCAGAAGTGGCCAGGAATAGGTAGGAGAGGTATACACGTAGCCCGTGGGTAGAACCAACTTTCCCCTCACAAACATGGATGCCTGCTTTACTCTATTTAAATGAGAAGGCGGTCGCTTCTGTCGAACATTGTCACCATGGTTTGTGGGTCATTAGTTATACATTGCAGTATTAATATCAATAAAATGACAATTAGGTAATAGAATGGATGCATGCTGATTTGTTCACTACTTGTGTACTGTTCTCCAACTCACAGTCTTTACTACTAACTGGTAACTAGGACTTATTAACAATTAAAGAATTAAATCGCTGATAATTTTCTACATCTATAAACCTACGATCAATGGATATGTTAATTGCAGAATCATTGGAATGATCTTGATATACACAAACAGACGTGCACATGGCCACACTCACACACATATACATTCTGGTAATGTACGTTTTCTTCGCTCTTCATTTAAGACATGTTCTCTGCACCTCTTCTCCATGAACCATTCTCTATTTGCGCCTGGGACATTAACATGTTTAAGATCAGATACCTACTTTGTCACCAGCAGTGGTGCGACATATTACCTCTATAGACAATCAATCAATCAAACAGGATTTGTAAAGCGCACCTAATCACCCGTGAGGGTCTCCAGGCGCGGAGGTAGGGGGCTCAGACATGGTTAACCCCATGCCCAAGGATTGTAGGCAGAAAGAGTGCACAAAATGTCACTTTGCCAGATTATAAAAAATTCTTGCACTGGCCCTCAGCAAGGCCTTTGCAGGTCAGTCACTGCAACACCACAAAGTAATGATCATGTTTTCCTCCCACTAGCTGTTGTCCAGTATTCACTAATATTAGGTCTTTCTATCATTCTAATTGTACTTTCTTTCTATAAATTCCTCCTTAATTGTTTTAGATTTTAATAAGAAATTCCAAATCGGCGCGGATTAGTACTAAAGATAAGAGCAAGGCCAAAACGATTCTCTCACTCATTCATCATAAAACATTTCAAAGGATTAAAAATAAGTTGAAATTAAAATGTGGGCCTTTGGTTTCAAATGATTCCTGTTTAACTACAATTTATATGGTATCACTTATCCAGGTATGAGATATGAAAGTGTTTGTTCTTCACAAAGAGTCAATAATGACATTGCTTGTCTCCCTCACAGCCCTAGAAGCACCACACCTGCTGCTGGAACTGCACGACCAGCATGTAAACATGAGCAGCACCATTTCACTGAACTGTGCCGCTGAAGGTGTACCGCATCCAAGGATGGCTTGGTACAAAAACAGCCAAGAGATCCACAAACAACCTGGTAAGAACCCAGACTAATGGGTTACATTTTTACTACACAGGTCAAATCCACCACATACACTCATGTGCCATGGCAAATACATAATTTGTGATGTAACTCTTGACATATGATATTACCAAAAATATAATTGCTGATAGTACACATGGGCTCACCAATTGCCTTTCTAATTACATAAGTGCCACATGTGGGGTGTAATATATCTAAGAGAGTGATACAAAATATGTAAATATGTCACGTCAAGTGCTTTGGATCACATAGTGGCCTAGGCTTTCTTCGTGTTATTGCTGTGCTAAAAGATTATGATATTTTATTTGCATGGCATGTAACTACCATACATGGCTTCTCATATTTAGTTTCTCCCTTCACATTTGTCATCCTAGTGTGAGTTATCCACAAAGAACAGGTAGCCAGGCCAAAGACCAGGGCGCTCTCCAATAGAATAGAGACGACAGTAAAAATGTGTGTTATAAATTGATTGCACTCTAGAGTAAGAGTCAGCTACCTAAATTGAAGAGGAGCACTCTCCGTGCCTGTTACTATGCCACCGACTGTAAGATTCTATTGATTCTTTTATCAGTTTTGTTGATAAATGCAGAATATTTACTTTCATAAATTTGTGTGTAATGACAACTACGTTTGAGTGCCACTTGGATACGTAGATGTTAACTGATATGCTGTACAGTTTTCGTTTGCACATTGATCCGCATGTAGCTACATTTGATATTTACTCTCTTCATTACTTATTTGTGAGGTTCAGCAGTTTTGGGGCTATTTGTAAGCCTCTCTCTCTCTTTAATCGATAATAGCCGGTCTACAACCCGACATATTGTGGATTTGGTGACTACGAATAAAATGACTGTTTAAACTTCTTTATCATTGGATTACTTACATATTAGGTGTTTACTTGAATGTGGTCATATAATGGGGCTTTATGGTTCCTTGATACTATACATTCAATATTTTGATAATCAAATAGAAATAGGTTTTCGCTCTTACTCACACAGGTTTTCATATTTGATTGTTGAAGATACTATTTGAAATGTGGGATACTCCAGACAAGGATTTACCCCAATTTTATTCTACTTCAAGTTCTTATCAGATTAGTAATTCTCCACATATATGTATATTGTTCTGTATCCTGTATGGCATGGATGGCCAAGCACTCTAAATGGGAGTCATTGAATGTAGGTTGGTACGTTTTCTTATGTGCCCAATTTCTTTTAAATGGTTTTTTGAGCTATTGCTATAATCATTGCAATTTCCCCTTTTTCCTTTATTAATTCCTATGAACTTCTCTTCTTTGTGTTAATAATTGCTAATTGTCATGTGATCCAATAGAGAGTATCACACTTGAGCTCAGATATGTCATACTAGTCTAATGACCTGGCACCAATTGTGGGTGACGGTGACCATATGTAGAAAGTGTTTGAGACAAAGTTTTATTTATTTACTGTTTAAAGCCCATAAAAAGTCAAGGCATAATTTGCCATATGACGAAACAGGTGTTGGCTGGCTGTCTAAGTTGTATCACTGCTGTATGAATTGGATGTACAGAAACTTTCCATTTGGCTTGAATTGATGAATTGGTTTAAAGTGGAATGATAATATATGACTCTTGGCTTAAACGTTTGACTCTTTTGGAACTTTGAGTGCTCAGAAGTTTTGTTTCTAGAGTAATTTACAATCATAAAGATTTTTCCAATGAGTAGGCATGACTTACTCGTAGTATTTTAGGAGCAAGTCTGCAGTAAGTCATAGCAACATAAAGATAAATCATTGTACATTGGCCCTGGTTGCGGAAAATGCCTAATCTTGGAGGGTCTGTTTACAAAGCGCTGAAGTAACAGTCAGCAGTATAATGATCTCTTAGGTTTCCTTGGGGTGCAAAAAGATTTTTTTTCCTCTGGCAAAGTTCTGCAACATTCCATATGCTTGCCTTTCTTTCATGGTTTATCTTGGCTCATGATTTTTGTATGCACATTGCAAGATACATGACATTCAACAGGAAGTCCCTTTTCAATGTAATTGAATGTAGCATAGGTATAAAATGTATGTAGATTTATTGTATGTGGTATTACTTTCAGTGGAGCTTTTCTGTGCACAAAGGCATTGCAGGGGGAAACACTAGCTTTTGTTTGGTAAAGTATATCTTGTGCAGAACCACTGTATTGTTAAATATTTCGATATAATCTGATATAAATTGTCACATAACTCACGATATTCACAAAAAGGTAACAAAAAAAACACTTTGCAACCTTTGTGAATGTTTCTTTCACCATCATCTGAATTGTGAAAAATGCTTTGCAACATTTCATACCCTTCAGTTTATTCCCATCTATGGACTAGATTTCCTACTTCTGCGGAAATTACAAAGAATCTCAAGAATAGCCGTGGAAATGGACTAATAATCATTAATTTCTAGGAGAACTCCAATTCACAAAATTAACTTTTGTAAAATGGTACCTTAACCCAAATACATAATGTTTTTAATCTATGTGAAAAATACAGCAATTACAAGAAGAAAAGTCAACAGTTTGCGTCAAAAAGTGGAAACTGCATAGTTCGAACTGTAATGTATGATGGGTATAAGATAATCGTACATTTTGTTTTTAAAGGTGCACAACCAAACTGTGAAGTTCTCTAACTATTGTCTCAACACCAAACCCTAATGCTACTCCCCTCACTTACCCCTTGCAGGTATTTACCCTAATTCTAATCTACTTCTCTAGCTGCAAGACTAACCCCATTATTTACTCCATTAACATCCCTAACACCTCAGCATTAACCCAAACCTAATGCCTTTATCTTTACCCCAAAGCTAACCCTAACCGTTCCCCAATATTAACACTTACCATAATCTATTTCCTAACCCTAAACCTCCCCAATCTTAGGTTTACAAATGAACTGGGACACGTAGTGTCTCATTTGATATATTAAAGAGACAACTAAGAAATTGACAATTTGAATGGGCTGCATCCCATTTGAAATATCAAAGTACTGGTCTTCTTAATGATGTAGCAAGTATGGTGATGCTCTGTTGAATCATTTCATTCAGAAAAGATACTGAATGATGGAACTGCTCAATTTGAGCTTGTGGAAAAACCAACATATTTTACATCCTATCATTCTGACAAACCTTTTGCACGCTTGCAAAGTAGTTAGAAAATAAGCAAAACTCTTGTCTGATAACACAAGAATTTCTGGTGTCAATAAAATGAGCTTAACACAAATTTTTGGGAGTAGATTTAGTGCACCTGATACTATAGAGATATGCACTCTTGCAAGCTATTAGACATTTCAGTTGAAAACCTTTGGAATTCCCAATTAAGTACTTATAGGGAAAGGAAGTGACTATTAGCTTCCATTGGCCTTAACCTAAAGTCAAGCACGGTTGGAGAGGAGGCTTATCAGTTGGAAAACATGATAATGATAATAAGATGATAATGATGGATGATCGATCAAGCTTGCCAATTCAAGATTTCCCTTGTGTTTATTGACTACACTACCTAACATCTCGTGAAATCCTCTGATTATGGGTCAAGTAAATGCCTTGAAGTGGCAACAGTGACTTTTCCTTAGAATCGCAATTGTCCTCTAGTTAATACAAAATAACTGTTAGGTGTTTGTTTGGGGCACCAAACTAGCTATAGACGCCCATCGAGTGAACTGTGGAATTACCTAATGCTGAGTGAGATGACAAAACATCCCTGAACAATATGGCAAGCGCATGTCAATCTTTGCAGGGTTGTTGCTTTGAAAATATCATTAAAGATAATACATAGAATTTGAATGTCTCAAAGACGTATAACTGAATTCATGAGCCAAGTCTGGCTAGATGTGAGAGAGGCAGAAAAACTAAGGTCCTAATTACAAGTTTGGCGGTCCGTATGACTGCCAAACCCATGGTGGTGTGGCGGCTACTACTGCACTGGCGGTCCAACCGCCGTATACAACTTCGGCAATCGGACCACCATGGGACCGCGGCAACTTCTGGAGATCCGTGATCCCTCAGTGTTGGCACGGCAGTCTTGGGTAGCAATATGCTGGCAGAGCCACTGCAACACCGGCAAGCATATTATGACTTTCCTGAACTCCACACTTTTCATGGCGGTGATCCCGCCATGAAAAGTGTGGCATCAGGAAAGTAACGGGGCCCTACAAGGCCCCCTGGTCTCCCTGTGCATGGGGGTGTATGCAGGGGGGCACAGGGTGTGCCTCCCTGTGTGCATGCACCCACCCCAGTTCCTGCATGACATGGACTGCAAAGTCCATGCTGTGCAGGAACTAGCTTTGGCGCTCCGTCGTCACTGCAGTTCAAAGGCTCACATAAGGGCAGTCACAGCAAGGGCTGATGGTGCCAAGATGGGTCTCAGATCGTCCTCCTCCAAATTCTTTCCTTGGTTACATATCTCCATCGCCAAGGCATACCCTTAGCAAATCACTATGTGGGGCAAGAAGCGCGAAAGTCAGTGATTATGTCTGAAACAGACCCCCTCAGGTTAATCCTACTCAGCCTGTGCATAATCATGGCTGTATTCAGTACACTATGCTCTTATTTGCTAGTGACAAGAGTGCAAACAATGGGGCCAGCTGGAAGCCAAAGACTCTGTAGTGATTTCAGGACTACATAACTTGCAATCTTGGCTTCGAAGATGGCCCGTCTCTTTAAATTTTAAGGACCGAACCATTTCTTTCTTGATTTATCGTGGTGAAGCTCATTCTGATTCTTTTTTGGCATCATTTCTTAGCACATCTCTGGGTTAGCCACGTTTTTACCCTTAGAGATCATTTCACAGAATTGCACACAATGCTGTTATGGAATTTTTGTATTAATATATTTCTTGAAAGCTTGTAGACCTTTGGTGATAATGGATCAGAATGATTTGCTTCCTTGCTTCTAAGCTGCTGTTATTAGAGCCAGAACTGTCCTTGGCTGGTACCACCCATTTAATATTACCAGACGGTCCTTACATTGAGATCTGGGCCCTGCAGCAAAGGTGCCCACGATGGTCTTTTTTGATTCTTTATAGAAACTTGACTAATGCAATCTGTGCAACCACATCTCATATTCCAATTTGTTTCTGAGACCATATTAATGAGCAAGGAGAGATTTCAATTGGTTGTACCATAGAATGGATTAGACATGATGATTACATATTATTTGCAACTGTAACAATTTCCTGAGTTATAAAATATTGCTTATTTGTCAAAAAACTACCACAGCTTTGATATGATCCCTTCCTGTATATCAAGAAGATATGGATACATTTAAGTTCGTGCTGAATACATTTACCTTTTAGAATTCTCTTTCCCTAACAAAAGCATATAGTGGGTGCAATGCAGACCACATAGCACTGATCCAATTTTTTCCTATTTTTCTCAGGAATTGTTTTAGGACCAGACAGCAACAGACTTGTCATCGAACGGGTTAAAGAGGATGATGAAGGTTTCTACCAGTGCGTAGCATCCAATCAGAGAGGAGCAGTGGAGAGCTCCGCCTACATCACCGTACAAGGTAACCATAGCACAGACGTTACAAATGAAAGCTTTGCTTCAAGTTCTGCTGCTGAGTTTGATTTACTTCTTTTTCCCTTTCTCATCTGCTCCTCTCTCTAAGCTGGTTACCACAGTGGAGTCCTTGCTCTGTCTGCACAGGGAGGTAAGTGACTCCAAGACTATCCAGCACTAATTCCCAATACAGCTCTAGGAAAGTAGTTTTCAAGAAGGAAATAAGTACTTGAAACAAAAAATAAGTTTTTTAGAAACACATGGCCCTGTTCACAATGATTCATTCAAAGTGTGAATAGCCCCTTGAAATTCAGGAGTAAATTAAATGCCCTACCTACTCACAGAAAAATTAACATTGCAACCACACTGCTTCACCTCTACCTCATCTTCGCTACATCGGAGAGTATTACCTTATTTCAGGGGAATTTTCCCTTCATCCACAAACCCTCTTTTTCTAATTGTTTTTACACATTTTCTCTTAGTACATCATTTAATTAAATAACCTTTGCCCATAACTAACTTAACTAACTGACTTGAGTCGATGTAATGCCTCATGATGGAGTGAAGACACTGTAGAGGTAAAGAATGTAGTGAAAGTGGCATAGTGAAAGTACACCCAAAAAGTGACTTCAAGTCACACATAAACTGATTATCCAGCCTGATTTCCAAATGCAGTTCTCTGAAAATAATTTTCCAAAGGGAGAGTATTTAAAATGAAACCAGGGAAGAATCCAGCCTCTGCAATAGAGTATCATTTATTGCAATCTGTACATGGTAACATCTTGCAAGCTTGAAGGAGAGCTTAGGGCAGGATACAAGTCTGGCGGTCTTTGACCGCCAGACTCGCGGTGGCGTAGTGGTGGTGGTTCTGCAGCCGCCGTATTCCGAGGCGGCCATCTGGACTGCCACCACTGTGGCAGCTGCACCAGAAAACCGCTGTTCCTTGGCAGTGGCGCAGCGGACAGGGGTATCCAATATGCGGGGCCGCCTCGGTCCGCAAAGTATATTTCGAGTTTCCCCACCGCCATCCTTTTCATGGCAGTGAGCCCGCCATGAAAAGGCTGGCGCTGGGGAAACAAAGAGGGCCCTACAGGGCCCCTATGCCCCTGCTGGCATCAGGATGCATTCTGTGGGGGGCACAACATGTTCCTCCCTGTTTGCATACACCCCAAGTTACAGCACGGCATGGACTTCACAGTCCATGCCGTTCTGGAACTTCTTTTGCATTACCAATGTGGTGCCTGTTTTCAGGGCACCGCCATGGGAATGGCAAAAAAAGCCTGCCAGACACAAGCTATACTCATAATCTAGCAGGGAGACCATGCATGGCTTTTACGGTGCAATGCTGGCGCAAAGAAGGAGCAGTACCGCCAAAGTCGTAATCAGGCCCTTAATCCTTTGAGTAGTCTAATCATTGCTTCCAAGGTATCAGTACCAAGAGGCTTCGGCAAAAGTTGCACTATACAAAAGCCATACTGCAGACCACAGATATTTAAAATGTGAAGTTGAAAGTATGTTCCCCTTATTATCAGCAACTGATTCCCAATGAGTCTTACAAACAACAAACTAAGGTGCCTGACTCGACTTTGCTGTAAATTCTTGCAGTACTCCTAGCCTACTTTTGTATTCCAGGAGCAAGTCAACATTAAGCCAGGTGTACTTCTGGCTTACTTCTGATATTCAGGAGTAAACAGGGAGAAATACAAAACCCCACTACTAAGCATACCAAAGTTTTGTTTTCCATGGTGAATTATACATTCAACTGTTTCTCATCTGGTGCTGTTTAGTATGTCAACAACACTCTCTTTTGTGAGCTGTGGCTTAACAAGATAAAGAAATAAAAAAAAACGAGAATCAAAGAAACTGTGATTCAAGATGTGTCCCTGTGGAAAGAATCCACTAACGTGGTTGATCAGCAAGGACAATGAATTAAAGAGCAGTCCAGTCCGAACTGCTGAGCCTTGTCCTCAGCAGTTCGAACTGGACTGGAACCAAAGCTGCCCAAGCGCTTCTCCTGTCCATTTGGGCTCATCAGTGAAGCACATTAGCCTAATTGGATGCTGTTGTTACCCACGACCACTCCTAACCACCAACAGTTTACTAACCTGTTGAATATTTAATCCATACTTCTAAAAAGATATGACTAACAGTCTGATTATGAGGTGGGCAGTAGTGTAAAGTTCACTATTTTCTAGTAGATGCAGTATATCCACCAATTTCCACTTCTGTATTTTACTATATGGGGGATAATTAGATTGTTGGTAGTTCCACAGCCACTAATCCAGCAGGCACAGCAGATTTATCACATTTGAAAATAGGCAACCTGCAGATCAGGCACACAGTCCTGATTCCTGTACCTCAACTTCCCCAAGACACCAGAATAAAAGCACTGGCCCACCCTGGATGAAGACCTAGTGGTAGGTACTGATGATGTGCACACATGGGCACCAGAGATCCGGCTGTGTTCCCAAAAATGAGAAAGTCCTAAACCAGAGGTGACCTTGAGCACACAAAGTTTGGAACAAGATGGTATCTTTACCACTTCCTGACAATGTTCCAACTGGTGGCATCAGGACCTCAAGGCTCTGAAGATGCCCCATTGCCAAGGCTTGCACACATTTATCACCCTCACAAACAAAAAGGCCATGTAACCAAGGCATTGCCAGTCACTTCTTCCTGAATGCTGCTGCTCCTTTGTGAATTCAGCAAACAACCAGGACACAGGATTCACACAAACCGCTGGTACATTTAGATGCTCTAGTCAACCTGTTCTGTAGGCAGTGTGGTCTTACGCTGAAATCTTTCTAGACCTCACAAAGTATGCTTAATATACCTTCTGATGGCAAAAGGATCAAGGTCCCAAGAGGGTTCGACCAGTGCTCACCAAAGCCTTCAGATTTATACAAAAATAGGGCTTCATATGTAGGGCAGGTGTTTAGCCATAACACCATCTTCTACAGGGTTTTTACCAAAACGAATTAATCTGTTTTGACACAGTAGGAGACACAATTATAACTCATTGAAGGTTTTCCTGCAGGGTTTATAGTGCACAGTAAAGAAATTGAGCACTTGTTGTGCCCCCACTTCACAATACACAAAACAGAGGCGGGCATTACTGCTAGTCTATTCAGACTGGGGGTGTCACATTGAATGGCAGGTGGCTCTGCACTTAACATGCCAAAGATGTGCCTATCCTATTTAACTGGCCACTGCATTACCTCTACTCACTTGCATTATATCCAAACAAAAATGTATGGCAGATTTAGTGATTTAAAACAATGCAGCCACATTGTGAGTGAAGGAGTGCAATACTTGAGGCATCTTTGTACTAGAACTGGGTGGGACTGCCAAAAGCCTGCAAGGCCAGCTGCAACCGACAACAGCGTAAGGGACCTGACTTGCTTAGTTGCTGGTTGAACAGCAAGCGGAAGTTGGTCCCAGGGGCTCCGTCCCTCGTGCTTGTCTTACTTAATAATTTCAGTGCTACCCAAAAGTAGGTCTATAACGAAATCATTGGGAAAAAGGAAAATTCCATTCCACTGAATTTCCATAGCATTAATAGTGGTTTTGCCATTCCAAAACACCATTCACGCTGGCAAGATTATGAATTCCTACACAAATTCATTTCAGAAGTTCAGGGTTTGTTGACTAAAATTACAAGCCCATAAACTCAGCAGAGGTAGCAGATTGGCTGTACTTCAGCTGTCAATACCACTGCAATGCCCTGGCCTGCCATTGGCTGATTGCGCTGTGATACATGGGCAGCCAAAGATCACTGTTTTAGCCCCAGCTCTCTGACAGAGCACTAGCGCATCCCTTTGGCGTGGACATTATTTAGGGGTCGCCAGGGGTCGCTACTGCGACACCTGACTTGCACCTTGCGACCCTTGGCACTGCCCTAGCGACCTCTGGCCTCAGAGGAGTTAGGGGCAGTGCATCAGATAGGGAAGAAAAATGGGTTTGCAGCTCAGTTTAGATATAGCACCTGGGGAATGAAGGGACTGCTGCTAATCGCCTGCAACAGCACAGTTTTTTTCTCCTCAAGTCACATAACCATGTACACATTGTTTCTTGCCCCACAAATGGGACCAGGAAGCCGAGGGGGACATAGGGTGGGAAAGCCTGCTCTGAAATTTATTTTATGTAAAAAGGTTGTCTTGTGCTCAAAAGGTTTCTCAGGGAACTGTTCTGAGCCTGTTGGACGAAAAAAGGCAACAGTAGCGCCAGCAGGAAAACACCAGGTAGGGAATTACAATAAATAAACATTAATTTTACCTGTATTTAAGATTGGAGCTGAAATCAAAATAAGAAAGAAATCAGCAATTTTTGGGCCAACTAACTTGCACAGCTATGCACACAGAAAGCAGAAGGGCGTTGTTGCTAGGTGCATTTACAAATCTGTGCTGCTGATTCTTCAAGAGTCGCAGGTGCATTTGTTACAAAATTGTAATAATCTAGGCAGACTCTCCCAGTGGGTGTGTGCTGCTGTTTTTCAAATCCAGGGGCCATATAACCCAGTTTAATTATGGAAGATTCACTTCTAGGCTGCCTCTGGGCAGCCCAGTCAGGGACAGGTTACATGAAGAATCCCTCTTCCAGCCTGTCAAGTGCCTTCCAAGGATGCCCACAGATGCTGCTCAGTAAGGGAAGGACCACTGTCTCAGACTGGAGCCCAGGTAAATAAAGAGGCATGTCAGGAAAGGACTAACTCAAGTCTACAAAACACTGGTATCTGTTAACCATGTGTGTTGCTTGGAATCTCTGTGGTTTTATCCTATATGGCCTCATTACAGGAGAGTGGTATTTTATAGGTGCAGATTGCTTTTAAAAACAGAGGTTATTTCCCAACCAGAGATGTTTTACTGGAGAGGGATGCTTTAATCAAGAGATTATTTACATAAAATTCGGTTCACATGGTGTGTGCTTTACAGTACATGTACTTTATAGCAGTGGAATGCATTTCAAATAGTGGCATTTACAGGAGACAAGTGTGTTATAACGGAGGTGCGTTACCAAAGAGAGGGAGGTATTTTAGAGGAAAGGCCTGCTTTACACAAGACTTATTGTTTACAGGAACCCTGCGTCTATTCTAGAGGTGATCTATAAGAGAATAGAGCAGCTTTAGAGAATGGTGCTTTACAGCAGTGCCAAAAGGGTGGGTTTTACAGGTCAATGCGTTGGTGTTCATTTTTGTCTCTCTGTGGGCCTGTTTCTACTGTTGATTTTCCTATTACCACTAACATTACCTGCAGCAAGCTCAAATGCATGCAGTCTTCCATACCTTGCAAAAGATCCATACAGCGTGTTTCTACAAATTCAAAATTGCCCCAATTTTTTAACATGGGCCACTTTTTCAGCTATCTTCTTCTCTGACAGGAACCACTTTCATTTTCGTTCCCAAGCCTATTTTCTGTTCCATTCTGCCCCTGAAGAGGGGTGCTTTGGGTGAGTGAGGTGTTTAAGACAAGAGGGGTACTTTATAGAAGAGGTGTGCTTTTCAGGAAAGAGGTGGTTTACATGATAGAGATGTTTTACCATAGTGAGGTTCTTTACAGCAGAAAGGTGCTTCAGATGACAGAGGTGCTTTGCCAGACAGAGAGAGAGAAAGGGGGAGAGAGAGAAAGGGGGAGAGAGAGAGAGAGAGAGAGAGAGAGAGAGAGAGAGAGAGAGAGAGAGAGAGAGAGAGAAAGGGGAGAGAGAGAGAGAGAGAGAGAGAGAGAGAGAGAGAGAGAGAGAGAGAGAGAGAGAGAGAGAGAGAGAGAGAGAGAGAGAGAGAGAGAGAGAGAGAGAGAGAGAGAGAGAGAGAGAGAGAGAGAGAGAGAGAGTGAGTGAGTTCACCTGAAAGGGGTGCTTTACAGATGAGATGCGCTGTAAAGAGGTGATGTACAATGAAGTAGACAATGCTATATGTGTTGAAAACAATGGAATCTTTAAGCAAAAGGATTTTTTTTAGAGTTGCGTGGCCACGACCGCCACCAAGATTGCCACATCCTCTTGAGGCTCCAGAGGCGTTGGCCTTTAATCACCACCATCATCACCCTACTCGGTGGATACTACACTCCGCTGCTGCCCTAGGGGGCTGGGGCTGCTGAGGGATCGCTGCTTCCCGGTCCCGATGACTAGTTCTGCTGCCGGAGAATGGCACGGTCTGGCACAGCTTCATAGGCGCCGCCACTACAGGGGCCGCAGTTTAGCCTGAGGCCAGGTCCGCTCGGGCCCGCTGGGACCTCAAGACCCCCGCTAGGGCTTGCCTGGACATCTCCGGTTGGGGTGGAGATGCCGGGAGTGGCTATGGTGGTCGGCCTACAGGTGCTCGTTGGCCCGTTAGTGGGCAGCCTCCCTGTTACGACTTGCCACTGCCCTTGACTTCCCGGAGCTGCTGCACTACGGCTGTGTTCCTGCGACTCCCTGAGCGACGGTCTGCTGCATTGTGGGCCTATCTGAACTGCCTTTGGGCACAGTGATGGGTCTTTGATGTCCTGGCCCCCCAAGACGACGCTGGACACGGGAGCTCTCTAATACATTCCTCTTTATTCTTTGCGCTCCGCGCCATTTCTGCTCTCCTCCCGCTCCCGCCTCCTCCTTTGCCCCGCCTCTTCCTTTTTGCCTGCCCTGTCTGGTTACCAGGGTCAAGCATAACGATACAACACCTCCCCCCTTTGTATTTTAAGTGTTCACCGTATTTGAGAGTTCCTCGATGAGCCGAACAGGTCTCCGGATTGTTCTCCGTGGTCGGCTGGCTTGTGTCTGGTCAGGTGGGCTCTTGTCTCTCCTGTCGTCTGACTCCCGTGCTCGACGATATTCATGTTCACTGTTCCTGTCTTGACTTGACGAGTCCGTGTCATGGTCAGGCTCTTGAACTCGAGTATAGGCAGAGATATTGCACCTTTTGAAGTATGATATGTTTCTGGTTGTCCGCTTGCCCTCGGACTCTGCAGTGATCATGGTCCCTTTTCTTCTTGTTACCTGCAGGGGGTGGGCAAGGTAGCGACTGTCTGCTTTGGTTCTCTTGTCCTGTTTCACCAGCACCCAGTCTCCTTCGTGGATGTCGGACGCCTTTGCATGCCTGCGGTGATCAGCGTATTCCTTCATTTTGGATTTTTTAGCGTGATCAAGTTTTACTAGCGTGTCGTGATCTGTGGTTACGACTCGAGATTGCGTGACCGCGTCTGTAGTTGGGAGCCGGGTGTGTGGAATTCGCCCAAGCATTAGAGTGGCAGGACATTGGTTCGTGGTGCTGTGCTGTGCTTAGTGCTGGTTGAATGTCGCGGCGAGCCAGTTCAGCTTGCTGTATGGTCTTTTTGATTGTTCCCATAAATCGCTCTACCATCCCGTTGGCCTGGGGCCACAAGGGAGTCATCTTTCGATGTTTGAAGTTCAAGTGTCTTGCAAACTCTGCAAATTCTTGTCCATTGAATGGTGGTCCGTTGTCTGTCTTTACCACCGTAGGTATTCCCCATGCTGCAAATGCCTCGT
Organism: Triturus cristatus; assembly: GCF_964204655.1. Classification (NCBI taxonomy): domain Eukaryota; kingdom Metazoa; phylum Chordata; class Amphibia; order Caudata; family Salamandridae; genus Triturus; species Triturus cristatus. Next base: position 334,769,806 of record NC_140591.1, on the reverse strand, counting down.
CGATGACAGGTATGGCGGTCGTCGCTTTGGTGGAAGAGATTTGATGAGCAATGGGAAAACAAGAATATTCGTCCATGATAACAACGATGTATTTCCCTGATTTCAACGGGCCGAAGAAGTCGATAGCTACTTGTTGCCATACACTGTCTGGGAGGTCTGACATCTGCAGTGGCGCTGGTGGTTCATCTCGTCCCACTAGTTGGCAGGATGTGCAGTCTTGAAGCGTGGCTTCTACCATCTGGTCGAGGGATGGGAACCAGACACGTTTCCATAACGCTTTCTTCGTGGCCACCACTCCTCTGTGCCCTTCGTGTGCCAGGTTGACGATTCCTTGTCTTAGCCATGGTGGGATCACGATTCTTCTGTCTCTCAGTAGTAGTCCATCCATACTGATAGACAGTTCTTCTTGGACGTGTTTGAACGCTGCAAGTTCTTGAGTGTTGACAGCTCCATTTCTGTGGGCATCTTCTAAGTGTCTCCACGAGTCGGTACGAATTCGGTGCATAATGTTTTGAATTGTGGCATCTGGGGCGCTTCTCGGATGACTTCTAGCGGGACTGCCAGTGGACAGGCGTGGTCGATGACAAAATGGAGGTATTCCTCTGCCACAGAACGTCGAACATGTGTTTGGGTTTGTGGATGTCGCGACATGTAATCCGCCGTGTTTTCTGCCTTTCCCGGTTTGTGGATAATGGTGTGAGTGTAGTCCTGTAGGCGAATGCCCCACCGTTCAATCCGTGGGGGCATCTTGGCCTGCGGGTTACCAAAGATGGTTGTTAGCGCCTGGTGATCAGTGATGAGCGTGAAGTGTTTCCCGTAGATGAAGAGATGAAAATGTTCACACGCCCACACAACCACAAGACATTCTTTTTCCGGTTGTGAGTAAGCCTTTTCTGTGTCGGTGAGGCTGCGACTGGCGTATGCGACAATGTGGCGTTGGTCAGCTTCATCATCATATTGTGCCAGGATTGCACCTAACCCCACTGGGCTGGCATACACAGTGATTTCGGTCTTCCGTTTGGTGTTAAAGTAGGCTAAATTGATTGCAGCGCTCACCGCCTCTTTGATTTTGTTGAAGGCGTGTTCACAGGTAGCTGACCATAGGAATTACTGTCCTTGGCGTGTCAGTTCTCTGAGTGGATAGCTGATGGTGGCATAGTCTTTAATATAGCGGGCACAGTAGCTGGCCATCCCTAGAAACGAAAGGAGATCACTAACATCATGTGGTTGTGGAGTGTCCGAGAGGGCAGACACTTTCTCCGGGTCAGGTCTCATGCCGTCCTTTGAGAAGATATGGCCGTAGAATTTGAGTGTTGACTTATGAAATTCGCACTTGTCTTGGTTGAGTGTGAGGTTGGCATTGAGGAGGGCATGACATATCCGATCAAGTGCTTTGTCATGTTCTTTCTGATTCTCTCCGAAAACCAAGATGTCGTTGCTGTAGTTAAATGCGTTCGGGATGTCTTGAATCACCCGCCGGACGGCCTCCTGAAAAATCTCGGCTGCCGAGGAGATTCCGAAGTTGAGACGTTTGTATCTGAAGAGGCCTTGGTGAGTGGTGAATGTGTTAATGTATCTCGACTTCTCATGTAGTTCTAATTGGTGGTTTGCTTTGTTAAGATCCAATTTCGAGAAGACTGTCGCTCCGTTTAGGCGTGTGATCATGTCGCTTATATGGGGTCCTGGGTGCCGCTCTCTCTCGATAGCTGTATTCGGGGCTCGCATGTCCACACACAGGCGTACCTTGTTGTCTTGACCTCTCTTAAGCACGATCACGACCGGTGACACCCATGGGGTGGGTCCTGTTGATTGCTCTATGATGTCCACTCTCAGTAGGTCTTGTAGTTCATCATCTACTGCCTGCTGCAAGTGGAATGGTACCTTCCTGTGATTCTGCGCTATCTGTGTTATTTGTTCGTTAATATGGAGCTTGACTTTAAAGTGAGTTAGTTTTCCAAGACCACTGAATAGCTGCGGGAATTTGTTGACAATGTCCGGCGAGTCATCCACCTTGTGTAGGATTTCAACTAGCTTCAGACGTTCTGCTGTTGGCAGGCTGAGGAGGCAGTCTGCTGCTTCAAGGCCTTCAATCACATGAATGTGTGCTAGGATTTGTCAATCTTTGTATGTCAGGGTTGTGCGGAACTGTCCTAGACATGGCAGTGGTTTTCTGGACATCTACGTGTAAACTTGCACTGCTGCTGGTTCTAATTTCGGTTTGGGATTCATGCTCTGGTATTCTGTGGTACAAATGTAATGAAGTGATGCGCCCGTATCTAGTACAAACTTGGCGGAGTGGCTTCCTATTTGGATGTCTAGCCGTGGGTATTTATTTAATCTGTCTGGGTCTGCCACCATGCACACGTATTCATCACTGTCATGTGATATAGGAGTGAGGGACGATGATTCTCTGGACGTCGACTGCTGAGATCTGTAGGAGTTTACTGATTGAGCGCTTGACCTTGATGAGCTGGTGGAGCGGTCTCTCCGTCCCTGTACAGCTCTGGCATGGTGACATGATTCCGTGTTCTGTCTGGTCTGTTTTACCTCCGAGCGGCGAGTTTGGCAGACAGCTTCAAAATGGTTCTCTCTTCTAAATCGATGGCACTGTTGACCAACTGCTGGGCATTGACCTGTGTGGGGGTAGTCTTGGCCACACCGATAACATTGGAATGATTTTTTTCTGAGTTGGCTGTTTCGGGTCCTGTTGCGAGGAGAGTTCGCAGGATGCGTCTTCCAGATTTGGGACGGTCAGGACGACGCCTCGAGTCGGTGTGGGACTGTACTCTAAGAGCTTGCTCTCTTTTCTCGGTTTTGCTAGCCTCCATCATTTTTGCGTGCTCTTCCGCTTGATCGTTGATGCGGGTGAGTTCTTCTATCTCCTCGAGAGTGTAGTGCTTTTTCAGTAGTCGACGACGTAGCGATTCTGATTGGCATCCTTCAATGATGCGCAGACGGAGTGCATCTTCGGTGTTGAATTTGTCGAATTTGCAGTATCGGGCAAGACGCCTTATGCGAGCGATTAAGTCACTCATTGACCCCTCCTTTTCTTGCGAGGCTAGGTTGAACGTGTAGCGTTCATAGTCCAGGTTCCGTTTGTGGAGGAACTTCCTATCTAGAGCTTCTTTCACATCATCGTAGGATGCGATATTGGCGGCCGGTAGTTCTTTGATGATTTGCGCCATGTCTTTACCCACTAGATTCCGCAGGGCTATGATTTTCTGATTGGGATCACGAACTTGCGACCCCGTCATGAAATCTTCAAAATCTTCAGCCCAGCTTTTCCATTTGGGCCCCATGCTGTTCCCAGACATCAGCGTAAGGGGCTCGGGGGGTGCAGGAAAGGTACTCCCATGAGCACCGGTCCAAGTTGCAGGTCATTTTGGGTGGATCCAGTGGCGGCCGGCCTCCTGGAATTAGCCTCTGTTGACATGGTGGGTGAGAATGTGACTCCAGCAGACTGTGGGCTTCTAATCCACAGAATTTGTGTGTTTTTGTGAGGTTTTTGTAGCTCGCCTGACCCCCAAATGGCCGCCATGATAGGGTCCAATATTATCCAATGCAGATGCCTGACTTCAAGATGGCCGCCAGAGAGACGTGAATGCTTCACTCGTACTGAGTGATTTGCATGCTCATTTCTTTCCCAGGGTAGTTATGTGGCTGGACTCACCCTGATTTTTGTCTTTCTCGCATCAGGGTCGCACTCTGCAGGTCGTGGGGCCGCTTCAGCAGGTCAGCCCGTGCTCGCTCTCGTTTTTTAGCTGCCAGAGTGCTCTGCAGCCCGTCTTCAGACGCGCGCTCCTCTCGCACCGTGGTGGTTGTAGGGGACAGGTGTAGTGGGTCAGGTCATCCCACCCTCGTCGCCAGTTTGATGTCCTGGCCCCCCAAGAAGACGCTGGACACCGGAGCTCTGTAATACATTCCTCTTTATTCTTCGCGCTCCGCGCCGTTTCTGCTCTCCTCCCGCTCCCGCCTCCTCCTTCTTGCCTGCCCTGTCTGGTTACCAGGGTCAGGCATAACGATACAACAGTGCCTGTGGCCCTTCTCCTGCCTGGCTGGAGCAGTGACTGGTGGTGGCTGTGTCCTTACGTTGTCCGAGGCGCGCTTCGCCTGGATCGGCGGATGGTACCGTGAGTGCTTCGGCAGCCTGGGGATACCTTGCTGTTGTGCCGCCACCCTTCCCTGCATGGTGCAGCCCTGGGGAACAACAATAATAACATACAACGTGAAATTATAATTTTTTTTAAATAAGGAAAACCCACCATTTGCTTGGCTCTTAGGCCTCTGGGCGGGTGCCCTCTGACTGACCCTGCTCCAATTCTGATGGGGACGTGCAGACAGATTCCTTTGAGTGCCTGAACCTCCCCCTACTTCTGCAGACCATAGAGACTCCTCCTGTCTCGGCTTGGTGGGGTTCCGGCAACGGGTGTGGCATGCTGGCGGCCCCTCCTTGCTTTGCTACTTCTTCGCCTGGTTTGGTGACCTCCACTGATGTTCGTGCCTTGGCACACGGCTCTGCCGGGGCCCCCCACCCTCGCTGCATCATACCTTACACTGCTGCACAGCAGACGTCTCCCATTGGGCCCACCCCTTACTCGCACTGGGATGCACAGACCTCACACAACGCAGGTTAACCTTTGGTCACACAAAATCTGCTAGATACACTGCCTTCCACTCCAACGCTGATGAGACTGCAGCTCAAGGGAGATACAACGCCGCGACTAATGACATGCCTGCCATTATGTTGGAGCTAAAGGAAGGCAATGGATGCATGTTTTGATACACTTGCTGGCTGTATAGACAGGTTGAGGAAGCGCCTGGATCGTCACGGGTGAGGATCGATGGCGCTGAGAAGCAAACATCTGGACTTGAGGACAATAGTGTCACAATGCAGTAACGCCTAGACAAGATGGACCGTATCTTGAAGCAGGTGGCGATCAAAAACGAGGATTTGACTGCCAGGTCCCGGAGAAATAATATACGCATTTCCTATATTGCAGAGACCACCAATATGGAGAGACCGGATGTCTTTGTGGAACAGCGTGTCAATTAACTTTTTGAATGCTCCAGTTTCTCTCACACATTAGCGGTTGCGCGTGCACCTCTGTACCTTGGCCTTTTCCCCCTGAGAGCACTCCACCTTGTTTCCTTATCGCACAGCTCCTCAATTATAGGGACTTGGACACTGCTGCCCATTTGGCCCCCAAGAGGGGCCCTCTCCGTTACAACAGTGCTTTACCCTTTACCCAGATTTTACTCCTTTGGTCCAGCAGGCCCGCCGGAGATTCAGCGATGCAAAGAACTCTCTCCGTAAACAGGGCATCTGCTATTCACTGCACTATCCAGCTTGATTGAGTGTGGAGCTACAAAGTCAAAACCTGTGTTTTTGGTACCCCTGCTGTTGTCTCTGCATTCTGCAAATCTCTATGATCTAATACCCCCTCTCCTGGTCGGTCGATTCCAGATGTGACTGACTCCCTTGCCTGCCCGCAGCCCACCTCTCCGGACCCCCCTGCTTTGACCCCCAACAGTATTTTGATTAACTTCTAATGTTGCATGTTACTGTTTGATAATGGGCCACTGCCACTGTGTTGTCGCAATGCCCCCATGGTATATACCACATTCTTGTTACTGGGTATATTGTGTTTTTTTGGTTTTCCTTATAGGATTTCACCGGATAATTAATGTTCCAGTGTGGGTGGGGGTTGGGGATTTAGGATTTGTTTTGATTCTCTTGTAAAGCTGTTAATCTATGTCTCACTGCTGCAGCACACCTCGCAAGGGCTACACCTCTATCTATTATGCCCCCTCTTGCAATACTTTATCATCTTTGCCATGCCACCCACTCCATGTAATAGGTCAGTAGACCTTACCCTTATCACCTGGAACATCCGGGGAATCAATAACCCTCTGAAGGATAAATAGGTCCTGTCCTATCTCAACAGATACGGTGTTAAGATCGCCTTCTTACAGGAGACACATCTGGCCATTACCACTGATTGTTCGTTTGCTCGTTTGCAAAACCATGGGGTAGGCACAGATATTTCTCATGTTACTGCTCATACTCCCAGGGAACTTGTATTGTCATACATAAAAGCATCCCCTTCACTCTCCTATCCAGCCACCCAGGCCCCGACGACGGGTACGTCTTTCTCCAGGGTATCCTTGTGGGCAAATGGGTGCCATTGTTGAACATTAATCCACCCAATGTGGACAAGGCTGACTTTTTTCATAACCTCCTGACTACTGTGCTACTGGGCGGTGATCTCAATCTACCGCTGGGCACCCAAGCTGAATCGTCCAGAAAACACCCCAGTAGCACGCCCCGGTCACAGGATGAATTGTGGCAAATCGTGAATATGTATGTGGTATACGACACTTGGAGCTGCCGCCACACCACAACCCCCAGATTTACTTTTCATTTTGCCCCCCACTCTATTTGGTCCAGGTTGGACTATTGGTTCCTCTCAGCCAATGTGGATTCCTGGATGCAGGTCTGATCACAGCCCGGTCCTTTTACACTTGCAAGTCCCATATGGCTGCAACACAGAGCGAACTTGGAGACTCCATAGCGAATCCCTTCAAAACCCAGTGTTCCGGGGAGAGGTTCTAGCTACCATACTGAATATTTTGAGTGGAACATGGAGTCAGTTGCAACATAGGCCACGCTCTGCAAAGCCTTCGAGGCTTTTATTTTTGGAGTGTGTATTTCGAAGCACACAGGAGTCCTATGGGCCATATGCGCACAGCTATGGGGTATTGAGTCTGCCCTACGCTACATCGATGAGGCAGCTGTGGGTGGGTCCATCTGTCTATTCCAAAGAGCTGCTTTGTTGACAGAGTTTTGTGACCTTCAAGACAGGGAGGTCGCGTTCATGGGGAAACAAGCCAGGGCTTGCCATTACAGAGAGGGAGAACGCCCTGGCCCTACTCTTGCCCGACTTCTCTGACCTAGTCACTTACACAACTATATCACGGAGCTGCGCTCGTAATCTGGACAGCCGGTTCCTGGGGGTGAGGGAGTCTTGGTTGAACTCCATCAGTAATATCGGAATCTGTACTCCTCCCGTGTGCCTGACCTTCCTGCGGAAATATCTTCCTATCTCTAGGAGGTGGCGATGGTTTGGCTGACAAATGGCCAATGCCAGTTTCTGGCCGAGCCCATCACTATAGAGGAAAGTGTAGCACCCCTTGACACATTTTATGGCTCAAAGACACCTGATTCAGATTGGCCTCATTTCTTAACGTTATACAATGAATCATTAGTCACTGGAGTTCTGCCTCCATCGTTAAACAAGGCCGTTCTTGTGATATTGTTGAAACGAGGGAAGGACCCACTCTCCTGCTCTTCATATCGCTTCCGAGCTCTTTTGAATCTCAAGAATAAATTCTTGGCTAAGGTTCTTGCCACAAGGCTGTCACTTCAAAGGTAGCATATCATCTCACCTGTGAAATCCAGCATTGTTCCACACCACTTCACCTCTCTCAATTTACGCACCATATTTGCAGTTCTCAATGAGATATCATCCTCCACCCCAGTGGTCGTGGCCTTGTAAATGCTCGAAAAGGCATTTGATTCCCTCGAGTCGCCCTTTTTGAGAGCAGTCCTTGGTGAACTAGGAATCCCCCCAATCTTCATCTCCTTAATTATGCTTTTATATACCCAACCTGTAGCTCATCTTTGTGTCAATGGTTCACTCTCTGAACCGTTCCTCATCACAAGAGGGACTCGGCAGGGCTACCCCCTCTCTCCTCTTCTCTTTATCATCGCTACGGACCCATTGGTCCGCTACATGCAGGACCGCCACCTGGATCGTGTTCTCCAACGCACCCACGGCCCACTTCTAATTTCCTTATACGCTGATGATATTTAGCTTTTTATTTGCCATCCATCTGAGAATTTATCACCCCTGCTACAGGAGATTGTTCACTTCGGCAATTTCTCTGGTCTCCGAATCAACTGGGACAAATCAAAACTATTCCCATTGACGGATGCGGCATGCCCTTCGCCGGCTGCCCATTTCTTCTCCTAGGTAGTGGATGGAACTAAATACCTGGGAATATCGCTACAAAGGAACAGGAACCAAATATTGCAACTCAACTATGGACCAGCGGTAGCTAAACTTGCTTCCCAGATAGACTACTGGATCAAGTTCCCCTTGTTCATGGCTGGTCGTGTATTCATCATAAATATGGTCATTCTCCCTCACTGCCTATATTTATTCTTGAACATTCCTATCCCACTGCCCCACACTTTCTTACACTCCCTGCGTGGTCTTCTCCTGCACCTTGTGTGGGCTGGCGGGGTTCCACATGTATGCTGGAACACCCGCACTCTCTCTTATGAGCGTGAAGGACTTTGAGTCCCTGACCTCTATTTGTATTATCTTGTTGCCCAATGCCAGGACTCCCATCACTGGTACCATCCAGATGCTCGCATCCCCTATTTGAAACCGGAGCGGGCTCAACTTGGTGACCTCTCACATGCTTTACTCTTGCCAAAGGGCTTTCCGTTGGATGCCACTGACACCCATACGGTATCCATGACCTGCTGGACTGGGCGCAGGCTATGGCAGATGTTGGGCTGAGGACCTCTATATTCCCCTGCACTTCCTCTACATGACAATCCCTGCCTACCACTCACCAGCGAAAAGCTTGTACAGTGTGAACTTTGACGTCATAATCTCATCACCCTCCGGGATCTATTCTCTGGGTAGCCACGTTTTACTGCAGACCCCTTACACAGGATTTACCCTTTCTGGATCATTTCATCTTCCAGAGACTCCAGAACACATTGTGATCTTCGGTTCCTACCTTCCTGCTGCCCCCTGAGGATTTCCCTTCCTTGATGCTTGTTGCGGCTGATGGAGATGGTGACTGTCTAGTTTCCCGGGTGTATCAGATGTGCCTCTCCCTCAAGCCTGACACAACCACGAGGGTGAGATGAGTGTGGGTAGGGGACCTGGCATCTTCCTTACTGTTAGAAACGGGGTTTCCCGGTAGGCTAGGGCATGCGCCAGAGCCAGGCAGAAACCCCCGTTCTAGTCAGGGCAAGGAAGTTACACCCTGAGGATAACCCCTGCTCACCCCCTTGGTAGCTTGGCACGAGCAGTCAGGCTTATCCCAGAGGCAATGTGTAAAGCGTTTGCGCAACACACACTCAGCGGCGACACACTAGCCACACTACAAAAGAGACTCCACACAAGGTTATGTAAAAATAGCCTTTGTATTATGTAAAACACATTAGAATCAAAATCACAGATATATACAATGTGTCAACTGGCACTAGGTCACAATTTACAGGGGACTATTTACAAGGCAGCGCCAAACGGGTCGCTGCCAGAGCCATCACAAAAGTACAAGTAATCAATGTAAAACAACCAGTAACTACTGGCAAGATCATAAACTTAACATCCTCACATTAGCATAAGGCCTAAACCCATCAGATCAGGCATGAAGCTAAAACACCATAGCATGATATTAGGTAACCTCATAAGCATAAATGAAACATCATTAGGCATAACCCCAATAGGCATAAATCCCATTAGGCATGATAACCATGATGCACCCTATTAGGCATAAAACACATCATTCATCAATACATTAGGCATAATATGGGGCATCTCATCAGGCATAGAAATACATTATACCACAATCATGGGGCATAGATCACATTTGGCAAGCACCAGCATAAATACACTCCCATTAGAATGACCAAAATTAGCAGTGCGCACATAATATCACCATTCACTTGTAGGGCCCACCTGGATATGTAAAGCAACCATGCACCTCGCTTTAGCTGACCGCTTCTGCGGCGCAGCTGTGTCCAAAAACAAGCACTGGCAAGTGGGAGCCCCCCTTTTGGGACTCAAAAGTTAAAAATGCCCAGCGTTGCAGCTGCCTGCTCCTGCGGCGCAGCTGTGTCCACTAGTCGCCCCACTCCACAAATAGTTTTGCTAAGGAACGTTGCAGCAGCCCGCAACTGCGGCGCCGCTGTGTACAAAAGAAAAGAACACTGGCATGTTAGGGTCCCCCCTTTGGGACTCTGAAGTTAAAAGTGCTCAACGTTGCAGCTGCACGCTCCTGCGGTGCAGCTGTGACCAAGGTGAGCCCCCCTCTGGGACTCTGAAGGACACACTTGCCCCACGATGTAAGTTGGAGCCCCACTCTGGGGCTCTTAAGCACTCAAAATTGCCCAACATTGCAGCGGCCCGCATCTGCGGCGCCGCTGTGCACAGAGACCCACACGGGCACTTCTGGTGCCACTTCCGGCACGAGTGATCCTTCTCAGAGCCCCCACTCAATGGGACTCCTCTCGTGGTCTCCACTCCTCCAGGCGTCGGCTTCTCTCTCTGAGGGCACTGCACGGGGGACAGGAAGGCTCCTCCAGTGCTGGGGTCAACTCCTCTTCTTGGCACTGGCAGCAGCTGGGCCGGGACACCTCGCATTCCTCCGACCTCAGCGCGGCTTCCCCAATGACGCTCCCCTATTGCCGGGCAACTCCCCGCGCCGGCACCAATCCTAGCGCGGCTCCCCTCTGACGTCAGCGGGGGAAGCCCGCGCGGTGCTCCTGGGACTCCCGGGCCAGCGGCGGTGGTTTTTGGTAATTCTTCTGTGCTTTGTGCGCGGCCAATACAGGGTAGGCTCCCGTTTTCAATAAATGTAGAAGCGGGGTAGGCACCCGCTTTGAAGACACAAAAACGCGGGGTGGGCTCCCGCTAATAAAATAGGCGGACAACGAGGGGTGGGCACCCACCAGAGTTTTCAAAACGCGGGGTGGGCACCCGCTCTTTGTTTAAAAAATGCAGAAAACACGGGGGTCTCCCGCTCTGTAAACGCACAGGGAGAATCCCTCATGCCGGGATTTCCCCGCAGAAGTCGACTCTGCAGCAGCGCGCCGTGAGCCACCAGTGCTCTTCTCTTCTGGGAAGCAGGCAGAAATCAAAGTCCTTTTTGCAGTTGAAATATGGCGCTGGAAGGCTGGCAGAGATTCAGGGACATCCAGATAGCGCTCCTCTTCTCCTGGAGCACAGTCCAAGGGCTCAGGCTGGGCAAGGATCAGCTGGCAGTAGGGCAGCGCAGCCAAAACTAGGTAGCAGTTCCTAGGAACAGTCTTAACTCAGCAAGGTGGCAATCCTCCCGGCGCAGCAGTCTTTACTCCAGCAAAAGTCTCTTCTTGGTCCAGTAGAAGGTAGAGGGGCAAAGTTGGGCACAGGGGCCAGCACGCAGGGTCTCGCGGCGGTTCCACCTAGAAGAGTGTCCCCTCCACGTCAGCACAAGCACACACCCTCTCATGGAGTCACATCCCCAGTATTTATACACCCATCTGCCCTGCTACTAGAAGGGGGCAGATGCTTCTGGAAGGGTCCTGGAGTTTCCAGTCCCCACTGGCTATGGGAGGGGTGTCAATCACTTTGTTTACCAGGCTTCCCTCCTCCCTTTGTGAGCTGGAACTTGGTAATCAGATACACCACAGGGGGTGGAGCCAGCATTGGACACAGCAGGCACAGACCTATTCAGGGACAGGGGACTTCTCCGCCCACTACTCCAATTGCAGATCTCCTATTCAGCCTGACACCCTGCCCTCCCTGGAGCCACCCACTCCTCACCAGCCCCGGTCACTTCTAGAACCAGACATGCAGGCAGGCACACAGCACACAGAAATGCCAACTTCTAAAAGTGGCATTTCTAAATTAGTGAAAATAAATCTGCGCACACCATTGCGCAGCATTTATTATTTCCATTCCACACATACCAAACATGACATACTTATTTTATTCCATTTAGGAGTTATCCCATAAGGGCGTGGTTCTCAATGTTAGCCTATGGAGGGCAGAAGGACACACAAATAGCACTGCTAACCAGTGCTAACGTGCCCAGAGTCCTAAAACCACCAACACCATGTTCGAAAAAAGGCTAGGAGGAAGGCAAAAAGTTTAGGGATGATCCTGCAAAAAGGGCAACATTTGGTCATATTGTTGCCCACAAATTATTTCGAGCAATTATAGACACAAATAACTACATTTCAAATTCCTTCATTGTATTTTTCTCTCGCCCTCAGATATTGTTGAATTCAATCCTACCAGATCTGATCAGTGCATTAAATGTCACGCCTTTGGTGCTGAATTCGTACATCTAACCTGGAGCTGCCCAATGATTTCTACATAATGGACCTAGGTTTTTTAGCATGTCGCTGCCATGACTGATATAGAGCTCTCCCTGGATCCCCTTCTTGCACTCTTGGGATATACCAGCAACATACCATGCTCCTCACACCGCTTCTTTTTCATGTGCTTCCTCTTGGTTAAACGCAAGATAGCGCTGCACTAGGGTGGTCCCGCTGCCCCCTTATCTTCTGCCTGGCTTAAAAGCATGTAATGTTGCAAAACTGTCAGTGAGGACTATGCCCTTCTGCAGCCCCACTCTTCTCATCCCAAGGGCATCGGGGAACATTACATGATTATCTCTGTGCAAGGGATCCAGACACCACGCCCTAGTGTCCTTTCTCCCCCTTGCTTTTCAGAACGGCCCTTCCTCTGCCCCTCACATTTCTGTCCCCCCATAATTTAAATTTATTGGCATTGCTGACCCATGTTTTTCTTCATGCATATGTTTTGTATCTTTTTGCTGACTATGCTTACACGCTTTTAATATGGTGATTGTCATTTTGGAGGTGCGCTTGCAAGCAGTGTATTATTGATGTTTTGTTTTTCTACTACTTGGAAATCAATAAAGATTTGTTCTTTAAAAAGCAAAAGGCTTTTTATTAAGGGGGCTAGTGCTTTGAAATGGAGAGTTGCTATGAAGGGGTGGATAGTGTTTTAAAGATGTGCTTTAAAGATGACCTATAGATGCTAAAAATTCACTCTGTGACATAAAACATAAGAGTTAATATTTCATAGAACTGCAAATTAACATGTAACCATAGGATCCAAACATACACATTCAGAGTGCCCTAATCCACTTGTTACATTTTGGAAGTAACACAGAAATGCAATATATACTTTTAGTTTTTCTTCTCCTTCTTTTGGAGTGATCCCACACATCCCCCATTCACCCCTTACTGTTTAGTATTGGTTCTTCCAGTATGCTTCTCTATTCCTCTATCCTTAAAATGTTGATAGCATAATGTTCTCATTTGAATCTGAGGACAATCTGTTGAAACGATAGTGATGACTAGGGTCCTTACATTACCTGCTGTTTAATTGGCTTATTGTAAATTGACTCTCCACACAGCTCCTGTAGAAAATCCTCTTTTTCACATGGCTGCCATCCCTTTCCTCTGCTAGACACTGCTTGGAAGGGGGTTCTCAGTGCATGTTTACATGGGTGCTTGTACATGCATGTAAAAGTGCTCTAGTTCCTAGCTGCAAGTGTGCAACCTGCCTGTTATTTGCACAAAGGAGCTGGAGAAGGCCCTGAGTGGGGTCCCCTCTGCAGGGACCCACAGGTGTATGCCATAAAGGGGCTAAAAGGCAGGAATGCATAGCATATAGGTACTGGGAACATTCAAGGACAACAGGGTGCTGGGAGGCCCAGAGAAAACTGCACAACTGTACTTGTTGCAGGGATTCTGCTCTAGGATAGAACTATGCTTGGAACCATAGAACATCGGGTCACCATACCACCTCAGTGTCTATGAGTCTCACTAACTATAGTGCCTCACTTGCTTTCCTAACCGTACCAGAGAAACAAGTGAATTGGCACCCCAGAACACAACACTCTTGACCCGCTCAGGGAGCGCAGTAACAGGACAAACCCTTTTGCTCTATCACTCATACTCGTATACATTAAGGAAACCAGGAGACACAAAAGAAGTTTAGAATATAGCCTTAGAGCCTGACCTAGCTGGCTCTACCAGCCATTAAAGACCCGCTCCAGCATTAAAGGCCTGAGCCGAAGGCGAGGGCCTTTAACAAGCAGCTGGTCTTTGATGACCAGTAGAGCCCGCTAGGAGGGTTCTAAGGCTGTTAGAACATTCCGCCTCTAGAGGGCAAAATGTTCTGATTACTAAAAGAAAGGCCTCTCGGAGCCCGAGGGGGTTTAAATCTCCTCGAGCTCCGAGAGGCCTTTGTTCACAGCAGCAGCTGTGAACAAAAACAACATTGGAATGTTTCTCTGTGGGCTTCTACCGGCCCGTAGAAGCCCAAAGCACTCCATTGTATTCAATGGAGTGCTCCACATTCCAATGTTCTAATATTTATTTAAACTATCATGCTCTGAAATGCAGTATACGTGCCACAATTAGAAAACAAATGCATAATAAAAATACTGTTAGCATGATTCATAATTCATATACCTGTCATTTTATAGGACAGAGTGACCTAAATCCCCCTCCCCTGCTGCTAAAGCTAAATGATTATATATGAAAGATCTCTTAGATTACTGGCAGACCCCGTACCGTAACATATACAGATGGATGCTCTACATCTCAGCAGACACAGTGCTCTTGTCTCAGAAAGCTTGTTCGATGTGTCTTTTTGGCTCATAGACTCATCTATATGATGTGTGTGCACATAAACAACAGCTGCATTTTTATGTTATGGCTAGGTGCAAGTGCCTGGCCAGAAAGAATAACAAGGGACACTGTTGTTTGACCTTGTCGGTGTTGTTCAGACTAAATTCCAGGGCAAAAACAGAACGCAAAAACATAAGTGTTGGGGGAGTTGCACAACTGCAGGACAAGTCTGGTCTTTGAAATTGTCGAGGTACCAGCAGCCAGGCAGGGTTTGATGCCAATTTTGGTTCACGTGCTCAGTCCTTGAGATGTTGGATTTACTTTGCCCTTATTCTGTTATCAGGTAGTTGAATCTGTCACTGTGGTGTAAGGCAACCCCAAAATACTCAATTTAGGGGTATCTAGGGGAGTATATGGTAGTAGCCAATGGGTTACCTACCACTGAGGAGGCTACATCCCCTATATGACCACTTCCTGTGGGTAGTGGGAATATCCCTGACCCAGAAGTTTTACAAGATGGTGAAACCTTTCTCTGGCTGCCCAAATCAGGTAGCCCACCTTATGTGTGTGACCAGCCTGTGAGTGAAACATGCCTGCTGAATATCTAATTTCCTGCCTGCTCTGGTGTCAATTGGGCCCCGGGTCTGGTGGGGAGCCGGGGTTGCTTTTCAAAGGCTGCAGAGGCTTGGAAGCCTGTGGCCTTGAGAGGCTAATTCACTAGCCAACCTTTTGGAGGTGGTAGGAACACCTTCTGCCGAGCAGGCATTGTCTCTGGCCTCTGAGAGCGCTGGCTCTCCCTGGCAAGGGGTCATAAACTCATCTGTGGTGGCAGGCTGGACGGTACCAGTCAGCCAACACACTAAGTGTCTTGTAGGGTCAAAGTGGGACCTCTAAGGTGCCCTCAGGGTACACGTCTTCATAAATTCAATACTGGCATCAGTAGGTATTTATTAAGATGAGGTGTTTGATACCAAACACAATTATTTTCAGTAAAGTCATTATTTAGGTTGGTAACTCGTAATGACCAGTGCCCAGTACATATCTTTAAAATGGCTTCCTGATTACTTGCAATCACAGGCGCATATCTGTTCATGCAGATGTGCCCTCACATGTAATATACTGCTCCCTGCCTTAGGACTTTAAATATTTACCGTAGGGGTGACTTACATATAGTACATGTAATGTGCTTTGGCATTGCACGTAGGAAGTGGGCAATGTCATGTTTTCAGAATGGTTTGTACTGTTTCACGCATCCGGCAATGGCAGTCTGCATGCGGTTTGTGTGTGTGTCCCTTAGGGTGACATGATACATGCCCTGGGTACCAGGGATACCGTTAACTAAGGACTTTCAGGGGTGCTAAAGTCCTTGCCAACTGGGTTACAACTAAAAAGTGTCTTGTTTTAGGGAAAGAGCACTGGCACTGGGGCCTGGTTAGCAGGGTCCCAGTGCACTTCCATCAAAAAGCATCAGTACCAGTGAGTAAACAGTGGGGGTGAACATGTCAAAAAGAGGCACTTTACTACAAGAAGATGTGCAGATCGTAAGGGGTATTTAAAACACAATAGGGCATATTTACAAGGGAATTGCACCACCTAAGCGTCACTTTTTAGGATGCTCCGGGGGCGCAATGCCCTGCTCCATACAAGGCTCTGTAATTCTGAGGCAGCACCAAAACCTAACACCATTAAAAAGCAGGCGTCAGAGTGGTTTAACAAGGAGAAATACTTTTGTTTTGCATCGTCTTTTGCTCTTTCTATGTGTGATGCATTCTGTAGCACACATTGAAGGAGTAAATCGCCTTTAAGGATTATTTATGTGCAGAAAGGTGTCTCTTCCTGCACATAAACAATCATCCCTGCAATGCAGGCACCCTTACAACATGGCACAAGGGTGTCTGTGTTAGCGCTAGGCAGCTTTTTTAGCACCGGCTCAATGGAAAACAAAGATGTGCGCTGTATTCTTGTGAGTACAGTGCATTCCTGCATTTTTTAACTGTCGTGGCGCTGCAAAATTGCTTCCTGTGCCCCACTGAGCCATTTCTTTGTAAATATGCCCCATTATTTTTGGAAAATAAGCAATATTTTTTAAGACCTTCAAAACAGAGACAAAAAGAGAGTGCACGTGTGTGTGTTTTTGTCTGTGTGTTTATGTAAAAAACCCAGGTGAAATCCGGCAGACACCTCACTATACCCGACTGAAAGCACCCGTACCCTACTAGATAATACATTTATTAGGGGTGTTTAACACCCCAAACTCCCCTCCAAAGCTAGGCCTCTTGTAATCAGCTGTAGAGGATGGGGGCACAAGTATGCACCGATTACCAGGAACAAAATACTACTGCAGAATCTGGGGAGCTGCTATGAGCCGAAGCAGCCTGCCTTCTATTTACAGGCATATCTCAGGAGAGATTAGTTCCAATAGCCTTAGCTCCCCCATTATGAGTTCCCTGGCAGGGGGGCATTACATACTTTCCCGTGCCTTAGCCGAGGGCAGAGGCCGGGGTCAGACTGCACCTCAGACTTTTCCAAGTGTGATATTACTGGCTGTATTTTCTGGCTGGGTATAGTGTTCCCACACCTTAATAACTTGGTGCAGGAACATGAATTGGGTGTAGAAAAACTACACACAGGATTTCCACTTCTCACAACTCGTAATCAGAGCCTTAGAGGGGGGCAGAAAAGACACAGCAACCAGGTGGCCAGTACTTGTCCCCTGACTATCATTATCCAAGAGACAATACCCTGTACAAATGCTGCCATCTTTACATTAGTTACCTGCATGTTTTGTTCTCACTGCCTTTGTCTACTAATCTTTATTTTTGCATTTGGTTCCCAGCACATACATGGCAATCATACATGGGCACGTCTCCAACACACACTGGCACTCAGCACACTGTCTACAATATCATTGAAACATTCCACTATTCAACATTGGCTTGCCTGAACATGGTCATTGTGTGTAGTTTAATCTGTGCCTGCTTTGTCCTCATTGCACACTATTCTCTATAAATGAGTTCATGTGTTGGTGTCCTGTCCATCCGAACCCCTCCCAGAGACTTTATGACTAGGAAATGGCCATCAGTCCCATGGACCACATTGGCAGTGTCCACCTCAGGGATGGCATCTGCTCACCCATCCTTCCAACCAGTGCACTGCCAATGCCCTCAACCAGGGTCCCAGTTACAGGTATGTACTGCTCTATTTAGATTTATGGGTTTTTTTCTCCGTATTTATGACTTATTTGGTGCTGTTCATCTTTACTGCTGGCGATGGGTATGTTGATAGCCTAAACAGGAAGAAAGAGAGAATTATATGCAATTACATGGCGTAAAATAAAAGGAAAAGGTTCCACATGATCAGTAATTGGAGAAAGAATATGGCAAGTACCTTAGACAATCACTGTTTTGAACTCGGAGGTTGGTCTGAGATGCAGGCTGTTTGTGGGACATAAGGAAATCCAGGGACACAGATGAACATCTGGGTCATTGAGAGCGACGACAAGTGTCACACAGCACTCATGCCCTCTGAGAACGGTTACATGGTGGAGGGCAGACCCGTGGGACCAGTGCACCATACGACTGACTTCGCCAGTGAAAATTTGTGGGAGGTTTCTTAGAAGTCATAAAAGTCTACCTTCTTTTCCTGTAGCACCATGGTGTTTTGATGGAGCTGGCCACAGTCAGCTAGCCGTAACACTACAGGATGTGAACACAGGTTGAGGAAGAGAGCATGTGCATGTCAGTGTGGTTGTCATTTCCTACTTGCATAAGAGTTACGTTATCTAACATGAGCAACGAGGGACATGCTTCAGAACTCCTGTGAATTGAGTGCATTCAGGGCGGGATGCACATATCTCTGCAGCGATGCATACGCTGTAAAGACTGGTCACTGGCAAAGCACAATGGCGTCCTACAATAAAGTGCCCCTTGACATACACCTCACTGAGATGTCTCCAGCTCCACTTCACCTCCCAGGATCAGTGTTGTAAATGGAAGGTGCACTTGGGTGGAACATGCCAATCTTCCTTTCACAATATTTCCCATTGTATTTCCTACGCTGGTGAGTTATATGCAGTGGCCTATGCCACAGTGGAGCTGCCACCCCAGCCCCTCCACTCCCCTCCTTCCTCTCCATTCACCGCTAGCTTGCACCATCCATGCATGTACAGAGATATTCATGTTGACATTCAGTCATTGAGTACATTTTTAGTCTAGGTCAGCCATTGTGATTCCTTCAAGTTCACTCATGGTTACGGTGGCCATGGCTTCTTGCCTCGTGTGACTGGTGATCTATGGTGTGGTTCTGGTGGCCCTCTCCTTAGCCTGTTTATGCACCCGGAGCTTCTTGAGAAGAAGCCACCGAGCCACTTGTAGACGGTGACTCACATCACATTCTGTAGGGTCCTTAGATCTCCTCTAATGATAGAATAGCTTCACATGTGGAGGTATCTATCGTGCATGGTGAGCATTTTGAAATTGGGCGCGTTTCAGCGGTAAAAAGAACTAATTTTGGGGGTAATCAAGAACGCTGCTTTTAGAACTGACGTCACTGGTGATCTACTGAAACAGCCATGGACACCTGTTGGGCCAGTGGGGCCAACGTGCCTGGTCTTGTCTGGTTAGTGCTACTGGCACTAGGAAACTAAGGTGTCATGGGTGGCTTATGCAATTGAGACTGAAGGCCGAACAGAACGTGGAGGTGTTTGGTTTCTCAGAGGAACCTGTTGGCTGCCCATGGCACAGTTGTATTCCAGGGCTATACCCTCTTGGACTTGTGCTCATGAGGGTAAAAGATGGTGGTAATGTGGGACTGTGGTGTGGTGTCCTTCATGCTCATTGCGTCAGTGCCCATTGTCCACTGGGCCAGTGTTGTTTCCTGTGCGGGGATGGAGAGGTTTAATGATGTAGTAGTTGAGATATATGGCTTTAGTTGACTGCATAACTGTCCCCCTACATCCTAAAGGTCAGTTTGTGTGACTCATGGCAATAGCATGTAGTGTTGTATAATCCACAGAACAGGTTGCATGGATGTGACATGCACCTAAAGGTGTGTGCTTGGTAGTGGCATATTTGTTCCATGTGTGGCATTTCTTCTCCTCTGTACTCTTAAAGTGTGTACTGAATGATAGGCGGGGATTATAGTCATTCATTTCAGTTTTCTTTTTTTTTTTGCTGGTAACATTTTGATCGTGGGACATTGTATGTTTTGTGTGAACAGAATTTAATTTTGGCTTTGAATACTCAGGATGAATTCTCTGCCGGCCCCTTGTTCGGCGGCTTTATGTGTATGTGCTCACGTCCATGTAAGGAGGGGTTGGACTTGTCTACGAGATCCGTTTGTGGGACTCTAACAGTGCTGGAAAAGCATCTTTTTGACATCCTTTGCTTTGGAGCGCAATGTTCATGTGTATTTTCCTGCTTATTGTAGTTGGTCCTCTATAGTTTGTTGGTACTGATTGGTTGAGGATGTGCATGCTGTTCAGAAATGTATCCAGAGGAATATGCTTGTAGGTATGAAAAGAATCCATTATTGCTGGGACTTTCTTGGATTTTTTGGGATTCTCGTATGCACTTCAGTGGTGGCTGGCTGGGAACGACGGTGGCGGGGGGTGGGGGCTAAAAAAAAACTAAGCATTTAAAAAAAAAAGAAAACGTACCTTTTCACAGTGCCGTCTCCCCTCCGTCGTTGCTCCTCTTACTGGCATGTCTTGGACGTAGGAAGCACACAGGCTCCCCTAGGCCAATGACAACGCTGTGGTTTGGCGCTCAGTCGGGGACTGCGAGCCTGTGCATGTTCCCCACCAGGCTATGCATTACAGTCGGGTGGGGAAAGATGCAAAGTGCGCATGATTGTTTGGCCGGCCAAAGACAGCCAGCCAAACAGTCATGGGCAGGGCCGGACTGGGATACTGGTAAAGAGCTCGGCCAGCCCGGCTGGGGGGTGCACTAGCGGAAGGAAAGCTTTGTGCTGCTTTTGTTACTGGGGGCAAATATTGCAGCTATGCTGCAAAACTAGCCCCCGGTAACAAAAACGGCCCCCCAGGGGTCTAAAACCGGACTCCACCCTGGTGGCCAACCGGGGAAAAGCCTAGTGCCTGCTATGGCCAGTCCGGCCCTGGTCATGGGCACTTAGAGTGTGTCCACCACTCCTCCCCCTGTGACCCCTGGCCCACCCCGCCCCAACCTAGCCCCGTAGCAACAATAAATAAAATGATAATAATAACAAAGTAATTTTATTTTTTCCTTTTTCCACTGCTCTGAGAGCATGGGGTGACACTTCTCCGCCTTAGTTTAGGAGCCGTCCCGATGTGCTTTGAACTTTGGGTTCTTTATAGCGAAAATCATCTTTTCTATAACCTGAGATGGAATTTTTGGGCAAACTCGACAGGGCTCTTTATGCTTTGGTTTCATTTGTATTAACAGACTGAGGGACGTTGCCATCAACACACTGTAAATAGCAGTAGCCCACAGTAAGCAGAGTTCATAAATTCCAATATTGTGCAATTGATAAATATCCGAGAAACCTTCCAAAGAGTTCCCCACACTGATCTTAACAAAGTACAGATGCTGGTCCAGTGATGAAAAAACATGCTCCCTTCAGCACTTCAAAAAAACTCATCAAGCATCAAACCTAAAATATTTTCTGTAAATATTTAAATAATGTAAACGTAAAACCGTTCCTTGGACGGGATGGGTTGCAGCCTAAATATTTTAAGAAAGTGTTTGAATTCTAGTCTCTTGATCCCAAGGTTTGTTTGTTGTCTGTGCTATTTGCGGACCCAGATTGTCTGGACTACTACAGTTTATCAAACAAACGGGCGGGCTTGTGTGCGTGCCCCTCATAAGAGAGCTGAAGAGAGGTCAGCATCCGACAGGAAGGAAGCTGTCTGCGTCTCTCGCTCTCTTTCTGAACAGTTTTTCTGCTTTTTGATAAAACAATGTGTTATTTTGGTTTCACCAGTGGGATGAGTGGATTGCGGCATTGAACAGCTTCCCGTGAACAATCACTGAACTTGCTTCTCTGTAGTATGTGGGTGCATTGAACATTGGAATGTAGGCAGTAAAAGACCTCCAGGCCCTGCTACAGTCATGATCTAGACCAGGGTTCTCCAAAGTCTTTCCTGGAGTGGTCGGATCCATGCAATATTTTTACCATATCCCCATTTAGATAAATGTAGTTATCTTAAAAATCTTTATAAAAACTCTGGAGAACCCTGATCTAGACCAGCGGTTTCTAACCTGTGGTCCGTGCACCCCTGAGGTTCCGCAACACCTACACCTACTCAGGGGGTGGCGACTTTAGAATATTAAATATTATTAGCAGATTAAATCAAAACATACAAACAAAGAAGCAAAATGCAAAATTGAAAATGTTAAAATGTTCTGTAAATGTGAAGGGATTTGAAATTGGGGGGTAACATTTTAGTTGGTATTCTTAGTTTGATTCATTGAAGAAGCACAAGCTACAGCAAACAGAATAGAGTATGGCCGATGGGTGGCCTCAATTGGAGCACCAACAAAAAGAGAGCATGCATTAGGAGCAAAAAACACAAAGTGATATTTTAGAGCCTAGCATATGATGTCACCTTTAAGAATATAAAGCTCAAACCTTCCCATTAAAATGTAACTTTTAAGTGTTCTATATTTGTTTGTGAATTAAATTAAATATTTCATAAATTGTGTCTTTGTTTGATGTAGCAATTGCTTAGGCTGGTGATCCGGCTAAACATGACTGACTCAGATGGGACTCCAGTAATGATTCAGTGGGGGTCCCCGGTTTCCAGTAATGACTCAGTGGGGGTCCACAGAAGTCAAAAGGTTAAGAACCACTGATCTATATATACAGAAAGAACAAAAGAAAGACATCAATGTACATGGCAGTTATCCTCAATGACCACTTAATTCAAGCATTTGACCCACCAATTATTTTTTTCTCGATGCGTAGCCGTAAGTGCAATGAATATGCCCAAATGTGGGTTCGGGAGATCCTGTTCCCTAGGGTTCAAATGATGTCTCATTGACAAAGCCCAACAAGCTAAAAACAGGTCTGCCATTGCTTGATTTTCTGTGCAGAGAGACACATGGCTTAGCGGCTTGGACTGTTTCCATTGGGCAGGACCAAGCTGATTTGCATTGGTTGGCCTCTGCCTGTCGTGGGACAGTGGGCAGAAAAATCAATAGACTGGATTTCCGTCCAGAGTAATTGACAGTGGTTGTGAATAATTCAGGCATTCCACCGATCAATTTAATTGTATTTTTAGGAGCAGAGGACTGCTGCCCCTGGACATGACAGTAGACTAAACAATAATCTGAAGTAGCAAATTAATAAAATTATTGACTGACTCAAAAATATGCTTTACATTAAGAAAAGTAAACCTTTCTCAGGGTCCTCCAGCATGCCCTGTTGTGTTGAAATGTAGATTGTGCCATCTTGGTTTTGAATTTGCAAAGTCAAAGCGTCCCAGCTCAGTCCGTGTCCCTTTTATCCTACCACTGAGCCCCCTGTTATACCTCAGTCTTCTCATGGCATTTGGTTGTTTTCATCATGGGAGACATCCTTCCTGCTTTAGTGATTCACTCACAACGTGACACCACTCTCTGTGTTCAAAGTATTTTATTGAATAAGAAAACATACAAGCAGGTTTCTTTGCGATACAAGTACAAGATATATTTTCAATGCAAACATATCGGATAGATGATCTACAATTTTCATGTAAGTATTATGAGGTTTCATTTTGTCCGAAACTGCAGCGGTACCACTCTCTCTCTGACTGTACCCCAGCTATGTCCTCTCTTACCTGCATCAGCCATTGGCTGCCACATATGATTGACTGATACATGCACCATCCACTGGCTGCCACATATGATTGACTGATACATGCACCACCCACTGGCTGCCACATATGATTGACTGATACATGCACCATCCACTGGCTGCCACATATGATTGACTGATTCATGCACCATCCACTGGCTGCCACATATGATTGACTGATACATGCACCATCCACTGGCTGCCACATATGATTGACTGATACATGCACCATCCACTGGCTTCCACATAAGACTGACTTATACATGCACCATCCACTGGCTGCCACATAGGATTGACTGATACATGCACCATCCACTAGCTGCCACATATGATTATCTGTTGCATGTGATTAACTGTCATCTGCATATTCAAACGTGGCAGTTAATGAAATATGGGTACATAGGAGTCTATTTCTACAGTGAGAAACAAGCACGTCGAGTGAGCCAGATAAAGTGCCCGGCTGAATCTCAGCTGTAAGCTTTTAATCGACCAATGTCATTTTTTCATTAGTGAAATATGCTTATTTACCCTATAATTGTCAACAGCATTCTGATGAATTTACTCATCAATTCCGACCATGTTAAAAATGCGCTTGATTTGCATATTATAGCGGTTTTACAGTTGTATGATATTAGAGAATAAACATTTCACAAAAGGTTTTTCGACACTGACTGAGACAGTAACTAAGCATTTTGGTAATTTCTGTAACTCGATTTTCCCAGGAACCTCCGACCGGCCCAGCCTGGAGCTCATAGCTCTGACGTGTACATGTGTGGCTGCCACGCTCTTCTGGCTCCTGTTAACCCTCTGCATCCGGAAGCTAAAGCGGGTAAGAACAGATGTGCTTCCGGCAGCATGCCCACGCCATGCCTCTGTTTCTCACGGTCGGGTCAATGTTTAAAGGGGGGGAGGGCAGAGGGCGCTATTTTTTAACACCTTCTCAGATGTTCAAGCTGAAAGCCTAAATTAGCTCCAGGTTTGTTGACTGAGCAGAATAAATGTCATACTTTATGTCAAGTTATGAAAATGTTTGCATTTTTGCGAGCCACTGACTCCCATTGTGACCTCACTCAATGCAAGACACATTTTTGGCTACATAATATACACGAACTTTCACATGCACGCGGGCCTATACACAAACTGAATTCACATCTACACATAGGCTATAGATGGACAGACTATCACGTACACAGTGCTTAATTTATAAAAAACAATTAAGTGCCAAGGCCCTTCTTGCAGCCTGCACCACCCATGCCCTGCCAGCGCTGCCAATGACAGTACCAACGTAACACCTAACCATATCACTCTTACAAGTGTGACCATACAGACTACTTCAGACCACACAAAACTATAATAATGGCTTGAGAGGCCGGTGTTATTCATTTTTAATTGTATATTGACTTAATAAACACAGTTGTTGTGCTCATCTCAAAATTAAAAAGACAGCAGCAGCACCGTCACGTGGTGGACTGTCACTAGAGCCGGTGCTGGCAATTAAGTGCCGGTGCCGTGCCACGCACCGGACACCACTGGCACAAACTAAGCACTGCATGTACACAAATTACCACACACTCACACTTATACTTCCACATTTACGTATAAACGCGTAAGCTTCCGAATCACTCTTACTCGAGGATTATTTTATTCAATAAATTACAATTATCCTGAAGCTCCTCCACAAATCTGCCATCCGTTTTAGTCAAAAATTCTATAGGATGTTCAGGTCAGCGCAGCACTTCAATGTCATGGGACCCTAATTACCAATTTGACAGGTTAAGAGCTATGACAAACAAGGTCTCAAATAGAGATTCTCACACGATATATACACACGCCAACATTCACTGTTGGTGTTAAGCACACTAATTGCGAAATGTTGAGGTCCAAGGACAGCTATAGTTATTGTTTGAACATGAAGAAATATGCTAACTGAAAATTGATGAATGGTAGACATCCCCGCTAGACTCAGAGGGGCCTCTGATACTGGCCAAGAGTCACAGATGTGTCACTCCAAGTGAGTTGGACTTGAGGGAGGCGCCGCTCTAAGAATTGGCTTTAATGCAAGGAATTTCATATTATTCTCAATTTGTTTCTATAACTCTGAAACAAGATGAACAGAAGTACACAAGTGCATCCTAATATAAACAAATGTGCTTCAAGTCTAGGCTTTAGGTTTGGCCCTGAGAGAGCTTTAAGTATCAGGCCAGGCTCATGCAATTAAAAAAAATCACAATAAAAATACAGACATGTATGCATACATAAATAGAGCTTCGGATCAGCCATCTTCTTCCCTTGGTCTGTCTAGCTGTCATTCAGGGTTTGCTTCTGCCCCCCCGCAGCATTCGGCAATGAGTCTCCCCACTGCGGCAAGTGACTCGTTTTCCCTGTAAGTCATGGCATTTTGCCTGATGTGCACATGTGCCTAAAAAGAAGTACTATTCAGAGCCAGCACTTGTGCGTTTCTTTGCTGATTCTTTTTTTCTTTTCATTCATTATCCTTTTTTATTTCTTTTAGTCATCCTTGTGTGTTTAAACTATGGGCCTAATTTAGAGTTTGACGGACGGGTACTCCATCACAAACATGACAGCTATCGTGCCTGCCTTATTACAAGAGCCATAGGATATAATGCACTTGCAATAAGGCAACAAGATTTCAGTCACGTTTGTGACGGAGGAACCCGTCCGCCAAACTCCAAATCAAGCTGTAAGTCTTTAGTTTACAGCAATTCAAACCCAACCGTGTCTTTTCTTTGAACAAATAAGAATCATATTTTTCCATAATGTGCATTCAGGCTAAAAAATATTTATAGTTGTGTTCTAAATACACCAGCCTGCCAGGAAGAACACGTACTGTTCTATTAAAATTATATGTAATGGTCATTTTTTTTATTTAAAATTTATGTTGCAAGCATATGGCTTTCACGTTTAGGTGGTAGCATGTATTCTTTTTATTATACTTTTTGTGACATGTTTTTGCAATAAAAAAATAAAAGAAATCTAACCAGCGGTGCAGCTTGTCACAGCCAGGCCTATTGACGGGTACTGTATGTTCCTGTTCTGCATGATAGCTCTATGCCAGTGTTCATATTATCTGAGAGTTGTTCAGACCTAAATTCCCGAAAAGGTCAGGGATCACCCTTCATAAATGTCAAAGCTTAGAACACATTGTCTACTGCCTTGACAGTATGGTGGTTGTAGTTTAAGCAAACAAGAGCAACCAAAATGTCCATGTGAACATGGGTATCAAGTATAAACTTGGAACAAGCATTCACATTGAACTCATTTACAGAAGACTATCATATAACAAGAGAATAGTATGTTAAACAGGTAGCAATATGAAATCGCACATCAGCAACATCATTTGTCAAAACACTTCCTGAGTTGTCATGACACTGATTTGCTTGAGAGTTAAAAGGTACTCACTGAAGGACAAGTAATTAACATAAACTCTAATGTTTCACAGACCTTTGTTGTGTCGATTAGCATCCATATGGTTTATTCTAACTTTGTACACGATTTTGAACTCTGTTCACTGAAAAAATGATCTGTCACTGGCTGTCAGCACTGTAACTAATCAAAGGAGACTGCCTTGAACTCTTGATTCATGCCACGTTTTGACCTCAACAACAAGGTTCATAAGAAGGGATAAGCGCATGTATTGGTACGTAGGTCAAACTCAACTGAATTAAAAGCACTCTTCATTTTGAGAAACGTTTTTAGTAACTTTGCTATCGTCCAATTTTTGTACAATCGACATTGAAGTCAATTGAGAATGTAGAGGCAAACTACTTTTGATATTCACAGAAGCTATTTAGTAGTTTTAAATTAGGATTTTGTCTTAAATTAGGATTTTGTCATAAATTGGAATTTTGTCTTAAATTAGGATTTTGTTTTAAAGCAAACTTAAGTTTAATTTAAGATTAATTTAAGACAAAATCCTAATTTAAGACAAAATCCTAATTTAAGACAAAATCCTAATTTAAGTCTACTAAATGCCTTCTGTGAATACCAAAAGTGGAAAATTTAGGATTTTGTCTCAGATTAGTTCTGTGAATTGGCCCCGTAGATTTTAATTCAAGGCATCAGCCTTGCCGGAGACTTGTGTGGGGCTCAGGTCAAGCACGCAATGCAGGCCTCTTGTCTGCTTTTATGGTGACACATAATAGTGGCTAAGGTTATTTGCCTTATTGAGAATACATCAATGTGATAAATAGATAGATTTAGCAGTGGCAGTGCAGGTCTCTGAAAAAAGCAGGTACTGAGACAAACTGCTGCTGTGGCCCCCATTGTGATAGCCAAGTAAAACATTAAGGGGCAGGTTAATCAACACTTGGAACTTCTGAAAAGTCACGCAATGGACACAAAGTAGCACGAAGTATAAAGTGTTCACTTTCCAGTGCAAAACTTTTATGTTGCACTGCAAAATAATTCTTATAGTAACACAAAGAGACCATAGGAGCACAAAGTGCTCCTTTGCTTCAACACGTCTCATGGGTGGTACATGGTTGTTCCCACACTATCACCTGTTGTTTTTTTAACGTAAATTCCTAGCTACTACAATTGCTAGGCAGGGCTTTACACCATAAAATAATGCATCCTTGAGGTAGGTTCTAACAAGTCAGTCTGCCTCCTAGCAGTTTCTTTGCCAATGCACAAAGTGTTTCCCTCAATAGCTTGAGGCCAGAAGGAGAAGAAGCGGATTGGAAGCTTGACCCATAACTAAACAGCAGGAATGCACAAAGTCAGCCTAGGTGAAGTAGCCTTCTCACCCCATGCTCTACTAGCAGTTCTGTCAGTACATGGGCAGTATTTTGTAGGTTCAACTTATAAGCACTACTCATCATCTTTATTCGATTTTTTTTAATAAAGCCATAAAAGTACAGATACAATTTTCACATATAAAATATCTTCACATCAACATTGTACCAGACATAATAAAATCTTTAGGAGTAAAATAGAAGAAAAACAACTTAGCAAACTTCATGCGATACAATTGAGAGCTCCTCATAAATATTACACCAAACAGTACACATTCACAACTCTACATAGGCGCAAAATCAGTACTTGTTGCGAATCTTTGAAGGGCATTAAATATAGTTCAGAACGGCATATGTAACTTGTGGGGTACCCAAATCATAAAGGTAGGCCAAAGCCTGTTCATGAGAACTTCCTCCTAATGTTAAAAGTAATGGGCAAAGAAACTGCCTTCTCTCTGTGATATAAAAAGAGCAAAATAAAATAAAGTGCTTAGTATATTGCTGTGCAACACCATCACAGGGACAAGGAGAAATAGACGGGAACCAAGTACCCTGTTCTGGGAAAGCTACTAAGAAATGTAAAGTTTGAAGGTGAAGCCTTGTCAATAAAACGCGTTGCCTTTCGGTGAGAACTATCTGTAAGTAAGGTGGCGGCCGAAGAGAGAAAGGTTGGGGGAGTTCTCTAGCTCTAATACTACAGTTCACCCGCAGACCAGATTTGGATGGTTATAAAAACAATATTTTAATTTGTCTTAATGAGACACCTTCAAGACATTCTGGGTTGGAGAAATATTCAGGAACACCCATCTTTGTGAAGCTAATTGTAATACATTTCAGCCAAGTAATTTCTAGAGATTTTTACAGAGCCAAGCAATCACTCAGAATTTGCCTACAGAAGTGGGCTTCGGATGTTTCCAAATTTTAAGCCAAAGTATCAACGGCTGCAGTTTTTTTTTTTTTTTTTTTTTTTGAAACCGTTTATTGCAATCTCAAGAATATACAAGTATGGGCCTACAACCTTCCGGCCGGCCGCTAGAGTGACAGGAGCATATGACATACATACAAAAACACTGGGCGGTGCAGAGAAGCAAGATCAGGAGGTATCAGCGTCGTGGGCCACATCACTCTGACCCCACAATACGGTTTCATTTTATACACACAACACAAAAACCACACCCGCAAGGCATCCCGCAATCGAAAGTAACAGCACGTGCTCCCCGGATGGGGAACCCCAACCAGCAACAGGAGACTAAAGAGGGGAAAGGGAACAGATCGAGGACTGGGGGAACTCCGTGCTCGGGGCTATAGAAAGGAGTCAACTAAGGGGACGGGGCTGGTGAGGCCGCAGGCAGCAATGGTGGCGCGCAGATACCCCCGCGGTAGGCGTTCCAGGGGCCCCATACTTTCACCCATGCCCCAGGCTTACCCCTCGCCACATACACCACCTTTTCCCGGAACATGCACCAATCCATATGTTCTTTCCAGGCCGACACCGTCGGGGGCCTCTGGGATCCCCACAATTGAGCAATGTCACGCTTAGCTATCATATATCCCAGAGTCACCCATCGCGTCTGCGGGACCGAGTAGTCAGTTGGTTCCCACACATTCAGCAGGCATCTCCTCGCTTCAGGCAGCAGCGCGACATGCGTAACCACTCGCAGAACCTCATGCACACCACGCCAGAATCGCTCCACCTTCGGGCATTCCCACAAAATATGCAAAAAAGTCGCCAAGGCCCCACACCCGCGCTTACACAACCCATCCTCAGCATAGCCCATACGCAGAAGCCTTGGCCCCGTCATGTAAACCCGATGGAGTATCTTAAGCTGGACGAAGCGAAGGCGAGCCGGTATGGCCACCTCCTTCGGAGAGGCCACCGCGGAAGTCCAGTCTTCGTCGTCCAACTCCAGCCCGTCGGCAATCCAAGCTTCGCGGAGGCCGGTCAGCAAGCCCGAGCGATCATTAATCAATTTTTTGTAGATGAGGGAGATCGTGCTGTCCGGAACGTGGCCATCCAGCACTCTATCCTCCAGGGGGGAAGACTCCGGGATGGAGGCGACGTCTGGGAAGACTGAGCCCAGCGCGTGACGGACCTGCAAGTACCGAAAGTATTCACTGCCCTGCAGCTGAAACTCCGTCTGCAGCGTCTCGAATGTTTTAAATCCCCCCCTCGTCCAGAGGTCCCCCACTTTACTGATGCCGATCGTGTCCCACTTCTCGAAGCCCTTCGAGGTCCACAGGGAGCCCAATCTCTCAGACGCGTACAACGGTGATGCCCGGGTCAAACAGTCCTTCCATCCCATAGCTGCGTTAGCCGCGTGCCATACTCGTACCATGACACGCGTAGGTCCCGTCAGGCGGGGTCCGGGCGCGCCAGAGTAGAGCGCTCGATTATAGTCGCCACCAGGCAGGAGCATCTTGTCCATTTCAAATGCCGGGTTTAAGGCGGGCCCGTAAAGGCCATGATTAATTGCAGCTAGCTGGGAGGCCCAGTAATACCGTTTAATATCCGGGAGGGCAATCCCCCCGTCGTACCATGGGAGCGTCAACTTCGTCAGGGCAATACGCGGCCTCCCGTCCCAGAACAGGCGGCGCTGTAGACTCTCCACCTCACGGAAGTAGCGCGCCGGGACTAAATCCATAGTATTCTGGAGAGCGTACAGGAAGCGTGGCAACGACATCATCTTAAACAGTGCCGCCCGGCCGAGCGGCGAAAGCGGCAGGCGCCGCCAGCGCGCGACGTCCTCCTTCAAGCGCTGGAGGGGGGGAAGCAAATTCCGCTCGTAGCGGGCCTCCGGGTCCAGAGTAATGTAAACCCCCAGGTACCGAAACCCCTGCGAGGCAATCTGGATCGGACAGCCCCGCGGGAGGACGGGAGCCTCCCTGGAAAGCACATACACACATGATTTAGCCCAGTTGATGACAAGGCCTGAGTTGCGGCCGAATGAGCGCAAAACATCAACCAGGACAATCAGTGATTTACGCGGGGAGGCTAGGTACAAAAGGATATCGTCAGCGTATAGGGACACGCGGTCCTCATACTCGGGGGTCCAACGGAGACCACGGATGGAAGGGTGCCACCGCAGCCACTCCGCCAGGGGTTCCAAGGCCAGCGCGAACAGGAGCGGCGACAAGAGACAGCCCTGTCGCGTGCCCCGTCCCAGCTCGAATGGGACCGATACTCTTCCATTCACCACCACCTGCGCCAATGGGCCCGAATACAACAATTTGACCCAGCTGATGAACCCCGGGCCAAATCCAAACTTCGCCAGCATAGCCCAGATGTATGGCCACTCGAGCGTGTCAAACGCCATGGTGGCGTCTAAGGACGCCAATATGGCCGGCTCCCGCACAAACGGGACACGCGCGAGCACCCCGTGCAAGCGCCGCAGATTAAGGGCCGTGTTGCGATGGGGAATAAAGCCGGACTGGTCTTGGTGGACCAAATCGCCCACCACGCCGACCAGCCGGTTGGCTAGCACCTTGGCGAGGATTTTGGGCTCCGCATTCAAGAGCGAGATAGGCCGGTAGGATGTAACCCGGTCTCGAGGTCTCCCTTCCTTGTGGATCACCACGATTGTAGCCAGACGTTGGTCCGGCGGGAGGGAGCCCAGCGAGTGGGCCGCCAGGAACATCGCACGGAGGTGGGGTGCCAGTACATCCGGTCGCAGCTTATACAACTCGATAGGGATGCCGTTCGGGCCCATGGCCTTGCCGGATGCGACCGAGCGTATAGCGAGGGCAATTTCGTCGGAGGTAGGAGCGGCATCTAACGACACCCTGTCCTCCACCGAAAGGGAAGGCAGCGCGATATCCCTAAGCAGGGCATGGGAATCCTCCTCCGAGCAGGGAGACACAGGGGAATACACCTCGCGGAAATAATCCGCGAAACAAGAGACAATGTCTTCTGGCTCGGTGACACGCACACCATCCATCCTCTCAATCAGCGGGACCACACGACTCGCTCTCTTCTTTTTGTCCAACCATGCAAGCAGTTTACCAGCCTTATCACCCACATCATACAGTCGCCCCTGTTGCTCTCTATAGAGGCCCCTGGCCGCCTCCGTGACGAGGGCCCTGTAGGCCGCCTGCTTAAGCTGTAGGACATGTAGTGCAGCATCCGTCACCCCACCCTCTAGATCACCCTCCAATTCAGCGATTTCGGCCTCCACCCGGGTCACCTCCTCCTGCTCGCGCCGCCGGGCATGGGAAATAAAGGAGAGGGCCTCCCCTCTAAGAACTGTTTTGAAGGCTTCCCACAGGGAGATAGCCGAAGGGACGGACCCCACATTCTCATCGAAATACCGCTGCAAGGATTTAATCAAATCAGCGCGAACAGTGGGGTCGCGCAGATACCAGGCATTGATTGGAGCTACCCTGCCCTCCCCCCTCGGGAAGACATCAACGTGCAACAGGAGCGGGGAGTGATCTGAAATACCCCGCGCCAAATGGCGCACCTCTCCTACCCTCCCAACATAGGCCGCAGGGACAAGGACATAATCAAGCCGTGAGAGGCTACCATGGGCACCCGAGTGGAAAGTGTACTGCAGCTGCGTGGGATGTTTTAAGCGCCAGCAGTCCACCAATCCCAGTGTATCTAAGAAGCCGGACAGCCACGCCTGAGCCCGGGGGAGGTCCCTAGGGGGGTGACGATCCACGGTCCCAGAAACCACCGCGTTGAAGTCCCCCCCAACCACCAGAAGCCCCCCCGGAAGGTCAAGGAGGAGGCGCCCCAAGTCTGCAAAAGTCGTAGACTGTAACCCCGGTGGGACATACACTGATACAAAGACAACTACTTTACCCTCCATTCTCCCCACTAAGACAGTGTAGCGTCCCCTCTCATCATGGCGCACCTCGTCTATTTCCAACGGGAGCGAGTTCTTCACCATGATGCCCACCCCCCGTGAGCCCGACGTGAAGCCCGAGTGGGCCACCAAGCGATAGCCACGTCGATTCATGGCACAAAAGGAATTACCAATAAGGTGTGTCTCCTGCAGAAAGACCACATCTGGCGAAAGTCGTTTCAAATACTGCAGGACCACACCTCGCTTAATCCTATCCCCCAGTCCGTTAACGTTCCAGGACAATAAAGTCAGGTCCCTACCCCCCATCACGTACAGAAGCCATCATTCGTCCCCCGGAGAGCACCTTGAAACCACCAATACAATAAAGGGTTTGCCTTGCGGTAGAAACGAACAACACCCCACCCCAACCCACCCATCCCAACAGAACTCCCCCCTCCCTGCACCCCTGCATGAGCCCAAACAGCCCCCCCAAAGTGCAGTGTGCCTGTCGCCCCATGAATGATTAAACTAACTAGTCCCCCAGAGGAGGAGGGAGAGCCCCCAAGAGACCCCGTACCACCTCCACAGGAGGGAGACTTAACGAACAGTCAAAAATGACGACAATGTTGTCCAGAGCGAGGCCTACTATTAATCCCTCAGTCCTGATCCGGCGAGCCCTCCCCTCCAACCGCGCCCCCCCCACCCCCCCGGCCCCGATCCCCGGGCAAGGAGTCCAACCAGTCCCCGGCCGCCTCGGGACGATCAAAAAAGTGCGTGCGGCCATCCACCTCCACCCGCAACTTAGCTGGAAAAAGCATCGCATACTTGAGGTTCAAGTCCCGTAGACGACGTTTGACTCCGAGAAAGCTCAGTCTCTGCTTCTGGACCGCTGGGGTGAAATCAGGATAGAAGTTTACGTCCATATTGTCCAGTCTGACCGGTCCTTGTTGCCTAGAAGTCTGAAGGATAGCGTCTCTGTCCCGAAAGTTGAAAATCCGGGCAATGAGAGGCCTCGGAGGGGCTCCGGCCTTAGGTCTTCCTCCGGGAACCCTGTGGGCACGTTCCACCGCAAAGAATTTACTCAGCCCCCGGGGCTGGAGATGGGTGAGAATCAGGTCCTCCACAAACAGGTCCGCCGCCGCCTCCTCACGTCCCTCCGGCACCCCGACAATGCGGACATTGTTCCTCCGGGCCCGACCCTCGGAATCCTCCAGTCGACGATCCAGCAGGGCGCTCGCCTGGCCAAGCCGGCGCACCTCCTTTTGGAGGGCCGCCACGTCCGCTGTAAGGCCCGAGGTGGTGTGGGCCAAGGAATCGACCCGGTCATTGGTCTTGGATAAATCAGCCCTCACCAGGCCAACATCCACGTGGACCGAGTCGATCATTTGCGCCAGTGTGTCAAAGCGCTGGTCCACCGAGGCCTTCATCTCGGCGATAGCGCCCATGACATCTCGCAGGGTCAGATCCGCGGGCAGCGCAGGAGCATCAGTCGGGTCCTCAGGGGACCTACGCGGCACCTCGGAAGATCCCTTCTGGAGGGTGTAACGGTCCATGCTGTTGGACTGATGGGCTGCGCCACGGCGGGTCGATTTCACCTTTGCCCGGTCGCCATCTTGCTTTGTGGACATGGTTTCAGTCCCCAAATCGTGCCAATCACCTCGGAAAAGGCCGATAAACCAGTTCACGGGCTCCGGGGGGGGGCAATCACAAGTCCGCAGGACGGATCACAGCCGGCGGGCCACCAGGGCACCCCAACGCGGCCACACCACCGCACACCGCCCCGCAACCCAACCTCGCCTATACAGCAAGGAGGGTGCAAAAGCGAAAGTGAAAGTGCGGGGTACGCGAGTCGCCCAGCCCTGCCCGCCGCTGTTGATCACTTTGTCTCCGGATCGCCCCGTAACTCCAATCCGGGGGGCCGGCGTGGAGAAGGCCGCAAACCTCATTCGGTGCTCCCGCCGGTGTCCGAGGTCCAATTTGGAAGCGGAAAACGGGTGACACCTCAGCTCGGGCTCACCAACACAGTCCCCTCATTTAGGACAGGATGTTTTCAGGATTTATGTAGGAGGTCACGGAGGTCCTCGGGAGCCTCGCACCTACGCGGCCATCTTGGTTGCGCGCTAGGCTCAACGGCTGCAGTTTTAAATGGTCTTTCAGATTAATCAAGCCTAATTCTTCAAGACAAAATGAGGCAGGGGTTGCGAGCCCCATGATTTGTTACAAATACTACTAGCCAGCCTCCCTAAACTCCAGCAGCAGGATGTGACGTCACCCACGCCGCAGCAGGAATCAATCTCCTTTGTAGATTAAATACATTGTAATACAGCCTGCAACAGCTGCTACTATTTTAGCAAGCATGCTCCTAGCCTGTTGGAGCAGCGCGCACACGCCACAGCGTGCTGCCTGCTGCCACCCCAGTTTAGTTTTAAGCAGCGATAGCTTAAGTGACAACTGAGGCGCTATGCGTGACAATGCATTTCAGTGGGGTGATGCGATGCACCCCACTGAAATGCGTTAGTCTAACGCCTGATGCGTGGTACTTGGCAGGACTGGGGGTAGGTTGTGGGACAGCCAGAAGCCTTCTTAAAAATTTATTCTCGATTATTTGAAGGGATTTACTATTGGAATAACCCCACACATCAGCACCAAATGAAACAATAGAAAGACATTTGCTTTTAAACACACAAAGCAATTATTCTATTGGCTTACTCCCTAATATTTTAGAAAATCTAAAAACAGTGTCAATTGCCCTTTGAAAGCACTACTCAGAAATGGCGGACCTGTTCCACACTAACATACTTGTTTTTCAGTGAACCCAAGATGCCATCCAAACACTTCTCACACATTCACAAAGCCACATCAACTTTTTTTTACTGATATCCAACTTATTTTCATGCCTTTGTCATTTCAGTAAATTACCTATCACTTAATAATTAATATCAGGCTGCTTTAATAGAGTTCCTATATTGGTTCTAAATGCAGAGAATATGTGTTACTATTACACAATGTAATGGTACTCAATTTACCTACCGGACAAGGATGAAACTCTGAGTCAGGGATTTGAGCTGTGACCTTAATGGATCAGCGGAAGCTTATCTCACTGAGCCATCCTTTGCTTTTCGTGGGTATGTGCACCAGGGAAAATACTGCACTACATGCATACCTGCAGCAGTCCCATGTGACAGAGTTAGTAGGAACCATGGTAAGGGCGGCAGACGAACCAAAGCAGCTTTGTAGTATAGGCGCATTTGCCGTTTCATCCTCTGGGGGCGCTGCAGGTCATAAATCGGGGC
Organism: Triturus cristatus; assembly: GCF_964204655.1. Taxonomy (NCBI): domain Eukaryota; kingdom Metazoa; phylum Chordata; class Amphibia; order Caudata; family Salamandridae; genus Triturus; species Triturus cristatus. The sequence goes on along the minus strand of NC_140591.1, from coordinate 334,733,703 downwards.
ATCACCTATTAAGAATTTGAGGGAAGGATCTGCTCGACAAATAAAATAATTTGCCTGGGCAAGCCCTAATTCCAAGGCCCTCATAAAAAGTTAATACCTGAACTTTTCCCGCTCTTGTATATAAATGCCACTTTCACACCCAATGCCTCGCCTGCAGAGTGTGTCCCGGGTCGAGAGGATGCTGTTCTTCGAAGCCTTCGTATTGTTTGGTTTACCATCAACAGGGGAAGTGTACTAACTTGTTTGCAGTGCAGCCTTACACCTAGCTCTTTGATTGGACAAGAATTGCCCAGACAAAGTCTTAAGGAAACAGGAACTGTTACGAACAGCCCAGTGTTGTGACTGCGAATAGTTCTGGATTTTAAAGAATAACACCATTCAAACTACAACTGCGATAATACATTCTCATCTCGCATCCATTTTCTTGATGCGTTTTACACAAAATGAGGGAAACATTTTCACCAGTTGTTTTTTGCTCCTTTGTTAAGATACTTTTCTTTCTTCTATCATGCCATGTGGTAATTGTTTAGCAGAGAATGCACGTGCGTTGAATTACAAAAATAACCCCGTGTCCGGTGCAGCATCTAAGAAAGCGGTCGGTGCCAGCGCATTGCTTTAAAAAGCCGTGGGCCATAGGGATCACTGCTCATTGGCGATGATCGCTGAGGTGCTGATAGGGTGTGAGTACTGGAGTGAATTTGCATAAGTGGCTTGGATGTGCAAACCCAGCCTGAACCCACCTGCAGCACAGAAGGTTGTGCTCTTTCTCCAGTGGGATCATAGATTAAGCCTGGCGTGTCAGGCCGCCTGAAGGCTTCATCTAACACTAGACAGACTAACATAGATCCTTCACAATGTTTCAATTCTAACAGCCTAATTAATGTGGAACTCAAAGTATTTTGTGGATCTGCTCTGATGCCAAAGGTTCAGTACACACCAGCTAGACATTGTGCGCCTGTGCGAGTGCATCTATAGTGCACATGGGCGGTGTGTTTTTAATTTTAACTACCAAACTGAAAATATATGTTTAGCGTTCAAACTTTTTTAATTTTTAGATCGAGCATGCCAGCGCATGCGCTGCTCTGCAAGGCATGCTGTATTCGAGCATGGACTTGAAGCTCCATCCACTCTCTGCCCATAATTTTCATTGGCTTGTGTCATTGTCCTTTGTAAATGCTGGCTTCTGATTCGTTAATAGGCTTGTAAGTCTCTCCTTAGTAACGCCTTGTCTTCATTTGTAACCTCCCATGAGGACGGTCTCTTTTACTTCTGTTGTTACATGGTATGTCTTATTTAGTCTATAAGCACTATTTTCTTTAATGAGTTTCTCCTACTGCAGGCACAACGTGCTTTCCTGCAACATTCAGAGCGCCATGCACTCTTTCACTTTCCAAGCAGCCCGGGACAATGGTGGCCGCTTCTTTGAAGTGAAATTGGTCTCACATTTACATGAGTTTGAGTTATTGGCATTGTAAATGACAATGCCTTTTATATGTGTTAATTATCAAAACAGATAAATAAAAGGCATTATCATTTACAATGCCAATAGCTTAAACTCTCGCAAGTGCAAGACCAATTGCATTGCAAATGCTTGTTTGTGGGTGGTGGCGGGTGAGAGCAGCAGTGCTGGGAAATGACACGCGGGCCTGTGGATGGGTCTGTCTACATCAAAAGTCTTAAAAAGCCCAATGAGCAGTGGCGTAACAAAGAGGCCCGTGCAGCCCCTGTAGTGCGGGAGGCCCCCTCCTGCACTGTGCACAGGCAGCAGGCCACTTGCTTGAAAGCTCCTGACTGGGTCTGGAGCATAGAGGGCCCCCTCCATGTAATTTGTGAGAGGCCCCCTCAAGTTTCATTACGCCACTGCCAATGAGGGATGCTACAGAAAAGTTAAGTCACATGCTCTGGTTTCAGGGTGCAAGAGAGTTTAGTAGCAAAAAGTTTATTGTATTAATCACGTAGATTACAATAAATATGTGACACATAAAGACAGTTTTTCCCAAAAAATTCACATTTATTAAAACGGAGAAACAAACCTTAATTTATGCAGTATTAAATAGTATTTAGAAGCGGGAAAAAGACTTTAACCAAACATGATGCAAGACAGGTTAGAACATGGATTATCAGGTAACTGGGCCTGTCATAGCATGTCCATATCCGAATGTGGGCCAGTCAACTTCTGCCCCAATGGCTCGGCTCGTGGTTTGGTTCCAAGAGTCAAGTCAGATTCTTGGCTCGCCCTTCCTCCACTATAAGTATAGACATAGCCTTTTTCTAGGCATTTAAATGCTTTGAAAAAGTCCTGGTAAAGAAACAACTGTCAGTAATATAATATATGTCTGTGTGCATGTTTGTTTGGGTGCAAGCCTTTGTCCATGCAATGAATGAGTGGCAGGTGAAGTAGCTGTATCTGGGGGCACAAGTGTTTTGCTACTGCATTTGATGTATTCAGAGCTTAAAATGGGCCAGTACTGTCCGGTACTGAGTACGACACTTTTTTTTAATTTGAGAGGGCGAGCACCTGCACTTCTCAAGAAAAACATAATACTTTTAATTGGAAAGTACCAGCACTTTTCAGAAACAAGCAGGTACTTTGGTACAGTGTACCTGCACTTCTGTTTCTCATTTCAAATACTGGATGTAGTGTTCTTTAAAGAGGTGCATCTTCAACTCTTTCCGAACATGGAACTGAGTTGAGGCATGCCTATTCGAGACACGCAGGTCAAAACATGCATTGTATAATGAGTATGTGATGTAAGGCTGTGTTTATGAATTTTTGAAGGCACAGATATCAGAGTGGTCATTTGAGAGGAAGACAGAATTAACACATATGAAACATTCAATCGTATCTTAATTTATAGAGTCTATTGACACTTTTTTCCCTTTCCTTCAAGTAATATGCTATGTTCTGTATTTTGCAGCCGACGTCGCCTGAAGTTAAGACTGACTACCTGTCCATCATCATGGACCCAGAGGAAGTTCCTTTAGATGAACAATGTGAACGTCTTCCCTATGATGCAAGTAAATGGGAGTTCCCAGTGGAAAGACTGAAACTAGGTAAGCATGTAAGGTCAAAGCTGAGTTTCAATGGCTAAGTAGGGATTATTTTAGTGTTTTTTTAAAATATTGTTCCCATTTTAACAGGTTCACAAAGAAACTATGAAGACATTAAAGTTGGACTATTAAGAAAATAAGTAAATTTCACGAAATACACCTCATAATGTTTGTTCCCATATGTTTGTAATGTAGTAACCACTGACTGTGGTCACTTATTGTGCAGAAAAAATACTACTGCACTGAAAAATAAGCTTCAAATTGGGCCACATTTTTACACAATATTCCCTAGTGTGCTAAGTATCCCAGTGATTGCAGAACAGCATATGATTATAAAACATTGTGATGTATCATGTGGCCATATGTTCTCAGAATATTGATGCATAACATGATTAAGTGTGCCCCCACACCTCGTAGTACTGAATGTAACCATTTGATGCCCTATTAACATTGTGTCACATAAAATTCCCAAATGTCCTCAGAATGTTGTGCCATAGAATGTGCCATTGTGGCTGAAGGCTTGCGCGACATTGTGCCAGATAATATGTGCATTGTCATGGTGGATAAAATGAACAATTTCATGCGGGAGAACATGCAGGTCACTGTGTCACCACGCCACACAGTTTGCTTCAAATGTTGTTATGAGAGCGTTTTTCAGTAAATAGGGATAGAATTATCTTTAGAGTTTTATATCTGAAACTTTCGTGTTCAAAATTGAATAATGAGCTATGTTTGTCCCGAGTAAAATAAAACAAGGCATCAAGCAGTGGCATGTGTGCAAACCGCAATTCAGGTAGACGCTCAGAACCCACAGGTAGTGGACCAAGTAATGCTATTCGAACACACTTTCTAGCCCACCACATTGATGCCAGCCCATGCCACACACTGCTTCAGGTCCAACACCAGCAGCTTTCTCTATACACTGCTGCTTTAGCACTAACTCCATGTCCAATCACCTTTGTCGGTGTGGTGTGCTGCTCGGCTTTGAATGAAGATGCTGTCCTGCAAGGAAGGAAGGAACGTGTGGGGCTACCATGCAAAATAGGTCAAAATAGTGAATGAGAGGCAGCCAGTGCCACAGTTTTCTTCCTGGTGGTGTGGAGTCACAGGGGACCTCCACCTTTATGTGCCAGCTTCATCAAAAGGTACTACCTGTGTTGCAGAAACTGTACATGGTGTTAATGGCTGGAGTAATCAAAAAATCGGCTTGCATGCAACAACACAGCCCGCAGCGTGAGCTGAACTGCGCCATTCATATGATTAGGGGCGTAACCCAGACCCCTGCAGCACCTGCAGTGCAGGGGGGCCCACAACCATTCAGGGACCACCAAACTCTTCTGAAGGGGGAACAACCTTTACAACGCAACTATTACAACGCACTACACTTACAACACAATTTTTACAACGCAACATCCACTACAACGCATTCCATTACATCGCATGACACTACAACGCATTTTTAAAAACTACCTTTACAACGCATTCCATTACATCGCATACTACCTTTACAACGCATACCATTACAACGCATAATATTACATTAAAACCCCTACACTATCCAACACTTACCCTACTGTTGCACCACCTGGAGTTAGAATAGAATTTTTTACCCCCATACTATCCAACACTTACCCTACTGTTGCACCCCCTGGAGTTAGAATAGTAATTTTTACCCCTATACTATCCAACACTTACCCTACTGTTGTACCCCCTGGAGTTAGAATAGTAATTTTTACCCCTATACTATCCAACACTTACCCTACTGTTGCACCCCCTGGAGTTAGAATAGTAATTTTTACCCCTATACTATCCAACACTTACCCTACTGTTGCACCCCCTGGAGTAAGAATAGTAATTTTTACCCCTATACTATCCAATACTTACCTTAAATGCAATGTAATATTATGCGTTGTAATGGTATGCGTTGTAAAGGTAGTATGCGATGTAATGGAATGCGTTGTAAAGGTAGTTTTTAAAAATGCGTTGTAGTGTCATGCGATGTAATGGAATGCGTTGTAGTGGATGTTGCATTGTAAAAAATGCGTTGTAAGTGCATGCGTTGTAAAAGTATGCGTTGTAACGACATACATCCCTTCTGAAGGGCCCCAGCCAGCCCATGACAGGTTAATTAGGGCCAGTTTCTTCCCCATTGACTCTCTAAGCACACGTAGCCTGAACATGAATCCCTAATCTCATCCATCTGGGCCTGCACTCATTTGAGCTCATGTGATGGTTATACAATAAATATACCACCACACCTAGCTCACATTATTAAATTAATTAAACATTTTACTTGCCTTTTCAAATTGGTAGATCAATTTTCCTCCGAAAAACCCACATGTTCATTGTCTGTCAGAAAATACATGGAAGTGGCAATCAAGGAAATGAAATCCAATGGAATTCACACAGCGCGAGCAAACATATAGGAGCCAATTTACAAAAACATGTATTGCTACAGAAAGTGATATTAGAAAAGTACTTTTTTATGTACTCTTACATGCCTTTTTGAATCAGCCCAAAACGTCTGACTCTATATTAGTAAAAGTGTCAATAAAGAATGTACTAGTGGTACTAATTGTAGATGAATATTCCCTGAATAATTTCAAGTTACTCCCATATTAGGAGTCTTAGGTCCAATTCCCAAATGCATGTAAGAAAGAGTATGTAAGAATAGTACAGGAGTACTGTTATACACATACTCCAAAATATATATGTGGATCGGTGCCAAAGTGTAATTTTTTATCCACCTAGGATGAAATTGGAATATGTCTGAAAGTTATCCTATCAAAATATTGGTACCTACATTATTGCAGCTAATTTACAATCAGGAAATAGCATTACTATTTTTATCAGATGCTTGCTGTTAAATTTCGAATGCAAAGTCACTCAAAAGCATTTGATAAGATTCATATGGAATTTAGGAAAATTGAGGAGCATGAATTGTGCAGGTTGCATGCAAAATGCAGAATCAAACATGTTTTATTTAGGAATTTACTTCAGGGAGTCCTCTCAAAAATCTAAACATGGTACACAAACCGATCCATGGCACTTATAGCTTGACAGAATGACTGTCGACATAGGGGCACTAAGACACTGACTCCCTTCTAGGCAGCGCCCTGAGACCTGGCCTGTATGTAAACATTCCTAATGGAGAGGTTCCATCTTAGCTCCCCACAAGCAGAGGAGACCTAATCTCTACATCTGGGACACCCCCGTGCCCTGGACAAATGAGTTAACTCTTAAGATATATGTCCATTTGAACATCTCCTTATTATCTTGAATGCTCGCTGGCAAGGTTTGTAACACTGTTGTTATTTGAACACTATTGTTATGATAACATCTGAGAGTTCCTATAAAAAAACTGAAATACAATTTTTTATGTTGTTATACTTTGTATTAAACAGAATGAAGGAGTATTGATTCTGCTGTGAATCACCGAAGGAACCACACAAACCTTCTTGGGAAACATCCATACCATCAGTTGTTATTGGCTGCTTTCATTGTGAAGGGACCAGGAATGGATTTCCACAAAAGGGCAGCCTAGATCATATAAACTCCCTGTCACATGCATTTCAGTTTTATTCCTCACACTTTTAACAAGCAGTTAAGGCTTAGTGTAAGACGCTAGTCACATAATGCTCAAAGTGACTGAAGAGTAGGATGGGGGAGACAATTCCAGATATCCGCATTTTACACAAAGTGCTTTAAACTATCTTCTGACTACTATGTATGTGAATAAAATAGGAATATTCAGGGACTTTTCATATAAAATTAGTACAAGTAGGAAAGACTGTCTACCTCTTTGCACTTTTACTAATAGGGATTTGAACGTTTGGGGGCAAATTTACAAAGGCATGTAACTGAATGTAAAATAGTACTCCCATAGAACTACTTCCTATACTCATAAATGCTCCTGTAAAGCAGCTTCCTTGTGTGAAGAACTGAATGAACCAAACATCTGCCTGAGCCCGAGCACAATAATTAGCCTAAGATATGTTTGTATATTTTTTAATCTCACATCCTGCTCACTGGTGTTCCATAGAGAATTATTTAACATGATTTTTAAAAGGTGAAACAAAATAATTTAAATGCTTCCAACATTAGAGACCAGTATTTGTTAGAGATTGGGTGAAACCAAAATGTTGTGCCAACCAAGAACATTTTGTGGTTGACTAACAAGGAGTGGTTTTGCACATGTAAACTATGGCAAATACCACAGTGCATGTGTGTAGTCTATGATTTTGTGGATGTTCACATTTCTCCCCTTATGAAATATTTGTAATGTATGCATGTCATACTGTATGCATCTGTATGATAGACATATAAATTCCTGACTTACACCTACGTACCTAATGGGGATTTGCATAATATATTCAATGTATAAAAATTGTAGATCTGTCATGCTTATTTGTATTGTGTTATTTCTACTATCTTGAAAAAGCTCTATCCTCATATGGATCCCTTCCTAATCTGCTGTTGCAGGGATTCTGCACATACACAGAACTATTCGCAGGAAAACAGGACCTCAGTGAGTAGGGGTGTACAAACCTACCACATCAGTACCCAAAATCCCAAACCGACTAGCTATAGTGTCTCATTCGTTCTCCTATAAAGATCACGGAGCTACAAATGATTAGACAATCCAGAACACAACACTCCCGACTCTCTCAGGAATCGCGGAAGCAAGACGTACTCTTTCGCTCACTCACTCGTACTTGTCCACAATGAGACTAGGCAGAGTCACTGAAATAGTTCAAAATGTTTATTTTAACTATCGTGCTCTACAATACAGTATACATGCCACTACTAGCAGCAAAATGCATAAACTCAGCACAGTTAGCATTGTTACAATTCCATAGAATACAAATGGAGAAATCATTTTATAAAGACTGTGGAAATAAGGGCTTTTAGGCCTGACCACCCTCCCCTTGACTAGAAGAAGTTTATTTTATAGAAAAGGACGATCTCTGGGCTTTGCCAGCAGGCCCCATACCTTAAAGCCTGGATGTAAGGTTTACATCACAGGAACAGCAAAGCTCTTCTCCATCGAACGGCTTTCTCCAAGCGTGTTAAAACAACATGTAACAACGTAATATAAAAGCACGAGTCGTCAGTACTGCAGCTGTGTGTTCCATGTTCTGTCTAGGTGCTAGGGACTGACCAGAACAGAATAACAAGGGGCATTGTTGTTCGGCCTTGCACATCGTGTTAAGACTCAATTCTAGGAAAGGCAGAGAACGTGAAAGCAGCCCGTTCTCATATGAAAGGCACAAACAGAGTGTTGCAAAAACAAAACAAAATCATGTAGTAACGTGGCAAAAGCTGCATCATGGCCGCGAAGCTCATGCTAACTTAGCAATGTCGAAAATGTCCCTCAGAGCCCATATAACACTGCCTCTTTTAAAAAGAATACAGATTGAGGCACTTTCCCACACTTTCAGAAGCACTTTTACTTAGTTCCTGATCTAGAGTTTGATGAGCAGAGTAGTGTCTGTCAGGATGACAGTACCCATTACCTTTGCCATCACAATAGGAATCTGTCAGCCAAATTTAGAGATGACAGCTGACCCAATGGTTATCTCTGTACCTTGAAGGGAACTGCCATCATGGCACGTCCCTTGAAGGTACCAAGGTACGTTTGGTGGACGTTCGCCATTGGTTTTGACAGCCATCCACCAAACTTTGAAACTTTTTTTTCCAAACTTTGAAACATTTTTTTGTTTCTCAAACACAAACTCCCAAATTGGGTACTTGTTTTTGTAAAACCTAAAACGAATGACCCCACATCCAGTGAGTTTTCTTCCAGGGCGTTGGGGGGAGTCATCATTTTTTTCTGTCCCTCGCCACTAGGGTTTACGTGGAGGCGACAGGCAGGAAAAAGGGGCATTACACCATCCATTCTAAATAGGGTGGGCGATGGCCCGCGCTTCTTCTGGTGACTTCTACTCCGTCACGGCTTCGGAGGAAGCTAGGGTTTACCCATCTCTAAATTAGGCAGGCAGGCAAAGACCTTGGCAGTCAGGGTACGTTATCACATTTGTGATGGGGTACCTTGTCGGATAAACTCTAAATTATACTGTTATCTTCTTAGTTGTAAGTTAATGCAAGAATGTTTTTATAAACCTTTATAAATAATTACAAAGTTACTCCTTTGTAAGTTTTCACCCTTTTTCTTTGCAAAAAGTATCCAATCAAAACTGCTGAAACAAGTTAGTTTAGCAATTTTACAAAATGAACTCCAATCCAACTCCTGCTAAAAAAAGAGCGTAGTTTGACATGTTTGCATATTGACAACAATCTCGTCAGCCCTTTGAAAGGATACATGTGTTGACTGTACGCATGCATTGCATGCAGTCTCCTTCAGGCACGTCATCGCACACCTGTTCTCTGTTTTCCGCCGTGCGTCGAGCACGCCTGGAAAAAACACAAAAACAGCGTGCGCGCGGCTGTCGTGTGGCTCGCTGCTCAGCCTGGTCCCAGCGAGTTTGATGGTTCAAATCCTGGTTTCATGCCCTCGGTCAATCCCACAGCAAAAGTGGAATGCGCGCTTTCCTGACAGTCACTATCTAAATATGTCAGCTCGCGGGCTCTTCCGTGTCAGCTCAGGAAAGGATCCTCCCTAAATTCACGTTTCACATTCCAATTTTATCACCCCTGGACTTGTACAACAAACGAAAATTAATTGTTTCTTTCACTGATGAGGTCAAACGTAAATCGTAAGCGTAGCTTTATTAATTACGCCCTATGAAGAGCCTGGAAATGGCGGGCCGACCTCACGGGGCACGTCATTCTTCATGGAGGGAGGATGGGGGAGGGGGCAGCGGCACGTACATCAGCGAGCTTTTGTGTATTTTGTGCAATTATCACATGCGTAATTGGTTTAAGAGTAATAACGTGTATTTATGGTTTATTGTCTCTGCAGGAAAATCGCTAGGAAGGGGAGCCTTCGGGAAAGTTGTTGAGGCCTCCGCGTTTGGAATTAAGAATTCCCCAACTTGTAAGACAGTCGCTGTTAAAATGCTAAAAGGTATGTCAGTTGACGGCATGTCAATCCAAGCTGTCTACCGTGTCCACGTGTCTCAAGCGTCACGGAGAGATGGTTTAATCTACGCTTATTTGCTACCTGTGTCAATTTTCATGCAGATAATTTCAACCCGTGTGGTGGGGGGCTGAATTAATGTCGGAGGGGCGCCAAGCTCCTCTGACACAGACATACATCATGCTTAAACGGTGTTGTGTTTTAATGAAGAAAAACATCTGTGGCAGTGAGCCACTCTGTAAAGAAACATCAGTATTGTATACCCGCCAACTCGCCCGCTTTTGTCGGGTGTGACCCTCTTTTTTCGTGTCATTTCCCCTTCACCTAATTATTTTTTTTTGTATTCGGGAAAAGTGGAGAAGGGGGTGCGGGTGGTGGGTAATCATTAAAAAAGTTTGGAGATCACAGATCTAATGTGTTTGGAAGCAGTTTAGTTACCCTGTATAACTGCAAAAATAAATACATAGACATATTCTTTGATAGAAATAAAAAATGCCACTGAGATTTGCGATAAACGATGCTTTAGTAAGTGAGCGAGTACATAGTTAAGTGAATTAAATGTTCATTGCTAATATCTATGTTGAAGATATGGGTCAAAATTTGAAATATGAAATAAGGGCTGTGTTGACAGGCATTTCATCATCCAAGACAGAAAGGGGGATGACACGACAGATGAAATGACAGTTGTGTAAAGATACATGATGGGTGGATAGCTAGATAAGCAATTTAAATAGATAAAAGTGTTGTCAATGTCTGGGAAACAGAAAAATTAGATTTTTTGTGGTTCATTTACATATTCCCATTTATATTTTTTACACGGTTTATGTATGTTTATAAACCTAATAGAATTACTCTTTTGGCCTGCGACAGGAGAGCTAAACCCCCTACGGAATCCATGACTGCTTCTCAGCTGGCCATAAATGTTAGAATCATCACTTATTTCACAACTGACATTCTTGTCAGTCCGTTTGGTTGTACATCACTGCTTGATATGCCCCTTCATCGAATATGTGATTACAATAGTAAGTGTACTATCCCAACAGCCTAAAAGTTAACTATACCCTAACTTTTATGCCAAATCTAACCCAGTGTTTTACCTTAACCCTAAGCCTCCACCCCACACTCAAAAGGACCTCCGGTTACCATTTCTAAAACTGCATAAAAGGATGCTGAACCACACCTACCCCTTGCCATAAAACAGGCTTTACCCTAATCTTAAGCCTTACTATACTCCATAGCCTAGTCCAACCCATACGATTATCTTCTACTTACCTTATTTGGGCTAGTGGCATCTTCATTAGTGGTAATTGTGATGTAGTGCCTCCAATGTAGTGGCACCTCGATTGTTGTCCGTTAGAGGTAGTGGTGGTGCAGCATTCTTTTACGCAGTTTTAGAGATGGTAACCCAAAGTACTTTGAGTGTGGGGTGGGAGGCAAAAGTAGGCTTAACGGTTACCTAGATCAACTGTGCGGCAAGCATGCTCAATTAATTAAAGGGGCCAACCCTGGTAATGATACCGCGATGGATCTGAAAACACCGGGTGACATCAAACAAAGCAAAACTCCAGAGTGCCTGTTGTTGGTGATTTTTATGGCCTCTTTAAGCATTTATATCCCCAACCCTGCAAGTTCACTCGTCTCTAGTCGTGATATTCACGGGCAAGCAATACCCACTACATGTCCAGGCAAAACGTGAGAATAATATTAAGAGATTTTTTATGTAGCGTTTCATACCACACTGCTGCAGTTTTTATTGTTCTGTAACATTTTTACTGATACCCAATTTAAAATGGTCAATTTAAGGATCTTGAAAGAATGGTAGGCTAAATCTGTTTGCTTTTTTCAAATTGATGACGGCCGAACCACTACATTTGTCAATAGAGGAGGGTCAGCACTCTGACCATCCTGGGCCTTTAAATTGTAGGTATTTTAATGATAAAGACGTGTACAGCAGGAAAACAATATTCCCTATTTGTATGTTCTATTGTACATCACTAGATTTAACAGTAACATTTCGAAACCACCCTGCAAGTTCGAAATGTAAAATACACTTCTAAAGCAATTACCTGCCAAAAGCAATGAGTCCACGTGATCAGCCTCATTCACCTATTTTAGTACACATTTCACTTTCTCTAACTCCTTTGTGGGTGTATACATGCTAGCCACTAGGATTTAGCAAACTGCTGTTATGTCACACCTAAATCAAATCACAAAGTTACCACTATCAAAATTAAAAAGGAGAAGTGTATGGATTGTTCAGGTTGTTTTATTTTTATTTTTATCTTGTTTAAAAATGCTCTGTGAAGATTTCAACTTCAAGAATACATTGTCCTCTCCCTTATGTGTTACCCTCAACTTGGCCAAATGCTACACGGGTGATTGAAATTCTAATGGCAGCCAAGCCTTCTATTTGTCATGCAAGGTTTATCATCAATTTTTCTATACTCAAAGATACAGTAAAAGTCCATGTCCCTCGTACTTTGGATATTTGAGGACACCCACCTTAAGCAATTCCTCCATCTGCATTACAAGTATTGTCTGTTCTTTCCCCAGTACCGCTATCCTCCCTATGATGCGCAGATAGGGTCTCGGCCTTTTTCAAGTCCAGAGCCTCCTGAAAGAAGTCTGCCTCTTCATTGAGTGTAGGTATTCCCAGTGGTTCAGCTTTGATTACACAAGATTTACATGGTGCTCAGTGCGACTTCCACTTCCTTCACTTGCCCCTTCACCACTCGTGATCAGCCCTTTAGTATTACCTCCATAGGGACCATCTTCAGATGCAGAGCTTTCAAAACAGCTATGAAGGTAGTGAAAATCCTGCCATTCATTCTATCAGGCGTTCTTCCAGTTCTATTGAAGATCATTCCTCAGTGGCAGGGGGTGAACGATTGTTGCCTTAGGGTGTACTCGTAGGCCCTGATTATGAGTGGGTTAGTGTTTGCTGAACCCTGTACAAATCCTTGTTGGCGCAGAGGGTAGAAGTTCCGAATTGTTTGGAATTTACTGGAAGCTGGATTGTGTTACATGCCTCACCCCTTGTTAATGTGTGGCAGGTCACAACTAGGCCCTTATTATTTTTTTCCTCCCATACTAGTCTGGGCCTCTCCTTTAGGAGGCTCCTTGTCTGCTCCAGTATCTTCTTCATAGACCCCAGTTGTTTTTCATGTTATTCACTAAGCTTATGTGCTCTGCACACAAGTTCACCTTTGTCAAGTTGTGACTTGTGAGGCACCCTCAAGTGACATTATTTCCATCCCTCTATTGCAAGCCAAACTGCGGGCTCAGACACCCCCCCCCCCCTCCTTTCCCCCCATCTCTTCATGCAAATCCACAGGCAGCTTCTGTACATGTTATATACTGGCCTTGTTCATAACCCATCACCAAAACTGGTGTGCCAACCTTGCAGAGACTGAAACAAATGCTGGCTGAGAGAAGTCAAAGTCCTATAAACTTCTGCACTAGGGCAACTTTGGACTGTCCTAGCTCTTACTCTTTCTGATCCTGGTGTGCCCAAGGATCGACCGATCCTAAGAGTTCATTCTTTATCTGTGGTATGTACTCAATCCTGGGGTCTTTGTTAAACTGCATGAATTCCACAATAGACCACAAGATCTGCCACAGGGACCTTTCACCTTTGTCTGTCCCTATCCTACTCCTCCACTCCCCTATGACTATCAGCCAACCTCTGCAGCAACACTGCCAGGTTTCTCTCCTTTGTTGCCCGAGAAGCATCATGGTCGGTGGCTATAGGAAGAAGGATTGGAACAGAAGAAATTATTATGCATCTGCTATTTTGGGTGAAACTGCCAGTCACAGCTGGTCCCGCAAATTAGTAGTGGGGCAGGGGGCGGTGAGGGTAGAGGGGATGTGGAAGGGAGGGGAGAAGAAAAAAAAATCACTTACATGCCGGCCGGCTATTTGGCTGGCCAGCTGCCGCCTCTCTTCAGTCCTCTTCCTGGCTTTTGCTGGAACGGGAAGCAGGAGCCCCTGAACCAATCCCAACGCTGCAATGCAGCGTTGTGATTGGTCTGAGCGTTATGGTTCGACTCTCAGATGGGGAATGGAAGCCTGGGCGTGTTCTCCACTGCAGAACATGCTAAGTGCGCATGAATGTTTTGCCAGCCCCAGATGGCCGTCCAAACATTAATGCACACTTATGATGGTGTCACCACTCCTCCTCCCTGCGCAGTCCAGCTCAACCCACAAAACTGCCCCAGCATAGAAAAATAAAATGATAATAACATTGCGTTATTATCATTTTAGTTTTCCTTTTTTGCCATGCTGGAAGGCAGTGGGGCGATGCTCCTCCGCCTTATAGGAGGAGCCGCCCCTGGCAACTGCTCCCTTTCAAATCTACGACTCAAAGGACTCTGCCACTTGAAGTTGCTGGGACAGCCCTGCTTGACTTTTCAAAGTCACAGAAGTATTGAATAGTTGGACACACAGGGGGAGAGTTTCAAAACGTTTGCACTGGTTTAGCATCACAAAAGTGACGCTAACCAGCGCAAATCTTTTTTTGCTATTTTCTTTCCAGCGCAAAACAAGCACTCTCTAAGTGACACAAAGAAGCGCGAAGCCTTGCTTTGCGTTACATTGCACCGAGGGGGCGTTACATGGGTGGTACATGGGCGTTCCCATGCTACCACCCATGGTTTTTGATGCAACACTATATTTACAAATATTTGTAAACATGAGGGGAGATTTATGAAAAAGTCACGCAACACAGCGCAGCCACCCGCGAGGCTGCACTGCGTTCCGCGACAGGAGGGAACAGGCGAGCGCCATATCTTCAAAGATATGGCTATCTCCTCCCCTTTCCCTTGCGCCGGCACTGATTACAGCTACCGTGCGCCATGCATGCACCTTAGCGCTGCAGCACTAGGGTGTGTGCATGAGTCCAGCATAGGTTTTGTACAAAAAGAATAGCCTTCCTGTACAAAATACTATGCTCGACACAAGGGAAAGCTTTTCCCACTTTGTATGTGTGCTGCACAGTGCAAGCACGCATGCAAAGTCGGAAAAGGAAGGAGAAATGAAAGCATTTCTCCTTCCTTGCGCCTAGTTGAAAAGGGCGCAGTTTTCTCACGCTAAACCCAATCTACTGTGTTTAGTAAATTGGGTTTAGTGTGAGAAACTTTGTGTGGTTGTATGAGAACGTCCATGCACCACCTTTGGCACGTCCCCATGGCGCAAAGTAATGAGAAGCAGCGCAATGCGCTGCTTCGCTTTACTTTTACGTTATTTCCAGCGCTAAACAAGTTTAGCGCTGGAAAGTAAATAAAAAAAAAGATTTTGCGTTGTTTTGCATCACTTTTGTGATGCAAACACGGCACAAAATCTTAGTAAATCCCCCCTTCGGTTATACGCCAAAAGTTACGCCCCCTCAAAGGAAGTGCTAGCAGGTGAAATGCCATCTTTTCTCTGTCCTTTTCCGACTTTCCTTGCGTGCTGCACTGTGCAGCACGTATGCAAAGTGGGAAAAGCTATGCATCGTGCCTTGCATAGTAATTTGTACAGGAAGGGTACCGTTCCTGTACAAAACCTATTCTACACTCATGCACACACCCTAGCGCTGCGGCGCTAAGGTGTGTGCATGGCGCACAGCAGCTGAAATCAGCGCCGGCGCAAGGGAAAGGGGAGGAGAGAGCCATATCTCTGAAGATATCACGCTCTCCTACTCCCTCCCTGTCGTGCAACGTGGCGCAGCCTCGTGGGGGGCTGCGCTGCGTTGCATGCATTTTTTGAAAATCTCTCCCACAGTATCTGCCCCAGAAGTAGTAGTTCACTCATTCTGACCTGGAGGAACTCAGCAACAAAGGGGATGGAGATCAGCTCCCACACATCAGTCAACAATTTACCAGTCACCCTCCTCTTTCCCTCATGGTAGAAGCATTTTTGGAGGATCCATTAAAAAATTCAATAGGTTTTGATAAACATGCAAGTCTAAAGGTTCCAATGCACATAGGCTCCCCTCATGCAGAGGATGCATGCTGTTTGTGGAACATGGGTAACCCCTATGTGCCCCACACGGTGAAGCCAACCACCCTATAGGAAATAAAACCCTTCCATAAGGGCCGCACTCGCTCCTCAGGGATAAGAAAAATGATCTTGGTCTCCCTAAATCTGCCTCTTAGAGCCAGAAGAGTTTGATCATAGTTCCAAAAAATGAGTTATGTGATGTGCTGGTACTGTTAAACGAATGAGTGGCAGTCTAACTACATAGATACCTGAATGTTTAAACCATAGACGATTCCTTAAGCGATGTACACCTCAGAAAGGATGACGCGGAGTAAGATGCTTGGACTGAAACTGAGTCTGCGAGCATTTGTGGGAAAATAAAAGACAGCAACACCAAGCAAAGCAATAACAGATATTCCTCCCTCTCACCCTCTGAACTATATGTTGCCCACGAGCAATTAACAGAACACATTTAATAACTGGAAAAACAGAAAAGGGTGATTTATGTAGGGACTTTGTGAAGCAAGAGATAAGCATTGAGACAAAAAAAATTATTTATAGTTTTTATATTGTGCACTCTAACCCATAGGAAAGAGGGGATATTTACAATCCTGACAACTGGGGGAAACGACAATGAACCTTATATTCAACAGGCATATAACTGCACAGAAGAACAGCAAATGCACATATGAAGATCAGTATGTAGAACCGTTTGAAAAACAGTAAAACGGAGTGCTACATTCTAGTATTTTGCCAATTTTCTTCGCTCTTATGCCACCGAAAGTTGCATCAAAGCATTGATGGAGACAGGATGGATAAAAAATAGAGAATATGCTAGAGTAAAAAAGAGAAGGTAAGACAGAGGGATTGAGGGAAGAGCCTTATAGGTGGTTTTTCGCAAAGTGCTTGTGTCTGATAGACATTGTGATAGTGCATTGTGGGTAGCAAGTCTCCAACATCTAGTCAGCAAATAGGGAGGGAGGAAGTAAAAAAGGTAATGGGTTGGGTTTGAGAAGGCAGGAGGAAACAGAAAAAAGAAGCTGGGGAGTGATGGGTAAGTAACAGTGAGAAAAAAAGGGAATGAGAAGGAGTTAGAAATCATGGCACATTGTTTGAGAGATACTGTGGGAGGCCAGAGAGCGATTGGAAGGCAACAGATTTCTCCCTTCACTCATTCATGAGTCCATAGTCAAATGACTAATGTCTCATGCAGATTGTCACTAGTATATGCATTTACCCATGTACCCACAGCTGGAAAACAAGTTGAAGGAAGGAAGAGATGTAGGGCTACCCATCTTTAGAGGTGCTGAGAGTCTTCAAATAGGAGATTAACATTAGGGTTATACAAGGAATATTTCACATGATACTGAACGCCTTGCTCTAGTACTAGCCAAGATGAGTAGGCCAGACTGGGCTTCCAGTGGTCATGAATTCCCTCGTAGGTGACCTAGCTGACTTCTCTGTTGAAGCCACCCACGTTCAGGATACACCATTGAAACTTCGTAGAGCGGTCTGGTCCAGCTGTGATAATCAGGTCTAGTCTAATAGGAACTCTAGCACACAGAGGCTTCCTCTTCTTGTCTCACGTTTGAGAAAGGGGCACTCCAAGGCGCCATATATACAAAAAGCTTGATTTGCAGTAGTGAAGTTTTGAAAAGTAAAGGGAAACAATGTTGAGACGTCCTTAAACTGACTTACAGTCACTATTACAACAAACAGATCTCTCTAAAATCATTTTGAAGTTGTTTTCAGGCCCCTAGAGTCTTGTATGTGACATTTTCTCATTAGAAGGTGCCAGAGGGCTCGGGTTGTTGATAAAAAAACACTTACGTACTCTTGTTCAGATTTGTATATTTGAATTTAATCCATGTAATGAGGCAAAGGAGGATGGACAACCCAGCTGGTCATGAAGCCAACAGAGCTGCCATGAAGCCATTGAGAACAAATGATTCATCACCAGTCCAATCAGTGTGAAGTGGTCTTTCATGGTGAGGCCAAAAGGTCCTTACAGACTTTACCAAGGAAGTTCATGAATAAATGTGCACTTCTGTTAATCCCATTCAGGACAAAAGAAGTCAGGACACAGCCATGCACAAGTCACACACACTTCCCTCAGTCTCAGGAAAATATTGAAAAAACAAATACTTGTTGATCTACCACACTCTCCCACCTCCCACTGACCTGCCCTTCTCCTTCAAATAATACCTTCTAAAAGAGTGAATAATGTATCTGACCACCCTCATCCTCCTCTTAACTTACACTCCAACTCTACTGGGTTTCACATATGACATTCATGCTAATGAGCTTCAGTGGAAACTACACTCAATAAACAGTTCTAAATATTTACAATAAAACAAATGCCGGTTTTATCAAAACAGAATATATTACAAACCAAACTATATCCATACTATTAATGATGAAACTCAGCGTTAAGTGGTAAACAGAGCACTAATTCTGCCCTAGGGACTCAAAAAGAGAAGCACAAACTGGTTGGGTAGAAAATAAATTGAAAGTAAGTGAGCACAAGGAATGCAATCAAGGGACAGAAAAAGTAACTAAAAAACAAGTAAGTGGGTATTAGGATAAAGGAAGAAATGTATAATTCGAACCCCACCAGAACCAAATTCCTGCTGTTCACCAAGAACAACAGCAACAACTATACCAAACCTGCTTCAATGACACGGGCCTGGACAGCCTGGAACCCCAGCTTTTACACAATTCCTACTCACTGAGATTCACCCTAAACATTGATCTCACCCTTAAGGAACATATCACCAACACAACACAGATAGCCTAATATGAGCTCTGTACTTAAGAAAGTGAAACCATTCCTCCCAGAAATCAACTCCAGAACTGCTGAAACCACTCATACTCTCTCATCTGGATCGTGGCAAAGCCTTGCTCCACGGATTCCCAGACACCATACCCGCACTTTAAAGGGCATCCTTTATGGGTGAAATAACCACACTATCCATGCCTTGATGTAACTCCACTAACTGCCATTGCCAGATTGCATCAACTTCAAAACCCCCCGCTTTATCTACAAAGCCATAATGAATGGCACCCCCATCTACCTGGCTGACAGGCCCATAAATCTCTGGTGGCTGTCCAGTGGCGTAACGCAACTTGAGGGGCCCCCCTAAAAAGTACAGGGAGGGGCCCCACCTCCAAAGTCAGTCAGGAGCTCTCAGGCCAGGATACTGTGCTGAAGGGGTCCCCTGGAGCTCAGGGCCCCCCGCACCGTGGGGCTGCAGGGGTCTTTGTTATGCCACTGTGGCTGTCATAACACTTGCTGCCAGAACAGAATCGTACTGGAGTTGAATACGTGCAAAATAGAAAGAACAAGGCAACAAGCCTTTGCCATCTGTATACCTAGAATTTGTAATACTATTGACCCAACCTCGCTCCAATTTAGAAAGAGCAGAATATTCACCTCTTTAAAGAACATAAAATCATAATTAATGATGCAGTAACAGTCCACAAATCAGCTACTCTTCCTATCATATGCTGACAGTGTCTTCACCTTTGACCCTCTAGGGCTCTCCACTGACTTTCAGTTAGGGTTGCACCATGTAAATACCTCAAACTTACATACATATTAAATTAACACTATATTTATGTGAAGAAGTGATGTAAGATCAACCCCTCCAGTGGTTGGTCAAAGTAAAGAGCACTATAATTGCCAAGATTCTCCACTAGTCGAGGAGGTATCATCCCAGTGGCGTCACTAGGGTTGGTGTCACCCGGTGCGGGTAACTCATGGTGTCACCCCCTCACGACTTACCGCATGGACCTCCTCAGCCCCGAGTCCGCCAGTGGACACAGTTGGCAAATAACGGGACCATACAGAATCCTTAGTAACGTTTGTAAATGTAGGTCCTATATTTATAAAAGGTGCCTGTTAAACAACAGTGTGATAATGACTCATTAATCAGGTTGTACAGTGGGCTACCTGCTAGTCAACAGTTTATTGGAATTTATAATATCATAGGTATGGTACTTTGTACTGGTGTGGTGTTCCCACTATCCAGCAACACGATATATCAGTGGTCGAAGTGGGGGGAAAAAAGTTGGGGAACTGTGGGCGGAGAATCAGAGGGCAGGAATAACCCAAGGATTGGATCAGTGGGCGGAGCCAGAGGTGTGGCCAGAATGCGCAAACATCCCAATTTTTTGTATTTGTTTGGTTTCACTGCCCAGTTTTATCATCCAATGGATACACATGATTATTTAAGGTTATAATGAGTTATTGACAGTAAAATGTATTCACAAAGTGGGATATACTTCTAATCACAGAATGTCCCCAAATACGATAAAAAGCACAAGCCATTTGTCTCCGAGCCATGGAGTTTCTGTCATCAGCACTTCTCCCTTTTCCACAACAGCAGTTCAAACATGAATGGCTAAAAATCCTAGTTTGCAAATGTTTTCTAAATAATAATGGCTCTGCCATATTTGCCTCATAATGCAAGATCTGTGGCATGATCTGACCATTTCAACTAATAAATTGTTTGTAGCTCAAACGTATTAAAAGTTAATAAAAAATGTGACTTGTGTTGCTGCGGAGTAGATGACAGTTAATAGCTCACTGTTCAATGTTAGGATTTTAACTTATGAACTGTAAGTAACAAAAGGATCTCTCTGACAAAAGCAGTAGCCCACTGGCCTATTTACATTATGTGCACTTTGTGATCTGCATGATACATGTTCTATGCAACAGGTACATTAACCCTCTGAGCTACCTTTCCATGAGTCAAATCTTCCATTAGACAAATTTCCGATCTCTCTCTAGGAAGAACATTAATCACCAGAGTCATCATGACATTTTTTTTGTTACCGAAAATTGCTGGAGGCCAGGAAGGAGGCAGCAAGCGCTTTTAAAACCATAATAGACTTGCAAAAATGATGCCTCCACCTAAAGTCAGCACCTAGTGCGGTCACACCAGTTGCACCGCCCTAGAGCTGGCCCTTCTCAAGGGTCCTGTGATCTCAGTGACAGGGTCACTGTTGTTCTAGGGTTTGCTGCTTCATAGGCCTGCCCGCAAGACTGGAGGTGAACTTCAGTATGAATAGTGGTGGACAAGACTTGAAGGTTAACCTACACTTGTCATGCTAGGGTGCACCTGCTGGTGCTAAGACACCAGGGATTCTAATGTCTTGCGAAGCCTTCTAAAGTCTAGCATGAGATAGTGCTCTCTCAGGAGAGTGGTCTGGTGGACTGGTTATTAAGGCTGAACCTGGTTCCCCAGTTCCAAATTCAGCAGCTCTGGCCATGGTGCCATATCCTCTACCCCACTGAACACCATACTGCCCCACTGAGAAAATCTCAGACTGCCTTCAACTACAACCCAATAGTTGCCAGCTATAAGCACCTGGATGCGCCTCAATTTAAATTACGCACTGGGCAAGAGCAATATGTGGCGACAAGTAAAAAGTGACAGCATCCTGGAAAAAGCAAACAATCATAGGGAATGCAAAATTTTGCAAACCATGTGAAATGTAAGCAGGAACAACATGCTTACCTTAACGCTTTTGCACTCACTGTTCAGAAATCAGTGAGTGCTTTTGCCTGAAAAGTTAAGTACATGACAACAGGGCCCTGAATGGACCCATTTCAATGGCCATTGTTTATATCCTTACAAAACGTAAGCAGTATGGTAAAAAAAGACAACATCCCTAGATGCAGAGCAGCAGTACAAATGTTGTTTTTCAATCCTCACATTGCAGTACCTCCAGGATTGGTGCACTAGTTCCAAGCCCTGGGAAAACAAGGCCAAGACAACAAAAATAGCGCTTCACTGGCAAACTCTGTAAAAGTGGCGCTAATGTGTTTGGGTGTGAATAAAATCAATCTGGCCAGTTTGCTACCACTCTGTCTTACTTTATTTAGTTATTTATTTTGCATATTTGTAAACTTTTATTCCCGATGCTGCACTTTGGAATAAAATGTCAGAAAAATACGACATTGATTTTCCAGCAAAAGTGATTTTCAGTTTTTGGATCCATTTCACAGGGGAGCAAATGAAAGATTTTAAGGACTATAAGGCTGCTCTAAAATCTGGGCCACCTACAGAGTTTACATGACAGAGGCTTTGCCTCTTCGTTCACTAATTGTTCATTTATAAAAACTCTTACTTTTAATAAGTAATTCTCAGCGCAGTGCTATAATGTGAGGTACTTATGTCAAAGCTTCCA
Organism: Triturus cristatus; assembly: GCF_964204655.1. Lineage (NCBI taxonomy): Eukaryota > Metazoa > Chordata > Amphibia > Caudata > Salamandridae > Triturus > Triturus cristatus. Next base: position 334,711,460 of record NC_140591.1, on the reverse strand, counting down.
CATGTTAAAGAAATACACTTTTTTGAACTTCGAAGAGACTTTATCTTATTTTAGGTGATGTTTGTCGTATGATTTGTACAGCAGACATTTCCAGAGCTCGGCTCGTACACGGGCTCTAAGAGCCGAGCCAGACACTTGGCTCGGCTCTTGTTCATTTTTTGGCTCCCCACCTCTACTCGCCATCCTGTGATTCTAGGGAAATCCCTTAATATCTCTGTGCCTAAAAAACAAAAAATGAATGTGTCCTTGTATAATGTAACTGGTGCTAAAAAGCGCTCCATACCTATGCTATATAAAGCTATATGAAAGCAATAACTGCCAAGGTATGGAAGAACGTTGTGAGCTTGAGTAAGAACGCTTTTGTTCGTTTTAAAATATGGGTTATTTTCCTTCCGTCTCCTCTGCCATGGCTTTGCTTAGAATGGTCTAATGGTTGGGGCTCAGTCTGAAATGTAATTGGGAGAACCCTTAAAATCTCACACGTGATGGCCTTTCCTGACCTGGAAGTCGCCTTCCCTCTGGGGCTTTCCATCCTCGCTCTTCCTGTCTGGTCTGCCAGCAGCTCTGCCGTCAGTCTAGGTGGGACGAGAAAGGGTCGTGTTTAGATGCAGCACCGCTTTGGGGCAGAGGTTGTGTTGGAAGTGTCACACAAGTCATATGCCATGCTCCGACCAGAGGGTGGTGTCCTCCTGTCCAAGGCAGCAGCCGAGTGCATTTATCCTAGGTGTTGCTACTGCGGACATTTGATTTTATCCTTTATTTCCAAGGCCAAGTGCCTTCATCTTTCGAATTGTTCTAACCTCCGATCTTTTTTTTGCATATACTTTATTAAGTTTGGGTGTATGGATTCCATGAGAAGCTTCTAGGCGCTGCTGAGGTGCATATTTGAAATTGATATATAAAACGGCAAAGAATCAGGTGCTATAAGCAACAGCTCCAGTGCTGTGGAGAGCGAAGATTCCTGAAGACGGGTCACAGAATGTTCATTAAAGATAAATAATGCCATGGAAACCTCTCGCTCACACACCTTTCATATGTACAGCGCGTGGTTGAATGATGCGTGCAGGGGTTGTGACGCCATATAACGACTCTCAGTTCACTGGCAGCTGAAACCTTACCTTACCGATGATAATGGAATCGCCCCCCGCCCTGCACTGAATTCGGATTCCACCCGTAACAACATCGCCGACTGCACCCCTCTAGTGACGACGTGACGTCACTGCCGAGGCGCGCAGATGCGGCGGAGGAGGAGACAGTGCGCGCTGCGCACAGGCACCTCCTGTGAATAGAACAAGGTTAGGTTGCGCGCGTCGTCGTTGCGTTTCAGTTTCTAATCTGGACTGCTGGTTCGTTTCATAACATTGTGCACGGACGGACGGTTGCAGTGCACCACAGACAGTGACACACGCACCGACCGGACCGGCCCTTTGGTGTCACCCCCCGTGAGGGTGTCACCCGGTGCGGTCCGCACCCCCCGCACCCCCCTAGTGACGCCACTGTATCATCCTACTATATAGGAGTTTCACAACACACAAGGAGTACAATGACCTGTGCTGAGTTGGCAGTTCAGTTCACACAGTAAATCATTGAAAACATAAATGACAAACATAATTGACTACTGGTGGTAACACTAGATTTCAACATGAATGAGCTATACATCACTACTCTTGTTGAGAAGTGTTAGACCTGTCATTCTTAGGGTGGTCTTTCCCTAGACCTTTTGCCTTTTACCTCCTGTTGTGCTGATTCTTTTTATTGGCCTTAGGACTCTGATCACCTTACCACTGCTGACCAGTGCTAAAGTGCAAAGTGCTTCTCCCCTAAACATGGTGACATTGGTGTATACTCGATTGGCATATTTGATTTACTAGTAAGTCTCTTGTAAAGTGGTATGACATATACCCAAGGCCTGTAAGTCAAATGGTACTAGTGGACCTGCAGCACTGATTATGCCACCCACATAAGTAGCATTTCAAACCTGTCTCAGGCCTGTCATTGCAGGGCATGTGTGTGTAGTTGCCTGCTACTTCAGATTGGAATTTAAAACTACTTGCCAAGCCTTAAATCCCCATTTTATTATATATAAATCAGCCCTAAAGTAGGCCCTAAGGGCACGGTGCCATGTAAGTAACTGGTAGGGCATGTGTGTTTAATCTTTACATGTCCTGGTATTGACAAATCCCCAAATTCGTTTTTCACTACTGTGATGCCTACCCCTCTCTTGGGCTAGCATTGGAAATTCCTTAATACACTTTTAAACTTTAATTCCTGATCAGAGAGGAGTAGCTTTTTCATGTTTAATATCTTTGGAATGGTAATAATAAATCCTCTTTACCGGTGAAGTTGGACTTAATATTACTGTTTTAGAAATGTCACATCTAGAAAGTGGACATTTCTCGGCACTTACTGCTCTATGTGCCTTACAGCCTGTCTCCAATACATGTCTGGGGTGGGTGACAGCTACACTTTCTGCATTCCCTCTAGATAGTCACAACACAGGAACGATAGGTGTGTCTGAGTACCCATTTACATACATCTGCATTCTGATGGCCTGGGCAGGATGGAAGGGATGGGCTAACACTTCACTTGAATAGGCAGTGTTCGGAATACACCCCACAGATATCCTTGTTGACAGAACTGGGTTGAACGGGGTAACTCTGCACTTCAGAGAGCTGCTTTGAAGCCACCCCCACATCAGAGGCACTTTTGGGCATAAGTACTGGGTCTCTGACCCGCTAAAATCGTACATTACTGGACTTGTAACTAAAGCTCTGCTAGAAGAACTGCTGTGCTGCTTAAAGGACTCAACTGGACTGCTGATCTGGAAGACCTGCTTTTCTGTTTGTTGCCCTGCTGCTCTCTGACTCTGCTGAAGGACAGCTGGACTCTGCCTTCACTCCATGTGATCTCCAAGGGCTGGTTGACTTGCCACCTGCTGCTTGAGACTCAGGGATATCAAAGACTCTACCCCTGCTTCTGTGCCTGGCTCACTGGAAGTGGCCCAAATACTTGCAACACAGATTTCAACGCATCTCCTCTCTGCGTGTAGCAGATCCAGCACATTGACCCTTTTGCAGGAGCAAAATTAGTGCATCGCATCGGAACCAGCGCTTTGCCTCCAGAGATCGACGCATCAGAGAGTGTATTGCCACCGCTGCAGCTTGGTGGGATTGACACATCCTCTCGACTGCATGGAAGAATCCTGGGCTTCGCTTGATGCCTCTCGACTCTGGCACCCATCTCCGGAACTGATGCATTACTCTCACTGTGTGGAGAAGATCGATGCTTCCTGCACCTGCGAGCCTTGACATTGACACATCTCGCTGTTTGCAACAAGAAAAGGTACTTTGTTCACCGGGGCCTGTGTGGGTCCTGTAGCCGGCCGGCGCACATTCGCAATCGGCCCAAACTTTTACTTTGCCCAAGTCCAGCATGACCTAAAGTAGCCTTTTAAGCACTAAATTGCTTCTAAGCGCTTTACTGCATTTATTCCTTTAAAATTCAACATCTCAACTTCTATATCATGGATCTTTGCCGTTGTGGTCTTGTTTTGTTCAGAAGATAATAATCTATTTTTCTAAACCTGTGTGGAGTCTTTTTGGGGTGTCGTCATTGTGTTACTATGGGAGTGTGTTGCACAAATACTTTACACATAGAGGGGCATATTTACAAGACCCCTGCACCTCAGGAGCATCACTTTTTTTGATGTTCCAGTGGTGCATAATGCTGAGCAATTTTACAAGCCCACGCAATGGATTCTGACGCATTCCCAGATTTACAAGTTTTCAGAAACCTGGGAATTTGTCAAATTCTAATGACTCCCCAGGGGAGACGTTAAAGTGGTGCAACAAGGAAACATACCTTTATTTCTCCTCATTCTTTGCTGTTTTATATGTGTGTTGCATTCTGCAGAACACATAGAAAGAGGAAAATGCCATCAATTATTGTTTTTGTGCAGGAAGGTGTCCCTTCCTGCACAAAAACAATCATGCAAGGGTGCCTACGTAGGTGCTAGGCAGCTACTTATGCGCCAGAGCAGAGGAAAGCACAAGAATGCGTCGTATTGCTGTAAATATGATGCATCCATGCACTTTCCTAATGACACTGCTCATTGCAGCAAGATGGCTTGCAGCACCGCACTGCGTTTTGTTCTAGTAAATATACCCTTGCCTCTTTAAATAAGCCTGACTGCTCTGTGCCAAGCTACCAGAGGGTGAACACAGGTTATCTTTTAGTGTGTATATAGCTTACCCTGACTAGAATGGTGGTTCCTGCCTGGCCTGGGTGCATACCTCAGGCAACCAGGAATTCAATTTCTAACAAGAAGTATGAGGACTGACGGTCCTGCCACCCATGCTAAGCATGTATAAGTAGCAATGTTACATCAGAGATCCAGAATTTGTGCAGTTCTGAATATGAATGGTACTTAGTAAGAGCCTTGCTTATACCTCTATACATTGAGGGCCATATTTATCAAAGGGATGTGTCGCGTTTGCGCCATGCAACGGGATGCAAGCGCGATGCAACCCAGTGCGATTTATCAATCCACACAAAGCCACCTTACATCGCCCTGAGTGGTTTGATAAATCCAAAGTTATGCAAGGCAGCGCAAACCGATGCATTCTGTTACTCTGCCCCAGCGAGCGTTCCATGGGTGGAGCGTGGGTGTTCCCACGTAAAATCCATGAATTTTGATGCATTCCCAGATTTACTATAACTGGTAGACCTGGAAATCAACCAAAACTTCTATGCCTTCCCAGGTGAGGCATAATGGGGAGAAATATGTTTAGTTCTCGTAGAGTTTTCCACTTTTTATGTGTTTTGCATTCTACAGCAATCATAGAAAGAGGAAAATGCCTCCGGGGATTGTTTTTGTGCAGGAAGGTGCCCCTTCCTGCACAAGAACAATCCTGCTTACAACACAGGCACCCTTGCACCATAGTGCAAGAGTGCCTGCATCGGCGCTAGTCAGCACATTGTGCGCCAGCATTCGGGAAAGGCAGGAATGTGTCTTATTATGTTAAATACGACGCATAATTGCCCTCTCCCTGTCATACAGCACAGCAAGGTGACTTACTGCGCTGCATCACATAACGATAAATATGTCTTGGAATGTGTTTCGTATGGTTCAGATTAACAAATGGGATTTAGTTGCTCCATAAGTAATGCCCACAGACCGTGGACAGGGCCACAGTGCATGAACTGGCCTAGTCCATTCTCCACAAAGTTATCAGGTAACATATTAGTAAAAAGTCTCAGTATTCATATGCTTGGATAGAAAAGATGCATATCATTCTCTGCTGTCCATGCCACCCACTTTTTATAATCTGAGCCTAGCGTAACATGTTAGACCCGATAGATAGAAATGCATGCAAAAGAAGCAGCGGGCAAGTGCTTATAACTTGGACTGTATTCAGTTTTAGGTTTAGATACATACAGGTTTTGCTGTTTACCTAATCTGTACTTACCTATTATGTGATTGATTTTAGCTCCAATGAAAGGAGTATGCTCTCTCACCTCATGCTATTGTCTGTTTGATGTATAATTCCACTTCCTCTGAAGCGCTTGCAGTGCATCGCAATGACTGAAGTGCTGATTTATATTCATAAAAGAACAATCACTCTACTACCACCACCACCACCATTACTTTTACCATAGTATCTAACACCATCATTAATATACCACCACCACAATAAAAATACTGCAAATACCAATACCATCACCACCACCATCAATATGAATGCCACACCACCACCAGTACTGCATCGCCACCAATAACAATATCACAGCCACCACCGATATCGCTGTCACCACCAATGCTATCACCAATACTGTACACCAGTACCACTACGACCGATAAAACTGACACCACCAACACAATCACCATCAATGCCACTAATAGTAACCACCACTAAAATCTGTCTCACCACCTCCAGTACCTCAGCACCACCTATACCACCATTATCAACATCACCAATACCACCTACTCAGAAACACTACAATCACTACCAATATCATTACAACCACAGTACACAAACCATCAATACCACACTATCAACACATGTCCCACCACAAATACCATCATCACCACCAATTAATACTACCAATAGGACTACCACCAATACCAATTACAACCTCCAGTACCACCATCAGCCGTAACAACCATTAGCTCGATTACCACAACTATCAAGCATTTACAAAGCTATTAGATATGACTTTAATGTGCTATTGCATGGAAATATAATTTTCTAGACCTATGAGCTTTTCTAAATCCTTATTTCTTCAGTCTTCGATTGACTTCATGACCCCATACACTCTGTCTCAGGTTAATTCAAAAGGTAATACCCAAATCTGTAATATGATTACTACATTAAGGGGTGCTGTATCACCCCTAGATTTAGGGCCTGATTTAGATCTTGGCATACGGGTTACTCGCCACAACATGACGGATATCCCGTCCGTTGAAATATAAATCCCATGTGTGATCTATATCTCTGCTTGGACGGATATCCCGTCCGTTGAAATATAAATCCCATGTGTGATCTATATCTCTGCTTGGACGGTTATCCAGTACGCCGAAATTTTAATCCTGTGGGATTTGTATTTTGGCGAACGGGATATCCGTCACTGTTGTTACGGAGTAACTCGTCTGCCGAAATCTAAATCAGACCCTTAGATTTTGCTCCTGGGCTGTACAAGCTAATGTTTTAAAACATGCAGATTAGGGTGTATTAGCGCGGCACCTAAAGTACGCTGGGTCTTTGCACATTATGCAGCATGTATGGTGAGTACAGTAACAGGATCAGATAACATACGTGCCATTCTTACATCTGATATGCTGGGCAGTAGTAGTTCTCAAGATATTAGCTGTGAACCGAAAGAGATGTACATGATTTGCACCCCTGGTGTCAGTTAGCTACTGTAAGCCTTTTTACTGCTGGTCATTTTAAAGTGCATTACAGTGACTATGATATCCAGTTCGAGAACTTTAAATAGGATAATTCTTTTGCTGGTGGATTACCAGCTATGGGATTTCCACCTTACTGAAAATATGTGGATGCAGTCAGAATGTGCCTCGATGTCTTACCTGAGCATTTCTACTTGTATGATGGCTCTGTGACTGAGGGCCAGGGAGTTGTCTTGCTGTTTGCTTTTAGTTTTTGCACTTGTATTTTCTCTTCTCTAGACTAGGGTATTAAGCTTGCAGGAACTCAACACAAGGTTGAAGGTACCCAATAATTGTGGAGGGGAGCACCTGCGTAAGCCATTGGTTAGGTGCAGCTACAGGTAGGAGGTCCTGATACAACAATATCTTCTTTTTCACATGACTGGAATATTGGAAACTCTGTGGTCATTCAGTAACCGGAGTCCTCTAAGATATTATAGTCATAGTGGAGGTACTTATTAAGTGCAACAACCCAGGGGTGTGTAGGTGCCCTCGTCTCTCTCACTCTGTCTCCTTCTCTCTTTCTCTCTCTCTCGCTATGCGACCCATCTAGCCCGTTAAAGCAAATTTCCTCCATCCTCTGCCATATCCCACCTACCTCTTCCTCACGCCATATATTGCCCACCTCTTGCATAGCGCTTCATTGCACTGTAGACGGGTTAGCGCTACACAATACAAACACACACATTGGCTTAGGAAGAAGGCTTGGGCGATGTTTACTCAGTAGGTGTTTATTTTGAGTTACTAAGAACAGGCCAGAAGTGGTGACAGAGATCCTTCTAGAAATGGCCAGCTCTCATGTCTCGCCCAATGTTCTTTGTTCACAGAGGGAGCGACGGCCAGCGAGCACAAGGCTTTGATGACAGAGCTGAAAATCCTGATTCACATTGGCCATCACCTCAATGTCGTGAATCTGCTTGGTGCCTGCACGAGGCAAGGAGGTAAAGCACCATCAGCATGGCGGCCGCCCGCAGCCATTTTGTGTTTTCTACAGCAAAGAAAGTAGACGCAAGAAGCTGTACTGTCAGAAATGAGTGGCAGCATAAAATCATCTGCCATGGAAAAAGTTCCAGTTGATTTAATCTCCCCATAACTTGTTTGTCAACAAATATATTGCTTGTGAGTCACAGTTTGTGTTTTTTACTGCGAGTAAATTGAGACACCTTCCTGCACATAAACAATCATTAATGGCTTTTTGCTCTTTCTTTGTGTGCATAGAATGTAAAAACAACGAGAAATTAAAGCATTTCTCCTTGTTCGCCATTCTAACTCATGTACACCTCCTTGTAAATTTGGGGCAGCATCGAATAGCAATGGGTGCTGCGGTGGAACGCCCACATCAACATCCATTGCACGCCCTTTTCAGGCAGATACCTGCGTGAAAGGGTAGCATATTTACAAAGTGGTGTAAGACACAAAAAGTGGCTTAATGCCACTTTGTAAATATGATGGATGGCATACCGCCACGGGAGCGTATAAAGAAAAAGTGCCGCTCCGTTGGCGCAAGGGGCTTGTACATATGCCCCTCCGTGTATATAGAGAGTGCCTGCAACTTGTTCCTCTATGGGCGCACTCCCTCAAACTTTCATCTGCCCACATATCCTCCACCATACTCTTCTGCAGGGCCTTGCGAACTATCCGAAAAGTCTCTTATATTTGCTGTGCCAGGTTTGCAGATGGGAGATCACCTGTGACTACTTAGCCCTTCCTCTAGAAGTCACTCTTCTGGATATTCTGGTCTCCTTACCTGTAACTCTGTACTGATGGACCTTCCAGATTACAGTACATCTCCTGCACTGAGATTCTAAGCCACCCTGAATATTCTATAGAGCATTCACATGCAACACAAATGCTGTGGTGCATTATTGGTGTATGTACCCAGTACAGGGAATACCCTTTTGGCTCACATTGTGGCTAGTAAGATTTTTTCTGAGTTTTGTTTGTGGAATGCAAAGCTCAAGACAGAGATATGTTGTGCTGGCAGAAAGATCCAAACGTGATCATCTGTGACCATGAGTGACATTTAAAGATGTCTGTGTTTGGGCTTCCAACACCTCTGGAGTGCTGCTGACTTGCGATCATTCATTTAAAAAAAACGGAATCAGATCGTTTAAAACTTTTACTGTTGCTAGTTTTTAGTGTATATTCCTGTTATCAGTCACTGTTTATTAAATCAAGCATTGAAAATACAATAGGTCTCGCCTTTGATTAAGTTAAAGCCATTTTCCAATGGTATTGTATAGCAAAGCAAATGGTTTTAACTTAATAAAAGCCGAGACCTATTGCATTTTAATGCTTGTTACTCTTTGTTACTTTTTTGTCTTCCATCTTTGCCAGTACTGCTGGTGTCCCGCCCCCTGTCTGAATGCTGTTAATGCCCCACCAACTGCCTGAGTGTTGCTGGTGCCCCTGCCTGAGTGCTGTTGGTGCCCCTGCCTGAGTGCTGTTGGTGCCCCACACCCATCTGAGTACTGTTGGTACTCCGCCCCCTGCCTGAGTGTTGTTGGTGCCCCCCTCTCAGTGTTGTTTGTGCCCGACCCCCTGCCTGAGTGCTATTGATACCCCTCCCCCTGCCTGGGTGCTGCCGGTGCCCCGTCCACCCTGCCTGCCTCCTACTGGTGACCCCAGCCTTGTGTCTGCCCCGCCCTCTCTGCGTCCCCTTGGCCGCGGTGTCCCAGCACACTCAGTTGCCTCCTAGTGATGTAATGACTCGCATAGCTGCGGGATGACAGCTGAGCCCCCGGACCCAGCTGGCTTTGGTCACAGACACATTCTGCCCTCCGCTTCCTGCAGGTCGGAGAGATGGCTCCCTGCCCGAGAGAGCCAGCACGGGAGGGCAGAGAGTATCCGCGAGCATTCAGGGACCGAGGGCAGAGAGAGACACGGGAGATCAGAGCAGAGAGCTTCGTGGCGCTCGAACTCAGAGCAGCGAGAGCCCATGGAGAGAGAGAGTACTGGGCAGAGAGCCCTACCTGGGACAGAGCCTTCGGAGGAGTAGAAAGGGCAGAGGCCTGACCAGAGGAGCACGCAGCACCAAGGACACACGGAGTCTCCAAAGTGCTTCCTTGTTGAACCCCTGACGTCAGGGGCCCGCCGCGCTGGGATTGGACCCAACCACGGGCGTTGCCTGGTAACGAAGGGGCTCGTCTGGCCGAAGCAACGCTGGGAGTGGAGGAGGCGCGGGGCGTCTCTTGGCAACTAGGCCTCCGTGCTTCCCCCCCTGTCGCCGCCGAACACCGTATCTGGAGCTGGGGAGCAGCGAAGGAAGAAAGCTGCTTAGCCCGGGGCCGGCCCCGACAACGGAGACTCCCTTTCAAAGGTAATCGGAGCCGAGTGGCATTTCAGGGGCTGACAGTAAAGAAGTAACAGTCACGACGCGCACTTGCGCATGGGGGCAAAGAGAGTTTTTGGTCAGCGCAGTGGGGAGCGCACGCTTGCAGTCGAGTGCCATAATTATTCCTCTACGTTGATGCAGTGATTTGCGATCTGTTAAGTGGTCCAGTTTACTCGGTCCCCACGCGCTGGTTGCCATGACAATGGCACAAGCAAAACAAGATGGCGTCAGACTGTCAACTGTCCGTATGTACACGTGCACATATGCATGCATGTTTATCTTTGGCTGAATGGCGAGAGCAGCCATCTTTGTCCATCCGTACAAGCTTTGGCTGAATCGATTGCAAAAGGCACTCGCAATGGCGAAGGCAGCGCATGCGCGCTGCTAACGCCAGGCGAGACCTAAAAAAAAGGTTGTAACAAAAGAACTAGTTGCTGCCACTGGGTGTCAAGTGTCTTGTAATATCACTTCCGATGATGTCTGGGAGGCAGGTATTGGGGAGATGGGGTCACTTTCACTATCTCTAAAATGTTGTTGACATACCCCCCTGCCTGTGAAAAAGAATGGAAGGAAAAGGCAGATGTCTGTCCTAGGTGTATGTTCTTCTCACTATGCTTTGACAGGGTTTAGATGACTCTCGGTTCACTGTACTGCTGGGGTCTGTCACTTTTAGGGCTGCTCGCAGTCGGGCATCTCTGTGCATGTCAGGTGGTATAGCTGCCACGTTGGCAAGGAAAATGTTGAACTATGTGAGATAGCTGACTTTCGTTGAGTTAACTTATTATTTTTTACAAGCCAGAAGTGGCTATGGCAACTCACTTAAAACTGAATTTCATCACCATCTCTTAAAACATGTTTCTTTTCCATTACACAGGCCCCCTAATGGTCATTGTTGAATACTGCAAGTATGGGAATCTGTCTGCTTACCTCAAAAGCAAAAGGGATTTCTTCTTCTTCAGTAAGGTAAGGGAAGGTTCAGACCCACCAATTTCAGCATTAAGAACTTTCCATTGAAGCTATATTAGGGCCACTCTGTTTTAGAAAAGCGACGAATCATATGTCACTTATCCTTCAATAAATCACAAACAAACCAATTTCTGTGGAAACTTCTATGAATAAGCACATAACACATTCATTAAAAGTGCACTGCTTCAAACACAAGATCAAAAAATCAGGTTGTAATCTGTAGCACAAATGTTAGTCTTTGCGGTTTATTCCAGACGAGGCTGAACATTCAAGGTTTTAAAAATCGACTTTTTTATTGCAGACGTAGATCTATTTGCCCTCTCAGTAATGAACTTCCCAAAGGTAGGAAACGCAAGGCCTTCTGGGCCCTCAGAGGTTTTTAAACTTGGCTTTGGTGTTTCAGATGTGTTTGAGGCATTCTGTGGTGCCAGTGCACACCATCTCACCTCACGTGTTCCATAGCTCACCCAACATACCCTAACATCCTGCGCCCCCTAAAAGACCAGCAGTCATTACAATGCTCCCAGCTGAGCAGGAGCATCATTTCAGGATTCAGGCCTGTGTGACCACAGACACACATTTCCTAAGCGTCTACCCCATAAAACAATTTAAAGGGGAAGTTCTACCTAACGCATCTCTCATGCAATGAATGGCACACAATACGTGCGCGGGCACGTGTGTGATTTGTTCTGCATGAGTGCACCACATAGAGCAACACAGTAACATGTGGCTCTCTTCCACTTGAAATGTATCCGAGTTTAGCAATCGGGAAGAAAGACAGTGAAAGCCACATTTTAATTTCAGCTGGCAAAGTTGGGAAAAAAGTTACAAAAGTTAAATTGGAACAAAATAACAACTGATGCTGGGATGTTGTACAGTGGGCTACGTGATGCCCAGGTAGATGTGTAAGGTGGAACCTCCCCTTTAAGGAAATGTCTTCTCAGCAGGGCGGAAATCAAAGATTGTATCATTTAAAAGTCAATACCTTTGAGGCAATGTACAATAACCTATTGTGATGTAAATTACATCTGCGGTTGTAATTCACCAGGCCCATGGCTTTATAGCTGAAGAACCAGATTTAAACAGAATTCCAACCAAAACCCTCCATGGGGATTCCATTGAAATAAAAGCATGACCTTTGTATTTCCAACGAGATTTATTAAGACAATGGGCATATCCTTCGTAGCTGAAATGATCACAAAAATCTGTGCGCAGGATGCCCTTTGATTGCCGTAAATTCAAAGTGAAGACTATGTACATTTCAAGAATTTGTAATTAGTATTCACAGTAGTGGTTTCAATTGTTTGACAGTAGTACACAATTGTATATAAAGCACCCATTGAAAATTAGAGTGATGGCATGAGCTACAGGACACATGATGCACAGGATAAAAACAAGCAAATGAGGGCGACTAAACAGGATTACAAATACCTTCCGCGTCACATTCTGTTATGAGCGGACTCTATTGTTTAACAGATCCCAACTACTCTGAATGAGCAACCCAAGTTTTATATTCCTGTATATTTGTTACTTATGGTGGACCCGTCCTCGTAAATGTATGCATTGCAATACTTTTGTGCATTATTGTATAATGTGTATATCCCGTATCTATATTATTTGAGTTGTCTTATTTTGTGATGTTGCTTCAGAATCAGACAGCAGCTCACACAACAGAAATAAAGCAGTGAGTAGAGGTCTAGCGAGAGTAGAAAAGAGAAGGCATTTTAAAATAGAGAGCGTGAATGAGACAGGAGAGAGAGAAGGGGGAAGAGGAGGGACTCGGGGAATGGACAACATCTCGAGGTTGGTTCTGGTAGGTCAGACCAGTCCAGGGATGAGCCGCAGGGTCGTTATGCGAAAAAGTTTGTTGGATCTTTCAATGTCTCCTTTATGAAATCTACCTAGCCCAACAGTACAGTATGTTGCTGTGTGTATTTGGAAATGAAAAAATTGATCATGTAAAATTATTATCTAAATTGAAGCCCACACTTATTTTCAATATCCTACATAAGAGAGGTATGCGCTGTCAAAGTTCTGTGTGTTTTCCTTATACCCACCACCACATGACTAGACTCATGTTAGAGTTTAACAAGTGCTCCTTACAGACACTATAAAAAATATATCTAATTTCACTCGGATTGGGTGAAACATAGAAAACAAACAGTCCACTAAGCAGGCTCGACATACTGAATCCTTTGGGTTCTTACCTCCTCTACTTAACATATTTGCAGTTGCGCCTTGTTTATTCCGATACCTCATTGAATGCACTTCTGACTGTGCTGGACCAGTTCTGAGTGAGAGAAGTTTCTACCTCTCCATGTGCTGATCCTGTTTCGAAAGAGATTGAAGATTTCCCTTCTGCTTGGGTTGGGCCTGTAGTGAGGGAGAGAAGCTTGCCCTTCTGTTTGGGCTGGGCCTATTTTGAGGAGTGAAGCTTGGCCTTCTGTATGGCTGGGCCTGTTTTGAGGAGGGAAGCTTGCCCTTCAGCTTGGGCTGGACCTGTTTTGAGGGAGTGAAGCTTGCCTTCTGCTTGGTCTGGGCCTGTTTTGAGTTAGTGAAGCTTGCCCTTCTGCTTGTGATGGGCCAGTTCTGAGTGAGGGAGGCTTGCCCTTGTAATGTTATTTTAATTTACTATGCATTCGAGTCACTTCCAAAGGGGTATTTCGATGCGAGACCAAGATGATGGACAACAGGCAAAAAGAATGTATTCTTAAAATAGGTAGGTCTGAAGCGCTTTTCTGAAGTGGGAGAGATTTTCACAGGTGCGTAGATGCAATTGCAATTTATTCCAAAGATGAAGGGCAAGGAAGGAGAGCGATCTGCAATCTGACCTGGCCTTTCTGAACCTAGGGACCCTGAGCCAGGCCTTGTCACATAATCTTAAAAGTCTGGGAGGGTGTAAAGAAAAAGTTTAGAGGATAAATATGTAGGTCCTAGTCCATGGAGGGCGTTGTGGATTAAACAGCAGATGATGAAAAAAATTCTGTTTCTCACCGGCAGGCAGTGTAAGGACTGAAGAAGAGAGGCAGTTGCCGCGCCAGGGGTGAGGTTACATACAAAACAAGCGCCGGTGTTCTGAACTATCTGAAGCTTAGAGAGTAGCTTATCATTCATGGAGGCCAAAAGCTAATTGCCATAGTCCAAACGGCTGATGACCAGCACCTGGACAAGTGTTTTCCTTCAGGAGAGTGGTAGTAAAGGAAAGACTCTTCACAGCAAATGCAGCAAATGAAAGCAAGAACCTGTAATAGCTAAGGTTTGTTCTGTCATAGGAAAGGATTAGTCCAAGCGGGCTCCCAGGTTTTTCACCACTAATTTGGGTACCGGGGCCAAATCCAGTTCTGATGGCCACCAATCAGGTGACCAAAGAAGTTGGGCCTGTCCGAATAACATAATTTCAGTTTTTGTGGGGTTGATCTGAAGTCTGTTTTTCGACATCCAGGTTGGTCTGGGCCTGTTTTGAGGAGCGAGGCTTGCCCTTCTAGTTGGGCTGGGGCTGTTTTGAGGTAGGGAAGCTTGCCTTACTGCTTGGGCTGGCCCTGTTTTGAGGAGTGAAGCTTGTCCTTCTGCTTGGGTTGGGCCTGTTCTGAATGAGGGAAGCTCACCCTTCTGCTTGGGCTGGGCCTGTTCTGAATAAGGGAAGCTTGCCCTTTTGCTTGGGCTGAGTCTGTTATGAGGGAGGAAAGCTGCCTCTTCTGCTTGGGCTGGGCCTGTTCTGAATGAGGGAAGCTTGCCCTTCATCTTGGGCTGGGCCTGTTCTGAATGAGAGAAGCTCACCCTTTTGCTTGGGCTTGGCATGTTCTGAATGAGGGAGACTCGCCCTTCTGCTTGGGCTGGGCCTGTTCTGATTGAGCTTGCATTTTTGCTCTGGCTGGGCCTGCTCTGAATGAGGAAAGCTCACCCTTTTGCTTGCGCTGGGACTGTTCTGAGTGAGGGGAGCTTGCCCTTCTACTTAGGCTGAGCCTGTATTGAGGGTGGGAGGCGTGCCCTTCTGCTTGGGCTGGGCCTGTTCTGAATGAGGATAGGCCGCCTGTTTGCTTTGGCTGGGTCTGTTCTGAATGAGGGAAGCTCGCCCTTCTGCTTGGGCTGGGCCTGTTATGAATAAAGGGAGCTTGCCCTTTTGCTTTGGCTGAGCTTGTATTGAGGAATGGAAGCTTGCCCCTCTGTTTGGGCTGGGCTGGGCCTGTTCTGAATGAGAGAGGTTTGCCCTCCTGCTTGGGCTAGGCCTGTTCTGAATGAGCTCGCCCTTCTGTTTGGGCTGGGTCTGTTCTGAATGAGGGAAACTGGCCTTTCTGCTTGGGCTGGGCCTGTTCTGCTTGGGCTGGGCCTGTTCTGAGTGAGGGAAGCTTGCCCTTCTGCTTGGGCTGGGCTTGTTCTGAATGAGAGAAGCTTGCCCTTCATCTTGGGCTGGGCCTGTTATGAATGAGGGAGGCTCACACTTTTGCTTGGGCTTGGCAAGTTCTGGATGAGGGAGACTCGCCCTTCTGCTTGGGTTGGGCCTGTTCTGAATTAGCTTGCATTTTTGCTTTGGCTGGGCCTGTTCTAAATGAGGAGAGCTCACCCTTCTGCTTCCACTGGGACTGTGCTGAGTGAGGGAAGCCTGCCCCTCTGCTTGAGTTGGGCCTGTTCTGAGTGAGGGAAGCTCGCCCTTCTGCTTGGGCTGGACCTGTTCTGAATAAGGGAAGCTTGCCCCTCTGCTTGAGTTGGGCCTGTTCCAAATGAGAGAGGTTTGCCCTTCAGCTTGGGCTAGGCCTGTTCTGAATGAGCTCGCCCTTCTGCTTGGGCTGGGCCTGTTCTGAATAAGGGAAGCTTGCCCTTCTGCTTGGGCTGGGTCTGTTCTGAATAAGAGAAGTTTGTCATTCAGCTTAAACCAGGCCTGTTCGGAATGGGCTCACCATTCTGCTGGGGCTGGGCCAGTTCTGGGATATATTCTGAGTGGGCAAGTCTTGCCTTGCTGATTCCTGTTCTATACCTGTTGGTAAATCAAGCTAAACATTTAAAATGAGACAATATTTCTTGAATGGACACATTTTATAAACAAGTAAATATCCCCAAGAACTCCGCATTCCTACCTCCTCGCAGTGCCGTGTAGAATTCAATGGAGAATCCAGCAGTGTTTAGACAATTTCTACTTTAAAAGGGACTAGCTGGTCTAAATGTTCAAATGAAGTCTTTTGAGTGAAGCATCCAGGAGAGATGGTTGGATAACTTGATAGAACTTTCCACCACCTTCATAGAGAAATTGCACTCTAAAATGCAGCATTTTTTTTAAGTTGGCCTTGCAATCCTTGCACTCGCTTGGTGCAGAGGAGGCCTTTTTGATGCTTCCATTATGGCCCTTGGCCCCCCAGCTACGCAACTGGGTTTGATCAATGCTAATGTTTTAATGCACTGAAATAGCACTATTTGCCACTATATTTGCTGAAAATTCACCCGGGAAGAATCCTCAGAAACCCCTGCATGGTACCTGGAGGTATGAAAAAACAAATGTGTTCTTTAAGTTGCACTTAATGCTGCAGTGTTGCCATTTCTTAACCAAGTAAACACCAGCATGATACTGTTACCCAACTTAACGGTAAACAAAATAGCGACCTTGGAAGGTTAAGAGATACAGTTCGCCCCACCATTATTCCAACTTATAGAACCATCTTGTCATCTTTAAAAATATTAATTAATGTCTGCATTAATCCATCCATCTCCTGCAGCTAGTTCTTTGTATGTGGAGGGTAACAGGCAGTTAAGTAGTGTACAGCTAGAGCGCAAGAAAGAGGGGAGAGGTGCCAAAATGTACCACGTCATTGGTGGCAAAATCCCTTGAGGCAACCCTGGCTGGTCAACTAGAATTCCCACCAGGAAAGCATGACAACGTGAATCGTGTGTTATAAGAAACAAGAAAAAAGTTTCTGAACAAACAAACAATTCTGACAAGTGGGTTTCTTTGTTGGTTGACTTGATAGGCCTAATTTACAAGAAACTGACACATTGGCATTGATGCATCAGTTTCCTTACATCTGCATGAAATGCCCCTGCGACACCATGGATGTGCTGTATTTATAATACAGGGCTACATGGCGCAAGGATTAACCGATGCGTCAGAAATTCTGACGCATCGGTTGGTGCAAAAGTGACGCATTGCTGGAGTTGTTCGTAAAACTGACACAACTCCAGCAATGAGTCAGAACACATAGGCGAATCCCATTGTTGAAACCCAGCGTCAATCCTTACGCCTGGTCAGAGCAGGCATAAGGATTGTGACGCAGTCAAGTCGTAGAGTGAGCAGTACAATGTTGTAAATTTCCCTGTGCCACTTCTACGTGACTTTTGGCGTGGGAACGCCTACCCTGCGTACATTATAGCTGCCGCAGGTATAATGTGATACATGGCTCCACAAACTGACGCATTTGACCCAATGCGTCAGCTTGTAGATAGGGAGCTGCGTGGCGCAGTGATTGCACCGCCGCTGCATGAAAAAAAAGTGAAGCTTTGGCGCCGCAAGGGGCTTGTAAAGGAGGCTCGGTGTTTTTAGCATTCCCGTCAGTTGTTTTGACTGGAAGGAGTGGTTGCTTCCGATGGGGTTCATTCAATTCTAGAGAAACTCTCTAAACAACTCACGCTAATTTCTAGTACCCTCTCCTGAGTGGCAGGACATCTGAATGCTCTCTGAGCTGTATTTGTTTATTTCTTCAGTGCTCCCTGGACGTGGCTGTTCGCCAGGAGCAAGCCCAGGGGGTCTGGGACACAAACTAGCAGGAATTTCATCAGAAAGTGCAGAGGGTGCGTCTCTCATTGGCGCGCACCCTCTCATGTCTGTAGACACGGAATGTTTATTTTTAGAAGGCTCTGCGCGGTCGTGAGAACTTGCACGGCTTTATGTCCTGATCTTTGTTTGGCTGCTATATTGTATTTTACATATTTTTCCATGGAGCTTAGCACTGGGGCCGTCTAGTTTTTTACTGAATCAAAATTCCCAAGTCACCAAAGGGGTTGCTTCTTCAACCAGTCTCTCCGGTTCAGTAGAAGGCTGACGTGGAATCAAAAGTACCACCAAAGAGAATGATGGTTGCATGACATTTTATGTTTGTTTCATAGGTGCTTAAACAGGAATGGCCGGAGGTCCTTGACATCACATAAGCATCGGTGAGGCAAAGCCACCCAAAGGCAGAGATTATAGGGAATCTAGAAAAACCACCACACGCCACAAAATGCTAAACGGGACTACCCAAGTCATCCAAAAGGAAGCAAACTAAGTAAACCTAGAGGGTCTGTTACACTTTCATAGCAGCAGGTAGTACCACCAGCTTAATCTGTAAATTTAAGAAACAGAAATAATAGAGAAAAACTGAAACAAATAGAGGTGGGCGAGCAGCGGTATTACAAAGTGTGGTGGGAACTCATTCTTAGACAAGAGAGGTTTCTAAGGTGAACCCAATGAAAACTGAAAAGAGCACAACATGGTTGAGAAACTATGTAAGAAAATGTAAGAAATAGTGAAATAAACACCAATCTAGCGTAAAAGACTACAGAGACGTCTTTGGTAGAGATGAGCTGGCAGGTTGGCACTGGATCCACCCAACAAGTGGTAAATGGGATACTGAGCGCAGGTGGTGGGAGTAACTGGGGTGGGATTCCTGTGTGTCCTCCCAAACCCTCTAGCTCAAACCCAAAAAACAAAGCACTGCGAGGCAAGCTAGCAAGGTCCCCATCAACCAATGCATTCGGCTTGAGGGGTTTTACTTGTGTCATCACACCATACAGCAAAGCCTATGGAAGGAGGTCTGTGAGTGAAGCTGCTTCTCCATAAGGCAAACTCTGGTGCAAGTGGCACACATCCTCTGACTGACTAATTAAACTTTATTTGACAGTCCAGCTGCATTCAGTGAAAAGATGTTTGATTAATAGATTGTTGCTATGAAACTGTGATAGCCATTGTGAAAAGTGCTGTCCTACCAACACCTAACACCACCATCTTTGTACTCCGGAGTCATAGTCTGAACACATATTGAGAGCGCTGAGATTGTGCCGTTTGCTTTACATGAACAGAACTGATTCAAGTCACAAGGCTTGATTTAAATTGATTACATTTTAAGCCGTGGGCAAAGAGGGCCATTGCCCAGTACTCCATCCTTCCAAGGGCCACCAGCTCATTTGAGAACTGAGCATGCCTAGCAGAAACCTAGGGCCAGATTCATCAAGGGCTTGCACCAGCCTTTTAAGCTGGTGCCTTTTTCTCAGCAGAAATAGCTCTTTGTGCTGCTTTGCACACATTGCATCAACAGAGTGCAAAATAGGTGTTACTTGGGCAGAACAGAGAAGGCCACCATTTTTTAAACAAAGCTCGCTCTACTAAGAATAGCAGACTAGGCCTTGTGTCAAAAAACATAATGCCCCCTTGAAGCAGACGCTAACTTGGACACATGGTTTAATTTCTCCAAACATTCCATGTATCGCATCTGTGCTGCACTGTGCAACACACATCAATGTGTGGAATGTTTAAGAATTTCTCTAGGCATAGGAGTTTTACTTTGAGGATATCATTCCAGTAGAAATTCTGCATCTAGACATCACACACACATCCCTGCACTGTACTATAAAGGTTGTGTATGGTGCCAAGCAGCCTGTTTGTGCACCAGCGCTGGGGCTATAGTTAGCAGGCCATTTTTAGTAAATATGTCTCTGGGTTCCTTTTTCCACCCTGTGCAATGCAGCACAGCAGTTCTGGTTGCTGCACTGCATTGCTTTAAAAAACAATACATCTGCCCCTTACTTATTTTTTTATTTGCAGAGTTTTATATAGCGCTGGCTAGACTCGGAGTTATCAGAGCGCTTTACATGAGGATCAGTGAGTCACAAGTTACAAAATTACACCCGTTAGAGGAGCTTAGTAACAAAAAGTATAGCATAACAAGGACAACATGATAGCATGCTTGACCTGCCTAGCCTCAGTCCTCGTGTCCCAGGCATTCTCATGCTGTTGCTGGCAATTTAATTAAAAACATATTTTTGTGTGTGATTTCTTTTGCTTACTTCACCTCACCTCTTCTACCTTAACCCTCTTCTACCTTAACCCACTCTCTCAACCTCTGCCTCTATCTCTATGTACCTTCATTCTTTTTCTCTATTTCATCTCTCTCTACAGCCCCTTTGTCTACCTCACCTCTCTTTCAATATACTCACTATACCTCACTTGACTTCATCTCCCTCTACCTCTCCTTCATGACTTTGCTCCTCTCTCTCTCTATCACCTATTATTCTCTGTACCTCTAGATCTATAGTATACAAAAAAAGTGATGGATGGAATGCTTAAATTAATCTCACCAATGGTAATTACTCTGGGTCACATCCCAGTCCATCATTATTTTGCACACCACACCACCTCAGTTTGGACCCAGCCATATGCATATCAGTCTTGACCCTGCTCCAATGGGATCAGTACAGCCCGAACTGCCAGGCCAGGTCCTCCTTGAACTGGAACACAAGCAACCTGAGACTGGATTCGCCCTAATGAGGGATCATTAAGATCATCAGTTTCACCGGATATCCGGGGCCGAGTGGACGTGAATCGTCTCGGCTCCCGGACCAGGCTGCGGTCTCGAGCACCTAAACACGTACAGATTTCACCGATTTTGCTCCTGAAGCAAGATATCTGCATCGGATCTGCGGGGTTGAAAACATGCGAGCCTGACCTCCTCGGTAGCTCGAGACTGCCAGCTCCGAAACTCTACAAAATGGCGGCGGCCGAGCTGGGAACTCGGAGAGGCTACTGAGCGCTGACTGTCCCACTGTGAGAGGCGATTTAATTACCGCTGCAACTACCCTCCTCTGCGATTCCGGGAGTGAGGTACTCACGAAACGGGGAGCTCTTCCCGACACTGCGGGAGCTTGATGAGATGGGCGAGGAGCAGGAACCCAACCGAGCGATCTTCGGATGTAGCCTTCCACCATGCCAGACAGGTAGAGTCTTCAGTGGGCCGGCCAGGAGGGAGTGCGGAGGAGCGGACCCCTGGGGACACGGTCCGAAGGCTGTTAGAGCGGGAGATTGACACCAGGTGACTCTGCGCTAGAATGTGCCTGACCCCAAGATGGCGGCCCTCACCTCATCGTGATTAAAATCGAAAGCTCTTCTGACATAGAGTGGGGGCCCGGTTACAGCCCATAATTATCCTCCTTGCCTAATCCCATCAAGCCCTTTCACCTCACCAACCTCAGTCCTGCCTCAGATGCCTGACCTTAATATTGCGGACCTACCGGCAATCGACCACCACCAAATTGGCCTCCACCCACCAACTTCTCCTTCCACAGGACTGCAGCAAAGAGAGAAGCCCCTCCAACCACACCGGACTACATGGACTGGCTCTGTGAGCTCACACCAGCGAGGCCAGTGATGCACTCCCAACATTCTCCCCCACTCAGATCACCCATCATGACAATGAATATGTGATTCATCTATGTTCTTTAAATGTTATATTAGTAACTGATGTAATTTTTTAATTGATGTCAATTTTGTAACGTTTTTGGAACCTCATGTTTAGCGCTCTGATACCTTTGGGTCTAGCCAGCGCTGTATAAATCTCATAACCCAAACACCCACCTACCTTTCAACCAACAGCTCCTGCGGACCTGTCATCATTTTTGTCATGGTGAATTTAATGTTAATTGAAGAGTAAGAGGGATATACTTTGGGCTGATTTTTCCCTTCGTCTTTCTGTCGTATCTCCCCCTACTCTGTTACCCCACCCCTTACCCCTCTACGTTTTCTCTGACCTCATCCTCAAAGATCTCTATATGCTCTCCCTGCAATCGATGTGACCTATAACTGATGTAATCTTGGAACAATTAGGATATCATGTAAAGCGCTTTGATACCTTCGGGTCTAAACTATTTTAATCCTGAATGCTGAGACCTGAGCAACATGGCTGATGACCCGTGGAACTGCTAGACAGCTAATGAGGAGATTGGCCCTGCTTTCCCCCTCGACCGTCACCTTCCCAGCCGGACATTGGGCACAGTTCTTCCTCGTCTCCCTGCTATGGCTCCTTCCTCCCCTCCGCTCTATTGTACCTTACTACGCTATGGTACTGATGTAACTTGTAACGCAAGGTTCCTCTGGTAAAGCGCTCTAATACCTCCGGGTCTAGCCAGTGCTATATATAATCTTTTTAGATGTACCTTCTAATGCAATGATCCTCCGGTTAAGCTCTCTGATACCTCCGGGTCTAGCCAGCGCTATATATCATCTTTTTAGATGTACCTTGTAATGCAACGATCCTTTGGTTAAGCGCTCTGATATCTCTGGGTCTAGCCAACGCTATATAAATTTATCAAATCAAATAAACTCAAAATTGGTTCCCCTGATCGCTAAGACCTGAGCAACATGGCTGATATCCGGTGGAGCCGCTAGACAGCTATTGCGGAGATGGGCCCTGGCTTCCCCCTGACCGTCACCTACCCAGCCGGACATTGGGCACAGTTCCTCCTCGTCTGCCCACTACTGACTCCTTCCTTCCCCTCCTCCAACAAATTATTGCAACATTATTTTTGTGTACTGTACCTTTCTATGCTCTTGTAACTGATGTATACAAAGTATGTAAAGTATACAAAGTATGTAAAGTATACAAAAAAGTGATAGATTGAATGTTTGAACAAACCCCAGCCACTGGTAATTACTCGGGGCTCACATGCCTTCGGAGGACCTGGCTTGGCAGTTTGGGCTGCACTGTTCTCCTTGAAGCAGGGTCAAGACTGATTTGCATATGGCTATGACCAAACTGAGGTGTCATAGTGTGTAAAATAACAATGGACTGGAGTCATTACCAGTGACTGTGAGTAATTGAAGCATTCCATACATCACTTTTTTGTATACCTGTATATCTGTCACACTCAATCCCCTCTCCCTACCTCAACTCAGATGACCTCATCCCCTGGTCTGTACCTCACTGCTCTTTTTCCATCTCACCTACCTGTATCTCTGCTCCATCTACTCCACTTCTCATACAACCTCATATACACCTTTACCAAATCTCTCCATCTCTCTCTCCATGCCTCTACAATTATACATCTCTCTACCTCACTTTAAGCCCAAACTGTACCTCACCACTCCTCTCACATCTCTATCTCATTTCTCTCTGAAACTCAAATCTCCCTCAATACCTCACCTTTTTATACCCCACTGCCCACTCTCTCTCTCACTACCTAACCTCTCCATTCGCCTCACCATTAGTGCACTAGCTCCCCCCTCTATGTCCTATTTCTCTCATTCTACCTCTTTCCCTTTCCTTCAACTCTTTAAATATCTTACCCCTTTCTGTATACTTCTATTCTTTACCTCTAACTCTTTGACTCTAACATCAACACCCCTCTCTCTCTCCACCTCTCTCTATCTCTCTCACATGTACACATACACAGACGCATCTCCCTCTCTGGACCTCCTTCTCCATTTCAACTCACCCCTCCACTTAAACTGTCTCTCTAAACATCTTTCTTTTTAGTTCTCTCTACCTCATCATATGTTCTATCACAGCTCTCTACCTTTGCATAAATCATATCTCTTTCTCTTTCACGTCTTCCACCTTACTCTTTTCACTGTACACCACACTGCTCATTCCAACTTTCACTCCTCTCTCTACCTTTCTTGCTTCTCCACTACTTTCGATACCTGACAAATTTTCATATACCTCCTCTACCACGCTTCTCGTTTTTTTCTCAAATGTCACTGTCTACCTCTACCTCTCGCTGCATTTACCACTTACCAATTTTTCTGTCTTATCCCTTGGGGTACTGTACTCCGCTGCCCGTATGGGTAATAGATAGAAAGTAAATGAAAAATTTTCATTTACTCTCTGTCTACTATTCTCTAAAACATCCCTCTATCTACCTCTTTTCATCTTTTCAGCTGGCTACCTCTCCTTTCTCTAATTACTTTACCTCTTTCCGTAGCTCACAAATCTTTCTACAGCATCTGTTTATCTACTCTCTTCTCCCTCTAATTCACGTCTCTCACTATACTATTCTCTTTTATGTGTCTGTCCATCTCCTGTTTCCTGCTACATTTCATTTCTCTTCTTTAATAGGATCACAGGTAATATTCTAGCCTGAGACATGCGAGCATAAAAAGAGGCGGAGATGGAAAAGGAAGGTGTAAAGGAATTAGAAGCAAGTTATTCGATTTTTAACCACATCAGTGGTGAAAATCCCAAAAGCACTGCTTTGATTTTCATTTTTACAGCAAAAATGCTAGTAGTAAGGGGGCTACTTTTTTTATTACAAATATTTAACACCTAAAGCTGCAATATTAATTGCTATTTGTATGTTTATTATTGTGATATTATGCAGTAGTCCAGTAAGCATCTAACAAGTCACCTTCAGCAAGGGAGTAACAAGCTGGTTAGACACTGAATTCCACATAAAATGTGGTTGTTGCAACTAAAAAGAATTAGGACCAAAAACAAAAGGAAACAGCTTAATCAATGTTTTTTAAGCTTTTCTTTTCTTAAACTAAAAAAAAACAGGAGAAAAACAACCTGCTGGATTCCTCCCAATCAGGAGTGAATCATAGCACCAGGCCAACCCTGATTGTCGCAGCAGATGACATCCACACACTACTAGTCAGAGGAGAATCAGCCGCCCTGATCCTGCTGGACCTCTCCGCAGCCTTGGACACCGTCTCCCACCACATACTCATCGATCGACTAGGCCAGATCGGAATCACAGACCACACGCTCAGATGAATGGCATCCTTTCTCACGGGGCGCACTCAGAGAATTTGTCTCCCTTTCTTCACCTCACAACCCAAGCACACCATCTACGGTGTTCCCTCAAGGCTCAACCCTCAGTCCAACCCTCTTCAACATCTGCATGACACCCCTTGCAGACATCGTCAGAACCCACAACATTAACATCGTCTACTACGCAGACAACACGCAGCTCATCCTCTCAATCTGAGTGGACCCTATCTCGAAGAAGATCAACTTCCACAACTGTTTGACTAATGTCTCAGCCTGGATGAAGAACAACTGCCTCAAGCTCAAAACTGACAAAACTGTTGTTCTGATCTTCGGCAGACACACCTCCCTCTGGAATGACTCCTGGCGGCCATCAGAACTCGGACCCACCCCCACTCTGAAAGACCATGCCCACACCTTGGCATCATCCTGGACAGCAAACTCTCCATGAAACATCAGGTCAACACCATCTTCTCAGCCTGCTTCCACACTCTCCGCATACTCTCCAAAGTCTTCAAGTGAATCCCCATCAGCACCATGAAAATGGTGACTCAGGCACTCATAACCAGACAACTGGATTATGGCAACACACTCAATGCAGGCACCATCACTAGATTCATGAAAAGATTCCAGATAGTCCAGAACGCAGCAGCCAGACTGATCTTCCACCTGATAAAGAGGACCTATATCACCCAGCACCTGAAAGACCTCCTGTGGCTCTACGTTCAGAAGAGATACAAATTCAAGCTTCTGACCCATGCCTACAAAGCCCTCCACAACCAAGACCCGCCTACGTGAACGGCTGCCCTCCCAGGAAGCTCCACTCTGCTCACCTCACCCTCACACAGTTATTACGCATTTGTCGCTGCCGCACTGGAGGACACTCCTTCTCCCATCTCGCCGTCAAGTCATGGAACACCCTTCCTCCGTTCTTAACCCTCGTTGTTTCACTTCAGGAAGGGACTCAAGACCTGGCTCTTCGACTGATATCCGCAGCACAGCGCCTCTTGGGTGATAAGCCGTGCTTAATAAATATCACTTGGTTGATTTATTGATCAGGTACTGTTTTGCTGGTGGCTGGCAGCTTGATATTTTAGCTGCATTTGCGCGTCTCTATTAACATATAATTCAATATTGTTCGGTATCACAAGGGTGTGATTGAGCCAAAAAGGGTAATAAATTTAAAGATGTTCCAAACATGGGGGCCTCAAAATAGATATTGCCCGGGGCCCCACAAGTTCTTAAAATGTCAGAGCAAATCACAGCCATAGCCACATAATTAAGAGACCCTCACCAAGTTTACTGCCAGAATCAGAAAATGGTGGCTCATTCAAAAAGATGAAATCAAACTCATTCACACTCTTTCTGATTCAGTTGCAGGGCTCAGCATCACAACCAGGACCAATGAGAGGGACAAGAGACCCAAGCCGAGCCGAGACTGAGAAGCCCCGACTGCCCAGCGTGACCAGCAGCGAGAGCTCCACAAGCTCAGGCTACGAAGAAGATAAAAGTCTGAGTGATGTCGAGGAGGAAGAGGAGGGTAGGTATTAATTCCTTCCTGTTTCTACACTAGACTGAGATATGTTTCCAGGCGCTGTGTGCATCCCGGGAAGGCTTTCCTTCTAATTATTACACTGATAAACATCCACAGGAAGACTGCAGAAAGGTCACATTCAGAGTTGGAAAGATCTGTAGAAAGATAACTGAGAGAGCACGCCAACTGGCCAGAAATGATGATATTCTTAGTTTGACATCAGCCAGTTCAAAAATAGAGCCTTGGGATCATCTATATTGTGTGTTGTTTTGTTGTTGTGTTATATTAACTTTATCTTTTATGGTGTAGGTCTCAGGAGGAGCATCTGTGTTATAGTCTTTCATGTGTAGGAGTTACACTGAAATATCAAAGTCATTTAGAAGGCCTTTAAGCAATGAGTGTTGATGTTTGGAAGAAAATATATTTAGATATTCCAGTGGTTTCCTGCAGAAACAGGAACTAGGAACCTTTCCAAAGGCTGGTTGATATTAACACCATTTTATGTTTATGTACAGAGATCATGTTATCTCACGTGGCTATTTATATAGTGAACAACCACCAATTACTAGTCCCTTGTTGCTTTTCCCCGCTGACGTATCTGGGTGTGTGGGTTTGCCCACCGAGGGCCATCCGTAGGCTGTGGCAGACAGTGCTCAATGTTTTGAGAGTGGGGTTGAATATATCTCAAAACCTCCTGCATCACCTGTATTTTTTCAGTTTGAGAATAGGTTGAGATCGTTTCGGCTCCAAGACCTCTAATCATTCGCTTTACCAGATAAAACTGGAGGCTCCGAGCGCCAGCTATCCTAAGGGAAACCATTCAAAAACTAGCCCCGCCCACCATTCCATTTTGCATCATCACTGTCCCACATTTGTCCTAGAACAGTGTGCTACTGGCCCACTCCTCCTGAGCAGTTCGGGGAATTGCCACTAGCAAGAGGTGATAGTGCTCAGGTTGAACTGTAAAGGGACAAAACACATGAATGGGGTGAGAGAATTACATATAAACTCAAAGAGTTGAGGCTTGCCCTTACTGGACACTTATTAAAAAAAAAAAGACTAAAAGGCCTTATTTATCAAGACCTGTATAACTATATTGTATTTCAGTAAGCCAACCCTATTGTTATATTATTTTTAAAAAGACGCACACCCATACCCACATTAGGTGCAATTCTCAGATGGACCGTAAAATGTTTTGTTACCAATTCTTTAAATATACACAGAGTGGGCTTTGGCTCCACTCAGGAAGGTATTCTCTCACACCTCATGCTATTGGCTGTTTGGTATATCATTCCTCCTCCTGTGAAGTGCTTGCATTTCATTGCATGAGAGACTATTTTACATCTCAAAAGTAGACTGAATAATCACATATAACATTCTTTATTTCTTAGATACATTGTTTACAACAAGCAATGATTTTATGTTTCAATTTATGTCACAACTCATAATGTAATTCGGACCTACCGTCTTTTTTCATGCTTACTGTATGTGGTGGTTCGGTTTTGTCAAAAACCCTGATTTATAGGACCAAACCGATGTGTTTGTGGTGGGTGCTGCAGCTTAATTTTCTCCACCCCAACACACAAGATAAAAATCAAATCTTGTTAGATTTGTGTATGACACTTAGTATTTATTGTATTGCAGGTTATCCAACAAAACTTGTAATCCTAATTACGCCCATGTGGGGATTACAGTGAAACTTTTAAGGAGCCTGTAATTTTAAGCTTTTGTAGAACAGGTAATATCATAACTTAGGCGTAAAGGCAGCAGTAGAGCAAAAAAGAATATAGTGATTTTCAGTTTCATCAACATCATTAAAATACAAACATTTCTAAAAGATTTGCTAAAACAGCCAATAGCAGATTAGCAAAGCATAATTCTGCAAACATAAATTTAGCAGAGAGAAGTTCCATTTGGTCGAGATAAAGCCCCATGAGTATTTAAATGTCTAAGCTAAATCACTATTACTATGGCCATGCAGGCACTGAGCTCTGTTTATGAATAAAAAGTCTTTATAAATCCTCTGAAGAATACCGGTGGTCGCCAGTTCTATTCTGTTCTATAAATATCCGTTTCTAACAATGCGAATTTAGTTATCTAAAGATAAATACATTTACTACCGCCCTCATTCTGAGTAGGTCCGATTTACTTTGAAGGAATATCGCTCCAGAATAAATAGGTGGGAAGTGGGAACAGGATGACTATGCAGTTCAGAGATTGAAAAGAGCACACATCTGCATCCAGTCCAGGCTGGAAGCCCTTTTATGCAAATTTCTGCTTGTACTAATAAGCTTTCCTGATATGGTATACCTGCGTCAATGTGAAAGCGTTTATAGCTTCACCGGATGTCACTAGCAACTCAATATTGCAAGCACCCATGATCAGGGATCGCTTCTTTCCCGCACCAGTTCCTTTCTCGCTCCGGTGTGTGGAGGGGATCTAGCCCAGGGGTGTTTGAGGCACGTAGGTCCAATTCACAAAGGTAACTTTAGACCAAAAGTCTAAGGTTATGACTTTCGCTATTCACAAAGGTAAGTTGTGAGTACTATCTTTACATCCGCGCTCGAGACAGAATCTCCTCACCCGGAGTGTATGCTCCGAGTGCGGATTGGAATATCCGCACTTGTGGACGTAAAGATACTACTCGTAACTTACATTTGTGACTACTGAAAGTCGTAAACTTAGACTTTTGGTCGAAGTTTACCTTTGCGAATGGGGCCCATAGATGGTGCACACAGTGGTGGTGCAATGAAGTGCAGCCCTAACATCTTCTCTTACACTTCCAGGGGTGGTCCCACAGTTCACCATCATAATGCAGTCCATACAGCAGTGTATTCGTATATCAGTTGATTGACAGCACCCCTCTCTAGGATTGTTATTTGTTGGGATCAGATCTGACTTTGTACTGATAGCTATAAAGCGCTCATAGACAGCGACGGCCCGTGTTACCGGGGCGGTGACATGGGGCAGAGGAGGCGCAGGGTGGGGGGTTGCAAAATGCGGCATATGGCCGATTGCAGGTAAGTTACGAAAAGAAAAAAAACGAATTTCGTTGGGCGCGCAGCATCGCCAAATGCGATGCAGCGCGCGTAACAAAATTAGTTTTCTTTATTTTTTTCGTAACTTACCTGCAATGGGCCATATGCCGCATTTTGCAACCCCCCACCCTGTCCCTCCTCTGCCCCACGTCACCACCCCGGTAACACGCCCTATACGGGCCATCGCTGCTCATAGAAGCTTCCACTCTTTCGAAGAGAAACCAAGCAAGATTCCCCGGGAGGTGAGGCAAATCTCAGGTCTTCAGCACTATTCTACAGACCAGCCTACCTTGTAATGTGACCCTTGAAACTAGTTGCATAAAGTGACGTAGTTCAGAGAATGCTGTAGAACACACAGAGGTCTGAGGAGCGATTGGACTCATTGTGAATGTCATTAATTTCAGATTCAGAAGACTTTTACAAGCAACCTATTTCGATGGAAGATCTAATTTCCTACAGTTTTCAGGTGGCCAGAGGCATGGAATTCCTGGCTTCAAGGAAGGTGAGTGACGCGTCATTACAGAGTCCAAAGCAAAGAGTACCACTACCATGAAACTGAATCATAGTATAGTCAAACATTACAAACGTGATTGAGAATGGTTCCTGTAAAAAGGGATGATAGATTACTCTATTGGTATACCCCCACAGGAAGTACCAACACAGCTGTAGGTTGCAGGAAAACACACTATTAAAAGCCCCTGAGAAATGTTCGATAACATGTTGAGTCAGTGGGGGAGTCAGTGGGGCATATTTACAAAGAACTGTCGGAGCATGGTGCTACGCCAAATTTAGCAACACCTCACTCCGCCATTTTTTTAATGCAGGGATGCACCATTATTGCTTTGTGAGCTCAATTTCAACAGGTCAGTATTGTATTGTATTGTATTTGCATTTATATAGCACTTTCTCCCCTAACGAGGCGTTGAAGCGCTTTTTCGGCGAGTAGCACGCTACTCCAGGATCCATAAAGGATTAGTGTTGAATTATTATAGTGAAATATGAAAGTATTTAAAGTGGTGGATAGGTTAGTCAGTTATTTTGATTTGTAAGGATCGCGTAAGGGTAGAAGAGGAAGAAAGGTTTGTATTTATAAAGCGCTTGTTACCCCGATGGGGTGTTGAAGCGCTTTTTTTTTTTTGGGCAGTAGCACGCTACTCCAGAAACCCATAAAGAATTAGGGGTGAATTAGTATGGTGAAATATGAAAGTAATTTGAGTGGTGGATATTAGTCAGTTATTTGGAGTGAGAAGGATAATGGATGGATGGAAGGGGGAGAAAGGTTTGCATTCATATAGCACTTGTTACCCCTGAAGGGGTGTTGAAGCGCTTTTCTGGCGAGTAGCACACTACTCCGGAACCCATAAAGGATTAGTGTTTTAAATTAGTATAGTGAAATATGAATTAATTTGAGTGGTGGATATGTTATTCAGTTATTTGGATAGAGAAGGTTAGCGGCAGGATAGAAGAGGGAAATAGGTTTGTATTTATATAGCGCTTGCTATCCCTGATGGGGTTTGAAATGCTTTTTTGGGTGAGCAGCACGCTACTCTGGAACACATAAGGATTAGTGTTGAATTAGTATAGTGAAATATGAAAGTAATTTGAGTGGTGGATATGTTAGTCAGTTATTTGGATTGAGAAGGGTTGGGGGAGTTAGAAAAGGGAAAAGGTTTGCATTTATATAGCGCTTGTAACCCTACTGGGGTGTTCAAGCGCTTTATTGGCGAGAAGCATGCTACTCCGGAACCCATAAAGGATTAGTGTGGAAAATTAATATAGTGAAATATGAAAGTAGTTTGAGTGGTGGCTGTGTTATTCAGTTGAATAGAGAAAGGTAGCGGAGGGATAGAAGAGGGAAAAAGGTTTGCATTTATATAATGCTTGCTTACCTCTGATGAGGTGTTGAAGCGCTTTTTTGGCAAACAGCACGCTATTCTGGGACCCATAAAGGATTAGTGGTGAATTAGTATAGTGGAATATGAAATTTGAGAAGTGAACATGTTATTCTGTTATTTTAATTGAAAAGTATAGTGGAGGGATAGGAGAGTGAAGGATTTTATTTTTATTTTTGGAGGTCATAGCAGTAGGAGGAGGCTTTTGGATGAGTACAAAGGGGTTGTGGAGGGGAAGAGTCAGAGGGAACAGTTTAGAAAGGTTTGTTTTGGGGATTGGTATAGTAAAAGGGGTGTCAGATGATGCAAGGAGGGGTAGAGTAAGGGAGAGTCTAGAAAGGGTTATTTTAGGGATCATAGTAGTGGTATGGGGTTTTGGATAAATGAGAGAGTGGGTGTAGAGGATATATTAATAGATGTATAGGGTGAGAAATAGGGTAGCGCATTGGAAAGAGGAGTAGAAAGAAGTTTGAGAGGAGTCAGAAAGTTGGGTTAGAAAATATATTGAGAGAAGTAGAGGGTGAGAAATAGGGTAGTGCATTTGTTATGCTGAATTAGAATAAAGTGATCCAATATATAGATCCATAAGTACATTGAAAGTATATAGATGCATAAAGGAGGTAGGTATATGTAGATTAAAGATATTGATAGAGGTACAGGATGAGAAATAGGGTAGTGCATTGGATAGGCTTTTCAGCAGGAAAGTACATGGAAGGTACATAGATGCACAATGGAAGAAGTACATGTAGACCAAAGATGCGCCAGATAAACTCTGTTTTTCAAGTGTTATTGTACAGTAATTTTTTTTTTAACATAATTATTCTACATGTTTATACAACGCAATACACAAAGATAGGTAAAAATAAATGATTATATACAGAGGGATATGCTGTAAATTTCTGTTCGCGTATGGTACTTATGTGGAGAAGGGCCAATTCTTGAGCAGTTTCTGAAGATAAGTTGGCTGTGCATGGATCTTATGTTGGGGGTAAAGAGTTCCATAGTTTGGCTGCTTGAACAGAGAAGGATGTGCCACCCATGTTTTT
Organism: Triturus cristatus; assembly: GCF_964204655.1. NCBI lineage: Eukaryota > Metazoa > Chordata > Amphibia > Caudata > Salamandridae > Triturus > Triturus cristatus. The sequence continues at coordinate 334,678,986 of NC_140591.1, read as the reverse complement.
TTTTCTTGTATCTTGAGATTTTGAGGTGAGGTGCCATTTTAGAGCAGAGGTTCCTTTGTTGAATGTGTTTGGTGATTTTATTCCTGATGAAGAGCGGTCCCATTCCATGTATTGCTTTGTGGGTGATACAAAACAGCTTGAATATGGATCTTCTGGCAACCAGTAACCAATGCAGGGCTATCAAGGCAGGTGAAATGTGGTCTCGCGGTTTGATATGTAAGAGTAGTCTGGCAGCCGAGTTCTGAATCCGTTGTAGTCTTTTCATGGTCTTTAGATGTGGTCCATGGTAGAGGCTATTGACGTAATCGAGTTTGGACAGATCAAGGGAGATGGTAGCTTGGTCCTTGTGTGGAAATCCCAAATGAGGGAAAATTCGTCGCAGCATTTTTATAGTGACAAAGCTTGATCTTGCTAGTTTGTCCACTTGGGCATTCATCGATAGCTCGGAGCCCATGGTGATTCTGAGGTTTCTTACTTCCTTCGATACTTTAGGTGGTGATCCCAGTTCATCAGGCCAGGTGGCAAGCGGGTCATAATGTTTCCAATCGCCACACGTGAGTATTTCCATTTTGGATGCATTAAATTTGAGGTGGCTCCAAGCCATCCACGGCTCTGAGACAACTGAAAATTGGAGAGTTTCCAATGTCTTTGGGGCATTCCAGTTGAAGGAGCATTTGTGTGTCGTCTGCATAGTTATAGCATGTGAGGTGAAATTGATTGATCAGTACCGGTAATGACTTCATGTAGATGTTGAAAAGCATGGGCGAGATGATAGAGCCTTGAGGGACCCCTGCTTTGGTGGAGTATGGTTTGGATGAGAAAGGTGGGGTGTGGATGACATTAGTTCTGTCTCGAACGTAGGACGTGATCCAGTCTAGAGCAGTCCCCTCTATGCTGGATTCATAGAGTCTTTGTTTCAGAGTGTCATGGTCAACCGTGTCAAAGGCAGCCGAGAGGTCCAAGAGGAGAAGCCAGCAACTCCGTTGCGGTCTACTGTGTTCTTCAGGTCATCCCAGACGGCAAGGAGGGCAGATTCTGTGTCTCTTCCCGGACGGAAACCTGTTTAGAAGTCTGAAAGTATGTCATTGTCTTTAATGTATTGTGACATCTGGGCGAACGCTGCTCTTTCTATCAGTTTGCCCAGGAAAGGTCCATTTGTAATGGGTCTGTAGATGTCAGGGTTCAGCGGATCCAAGTTTGTTTTCTTCAGTAAAGGACGTATGTATGACTTTTTGAGTTCTTCTGGAAATATTTCGGTAGTTAAGGAACCGTTGATGATTCTTCTTACTGGAGTGGCAGCAGAGGTTGTTAAAAGAATTGTCTTGAAAGTTTGTGGTGGCGGTGCCCACCTCGTAGCACCTGAAGGGAGCATACGGTATTCACTTGGCGTGCAGCATCGGTGCTGACTCGCCGATCGCAGATGGAGCCGAGCTCTCAGCGCAAACACCCTGCGGTTTCCAAGTGTAAACATGGGATAGGGGGGCGGGGTAGTGGGGGTGTTATAGGACCTTCCCATTCCCACAAACAAGGCATCAGAGATATAGAAACAGTTGTTCCCACCCTTCTCAGGGAGCTGCACAAGAGGCAAACCCAACCCATTCCCATAAACAAGGCATCAGAGATATGGAAACAGTCATTCCCACCCCTCTCAGGGAGCTGCACAAGATGGCAAACCCAACTGCACCGCCCCGGGATGTCAAAATAGACAAGTCCCCACCACACCACAAAGACATAAACAAGCCTCGCAAACTACCCAGAGACAACGACACAGCTTACAAAAGGGCCGCTCCGGCAGCGCAGAGCACACCGTGGGCATGGCTGGCACTACAGGAGCACGGCTCCTGCCCGAGAGCAGTGGAGACGAGACCCGCCTGAGAGCAGTGGCGACGAGACTGGAGCACAGCCAGGAGCCGGGCGTGCTGGAGAGTCTGGAGGGAGAGAGACAAAGAGCAACGAGGCAGCTCCATTCCTCTCCCGCGGCACAGTCCACCGGACAGATCCCAGAACTCTGCTTTTTGTTTTTTCTCAAACCAGACTCTTGGCCAAGATCTTCGTGCCAGCACCCATTCAGGCTACAAGGTTGAAGTTCACACGAGGCAGAGTCAACGGTGCTCTGAATTTCTCAAGTTCGCCACAATGTGCCACTGATATATAAAGGGGTTATTTTTCTTAAATTGTAGCTGTCCAAACAGAGTTGAACCAAAGCACTTTCACATTTACCCCCCATCTTTCCGACCAGAGCTGTCCACGGCCTGGGGCCGCGCTTGGCAAAGTCCTGGTGGGATAGATAACACAATCAAAGCGCATAGAAACCACACCGCACAGTGTAAACTGTTGCCACTTTTACATCATGGAAATGAGTGAGATAGGATAAGGCACTCCATAAAGTCTTATTACATTATTTTTCCATAGATGGCGCGATGGCTGCAAATCCAAAACGTACGGACGTCAAGGCATATCATGTATTGGCAGAGCACTCTGATGGTGAAGCAGGAGAGTTCCCATATATATATGTTGCATCAGAAATGCCTGTAGGGCTGGTCCTTGATAAGTCACATAGTCCCTCTTGAAACTATATATTGGTTATTGTGCATGTTCCATACGCTACCACTTCAAATAGGAAACAACATTTAATCAATTGCAAACATAGGGGCCGATTACGATGGCGGTGACCGGGACCATCCGCAATTCATGCGGCGGTTCCGCACACCACACTAGGATGCGACAGCCACCATGGCAGTCGCATCTTGCATTTTTAACATTGTTGCGGGTGCTGCTGTCAGCAGCACCCGCCGCAATGTTGAAAATGCATGTTGTGCATTTCAGTGCACTATGTGTCAGGCACCAAACGTAGGGGTGTACCATCTATATATAGGGAAGAGGTGTGGCGCCGCGGCCAGGGCGACTGACTTCGGAATCTGGGGCTCACGGTTCAATCCCCGGCGCCGGCGGCAGATTAGCCCAGCACCATGTGACTCTGGGCAATAGCTTGCTTAATCTTACAGAGGGCCCCCAGCGCCTAGAGACCCTTACGGGTGATTGTTCGCGCTTTACAAATGTGGATATTATTATTATTATTTATTATTATTATTATTATTAATATGGTGGACAGTGCCTGCTAGGCACCGCCACCATTTCATGCATGCAGATCCCTCCGGCAGGCAATCGGTCTGATTGCCTGTGGTGGTTGCGTGGCGGATGGTCTTTCTGTCCACCACGGTCGCAGTGTGGATCCGCCCGCCATCATAATCTGGCGAGCAGCCACACGTTTGGTGAGTTTTCCATAGAGCAATGCTCCATCCTCTTGTTTGCTTGGCCATTCTCTTTATCTGTTCAGGAACCTGCTGTCTCTGGCAACACTGCAATGTCCCTACCTTTTTTTCCATTGAGGAGCCTGGAGAGTGATTCGTTTTGTGCCTGCCCAGCTTATGCATATTCAGTAAGAAGACCAGTTAACATCACATGCCTTGTACAGTCAGTCCCCTGCTCACTTTCCATTTGTCGTCATAAAAACATACACACTTACATGCCAACCTATATTGTGGAAAACTGGGCCAGTGTGAGAAATCTGCCCCTGAGAAGAGCTTCTACAGGAGGAGGTGGGTTGTATGCGTAGATTTACCTTCGAAAACTCACGCTAATAGGTACTGTGCCCATGGAAAGGGAAGTATGAACTTCTGAAAATGATTCAGCTTACCAAGCATTCTATGGTTTTGCAGTACTTCCCGTTGCAGCGATATAAAGAATAAAGTACCCCCTGCCATAGATTATAAGGATGTTGCAAGTCACTGGGGATTTCCATTACCATATAGAGGAACAAGGCAGAAGGCTATGCTGCTTTCTAAGACCATGCTCCTCTCTGAGGTCATGGAACTCTGAAGTGACTTACAATATCCTTTTAATGTCGGACAGAGAGTACTTTATTCCATATAATACATGGTTACACCATTTCCTTTCCGTTAAACTGCTTAAATACTTGGGGCCTGATTTAGAGTTCGGTGGATTGGTTGCTCTATCACAAATGAGTCAGATATCCTGTATGCCGTATTACTAGTGCATATATATCCAATGGCACTTGTAATACGGCAAACAGTGTATTCGTCACATTTGTGATGGCTTAACCCATATACCAAACTTTAAATCAGGCCCTTGGTGTTTTGTGTTTTCATGTTCATTTGAGACGAGAATAAAAGCAGAATATCAAACACATAAATGAGAGGCAACAAAGAATAAGTTATGCTCAGAAAGCAAGAGTTATACACAATGAAAAGATACAACTTATAGGCCCTTTCAGTGTGTATCCATGCTTTAATTCTATTCTTCTTCAAAGCGCACAAACTCAGTCAACATGTTTCGCCCTATCAAATAGGCTTCCCCTGGGCTGCAAACATATAAAACACACAAATTTAAAAACATGCCATTTCAACATAAAAACATATGTTTACTCAATACCTTTATAACTGTACATTACTTTCAAAAAGCTTCTATCTTATATATTTATGTGTTTATTGTTGTCATGTATGACCAATAAGCAGCTGGTCATTGGAGGTGGGCAACTAGTGTCTTAATAATAGTGATAACTTCATGTGGTGCAGCACTGGTTTCCCTGGCTGCCATCCTTGATCCAAAAGCCGAATCTGTCCTGAGAAATTAAACACACAAAAAGCAGTTAGCAATTTTTGCAAAAAAAAATATTCAAATCAGTTTAATGTAAGTCAGATCAAAACATTCTGTGGCACATTTTGTGTAGAAACATGCAGTGATTTTATCTTTTCTGTGATGACCTATAGCTTGGTAAAAAGAAACATGTTGCCATAAATATCTCCATTCTAGTGATCCCTTTTTCTTTTAGAAAAAGATATCAGAGGAAGAAAAAGTCAGTTCCTATTGTCCTTATGTACTTACGCTCCAGGACCTGCCTTTTACCATGTCATTGTGGCATCAGAATTCAATTTCAATTACTTATTACAGATGAGCAACTACATCGTCTCATTACTACAGGTGACTAGAGACACCACAACTGGAATGTAATAAGAAAATGAAAGGCTGGCTTCTGTACAGAGATTGAAGGCTCCCATATATTATACTGCTTCTCCTTGACATGACTTTGAATAGGGCCATGTTATTCAAGCCCCTGCACATGCCCAAAATTTCCTTTCATAATTGAGGTTTAAAATGTGTTTGACTGTAGAAACATAGCCTTTGCTACACATTAGCCATTTTGATGTGTACACCCAGCCCCTCGATTATAGTGCTGTATTAGCCCTAAGGAAGAGCTGTCTCAGCTGTACTGCTTATATTACCACAACTGTGAATTCAGAGGGCCCTTAAGCCCCAGTGGTAGTGTTAAAGACGTAAATGAAATTTGCCCCAGTTTTGACACCAGCGCCCTTATCAATTTAGTACAAATTGTGATAGCTATGTTTTTAGCTGAGGCACACACCTCTAACTTAGAAATGGTATTATTGACAGCCTGAAATATAAAAATTGGGCACTAAAATTGTTTATATACTTTATACCTAACTATTTATCAGCGTTATATATTGGACATAAAAACACACTAGAAACCTGGTGCAAATGTTGTATGCATTGGGGTATTTTTGCACTTAATTTTACTTTAAAGATCTAAAAGACCCAATAAGAGCAATGAGGTAAAGAATGTAAATACTGTGGATGCCCCTGGGGCTCTTTCGTATTACAGAAGGAGGGGCAGATGCTTGTGTGTCACCTTCAGTAATACCGATAGTGCTGGCGCACTTAAAGCGTCAGTACTACCTTCAGGGGCATGCCCTCATTTTCATAGGGGCGTGCCCTGTGCAAATGAGGGAATTCAATTGCCTCTGCGCTTGTGCTATATTACAGATGTGGGCGCAAAGGCAAATAAACTCTTGTGGGGCGCCCCCTCAGAGCAGCCCTCTGTAGAAGGGTCAAGGGGGTCCTATGGACCCCCCAGACATCTCCTTGCAAGCAGGTGCAGTCACTGACTTCACCTGCCTTCAAGGGGATCGCTAATCCCCTTCAAAAGTGCAGGCAGATTGCTGCCTGGACTGTGAAAAAACAGTACGGCTGCAAGCAGCCACTCCTTGTTTTCACATAAATGCCCTGCCTCCAGGGCAGTGCGAGTTCGCAACTGCCCTGGTGGTGGTGCATTCATTTTAACGAGGTGCATTTTAATTGTTTGCGCCCAGCGCAAACAATGAAAATGTGTGATACTGCCCCAGATGCAAATACATGTGTAAAAACTGTATTGTAATATTGCCACCAATGTTAGTGTCCAGTTGTTTGCACAAAAATCTAACAAGATAGTTAAGAGCCATGGACTAGTGCATATTGTTCACACCAAGGTGTCTGTTCAAACAAGACGTAAAAGATCGTAGTTGGTGATTTTTGTCCTATTACACTGCTGCTTTAGGGGTATTATAACGGTCAAAACAGGTCCAAATATTTATTGTATGCAGTGGTCCCAATTGGTTAGCCGCCCCCGGTCTCTATATTGTGTGCCAAACCACTCAAATAACTTCCACAAATTGCATTTGCTGGTTATGCACCTGATTTAATAGTCATGTGGAAATGGCCCCATAAAGAGTTATGCCATGTGATAATAGTATTTCCACTGCAGAGTATGTTAGCTTCAGATTTTGCACCACCATATAAATAAATATGTCAGTATGCAGCTGATATAAATAAAATGGCTGTATTAACATAGATCAGCATGCTGGTGGAACATGTTGGAACAACAGTTCACATTCAGGGAGTTCCCACTGGTGTGACCATATTTAGATGTGCAAAGAAACACAGTTGTAAAAGTCATCTCTTTAGTGCTGGCAGTTTTTTTTATGTGAAGATTTAATGTTCACAACAAAGGTTTCCTGGACATTATGGCACTTTTCCTTTAAAGGCACATAACTAATCACTAACAAATGAAAAAAAGAAAAATGCCATTGAAAGGGATTCAGGAAATTGGTTGGTAGGATAGAGGAAATGATTTCTAATTGTGTGACTTTTTTATTATAGTGCATTCATCGAGACTTGGCAGCTAGGAACATCCTTTTATCTGAGAACAATGCGGTAAAGATCTGCGACTTTGGCCTTGCGAGAGATATTTATAAGGATCCAGACTACGTGAGAAAAGGAGATGTAAGCATTTTCACACTTTTATGTGTCATAAAGGCAAAAGGGACAGTTCACAAAGCCATACACGTACGTGAAGTAGTACTCTTGTATTACCGCTTTACATACTTTGTGAATTTACCCCATATTTTACTCTTTAAACTAACCCTGAGATCATGTTTTGGTTTTGGTGGCATCCTTTTTTAATGGACTCTCTTTTGACACACATGAAAAGCATTTTTACTACTGGCCTTTATTCCAAATTATGGACTAGTTCACAAAGGCATTTAGTATGTGAAGTAGTATTACTGAACATCAGTTTGGGTTTTGGGGTTCATGAAATCCCTGTATGCCACAGTGCCCATTCCAAGCTAGCTACCCACACCTTTTACTCAATTGGTGGCAAACAAAACAACATAACAATTTGGGGAGATCTCATTTGCTTTCGAGATTTAATCCTTCTAGATCTTGCCTTTTGTGTGGTGTCTCATTTGACCTCTAGCAATGTCCAAAGGATGCAGAGCACAACATGTGTGAATGAATGATAAAAAGACAACTTTGAATGAGTTGTAATCAGATGTTTTAACATGTTTTTGTTTCCACATATTTACAGGCCCGGCTTCCACTCAAATGGATGGCCCCAGAATCCATATTTGACAAAATATATACCACAAAAAGTGATGTATGGTCTTATGGAGTTCTACTGTGGGAAATATTTTCATTAGGTAGGTGTGCTAGATAACAAAGAAGTTTAAAAAAAAATCTTAACTTTATAATTGAATTGCTTTATATATTTTATTGGGTCATCTCTTCACCACTTCGATATAACTGAAAGAGCTCTCTTTCTTGAAAGATTGTATCCTGAAGTGTACCTCTCCACTCCTGCCACATTTTGTGTTGTCTGTCTTCTTGTAAAACAAATGTCTTCATGCTTCACTGAAGAATATGTGTAAGATATGACATTAGAGCTCCCAACCTAAATAAATGATTTTAAATTTTTCCTACGAAGCTTCTTTTGAATAATAACTTGCTTTGTCTAGGAAAGAAGAAAAGGTTACTGGGACGTTATAGTTAGGCTCAGATTTCACTTGTACAAAACCAGTGAAAGTTATAGTTATCTGAGCTAACTACAACTTACATCCCTGCAATGCACTGCTTATGACCTCACATATTACATCACTGATGTCATCACTCATGACATCTCAAATGACATCACTAAAGTTTCCTATGGAAATAGAACATAGGGAAAAAGCATTTTGGGACCCCCCCCCCTTTTTCTCAGCTCCCGCTTGGCAGATCACCCAGACATTTTCAATAAAGCAGCTGAAGTGAGTGTTGAACGAGTTTTGAAAAGTACGCAAGGATTCATCAAAGGACACCAAAGTTATTGGCAAATCAAAAAGATGCTCTTCCTATGGAAGCTAGGTCCTAACTATACCTACTGGCAACTGGAGAGAGAGAGAGAGAGAGAGCGAGAGAGAGAGAGAACAAGAAAGAAAAAATATATATATAGAGCCACTCTTTCCCTGCAAGGGATTCCTCACTGCACGCACAGGTCCGCGTATTATCGAAATCAATTAGTCACAATCCATTCATTTGTTGTAGTTCAAGGGGGTTTAATTTCAAAGCTTGCCAACACACCCGACGCGTTTCATTCTCAGCCAAGACCTTGTTTACGGGGAAAAACCAACAACACAAAGCGGCATTGCATTTCTGCCGTATTTGAACAAGAATGACATCACATCCTGTTATTACCTCCTACTGCATCATGGCAATTGTAGTTTCACATTTCAATAGTTGTCGTTAAACTTTGTCACAAATTTTTTTCATAAAACCCACATTATGGCAATGAAGGTACCATGTAACATTGCAATATCACAACTTCATCAGTTTTAGCATGTCATTATAACATTTGTATGTTGGTCACTGCGATTTCTTGTACTCTTTAGTTTCATCACATTGTGGTCTGTCATCGGGAAATAATATATAACAAACATATAACAAAAATTATAATATTTGTTAGTCTATTGAAATGCCACCACTCTTGCAAGTTTCTATGGATTTCTAAAGCCTATCCTGGACTCAAACCCCTATTGCAGTTCTGCTTTTCAGATGCCTGAACGCACTGCGCTATTCTGTCATCGCATCCTTTTCTGACAGCGATCTTTAGACTGGATGGATTCCTTACACCCCTAACACCGTTATTATCTCTTTTTATTGTTCCCAAGCAACTTGCCAATGGGACAATATTCTTTGAGTTACGGGTGATTTATGTCCAGGTTACTAGCCCGCTCATAACCTTCATTAAAAGATCGCATCTAACATTGTGGTATTTCATTTTGGTACATGGTTCCGAACGCGCAGGCGTTACATCTTGTGTTCATTCACACACTAATAATCCGGGCCTCTAGTGGGCCATGACGCATCTATGTTTCTCTAGGTTATGCCCATACCTTTCCCTTCTTGTAGACTAACATTTGTCAGACCGACAAAAATAAAACAAATTTTAACGGTTCAATTGTTACCAATAATTTATCCAGACTAATTTACCCTTCGTTAGTCATCTATGCATTCAGGCAAATCATAACTAGGGTATTACATCCCTAGGTTCAATACAAAGCTGTAACCACAATAAAAAACTTCATTGACCAATATGTGCAAGTTAAAATCCATAACAGGGAGGCTAATGTTCCCAACAATGTTGCTATTTCATTGGACATCATATTGGTTCTAGTTTTCCCAAGACCTCATCGTCAAATGTCCCTTTTGTTTGTCCAGTATACACCAAGGTGCATCATAAGTGTGAATGTAGCTCCTCAACTTGTTTTAACCCTCTCGGGGTCAGGGTCAAAAGTTTAATATATGTCTTGATTCCTTTTGCCGCAAGATTATTTCTCTATCTCCGCCACGGGCCTGTTCCACCTGTTCCACAGCAAAAAAAGTTAGCAATTTCCAATTCCCACTGTGTTCTTTTTCCATTTGTTTTGCTATGGCGTTACTCCTTTCGGTATTAACTGTTGCCCTGACATGTTCCAGCATTCTTTTCTTCAAATCACATATTGTACTGCCCACATATTTCAGAGGGCATGGGCACTCCACCATATAGATTACGAATTGACTTTTACAGGTTATGCGTTGTTTGATTTTCCACATTTTTTTGTTGGCCATTTCTATTTCCTTTGTGTTTTTAGCTATGGTACAAACTTTGCAGTTGGTGCATTTGTAAAATCCAGTGCTTTGTAGCCACGTTGTCTGTTTGGTTTTGTTTCTGAAGTGGCTATGTACCAATAAATCCTTCAAGTTTGTAGCTCTACGGAATGTCACACTGGGATTATCTCCCACAATTTGGGAAACTGTGGGGTCCAAAGTAAGGATATTCCAATTTTTTCGTAGTATATTTGTGATCTGTTTGTTTTCTGTGGAATATGTGGTAATCAACCTTATTTCCTGAGAAGTCATTCATATCGGTGTTCAGGGGAAGCTGTTTTTTGACAATCAGTTCTGAACGTGCCAAACTCGCTGTCTTTTGTTGACATGCTGAGACCAATTTGTAATTTCTTCTTCTGAATCTTTCAGATATCAGTCTGCTGTTTTTTTGCTATTCTGGTTCTGGTGAACATATCCTTCTTGCCTTTAAAAATTCACCATACGGTATGTTGTTAATTAGACTCCTTTGATGACAGCTTTCGGCATGAAGAACGGCATTGGTGGCAGAATCTTTTAGGTGTAATGTGGAATGGACTTCATTTTGGCTAATGTAGACCTCTGTGTCCAGAAAGACTATTCTTTTATCACTCATTTATATGTCAATTTGAGATCAGTTTCCGTATTGTTGAGGATGGCGAAATATTCTGCAAACTCCTGTTTCGTTCCATCCCAAATGATAATCAAACCATCGATGTATCGTAACCATTTGACTATTTTGTTCACATGTCTGTCATTGTTGGAGTCCCAGGCTATTACACGTTCCCACCACCCCATTGTCAAACAGGCATAGCTTGGGCTAAAAGAAAGGCCCATAGCCGTCCCCTTAACTTGGCGGTAGATATCATCACCAAACTTGAAGATATTTTCCGTTAAGCAGATCCGTATCATCTCAAGTAGCATTATGTTATGATCAGTGAATTGAATATTCCGTTCTTGTAGGAAGGACTCAATAGCTGTTAGACCAATCTCATTACGAATGCTCGTATAAAGGGATATCACGTCCATGGTAACCAAATGATAAGTAGTTGCTCCGTGGGCAAATGTTTTAACTCACAGTTACTTTTGTTAAAAGTAGGTAGAGTAGGGAAGAAGCAGGAAACAGAGGCTTTGGAAGACTATTCCAAAAGCTAGGAGCACGGACAGAGATGGCCTGATTAATTGTCTTTGAGGTTTCTATACACTATGCAGCGTGTCCACTGATTTTTGGTTGGGTTACGCATGAACCTCATATCAAGGCCAACTTTCTTACACATAGAAAGATTTTTAAAAAAATGAAGGGGCATATTTAGAAGCCCCTATCACCACAGCAACATCACTTTTAGTGATGTTCCTGTGGCGATAAACCCTTCCCCTTATTTACAAGGCGGCGTTGAGCCACTTGTTACTATGGCCCCCTTTCATGCTACACTAAGCGTAAAGGGGCGTGCAATGGGTGTTGTGGTGGGCGTTCCGCCGCAACACCCATTGAATTTTACGCTGTCCCCTCTTTAAAGGGTGGCATAAATAGGAGGCAGCGCCAAAATTTAAGACTAGGGAAAACCTGATCTTAACATGGCAAAACGAGGCGAAGTACTTTATTTCTCCTCTTTTTTGCTGTTCGCATGTGTGCTGCGTTGTGCAGCACACATAGAAAAAAGCAAATTGCTATGAATTATTGTTTATGTGCAGGAAGGTGTCAAAGTTGAAGCAGGAAATAAAAAGTTTTTATTGAAAGTGATTATTGGCAGAGATCACTAATCAATATGGGAATAAAGGAACAGCTCCTGACCAAAAGCAAATCTCAAGAAATTGGACTATAGAGAGGTAGGATGGTAAGCAGTGGCAGAAAGCCAGAATGAGATTGAGTTGCTGAAATTGATAGTAAATAAATGGTTTTGCATTTTTCTTTGAAACAGAATGAGGACAACCAGCCCTTGATAACTGAGAGACAGCTCTATGTGTGACTGACTTCTGCTGAAAAACCTTTCAATAAGATTCAGCATTCTTAGTTATGACAAAGTCTTACTTCTGCGCCAGGGTCTTTTTAAATGTTCACTTGTCTAAAAGCAGTTCCTGGCAATTTAGGCACATTCAATCTGTTGCCATCGTTATCAATGGAAGCATACCCTTCCAGTACAAAATCCTATGCCTCGGCCAAATATGAAACATTCCACACGCATGTGTGATTTGCAGTGCAGCACACATGCAATGTGTGAGATGTTTTGCAAAATTAAAATATTTCTCCTTGTTAACACTTGCTTCAATGAGGCATTTTTTATTCAAATCCTGGGCTGGCTACCTTGTAGACCAAGCTTTGCATCAAAAGTTATAAGTGCTTGTGCGGATCCTCCCAGGTATCCCCACGTAATTCCCCCTATATACGTAGTAGCATAAAGAAGCACAAAGCATGAATACTCTGAGAAAAATAAACTTTGCATTGGAAAGTAAATACCCTTGCAATACTTTGTGTCGCTTTAAGACACGTTACATGACTTCACACCAGTGTAAACTTTTTGTAACTTTGGCTGTAGTGCTCAGCAAAATTACCACTACCACTGTCATGTAAATCAGACTTTTGTTAGGGGCCTACAAACAAATCCTACATATTAAAATCTGACTAAGGACCATATACTTGCCTTTTAAGGAGTAAGGACGCAGGTCAGAGGGCCTGTGTAGGTCCATCTGGATGAATTTACTTATAAAGGCTTGTTGACGCGTATGAATGTAAAATCAGGTTCAAAAACTGACCAGCAGATAGACTCGATTGAGTACTCTCCCATCGGTAATGGCAAATAGCATTGAGTAATGGTCTTTGCAACAGATTCTACCATATTCCCGTTACTGCCCTGCTTTAGCCAATGTTATGTTATGTTATGTTATTTATTCTTTTGTATAGCGCACGGCTACTCAAAAAGAGTGTCCCGGCGCTTTAGGAGAAGGAGTGCTGCAACATAATAACATAACAACGTTAGAAGAAGAAAAAAAGACCGAATGCCAGACAAATACATGCAAGAAAAAGACAGGCTACTGGGTGAACAGCCAGGTTTTAAGGCCTTTCCTAAACGCTAGTAGGCTGGTAGCTCCCCGCAGAGTGAGTGGAAGAGAGTTCCACAACTGTGGCGCCAGTAGTCCAAAAGAGCGGCCTCCCAGACGAGCTCTCTTCACACGCGGAACAACCGCCAAAAACAGGGATTCCGACCTCAAAGACCGGGTCGGATGATAGAAGACCAGTCTCTTTTGAAGGTACTTTGCTCCCACCGCGTGGAGAGCTTTGTAGGCCAGAGTCAAAGCCTTAAAAACAATCCGTTTCCGGATCGGGAGCCAATGCAAAATTTTCAACAGGCCCGATACACTGGCCCGTCTATTTAATCCGAAGATAGCTCTCGCAGCAGCGTTCTGCACCACTTGGAGCCGCTGCAGCAAATACTCCGGCAGCCCCAGGTAAAGAATGTTCGAATAATCCAACCTGGACCCGATCAAAGCCTGCACTGTCAGCTTCCTATGCTCCTCCGACAGCAGGGGAAGGAATCTCCGCAGCATCCTAACGATGCCGAAGCAGATGCCCGACACCCCCAGGATCTGGGATTTCAATGTTAACCCCTTATCCATCTTGACCCCCAAGTTCCTGGCTACTTGGGAGGAGCAAGACGGGGGAAACATATTAATCGGCCACCAGGCCTGCCAGTCTGGTTCTGTGTCGCACCCAAAGAAGAGAACTTCTGATTTGTCGGAATTGCACTTGAGGCTGTTCCGTTGGAACCATTGAAAAACAGCCCCAAGGCAATCCCGAATGCTCTCCCCATTAAAGTCTCCACCTCTCATACATGAGAAGAGGAGCTGGGTGTCGTCGGCATAGGATACGATCCGGGCCCCATACGACTCCACCAATGCCGCCAACGGGGTCATGAAGATGTTAAATAGGGTCGGGCTCAAAATAGAGCCCTGTGGGACCCCGACTCCCAGAGGCGGCATCACGGCGGAATCTGACGAGGCCCAGACCAATCAAATTCCTCATGCATCCAGGCATTACCTGGAAGAAATTACATAAGGCAAAAAACAATTTCAGATTGCAAATAGCATGAAAAGTGTGTTTTAAATCTGTTATGCAAGCACAGTTTTCATATAATTACCATAGGAGTCCGAAAGGGGAATAAACCCCTTGATTGTTCCCCAAAACCCATAAGTAATCATGCGGACCTGGTGCGGTTCTGAATTGCTATTCAAAGTACTGAAGTACTCAGGGAGTACGTAAAGAACATCTCCTTAAGGTGCTGCAGTCATTTGTCCCAGTTGTAGGCTGGCCAGCCAATAAACAGGCGGCTGCAAACAATCTTCCAGCTGTCCATTCTTTCAGGAAGCACGACATGTAGCACTGAGCAGGGCAGCCCACTCTCACATTGTGCTAGTTCCTCTAGTTATAGCAGTGATCATTTTACATTGATAAATACATTTCTTTGCATCTGATTCTGGTTCATCCCTACTGTGAATAACAACAATTACCATATCCAGTTAAAAGAGCTTCACCTGGAAGGCAATATTTTATTTTTTTGCAGTTTTATATAGCGCAAACTCGACCCAAAGGTATTGGAGTGCTTTACATGAGCATCAGTTACGTTACACAAGGACATTCTTTTTTTTTGGTAGGCATGGGGAGGCTAAGGGCTCAATTGCGAGTCTGGCGGTCTACGGACTGCCAGACTCGCGGTGGTGCGGCTGTGGCGGTCTTTCGCCCGCCCTAATACAATTAGGGTTTTTTTTTTGTTTTTTTGTTGCATATTTATATAGCGCGAACTCGACCCGAAGGTATTGGATCGCTTTACATGAGCACCATATTTACATTACACATTCAGGCACGGGGAGATTAAGTGATTTGCCCAGAATCACAGGATGTGGACGTGACCTCGAGGATCGAACTCTGGTTTCCAGCACCAAAGTCGGCAGTTTAGCCGACGGACCACAGCCTCTCCCCAGCCGACGGACGACATCCTCTCCCGGAGTGCGGCAGGGTTGTCAGACTGCCATTGTCCTGCCACAGCTGCCAGGGAACCACCGTTCCCTGGTGGTGTTGTGGCCATCTTGAGGCCGCAATATGCTAGGCGGGACCTTTGCGGTCCCACCATGCATATTACGAGTTCCCTCTCCGCCATGGTTTTCATGGCGGTTTCTACTCCATGAAAACCGTGGCATAGATCCAACAAAGGGCCCTACAGGGCCCTCTTGTGCTTCAGGGCCATGTGTTGCATGCAGGGGGGCACAACATGTGCCCCCCTTTCTGCATGCACCCCAGTTCCTGCGCAGCATGTATTTTAAAGTCCATGCTGCGCAGGACATTTTTGGGGAGTTCCCATTGTGGTGCCCATTTTTTTAGGCACTGCTGTAGGAACGTCAGAAAAAATCCCTGCCAGACATGAGAAACACTCGTAATCTGGCGGGCTACCTTACCACGGGTTTGGCGGTGCAGCAGCGGGGTGGGACAGCCCAATGCCGCACCGTCAAACTTGCAATTAGGCCCTAAGTGACTTGCTCAGAATCGCATGATATTGAGTCAACTCCGAGTCTCGAACCTGGTTTCCCAGCTCCAAAGTCGGTATGCTACTGGCGTTCACAGACGACTTGTTTCCCATTGGGTTTTTTTCACTGTTGCTCTAACGTGTTACCGCTCACACCCATTCTCTCTCCCGGTCTACGCATAAGCCAACTTCTAAGAGGGAAACACAAGAGGTCTGCGGTAACTCCACAGACCTCAAGAAATCAGGAATTACAGGTCTCTCCTAAAGTGGGCTTCAATGTATACACCCTGAGCAAAAAAGTTAATATATGTTCAAACTCTGTACATCGATTCAGATTGACTTTATAAGGAGTTATGGTATTAAAGAAAAGCAATTTCTCTAAATATTTCTCAAAAAAAAAGTTATGTTCCTTCCTACAGAGGAAAACCCTTTCTTTTAGCTTTATGAAAAGAAGGAAACAATAAGCTGTTTTTCAGAGTCACTCAGAGGACGTGCTTTACCTCACTGCATTTCTTCATTCTTTGCATGTTGTGTCCAAACGAGACCATCTTTCTCACAGTTCTCATTAAATCTCACACGTTCTGCAGGTGCCTCGCCCTACCCCGGAGTTCAGATCGACGAAGAGTTCTGCAACAGATTAAAGGAAGGAATACGGATGCGCGCGCCGAGCTACGCAACACCAGAAATGTAGGTTTCCTCCCGCCTTGCGGCTGCGCCGTCTCGTGCCACTGTGCAGGTTGTTGTGATGAACATGGACACGAGCCCAGGGCACTGCCTTTTCCTGGGGTGGAGGCCAGCATTCTCAGTCTAAACAGCCTCGAGTGCGGTCTTCAAAGGCTTGACCAGGAGGGGGGTGCGAGCACAGCCTCCCGGGAACAACACAAACAGAAGTTCAATGGCAGGAACCAGACGCCTGTGTGTCCTCAAAGCTGCTCCATAAAACACGTCCCGTTAGAGGAGGGGTTGTATCGCTGCTTTGCACACCATGAAAAACCGCATCGGGCCGGGCACCTATTGTCCGGGACCTGACTTCCAATTATGCAAAAATTGCTTCAGAACTTCTAAGATAAGCCATCAAACGTTTCCTAAAGCCAGTGTGGAGCTCTGCGCTTGTGAAATATAGTCACCTGTTTTCAATGTCAACAATAGAGACGTTAATAATGGTTAGAAGGTTGCTCTGGGATTTTTACTAGATATTCACTAACAAACTTAACCTAATGAAACGTCCCTAAGTTAACATTTAGGGATATATTTACTAGAAACTGGCAGAGCGCGGTGTTACGCCAAAATTGGTAACACTGCGCTCTGTCAGTTTCAGAACCCAGGGATGCACCGTATTTACCAGAATGTGGCGCACCCCTGCGTTCCCCCTAGCACCGGCGCTAAAGAAGCTGCCTACCTTGCGCCATGTTACAAGGGTGCCTACGCTGCAGGGGTGACTGTTTATGTGCAGGAAGGGACACCTTCCTGCACATAATCAATCTTTACAGGCGATTTGCTGTTTCTATATGTGCTGCAGAACATGAGAAGAGCAAAATACAAGGAGAAATGAAACTTTTCTCCTCCTATCACATGCTTAAGACCAGGTATTCCCTCACAATATTTTTGGTGCTGCCCCAACCTTGTAAATATTGGGCAGCGTCAAAAAGCAAATGGGTGTTGCGGCGGGACAACCACTGCAAACTCCGTTACACACCCTTTCACGCTAAGTGCTGTGTGAAAAGGGGCATTATTTACAAGGCGGCGTTAAGCCACGCTAAGTTGCTTTACGCCGCCTTGTAAATAAAGAGAAGGACTTAATGCCAACAGAGCGTCGGAAAAAGTGATGTTCACAGTGGCAGTACCACCTTGTAAATATGCCCCTAAGGCTCTTAGAGAAGGGCAGATCGAAAGTAGAAGTAAAGGGGCATGTTGTCCTGTGGAAAGAAAATAAATGAAGCATGCTAGCACATACTTTTGTGAGTGAATTTTTAGATGTGTCAGAATGCATGGGTGGATGCAGGGGAAAACCCACGCTCTGCCCATGGCACGCCGCCGTGCAGCAGAGTAATCAGACCCTCTAGGAGTTTGCGATGTCGCGGTTTGCCACGAAATAGGCACTTTTGTAAAAATGCCACGATTTTTACAAAAGTGCCAGCGAAATTGAAGGAATGCAGGGAAAAGGTTGTCACATTTCTATGATAATTCTTCATTTGTCAATATCATCTAATGTAAAAGGTTGCATCAGGCCAGCTGGGAAACCCTCAGTAGTAATTTGCTCTGTATTCTGAAATTCAATAGTAGCCTTCACATTTGAGCTGCACTGAGGTTTGAGCAAACCATGTACTCAGCAGATTAAGACAGGTGTTTACTCAAGGGGGCAGCACCATTTGTGCACCAGGGGTGCAAGGTATTAGCGCTGGCATGACTGCCATATTTTACAGTTTGGTTGGAACAGTAATGTTTAAGTAAGTCCTCCATGTGCACTTTGACATTTTATGAATCATACATCACTAGGTTGCCCTTCTTCAGTAGAATGTAATGCAGCACGGTCTTTTGTTTGATTCAACGCTTCGGAAAAAATAGTGCGAAATGTAGGGAACAATGTTGGTTGGAAGGCAAGTTCTTCAAAGCTTGATCCTAGTTGGTAGCTGTTCTGTACTAAAGATGGCAGGGAGAGCCTCAGGGTTGCAACAGCACAAAAGTAGTTTTTAGGCAATATATTTTGATGCTGCTGATCTTGTTCCAGCTCAGCAGTGCAGTTTAGGACATTTTCCCATTGAGAAGGGGCTGGTGGTAGGAGGAAGGTGGGGGCGAGGGAGGGATCAGTCAGTATAATCACGTGTGCAACTTGTTTACTGCGCAGTTTTAGGTGCATGAGCAGCCGGGAGAGAATTGAATTACAGCAAACCATTGGCTGTCAGCAACATGAGAAAAATGTTGCTGCCAGCTATTACAGGACAAGGGGACTTAGCATAGCAAACGAATACTCTCAGATACTTTAAACATGCCTATT
The DNA here is from genome assembly GCF_964204655.1 of Triturus cristatus. Classification (NCBI taxonomy): domain Eukaryota; kingdom Metazoa; phylum Chordata; class Amphibia; order Caudata; family Salamandridae; genus Triturus; species Triturus cristatus. Next base: position 334,660,185 of record NC_140591.1, on the reverse strand, counting down.
TGGAAGTGGAATGCTCTGCTAAAACAGTTTTCTTTGATTTAAGACTGAAAGGGAATGATTTAGAGTAAAATAAAGTGCCGCACTAATGCCGCTAAATTTCAATTTCTGTGCCGCTAAATTTGCGAATCTATGCCACAATATCCTGGGGGGTCTGAGCAATGCAAGGCAGGGATCTGTCCTTGTTTGAATTACTCTAGATTTATAAAGCCACGTAAGATGGCTTGGTAAATTTAATTTAGATTTTGCGTCACACTTGCGACACAAAACCTTGATAAATATGGACTTTAGTCTCCACACTCTTCTAAGGTTTCAGAAGTTTGGATCTCATTATCAAGCCTCCCCTGACAGAAAATTCTGATTTCTTTGCAGGTTGTGCAAAATCAAAATAAGATCATTCATTTTGCTCCGTATTTTGTATTTAGTCAATTAAATAATTGAGAATTATGCTTGGCCATTTATTTTGTAGGAAGAAGATGCTACAAAGCAAGGATTATAATTGGGCACCTGCATTGGCTCGTGAGGAAATCTAGTGCAATTCTGTATACTTTCTTTGAATGGCCATGTTGTGTGGTCCAGTGGCCAGTTGGCCTACCTTGGTTCATGAAACTCTGAGCTCTAATTCTGGCTTCAAAACGTCACCAAACAGTTGTGTGACCTTTGCCTCAAATTGCACTAATGTGCAATGTGGAAGTAAAGTTCAAGATTTAGCAAGATAAGCACAAGGTAGCACTTAGTGAAAATCTGCAGTGATGTGTTGCATGAACAGGAAAAATTCTTGCAGCACATTTACAAAGCATTGCACACCTATGATATCAGCAGCTACCCGTGCACTAAACATACTGTTTTTGCTTCACACCAAACTAGATTTACCATATGTTATTGTGTAAAGGCAGTCAAGAAGTGTCTTGCATGATGTTCATCCACGAAGAGCACCCTTGAGTGTGACCTCTTCACAGAGAGGAAAGGCTAGGGGTTAATCGGGTAACGTGGCATTCACAGAAATTGCTTGTATTTCACGAAAAAAACTCAGGGGCATATTTGCAAGCCCCTATCACCACAGGAACATCACAGGGGGAAACGCAGAGCTACACCGTATCCTTGTAAATACGGTGCAGCCCTGTGTTTTGGACGTGGCAGAGCGCAGCGTTAAGCCAAGGTGGCAAACGCCATATTCCACCACTTCCTAGTAAATATGTCCCTCAGTTTCCAGGTTTGTGCTTGTTTTAATTCGACATTAGTATTGGCTCAAAGTCATGGCATTTCACTTTGAGTGACTTTAGTTGATCTGGTTTTGCATGGTTGCTAAAGCGTTTTTGTGCAGATCCTGCCCAGTTATATCCACTTTTTGTAAATTATCAGGGGTTCATGCTATGCGCCTCAAAGCCGTTTAGTGATCCACTCACATCAACTTTCAGTGCAAAAATTAATTATTCATTGAAAAGTTGATCAATGGAGCTGTTTCCACTGCCTGCGTCAAACAAGCACCCTCCTTAAGCATTTGTAAATCAGGGCCAATTCTCCGCATTACAGCCCCACCCTCTTCCCATCACACCCTGATTTCTCTAATCTAAGGTTAACTAAACTCACTCATTCTGTTGTGTGGACATCTCCTCACTGTTGAGATGCTTCTGCTCTCTGCAAACTGCTCTGGTACTCCCTGAGGGGCTCAACCTGACATCTAAGCCAACAGAAAGAAGGATTAGAATGTAGCTCTGTGCTTGAGAGGATTCTTGCTGGCATACATTCCTTTTGGAATGAAGAGCTGCAGAGAGGTACCAAAGAAGATTCAGTTTATCTGAAAATGCCTCCTTTATTCTGGGCATGAATTAAAGCCAGCAAAATCACCTGTGTCATTGAGCCTATTGTTTTTCCACAACACCATGATAAACCTTTGAAGGCGTGCTTGTCGCACACACTTCTAGAATCTTAATGAGATAGAGCACCTATGCTGTACAGACACATTATCTTGACTGGTAGGACACTTTCCTAGAGAGGCCTGATAACACTTTCTTTTGTTACTTCAGATATCAGACAATGTTAGACTGCTGGAACAGTGATCCAACAGAAAGGCCCAGATTCGTGGACCTTGTTGAACGTCTTGGCGACCTTCTACAAGCCAGCGTCCGGCAGGTATGTGTGACTTCTTGGGGTAAGATTTCACCTTCGCAAACCTACTGGTTGAGGGAGCATGCACAATGGGGAACAAGAAATAGTGCCTTGCACACTGTTGAAGTGGGATAGAAAGAAACATTAATGGAAGAGCTATAAAAAATAACTTCAAAGCACTTCCTGGTTTGAGGGATGCTTGCACCTGAGTCTCACAAGGCAAGTATTTGACATTTTACGTAGATGCTAAGCGACTGATATTGCTGCCACTGTAGATACTTATAGCATTTCTGTCCAAAGGTCCTCCTATTGTGAAGCATCTACTCTTGTGAGTTGCACTTTGGTCGAGGCATCTGAAGCAGGTGTTGTTTGGTGTGCATGTGAAGCATCTACAATGCAGTATTTATTCTTTGGTATTTGGGGCCTGTTCTTTGGATTCATTTGCACTTTAGCCAGAGGGCATTGAAGGTATTTCGGTCTTGAGAGAGCGAGAGTAGAGATACATCCTGCTCTGGGAGATGGCTGATTTAAACATTATAGATAACCAGGAGGAAGATAATTTGATCTTTTGGCAAGCGTTTGTACTGTGAGCTTGACTAGTTAAGCCAGAAATGGATGGTGTTCACACTTCTCCTATCACACCTCTGTAGGGATGGAGGAAATGATATGACAAATTAGGCGAACATAATGGTGAAGTTTGCTAACAACAGATTTGACCTGAGTGTAATTGGTTGTTTTAGTGTCAAGAGTGACGACTAGCATTTTAACATTGATGCTGGGTGTAAAAGACCCATTAACTTAGGCTGAGCTGCTAATGGTAGAGTAGAAGGTTGGTGTCACCTTTGATGTTGAGGAACATTAATTCAGATATGCAGTTGTGCTGGTTTCAAGGTCTGCTTAATTTGGCTTGGGTGGAAATCTGTAGGAAGGTTTGTATGTTGTCAGGATATGAGTTGTAGAAGCATTTATAGGAACCAGTGAATTTCAGAAGGGAGCAGAGATAAATATTAACAATCATTGGCAAAGACAGCTGGTCCGAGTTGAATGTACTAGGAAAAAGACAGCAATGTGGAACTGGCAGGGAGAAAGCACACAGCTAGAATGCAATGCAGGTGAGAGGAGGAGAAGCACACAGGTGAGAGAGAGAGAACCACCTTACACAGCAGAAAGGGGGAGAGAAACACGAGGGAGAAGGCTGGAAAACACATACAGTCTCATAGAATGTTTAAACAAAACAAAAAAAGAAGTGCCTGAAAGAAGCAAGCAGTAGAAGGACATAGTGAGGCATTTATGCTTCAGGGGAGGGACAAACACAAGAAGAGGAAGGAAAGCCCACACAATATGAAGCAAGCAAATGAAAGGGACAGTGAAACCAACCAAAGGTAAGAGGTAGGCAGGCTCTAAGCCCACTATAAGATATAATGGCTTGTAGGGGGGAAAATTTAGTTAGTTAGATGCAAAATGAAGGACATATTTATCCGCGAGTGTTTGATTTCATATTGTCATATATATTGGTTGATTTATGAAGGTTGAGAATGGGTAATAACAACCGAAACTGGCCCATAGTATTGAACATTATCTGTTATGAACATGAAGTAACATATTCATAGATATGGTATGTATACGGATAACAAAAACCTCAAAAGGAATTTATATTCACATGTTGAAACTGTGCATGTGTTGCATGATCATAGAGAAACAATATAAGGCTTGTTCTACCTCTGTTAATCCTCTATAAAATCAATAAAATATGTCTAAAAAAAACCAAAATATATAATGGCTTGCAACAGACAGAGTCTGCACCGTCTTAGACAAGACATAAAATGTTATGCATATAGATCAGTGCCCAGTCTCCTGAACGTCCTGAGTTCCAGGGAAAATTTGGGGTTTAGGCCCAATCAGTGTTTAATGAACCTCTAACATCTTTCCCTGTGCCAAATTCGCCAGGGAAAGGTGACAACATTTCTTAGGAGAAAATTTGGGAAAAGAAGGGAAATTGGCAATTATTGGGGTGCTAATTTGGATACTGCAGGTTATCCGTCATTCATAGCAGGAACCCTCATAAATGGTAGGTCGAACCACACCACGATAATACAACACCAGGCTGTATCAATATTTCCCCAGGGCATCTTTACTGAGTTCAATTCTCGCTACTCACAATGAGGCACATTTAATTTATTCCTGTTAAGGTACCTCAGTGGAATCTGTGAGATGTATGGGGCAACTTTAGACAGAAATATAATTGATTTGTTCCATGCAGATAACGTTAATTGCATTTTTTTAACTTCTTTTCTTTACCATTTACCTATACTTTTGCATAAAGTTAGGAGAGACAGCTACATTCAGTGCTGTCTCAAGACATTTTGCTGCTATAGACAAGGTACATTTTGTGGAGCACCCTTTCTTAATTGTGTTTGTAGCTACACCCCTGCTCTGGGAGCCTTTATGTGGCGCCTCCTTGGAGCTTGTGAAATAGGCGACCTCACCTGTGAATGGATTTGTTACATCTGCATGATAGCATTTCTGTGGGAAAATATTGTATTGACATTTGTATTAAGATTCAGTACAATATACATACAAAAAAGACAGTAACAAAATATTGATAATAATGAAGTCATACATAGCATTAATGAGTCATATTATAAGAGGGTAAATAATGAGAAAACAAAGAAAATAGGTTGCTTATCAAGTTACAGTATTAGCAATGCAAAATATAGTTTATCTCAATCCAACGTTAATACCTATAAAAGCTAAAACATTTTGAAAGAATTAATGATCCAGTGGTTTCCAAACAAAATCATGTTTATGTAATGCATGAATAGGTTGAAAGGGAGATATCCTATCACCTTGTCCTGTAAATGTGGTTCAAGCCCAGCAGGTATGCATTTAAAATAGTTTAGCATGTTTCCTATTAGGCATAAAAGATTTGATTCCTGAAGAGATTAAGAAATTAAATAATACTTGATTGGCGAAAGATAAGCAGGAGGAGAGGGCAAACGATTTACATATAATATTAGAATATGACAGTTTATATTAGCTATATTAAAATCTTACAAACAATACCCCATACTTTAGACCAAAATGCAGATGTAGCAGGGCATTCATATAATGAAACTGTAACATGACAATGCCAACATATGGGAGTATCAAGTAGTTTAGGTTTAAACAGTCTAACACGGGTCCAAAGACAGTTATATAAACTAAAAAGATTTGGATGATATAGGGAAACCGATAGCCAACCGGATACATTACATAAAATATTGTGTTGCCAGTTTTGGGATGAATAGGCAGTAGACAAGTCAATAGTCCACAAATCTCTAGTATTATCTACGTTTGACAATTTATTAGATAATAATTTCTTGTATACTTTTGGCGAAGTATGATTATGGTGATGGAAAATGTAAGGATAATTCTATATCAGGTTTCTCAGCACATTTCATATTCAGGGAGTTCAATGTAACACAAAATAAACTTTAGCTGGATATCAGTAAGTGACAAAAAGGCATTTCTTTGACTTATTTCGGCTAAGCAGAAAATTTCTGATTCTATCCACATTTTCTAATATCATGATTAAGTTTAATAGCTGGATTTAACCATAAAGAGGTCAGTTTCAAATGTTTAATATTAGTATAATATAATGCATTATAAAATAAGAGAGCTTGTTTTGTAGCTCTAATAACTGGGTATTGTTTAATTAAAGTTTTTGTTATGGCGATAGATAAAATCGAAATTAGTGAAAAATAATTGGTAAATCCTCCTCATGTTTTACTCACAAGGGGTAAATGCCCAAGTAGTATTTTGTAACCAAATGGTACCTTTTCATAGAATAAAGGAATTACGATAGTCCGAACATTAGGCAACTTTAGACCTGAATTATTAATGTCATGTTGGAGTTCTGAATAGCTTAGTCTTGGGATTTTGTTATTACAAACAAAAGGATATTATTTTCTGCAGCTTTTTATAAAATGATAATGGGAAACAAAGGAATATCTTAGATAGTACATATAATGTCTTGGCAACAACCACTACTATGGCAGCCATGTCTACCTTTAAATAAGGAGTGTTTCTAGCCACTGTTCTACGTCCGAACAGTCACTATGTTTGTTCGTTGAGAGAATGCATTAGTGAGCAAGTTTGTTACAAATTAATGCATAGACTAGTGAGCCCAATTTGAGTCAGTGTGTACCTAGAGTGCAGTGAATGGATGCATTGTAAGTGAGTGAGAGGGTGTATATATTCAAAGGAGTATTTGTTGGGGATGAGTGATTTGTGAGTGAGAGTATTAGCAAGTGAGTGTACTCACAAGTGAATTTGTGAGTAACTGAGAATATTTGCAGAGCACTCGCATCACACTGTAGCATCCGTCAAGGACATAGAAATAGAATGTTGTGGTACCCTCAGAATATATGTTCACTTGTATATGTTGTCCTGGATACCTCAAAAGAAAGTTCTAATTTCTCTATTCTTGCATAAAAAGATCTTCTTGTGAGACAAATATAAAATCACATTTTTTCATCACCTCTTAGGATGGCAAGGACTACCTTCCTGTAAACACTGCCATAGCCAACAGTGCATGCACTGGCTGTAGTCCAACATCTCCCAACTCATGTGTCGGGGAAGGCAGGTCCACCACAAAGTTCAGCTGTGAAAGCTCAGAAAACCGTAGGTAAGGAAACACGTACTGAAAAGTGTTCAGATTCTGCTGGTTTACTTTTCTGAAAACCTCAAGTCAGGGTATCTATGCAATAAAACACTGTGTTGGTAATATTTTTGAATATCTAATGCATCATCCATGCTGAAGGAAAAACTGGTGAGGTCTAACCCTATATTAGAGTTGTATGCAAATGTGCTCTTCATGCCTACAACTATGGGTTGAAAGGTTGGCACAATACATATTACACATCTGGAATTCCATCTGTGAGTACCATTCAGAAAGAAATATTAGCTGCTGACTCCTTGAAAAATTTCTCCTCAAGTCCTTTCTGAGAATTTGTGTTTTTAATCTGTAAGTTTCTGAATATTAGAGGCATGAAGACAGGGGAAAACATTTCTCCTCCAGTCATGGTCCCACCTAGTTCTTAATTTTTTGCTGTTTGATTAGGTGTGCATTACGACCACCATCCCCTATATTAAGTCTGGGTCGCCACTTTACTCCTGTCTTACATGCGGAGCATAATTACAGTTTATAATTCTGCTCTGCCTGATTGTGAGTGGACCGGTGTTCCCACTTACAGTTTTCCCATGTGTTGAAACACTAGACCCGATCTTACCAGGAAGTAAATCCACCCAGAAAAATCACATAAGACTTTGGATGCAACAGAGATGGAGGCTAGGATGTCCTCTTTCCCCATTTATTCTGGAGAGGTGAGGGGGGCTGTTGGAAACAGCCCACTCCCACTCCGCAGGGTGGTGGTGGACTCCCCGAACACACTGTGGTAGCTTGGCTCGAGTGGTCAGGAATCAGGCACCGTGCTAAGCGTACAATATACCCATACAATAACCATGCGTGCATCCGTTCCAAAAACGACTCTACACCGTAAAAATTATGAAAATATGTTTCTTTATCTTTTTCTCTTAGTTGCTGATTGGGAAAATAAATAGGTCAATCACAATATACAAGTTTCAATTAGTGCAGGTCAAGTAAATATTGGCTGTTTGATGAAATAAATAGGGGTGATCATAAATAACAGGGCATAAATACAAGTGCAATATATACAGACAATTAAATACTTTGAGGCAATAAATACTGTACCAATAAATATTGTACACCAACAAGTCCTGTGGACCTATAAATATAGTGCAGCAATAAATAGGTAAAAATTCAATAAATACAGTACCCCCAATAAATAATTAAAAGTATACAGCAACACTCATATAATCAGATGACACTTCAATTCTTAAGGGCTGATATGGCCCAGGCACAGCTTGTAGGGTTGTGGAAGGCTTGAGGGGGGCTACTCCCTGGCTGGGACAAGGCTGAGGCCTAATCTGAGGTAGATCCAAGGGGGGTATACCAGTGCCCTGGCTTTCTCTCTCCACACAACCTCTCTAGGTTAGTCCCAGTTCACCCCAGGCACAGTCAGGTGGGTTTCAGCACCTCCCTAGCCCCTTAGAGCAGTCTCTCAGGTCTCCACAGGGCCTTAGGCGCCCTCTACTCCACTTACTGCCCTTTTTCTGATGTTCCGACGCCGCTGGAGTCGTGTCGACGCCGTGAGGCGGCTCCGGTTCGGTCTCGGCGGCCTCGGCACAATGTCAGTTCTTTGACGACGCCGGTAGGCGGTTCCGGTCCGATGTCGGTGGCCTCGGTTCGATCTCGACCTCCGATTCGACGGCGTCGGGCAGTCTCTTCACGATGTCGACTTCGAGCGGCTCCGGTCCGATGGCGCTCTCGGCTCCGATGACGTCGGCCGGCCTGGCCTCGATGTCGACTTCCGGCGACTCCGGGGTGCGATCCTCACCCCCGACCTCCGGTGCTCCTTCTCACAGGCTCCGGGCGACTCCGGAGTGCGATCCTCACTCCCGACCTCCGGTGCTCCTCTACCTCGGTCTCCGACGACTCCGGAGGGCGGACTTCACTCCTCCGATGACGCCGCTCGCTCGACCTCGGTTCACTTCCTCCTCGACCTCTGGTATTCCTCACGACCTCCGTCGGCGCCCTCTCACGACCTCAGGCGGCTCCGGGTACGACGTCTGCTACTTCAGTCAGCGCCGCTTCTCCACCTCGGGCTCCAGGTCTTCAGGCTACTCGACGCCGGACTCCAGGGAAACCAGTTCTCAGGTCAGAATCTTGCTGTTTTCTTGGTTCTAAGGCCTGTTCCTGCTGTCCAGGTCCTTAGGATAAGTTTCTTCTGTCTTCTTCCCACACAGGGCTATAGGCTGGGATCCATCAGTAGGGACAAGTATCAAGGGTGGGTTTATGGGCCCCACTCCAGGCACAAGTTTCCACCCCTGCTGCTTCACTCCTTCCTCCTTCACTGTTGTGCTCCTCTCCCTTCACCAGTCAGGTGCCAACTGCCAGCTCCAACTGCCAACTGCCTCTCTTATCCTCCCAACATTCTAAACGGTCTCCAACTGTCACAGAGTTCTGGAATCTCCCGGAATGTTCTGGAAGGTGCTGGTAGGTTCCAGTGGATGCTGGTGATGTCACAGGTGGCCACCATTTTGTGCTTCAGGCCCTCAGGCAGAAGTTTTCAGGGGTAATTAACATGGCTCCCTGAATCTGCATCAATATGAAAAATGAAAACAACTGAGGGAAAAAGGGCCAAGTCCTACACAACCCCCTTCCAGCCAAAAGCCAGGGTAGACCGATCAATGCCTTGATGGTCTTCCCTGCTTGGGGCGAGAAAAGGTGGACGCAGGCCCGCAACGGCAGGAGCACCCGCAAGTTCTCCTCCGCTCTGGAACCCAATGGTTCCCTAACAAACCTCCCTGGACCAACAAAACCACCCCACGGGGGCTCCCTAGCTAGTTGTGGCCAGGACCGGCCCCTGGGCCATCCAGATGTCTCTGGCCCGGGTGATCTCGCGGAGTGGGGGGCAGTAGCCCCAGGCCTGTAGTGCCCGTTGACCACTCCGGTCCTCCTCCTTGCAGTCCTAAACTGCCTCTGGTCCTTCCTCCTGGGTTTCGCACCCTTAGGCTGACCAGCCTTCAGGGGCGAGGCTCTCCTCCCCCTAACTCTCCTTCTGGGGTTCCTCACCCTACCCTGCAAGGCACCCTCAGACCAACACTTCCTCCTCAGTCTAGGGCCTTGACCCCTCAACTGATCCTTCAACCTAGGGTCTAAACCCTTAGGCTGAGGCGGTGCCCGAGGCGAGACCTTCCTCCCTCTGCACCCCCTTCCAGATTTCTGCACCCTCCTAACGGGAAAAGTACCCCTGGAAGTCAATTCTGGGGGGACCCTGTTAACAGAGGCCCCACCCGCCAGGTAAGGCAACCCCTGAGCCTGGCATCCCAGCCCAGAACCTAAACCCTGAAACTGGGCTAACCCCAGAACCTCAGGCGCGCTGGTTACAGTCGCCCTGGGTCCTCCTGACACTAGGGGCTCCCCTGCACTGGAGGGCACATCGGGACAGCCTAGGCTCCCAACCTGGGGCTCCCTTGCGGAACTCTCCAGGCCCTGAGACTTCGGTTGGGGCACCTCGGAACACCTCCCCGTCTCACGCCTTCCTACAGATAGGTCGTGAGGCCCTACAACCCTCTCTCCCTGGGACCTAGCTGGGCTATCTGCCACTTCTCTCACCTCGCTGGGTTGGAAGATCCCTGCACTACCCCCTTCAGGTTCACACCCCAATGCCTCCTCAGACACCCTGGTGATGTCTTCCTGGGGTAAATAAACTTCTAGCTCCTGTGAAGCTTCTGGTATGCTGCCACCAGTGTCCTCGCTGGACACACTCATCTGGAGGGCACGCAGCTTCATCTCCTTCATCCAAAGCTGGTGCGCCATCCTTTTCTCCTCCATCTCTGTCTCCAGCCTTGCTAAGTCCCATGCGAGCTGTCTTTTCTCCCTCCGGTCTGTTAACTTCCTGACTTGGGCCACAGTGTACGTTTTTAGATTTTCTAGTACAAACTCCATCTTGCCCACTCAGGTTAGAGGACAGGTTTTGTGCAGTAGCAATGTAGGGGGGTACCTTTAGTAATACCTCCTCCCACCACCAGAGTAAATTTGGAAAAAACAAAAACCCACAATTAGGAAGGCCGCTGTGAGAAAACTCCCGGTGTAGGCCTATGGACTACCCACAGTTATTGTTGAGTATATGTAGGCACAGCTCTATCCCACCACTGAACACCAATTTATGTTGGAAACAGCCCACTCCCACTCCGCAGGGTGGTGGTGGACTCCCCGAACACACTGTGGTAGCTTGGCTCGAGTGGTCAGGAATCAGGCACCGTGCTAAGCGTACAATATACCCATACAATAACCATGCGTGCATCCGTTCCAAAAACGACTCTACACCGTAAAAATTATGAAAATATGTTTCTTTATCTTTTTCTCTTAGTTGCTGATTGGGAAAATAAATAGGTCAATCACAATATACAAGTTTCAATTAGTGCAGGTCAAATAAATATTGGCTGTTTGATGAAATAAATAGGGGTGATCATAAATAACAGGGCATAAATACAAGTGCAATATATACAGACAATTAAATACTTTGAGGCAATAAATACTGTACCAATAAATATTGTACACCAACAAGTCCTGTGGACCTATAAATATAGTGCAGCAATAAATAGGTAAAAATTCAATAAATACAGTACCCCCAATAAATAATTAAAAGTATACAGCAACACTCATATAATCAGATGACACTTCAATTCTTAAGGGCTGATATGGCCCAGGCACAGCTTGTAGGGTTGTGGAAGGCTTGAGGGGGGCTACTCCCTGGCTGGGACAAGGCTGAGGCCTAATCTGAGGTAGATCCAAGGGGGGTATACCAGTGCCCTGGCTTTCTCTCTCCACACAACCTCTCTAGGTTAGTCCCAGTTCACCCCAGGCACAGTCAGGTGGGTTTCAGCACCTCCCTAGCCCCTTAGAGCAGTCTCTCAGGTCTCCACAGGGCCTTAGGCGCCCTCTACTCCACTTACTGCCCTTTTTCTGATGTTCCGACGCCGCTGGAGTCGTGTCGACGCCGTGAGGCGGCTCCGGTTCGGTCTCAGCGGCCTCGGCACAATGTCAGTTCTTTGACGACGCCGGTAGGCGGTTCCGGTCCGATGTCGGTGGCCTCGGTTCGATCTCGACCTCCGATTCGACGGCGTCGGGCAGTCTCTTCACGATGTCGACTTCGAGCGGCTCCGGTCCGATGGCGCTCTCGGCTCCGATGACGTCGGCCGGCCTGGCCTCGATGTCGACTTCCGGCGACTCCGGGGTGCGATCCTCACCCCCGACCTCCGGTGCTCCTTCTCACAGGCTCCGGGCGACTCCGGAGTGCGATCCTCACTCCCGACCTCCGGTGCTCCTCTACCTCGGTCTCCGACGACTCCGGAGGGCGGACTTCACTCCTCCGATGACGCCGCTCGCTCAACCTCGGTTCACTTCCTCCTCGACCTCTGGTATTCCTCACGACCTCCGTCGGCGCCCTCTCACGACCTCAGGCGGCTCCGGGTACGACGTCTGCTACTTCAGTCAGCGCCGCTTCTCCACCTCGGGCTCCAGGTCTTCAGGCTACTCGACGCCGGACTCCAGGGAAACCAGTTCTCAGGTCAGAATCTTGCTGTTTTCTTGGTTCTAAGGCCTGTTCCTGCTGTCCAGGTCCTTAGGATAAGTTTCTTCTGTCTTCTTCCCACACAGGGCTATAGGCTGGGATCCATCAGTAGGGACAAGTATCAAGGGTGGGTTTATGGACCCCACTCCAGGCACAAGTTTCCACCCCTGCTGCTTCACTCCTTCCTCCTTCACTGTTGTGCTCCTCTCCCTTCACCAGTCAGGTGCCAACTGCCAGCTCCAACTGCCAACTGCCTCTCTTATCCTCCCAACATTCTAAACGGTCTCCAACTGTCACAGAGTTCTGGAATCTCCCGGAATGTTCTGGAAGGTGCTGGTAGGTTCCAATGGATGCTGGTGATGTCACAGGTGGCCACCATTTTGTGCTTCAGGCCCTCAGGCAGAAGTTTTCAGGGGTAATTAACATGGCTCCCTGAATCTGCATCAATATGAAAAATGAAAACAACTGAGGGAAAAAGGGCCAAGTCCTACAGGGGCATACAATTATCCACACTGCCACAATTCAACTTGTCCTTCCCTCTCCTAGCCTGATAACCCCTCCGTAAACCCACACCCCCACAAAGAGGCTTCAGGATATATTTACGACCTCAGAGCAGGTAGTAAATGTATATACTAAACCCACAGAATTGGGAATGCCATGAGGTTTTATGACTGGTAAACCCAGTCTGATCCAGTAATTCACCATTAACTCGTAATTCTACTGTACACATGGTAATGTTATGTTATCGTGCAGATTTACCATCCGGCCCCAAAAAGTGCACCCTAAAGCATCCAAATGTGCTGTAGTTGTGCCTCTTCAAGATAATCACAATATGGCTAACTTCCCACCCAAAATGTCGTTACTCCGAATGTGCACAATATATTTTGGTTTAATTCTTTCCTTCCAGAATGCATCTAAGGAATGAACATTTCCCTGTTTACATCTAAGGTTCACCCTGTCTCACCTAGAATGCCTCAGTGGCTATCCATCACTCCATGTCTCTTTAATGATTATTCTATACCTCTGACAGAACTCATCCACTCCCACACGCTTAGGGCCAAATTTATCAAAGAGTTGCATCGCCCTTGCGCCAAGCAACGGAACTCAAGAGCAACGCAACTCTTAAGTTAGATTTATCAAGCCACTCAAGGCCACCTTGCGTTGCCCTGCGTGGCTTGATATATCGAGAGTAACGCAACGCAAAGCAAATTGGAGGCGTTTCATGGGTGGAGTGTGGGTTTTCCCACACATCCACCATGGATTTTGGCCTAATCTCAGATTTATCATTACTGGTAGACCTGAGAAGGCTTCAAAATGCTGAGCATTGCCAGGGGAGGCGTAACAAGGAGAAATATCTATATTTCTCCTAGTTTGTTCCTCTTTCTATGTGTGCTGCAGAATACAGTACACATAGGAAGAGGAAAAGGCTTCAGGGGATTGTTTTTGTGCAGGAAGGTGCAAGGGTGCCTGTGTTGGCGCTAGGCAGCTGTGTTGGCGCTAGGCAGCACCTTGTGCACCAACGCAGAGAAAAGACAGGACTGCACCTTTTAATGTTAAATACAGCGCATTCCTGCCCTTTCCCTCTCACTCAGCGTAGCGCAGCAGGGTGACGCTGCAATGCATTATTTTTTCATAAACATGCTCCTAATTTTCTTCATATGTGGACATGATGCCCAAGTACTTTCCTGTTTGGAGAGAGATGAGGCATCTGAATAATTTTTCTACCACGGTATAATGGAATTTAGGAAAGGGATGGACAGTCACTGGCTCAAGCTTAATTTTTATAAAAGATTATAATCTGTAATCCAGACCTCAGGTTTTCACTGTTGTTTATTCCATTTGAAGAAACTGTGCAAGCTTGTGCCATATTTGACACCAGAGGCCTGTTGATCACTAGTTTCTGACATAGTCTGCGTAAGGAAATGCTCTTTTGCATTGTCGCCCTCCCATTTTTTACTGAATCTTATTGCTGCTATATGGACTCTGAAGACTAGAGCGCTGCCACCCGGCGCCCAGTGTGTGTGCTCGGAGCCCTAAAACGTGTACAATTGGCTAATTCCCGTTGGCATATTTAACTTACCTGTAAGTCCCAAGTATATGGTGCTCTGTGTACCCAGGGCCTGAAAGTTATATTTCAATAGTGGACTCAAGCACCTATTGTGCCACCACTAAGGTGACAATGCAAAACTTGTCTTGAGGCCTGCATCTGCAGCCTGAGTATGCAGTTTTAAAACTGCAAATTCGACTTCACCCCTTTGCTAGGCTGAAACCTTGCTTTTTAAGACTGCCAAGTCCTCCTTAAGGTAGTCCCTAAATGACCATGTGCAGGGTGCATGGTGTTTAATGGTTTTTAAAAGGTAGACATGGTTTTCACTGTAGCATGACTGGCTCCTCTGTAGAATAGCTCTGGGTTACTTTACAATACCTTATAAAGTATAACTTCAATTTTGGAATAGCTAAAACTATGGTTCGAGTCTCAAATTAATAGGTATTTAAAATCCAATCTAATGGTCAAGACGGATTTTAAATTACTATTTTTAAAAAGCCACTTTTAGAAAATTGTCATTTTCCTACCTAAAGCCTCTGGTAGCCTTTTCAGAGTTAATTCACTACTGTCACCTGGCAGCCTGCTGGAAGGTGTGAATGGTTCCCAGGAAAGGCAACAAAAGGCCCTGGCTGGAAGAAGGTGTAACGTTCTCCTCACAGATCAGGGTTGAACCTTTAAGCTTAAAGGCTTTGGAGGATAAACTAGGCTCACTGGAGGGCAACCTGCTCCAAGCTAGAATGCGGCCCCCTGATGTTCAGGCAAGGTTACGGAAGCAACTTGAAGATGCGAGGTTAGAGTATAGGGTCTATCTGGATAAAAAATGCAGAGCTCAGTGGAACGCAAGGTCTATGCAGATCTTTGAATATGGGGAAAAAGCTGGCGCACTATTGGCCTGGAAGGCTTGGACAGACAGATCGAGGAATTTTATCGAAAAATTTGTTATGAATGACAGAGGGGACACTGCAGGGAAGCAGGAAGATATGCAGGTCTGTTTAGTTTCTCTCTTTTCTAGTTTATATGGGGAAGAAATCTCCCATAATTTGGAGTACATTAAGGCCTTGCTGAGGAAGCTGCAGCTCCCCAATGTAATAGATGTGAGCAGTAAGGCTCTTTTTTTGTGTGAAATATTTTTATTAACAGTTTTGCAATAAAATCACATTACATCTTGTTGTGTGTATTTGAGCGACAGTAGTACTGCTGTTCGGCCGTAGGACATGCATCCTGCACTCAGAGGGGGTATCTGTCGTTACAGTCCACTTGTCTTCTCTGTAAAGTGATGTCGGGGGAACTGGGGAGGATAAACTGGGGGTGCATTGAAGGGGGGAGTCAGGTTGTGTGCATCGGGTCGGGCGTCTGGGTCATGTCAGCTACAGTCTGTAGGTGTGTCACAGCGTTGGTTACGGGCTATCATTTGAACAACGTTGCTAGTTGCAGTATACGGTGCAGTGCGTTGTGGAGTTATTGTGCATCATGTGTTGGTCAGGGTGATGGGGGTGGTGTCATGTGTACTCCGGTGTGAGGTTCGTGCTTCTGAGTCTGTTGAGTTGCGTTGAGAAGTGCTTGGGTCGGTACGCATGTGTAATTGCTTAAACTGGTGGGATAATAGGACCCACTCCATAGATATGGGATGTTTTCGTAGTCCCTTTACCTCCTCCTCCCGCCGTGTCTCCTACTCTGCCTTTGCCCATTTCTGTACCGCTCCCACCCATGCCTCTATCGGGGGGCCTAATGTGGCTCGCCAGTTCATGGTGATACTTCTTTTAGCTAGGAGTGTTGCTAGTGACGCGAAGCAGACGAGCACTTTGTGTGTTTTTGGTCTTCGGAATATTCCGAGAGCGACTGCTTCCCATGTTTGTATATCTCTGAAACCTGTGAGCTCTTTGAGTGTGTCAAGGACTATAGACCAGTACGGTTGTAAGGTGGGGCAGCTCCAAAACATATGCCGAAAGTGTGCGTCTGCTGAGTAACATCTGGGGCAGTGAAATTGGGTGTCCAGGTAGAACCGCTGTAGGCGTGCTGGTGTTTGATACGCTCTATGTAGGACATAAAACTGTATATTTTTAAAACGTGCATTTCTGGACACTTTTTTGGGGAACTCTAGTGCCCTTTCCCACTCCCTGTCATGTAATTGTCGCCCAAGTTCGTCTTCCCATTTGGCTCGGAGAGAAAGCAGTGGTTTGTTTGTAAGTTGTCGTATGGGCTTATACAGCCATGTAACTAGGTGCCGGCCTGTACCCATATATAGGATGGTGTGGATGACCGGGTGTGTTGTTGGCTCGCCTGTAGAAAGGTCAGAGTGTGGTCGATAATTTTCTAGGAGCTGTCGGTGGGTTAAAAACTGTCCCGGGGGGAGATCGTAGTCCTCCATGAACTGGCCATAGAGTCGAAGCTGCCCATCTGTGAACAGCGATTCAGCCTCAGTTATCTCGCGGTCCATCCACATACGGAGCATGGAAGTTGTGAAGTATTTCTCCCGTTTGGGCCAACCGACCAGCGGCAACCGAGGGGAGTAGTGTGGGGTCCCTGCCGACATGCGGTGGACTCTTTGCATACACCGATGGACCACCGACACCTGCAATGGATATGTCCGTCGTGGTTTGGTACCTGGGAGCAGCAGGCGACGGAGTTCCGGGGTAGGGACCGGGCCCCGAGTCGTATGTGTTTCACCTGTATGCCTACCCGCCGTCCAGTACGATAGCCATTGTAACTGCGTCGCCAGGAACTACGATTCGAAGGAAGGGGCGCCGAGACCCCCTTGCGTGGTGGGCAATTGCAGTTTAGTGAGGGCTATCCGGTGTCTGTTTGCCCCCCAGATAAGTGAGCGGAGGAGCGAGTCCAGGTACTGAAAAAAAGCTTTGGGTGGAATTAACAGTAAGTTTGTGAAGTAGTACAGCAGCTAGGGGACAATGATCATCTTAGCTATGGCCACACGGCCAATTGGGGCCAACGGGAGGTTCTTCCAAATCCCACCGACGATCTGATGACGGCCAGCACGTGGCGATGATTGCCCTCTTAAATGTCGGTGGGGGAGTGGTACAGGTGGACGCTGAGCTATCGGGGGCTTTTATGCTCCAGGGTAGGCTCTGCGTACCAATTCGTACGTCCTGCGGCACGGGGTTTGAATGCAGTGGGTAGATTGTGGATTTTTCCCAATTTACTTTAAGTCAGGACGCCTCCGCGAACTCCGTCAGGGGTGTCCAGATGGGTGTGAGATCCATGGTGATATCACAGATGTACAGGAGGAGGTCGTCCACGTACATGGAAACGCTATGGTCGGTGTCCGCTCCTGGCATAATCATATCACCAGAGGTTCTACCGCCAGGGCGAAGATCAGGGGCGATAGTGGGCACCCCTGCCTCGTACCTCTCTCCACCTTGAATGGTGACAATATGTATCGGTCCATTCGAATACGAGATGTAAGCTTGGTGTAGAGAAGCTGCGTGTACGTTAGGAGAGTTGGACCTATTCCTGCTCGTTGCAGAACGGCGAAAAGGTATGGCCCCATGAGGGTATCAAAGGCCTTTTCGAGGTCTAAAATTAAGCAGGCCGCGTAAGGGTGTGTATCCCACCTGATCCTGAATGTGGAACAAGCGACGTATGTTTTGGGACGTATTTCTGCCGGGAACAAACCAGCACTGATCCGGGTGGACTAGGGGTCGCAGAATTTGTTCATACCTATCCGCAAGAATTTTCCCCAGTATTTTGTAGTCGGCAGAGAGGAGCGTGATAGGGCGGTAGGAATATCATTGTTGTGGGTCTCGGTGTGGTTTAAGGAACGTTACTATGACCAACTCGCGAAGGGAGCTGGGAAGTTCCCCCTTTTCGAGTGTGGTCGCCAACATCTCTGCGAGAAGAGGGACTAACAGTGAGGAGAAGGTGCTGTAATATTCAAGAGGTCCGGTGCCTTGTTCCACGCTAGCGCACGGATCGCATGGGTGACGTCCGTTGGTGTTATTTTGGCGTCTAGTGTGGTTTTCTCTGATTCCGTAATGTGTGGAATAGGTAGTGGGTCTAGAAAGTGGCTTATCGCCTCCTGTATGAGTTGTGTCGGGGTGCGATAAATCGTGGTATAGTAATGCTGGAATGCACATAGAATGTCCATTTGGGATCGCACTAAGCTACCTGAGGGGTCTATTATCTCGGTGATGGGATTTGTGTCTGTGTCCTGTTTTACTAGCCATGCTAGGAGCGTGCCCGTTTTATCCCTCTCCTTGTGCATTCGAGTGGCTTAGGCTCTAAAGTTGTATTTACGTAAGTCTGCCATGGCAGTGGAGTACTGTGTTTTGGCCTCCGCTACCTGTGCCGCCGTCACAGCATTTGCATCTTCTCGTCTCGTGAGGGTAGCTAACTTTAGTTCGGTAGTGGTGAGTGTTCGTTCTAATGTGCGTTTCACTCCCACTATTTGTTTGATGCATGCTCCCCGAGCCACTATATTGAATGCATCCCATTCTACTAGTTTGGATGTGGCAGTGCCCATGTTGTTGGTAAAGTAGTCCTGTATGTTTTGTTCATAGTCGCGTTTGGACACTTGGTCCGTCAGACAGTCGCGTGGGAGGCGCCATGTGGGCACCGGGGGGTGAGGGGGCCTCCAATGAATTCGTAAGATATGTGCATCGTGGTTGGAAATTACACGGCCTAAGTAATCTGTGTGCTGAACTTTGGGAATCAGTGACGGGAAGCATGAAAATCTGTCTAATCGGATCCATAGGTTGTGTGGAATGGAGTGGAATGAGTAGAGTCGCGATAGTGGGTGGTGTGCTCTCCATGCGTCTGCTAATGCCCAGTGCGTGACCCAACGTTGAAAGCGCTCCGTCTGTTTCGGAGCGGGAGAATGTGGCGGTGGCGGGTGAGATCTGTCTAGTGCAATATTGAGCGCGCAGTTGTAGTCGCCCCCTAGGATCCATGGGATAGATGCAAATTGGGCTAGAACCCCAGTAAGGGACTCCCAGAACCTGTCCTGTTCAATATTCGGGGCATATATGCTACCCAATAGGATGGATTGTCCGTCTAAGAGCCCCTCTAGCAATGCAAATCTACTCTCTTTGTCCACCACTCTCCGGAGCTCCTGAAAAGGGGTGCCCGGGCAGACCGAGACCAGCGCACCTCGTGCATATGCAGAGTATGACGTGGCACATATGGTTCCGTGCCATCTGGCCCGTAGTTTGTTGATTTCTGGCGCTGTGAGGTGTGTCTCTTGCAAAAATGCAATTTGTGAGTGTTGACGTTTAATGTATGAGTATGTTGCGTACTGTTTGCGTAGAGTATGGAGGCCCTGTGTGTTTCAGGTTATAATACTAACGTCTGCACTCTGCATTTGGTTGTGCGGTGATCGTTACCTGTGCACTTTAGTGTGACGGCGGGTGGTTGCGTCATGGATTCTAGCGGTGTCCTAGCCCTGTGGTTGACAGACATGGAGGACGGTGACATCCACTCAAGTGTGATAGTTGCCCTGTTGCATGTGTTCCCTGAGGGGTAAAGGGTTGGAGTAAACCGGGTCAATGGAACAAGAAACCGGGTTGGGAACCCGTCCCAATACCTGGGACCTATCGGCGGGGCCGATACGTCCAAACTGACTCTCATGGAACTAGAGAGTGAACAGTTAATACATGGGGGTGGCAGTTCGTGCCTGCAAGGCGGAGTCCCAACGGGGCATTTGTAGGATCAATGTTCGTCGTCTGGACTGTGGATCATCAAGGATGCCGTGATGCATGTTCTGGGTGTGTTCTGTTTGGGCGTGGTAGCTTCTGTCTGCCGATCGGACCGGATACTTCTGATCACCCACGTACGTTTCCAATAGTGCATATCATTTGCAGTTTGTGGAGTAACCTGGGGCAAGGTGATGGAGTCGGCCGTAGATTGAGTCTCATTGCTATCGTCTTCTCCTTCCGAAGAGAAGAGGTGGGGGGCACAGTCTATGTCTTCCCCGTGCGGGGTGGTCCCCAGATCCGTCACTGCTTGCAGGGCCTTGCGCCTTTCCTGCATGAGTTGCTCCAGGTCCGGGGATTCTACGACGTGGCGCTCTGTTATCTCTCTCCTTCCCTGCAGTCTCTGCGTTTGTGTTTGTTGCGGGCTGCGCCTTCTGTTGTGCGGTGCTCTTTGTTTCCACTCCTGCGCGGTCTCTTCTGTGGGACTCTGTGTGCAGTGGTGGTCTGCCCACTCACACGCTTCTTCAGCGTTGGAGAAGAAGTGGGTGGTGCTAGCAAGGATGACTTTCAGGCGGGCTGGGAATAGTACTGAATACTGTATGTTATTCGTCCGCAGTCGACATTTCACTTCTAGGAACGACGATCTTTGTTTCTGCACCGCCCGTGCATAGTCAGGAAAGATCATGATGTGTTTGTTTTCCACCTGTAGTGGGCCTGTGCTTCTGGCAGCCCGGAGCACTGCGTCGCGGTCCTGGAAGTGCAGAAATTTAGCAAGCATCGGCCGGGGTGGGGCTCCGGGCGGTGGTTTGCGGGCCGGAACCCGGTGAGCTCGTTCTTTTGAGAAGAAAGCCGTTCGGTCTGTGGTTGGGGTGAAAGATTTAACCCAGGCCTCCATGTAATCGAGTGGGTGCGCCCCTTCGACTCCCTCCGGAAGGATGTTGCAGCACCGCGAGCGTCACTCCAAGTCATCCATACGCTCCTCCACAGTGGCTAGGTGACCCAGGACGAACCGGAGCGTTTTTTGCTGTGCGTCAATGGTGGGTTGTAGGTCGGCGAGGGACTTCTCTCCATCTTTTACCTTGTCGGCCAGTTTCCTGTGATCGTCTCGGATGAGACTATTGTCTGTGGTAAGGGCGCCGAGTCGTTCCTCCATGGAAACTCTAGAAAGTTCAATTGCTGCTAGTACTTGGTCAAGTTTGCCCGAGATGGTCGGTTCCGGCTGGGTCGTGGACAACTTGGCCAGTGCATTAGTGCACTGCAGGTTCTCCGGTGCGGTTTCTGGGAGCGCTGTCTGCTGCATGGCTTTGGGTTCCCCATTTTACAGTTCGGGGTGAAGTTCTTCGTGCCCTGTGTTATCGGCAGTAGGGGTGTAGTCGGTCTGCTGCCTCCTTGTGGCCTAATTATCTCTCTGGTTGACCGCTTGATGTATGGGGTGTAGTGTGTCCGCAGGTCACTCCCGCCTCAGTGGGGCCTTCCCCGCCGCGTCGCCAGCCACGCTCGTGGTGGGTACCTTCCGTGGCAGTCGCGCCCTGTCCGGCCTGCTTCCTGCTTTTCTAGCATGCGTGTTATCTGGGTCCAGCGTTGATTTCAGCACCAGTCTCTTCCATGCGGCGTTCTCATCAAGGTAACCTCCGTTGTGTGAGGCGTTCAGAGGGTCCCTGCCCCTCCAAGGTGTCAGTGTCCGTTGCTGGCGGTTATGCGCGCCGCTGGCGGTGTGGTAGTTAAGGCTAGTGTCGAGGGTGGTCCAGGCACCTGTCTGCTGTTTTTGTGGGTGAAGTGGCAGCGTGTTTACCGGGTACAATCCACCCTGGTGGCCTCCATGTTAGGGTCAGGCAGTGGCGGTCACCATGTCTGGTCCCCTCTTAGGCGTTGTGGTGGGTGGGGGGGAATTGCGTAGCTAGGAGTTGGGTCGGGTCCCAGTCTCTCACCTCCTGTGGCATCGTATGCAGATCCCCTGGGGAGGTTCGTCTGGTGGTCTGGGGCGTCAGGCTCTGGCACGAAGAAGGCCCTGAGTGAAGAACCGGGGAGGAGGCACCAGCGATTCGTCCCTCGGTGTCCGCCCGCTGGTGTCGGTAATGTCTGCCCCAGCGGCTGCTCTCGACGTTCGTTTTGGGGTTTTTCGCCGCTTAGGCGAGGACACGCTGTCACCAGCACCGGGTTGCCGCCGGCTACTCCCGGTCCCTTCCGTAGCTCATTGGGTATGCAGCGGCTGGCAGTGGTGATTACAGTCGAGTGGACGCTGTTTTGTCCAGTTGTCGTCAGGGACAGTAACTAGGCACTCCCGGTCCGGAGATGCGTTTTTCCGGCGATCGGAGCGCAGCCGCTCTGAAGTCAGGGCTGGACGCGGGTGGACGCCATCTTGTTACCGGGCCCCGGGGTGAAACTACTGCGGTGTTCTCGGCGGGTACTGCGGCATTCAGGATTTCATGGACACCTCTGTGTGCAGCTTCAGTTCCGGCACCAGCGGAGGCGATTTGGTGCCAGATTCGACGAGGTAGTACTGTCTACTGGTCTTCCCGATCGCGGAGCCTCAGCAGAGCGCGTCCGCCATCGTAGCCTGCTTGGCCACGCCCCTCGTGAGCAGTAAGGCTCTTGACGCTCCAATAACTAAGGAGGAGATTCGCCTTTGTATAACTAAAGGTAGGAAGGGTAAAGCCGCATTCTCTACCAAATGAAGTGTATAGTCTTCTAACTGAGGAGTTGATGTCATTTTTGGAAGCTCTGCTTAATTCTATTTATAGGCATGGTGGTCAGATCCCTAAATCCTGAAAAGAGGCCTCTATAGTCCTTATTTTGAAACCCTCTAAGGATCCTACTAGGGCGGATTCCTATCGGCCAATCTCTCTGCTTAATGAGGACTATAAGATCTTTATGAGCATCTAAGCGGGGAGATTGGCTAAACTCGCACCTCAGCTTATTCATTTAGATCAGAAGGGCTTTATTCCCAAGAGATATATACAGGAACAGACCCAACAGTTAATTGGCACGATAGATCTTGTCATAGAACGATCTGCCCCTTTGGCTGTAGTAGCGTTGTATGTCGCTAAGGCGTTTGACCGAGTATGTTGGGTCTTCCTCTGGGAGGTTTTGAGCTTAATGGGATTCGGCCCTAAATTTATTAACACACTTAAGGCGATCTATGAGGGAGCATCGTCCAGGATCTTCTTTAATCGTACATTATCCCCCAGTTTTAATATACTAAGAGCGACACGGCAAGGCTGCCCTTTATCTCCTCTCCTCTTTGACATTTATATGAAGACCCTTGCTCAACAGCTGAGATTGGATCCCTCTGTTCTTCCATTTAGTTCCCTGCCTTATAGTTGTAAAGTTGCGCTTTACGCCGATGATTTATTAATCTATACGGCTGACCCTCTGACTTTGATTCCAAGAGTGGAACAACTACTGGTGGAATTTGTCTCTCTCTCTGGTTACTTAGCAAATACTGCTAAAACCGAGGTTATGTGTTGGAACATCATGGACTGGGAGGGGAGAGTAAGTTCTAAGTTTACATATTTGGGCATTACAGTAGTAAGCAATATAGACAAAATCCCGTACCTTAATTTGTTAAGGGTCACCAAAGAGACTGACTGCCTATTAGGTACGTGGAAAAATCTCCCTCTGACAATCTTTGGACAGGTTAATTTGATAAAAATGGTTATTCTTCCTAAATAAACCTAGCTTTTTAATGCTATTCCTCTTGGGTTTTCCCAAACAGGGCATTGACAAAATTCAGGGGAAGGAGGCGAGTTTTATTTGGGCCCATAAAGGAGCTAGGCTATCTTTGAAAAAACTTAGACGTAAGTTGAATAAAAGGGGATTGGCCTTACCTGATTTAATTGGTATTTCATCGCTTTTCAATTTAAAAATATCCAAATGCTCCTGGCAAAAACGGATGGTTCCACTTGGGGAAAACTCTGGATGGGGGTGATAAGGCATTGGAGTGTGGAGGACTTTCTATATAAGTTTGGTGCTCCCAGGTTCTTAAAGAAGGTTCGATTAAAGGTATTGAGATCTGCCTTGGATATTTGGTGTAGAGTCAGGAGGAGGTGGGGCATTGATTGCTATTCGGATCTAGCTTCAGTTTGGGACTCCCCCGGAACCCCAGAATTTTTAAAGGATGCTTTAAGTCTTCCACTCAGAAGGCCGGGGGTTACAACTTGGTCATTCTTGGAGTCATCAGAGGGATTATACCCCTGGGAAGCATTAAAGTCTAAAACCACGAATGAGTTGTCCAGATTTAAATGTATCCAACTATCCTCCTGGTTTGTGGCATCAAAAAAGGAGATCGGGGGTGACCATGAATTTCAGTTGTCTCTCTAGGACATCAGGCCTAAGAACAAGGATGTGGCAAGGTGGTATGAGAGATTCCTGGTGGCAGAGAAAAAGACGCTACGCTACTGCCCCCTATTCTGTCTGGAGAGGAATCCTCACAGAGGAGGATATTGAGTCAGTATGGGATAATTTGTTGAAGACTCTGTACTCAACTATCAAACCAGCTAACTTGAAGAGGAATCACGTCTGCACTATTAATCACCTTTACTGGACTCCACACAAAATATCCAAGTTTGCCCCTTAACCATCCTCCTAAGTGTGTGAAGTGTGGATGCACAGGAGCTAATGATGTACACATTTCTGTCGAATGTCCATGCCTGAGAGACTTTTGGGGCGGTATAGAACTTGCACTAAAAGGTATCTTCAATCGGGAGATCAAACTAAATGCAATGCTTATCCTCCTAGGAGATGATGGACCACTAACTTTGTTGTTGAGGCGGCCCCACAGAAGGTTGCTCTTCTCTTTGGTTCTTATCGCTAGGAGGGAAATGTATTTGAAATGGAGGGACCCCTAGCCTCCGAAAGCGGAAGGCTGGGTTAGGGCCGCTGTAAGGATAATCTGTCTAGATCAGGGAACAGTAAAGAGCCATAATTTGTCTATATGGTATGACTATCTAATTTGGTGTCTCTCCTTGGGTGTTGGTTATCTGTCCCTATGATTACACCGGCTCACTGGCAAAGGTGATGGTCTAGGTTGGAAATAGACCAGGGCGAATGCAGTAACCGCTGGGTGGATAGTTAGACAATGCGTTTTTTTCTTTTTTTATTGCAGACGCTCTTTGGTGATAGGAGGGGGGGGGCGTTCTCCTGACAGATGACCTGGGGGATATGCCAACTGCACAAGTTTCAAAGGGGCATCCCCTGTCACAGGCAAGTGTAACTTGACCTAGCCCATCCCGTCACAGGCAGGCGTAATTTGACCTAGGCCTGCCCCTGCCATTGTCCAAGTAGCCATAGTGGCACCAATGCCAGTGGGAGGAGAACCTGTTCCAGAACTGGTTTTCTGGGGGAGATCCTCATTTCCCTAGCCACACCTCTGGGGTATTCCCAGAGCTCTGAGCAGGGGAGAAAAGATTCGGCCATGTTCAGTATTGGCAGAGTAGGGCACCATGGGACTGTTTAGAGCCAGCCCTCCAGGACACAATGTCAAAGTGGGTATGGTTACCATTGGGAATGTTTTCCTTTTTGAACAGGGAGTTTCCCTCACCCACAAGCAAGTGCCAAACACCCCTAGATACCTTCTTCAGAACAGTGCTGGATAGGAGGAAGACAGAAGGACTGCACCTGCTGAACCCTTTGAACATACTGTAACCAGGGGGAGAAACTCCATGGGCTGGACCTGCTAGAGCCCAGGACAGAATAGTGGTTTACAGTGGCTAGCTGGATAGCCTTCTGTTCTGCAACAGGGACGCAAAACCTGCAAGAACCCCTCCTACCCGAAGAGCTCAGAAGATTAGTTCCAACTTAGTGTGCCGTGGACCTTGTTGATGACTTCCCCTGGAGTGAGTCCTGGCCCTCAAGTGATGTCCCTAGGGTCCTGGGCCCTTGAGTAAGTTACAGAGTGTACTCCTCCTGCATATCCCTTGAAGATGGGACTTAGAAACGTTTCAAAGGATTTTTGTCAAAAGCATCAGAGGCTACCACGGACCACTGCCAAGAGGTAATCGCTGACATTGCACTATTGGTTGGATGCAGCTTGTTGGTATGGGCCTCTGAAAGCATCCTGACTTCCAAAAAGGTTTCTAAGTCTGAAGGTAGAAACTTCCATCTGGTGAAGGTGTGAAAAGTATTCGGCATGCGAGGTACCTTTCTTGGGTGCAAATTTCAAATTTCTCCTACTCTGAGCTTTCCCACCAAAAGACAATGGCATCATCAAAGACTTCATTCAGCTGCCAGCTGACCACTCTCACCCACAGCCACAGCCTGCTGCTTTGCCCCACTGAGGATTTTGACTTCCATTCCAGAGAAGTCAGAAGGTCAAACTTTCTTGTAAACTGAACTTGGTCCCTGTATCCCACCCGCACCCCATTGTGATTAGCCGTAACTTTTAGCGCGATCAGATACGCAAGGTTTGAGCAATGTGCTTTTTGGTGCTAGAAACATCTGAAACTTTGAAAAATCATACCTCTGGTTCCCTACATTACATTTTTGTTGTTCTGGTGTTTATTTGCACACTAAAACTTTCTCTATTGTTATATATTGGAGTGGGGTGGTTTTTGTGCTGTTTTTTCAACTTTTTTACTGTTTTGGTCATGATAAATGCTTTACACATTTATTCTAAGTTAAGACTGTCTGTTCTGTGCTACAGCTAGCCAGCCTTGAGCTCAGGTTTAAATTATTGCGACCTATCTGGACCTAGTAAGGAATAGTGCTTTAATTACTTGAACAGGACTACCATGCACTTCAACTAATACTCTAGTTTCTCACAGTCTGCTACAAGCTCGCCTGAAGCAGTGCACCCGACGTGGAGTGCACTGCTACAGATCAAACGTTTGGTTGGTGAACGGTTTTCAAACCCTTCATAATGCTGCTTCTAGGATTATGAGTGGAGCCCCCGCCCCCATCTAACCCCGCATCTCCGCTCATAAAAAAAATACAAATGATTATATAGTCATGACAGGATTTTTTTTTTAAGTATTATACATGATCCATAAATCTCTTTATGGGAAAGCTCCCCAGTTTTTGCATTACCATTTGAATTTGTATACTATATGTAGGGCCCTACACTCTACCATTCAAAGCCTTCTGAAAATGTCTATTTATAGGTTATCGGCTAGTTATCATGGGCTGTTCTAGAGTCAACA
This sequence comes from Triturus cristatus, assembly GCF_964204655.1. Lineage (NCBI taxonomy): Eukaryota > Metazoa > Chordata > Amphibia > Caudata > Salamandridae > Triturus > Triturus cristatus. The sequence goes on along the minus strand of NC_140591.1, from coordinate 334,633,052 downwards.
GTTGCATTTAGCATGAAGCTGGAAACCACAGCACTTTACCTTTAATTAAACAAGCACAGGCAAAGCCAAGGGATCTCACCTATGAGACCTATTGGTTTTATGAATGATTTTTAGCCATGCTATTCAGCACCACAGGTGGTGTGCAGCATAGCTAAAAAGAAAAAAAGTAACACCCCGATGACACTGCTGCTAGGTCTCTTTGCATGACAACACACATAGGTATGCTTACAAAATGCAGGGAACATTTTGCTTCTTTTTGTTTACCAATTTTAAAATGGATTGGTAAATAAACGGTAGAAACAAAAGTGCATTTTTAAACATTTTGCATAAGAGCATTTAAAAAAACAAAATGTGGTCAGGCTGGGGTGGGGAATGGGCGGGTAACAAAGCAACATATGGAGAGGGCAGACTTGAGAGATAAAAATGGGAGCAGAGAGCGGGCTACGTGCAGTGGCACAGAGGGTGAGAGGACGGGGCAAAGCACAACAGCAATGGAGGGCGGGAGAAACCAGGAGAACACGTGAGAGAAAACCACACGGAGCACTAGGGATGGGCAGAGAAGCCCACAAGGAGCACTTCTAGAGAAGACAGCACTCCGAACAGACTGTAATGCTAAAATCAATTATTGGTTTTGCCCAACACTGCTTGTTCGCATGCATCGTCCAACATCTGCTGCGCCCTTGTTTCCTTTTGAAGCATTCATATTGCTTATATCTTGACAGGTACATAAACACCTACACATTAAAACAGCCCCAGAGTGTGAAAACCTTTGAAGAACTAACGCTGAAGAACGTATCAATTTCTGAAGTAAGTGTTGTGATTGAAATGTATGCGGGTGTGCAAATGCACTTCAGTTTATGATTTTAAATCATTTTTGCAGAACTGTCCATGACACAAATAAACATTTGTTTTTTAGTTTATAAAGCAATGTTGAAACATTCTTGCACTGCACGCTGTGCTGGTCTCCTACCAGGATCTAAAAGCAAAGCATTTTGTAGGGATCCAATCACAAGTTTAGGTCTTTCCTTACGCCCTGGCCACTCTGATATATAGGCGCGCCCCAGAAATATGGACCCTGATTGCAAAGCATGATTATGTGGAGAAGACAATGCAATGATTCCCTGGTGTTGTATTGGTGACTCCATATTATAGGGACAAAGGGTCATAGTGATCCATCTGGAGCACATCGTATTGGCGCTACTAATCCTCTTGTCTTGTCCACTTAATGTAGTGTAATATTGAGGCAAACGATGAAGGGCTGATGACAATTTGCAGTCTCAATATAGATACATAGGCCAAAGCGGTAGGCCACTCCAACGGAGTTGATGCAGCATCTGAACATGTCCTACATTCATTGCCCACAAGTGGGACCAGACGAACCCTTTGCTTCTCCCACTTGAGACATGTAGAGCCAGACATCCACAAACACCAGGATAATGCTAAGCCTTCCTGGACACTGGGCAAGAGAAACCAACTGTCAGGAGGTCCATTAGTGGAGAGCTGCTTCTGTATGAATGCTGCTAAAATAGTTGTATGTTACTTGTAGTGTGGTTACTGCCAGAGATTACAAGATGCTCACAGGCTGGTCTTGCACAGATCATAGAATTCCCCAGCTACATCTCACAAAGCAAAAAACCTGGGGATCATATCAAGAGTAGAGCTTTCACTTATACCCCACTCCAAAAGAGGTAAGGCCTACAGGAGCCAATACTAAGGATATAGGCAGAACTTGACACCCATCCGTACACCTGCCACACACTTAGGATAGGACCATTGACATCTGATTCACCAAGAAAACCACACAACAAATAGAGAGACAGGTAACTGTGGCTTCGGGCTCATGTGATTGGACGGAAACATATGGTATCGTAAAAAACTCCATCAATAGTTCCAATATTATGCATCTAAAACAATGTCATCTGCTTTAATTAACATAGGATGAAGTAATGGTCAGGCTAAATCATGTCATCAAAGTTTGAAGTGTTCAATATAAATCTTTTTATTAAAAAAAGCGGGTGTACTTTTAAATAGCCAAACATTCTAAGGACTCTTTTCCAAACTTTAACTTTGATGTCTACAAACACGGTAAATTATACAGAAACTCTTCTTTTCATCTTTTCACTACCCCACCACAATTCTACATTTTCATAACTTAATAGACTATAATGCCTGAAATAATACATCAATAAACGCAGGGCTGATACGTTTGCTGGGTTTTAACTGTCATTATGTGTTCTCACCTCGGGAACTCTAAAGTTAATTAATCCTAATAATAGGCACCCTCCCTCTTAGGGCACATATGGCTAGCTGGTCTCATTCGCAATTTGCACCCCAATGTCCAGCATGTGGCTATCCAGCTGAGTCTGATTTGCATATTTTATTTTTTGTCAAGCCTACCAGAGATCAAGGAAGCATTGGCTGGTTCCATTACTAAAAAACCTAGGTTTTACTCAGCATCTCCCAGCATATAAAGTTCTAAAAACAGAGTTAACAGCTCCCATAATATTCGCAGTTGCGAAATTTTTAACAGCCATGTGGTTCACCCGCAGTTACTATATAAAATTGAATAGCATGCCTGAATGTTGTTCTTGATAATTATGGTACATTTGTCATTGATTATTGCACCTTGTCTTTTGAATTTTATATATTTCACCGCAGTTGCGAAATTTTAATAGCCATGTGGTTCAACTGCAGTTACTGCATAAAATCGAATAGCCTGAATGTTGTTTTTGATATTTATGGTACATCTCTCATTGATTTATTGTACTTAGTTTTTTGAATTTCATATACTCTACTGTATGTAAATTTGTTTTATTCTTTTATGGTCCTAGTGACCGAAATAAAGTTGATAATAATAATAAATTAATCCTAATAATATTCCTGTGTTAATGGAGTTTCACAGGGACCGTTTCTCTTTACCAGGCTCCAGCCTTAAATAGATCAGACCTATTTCCGGCCTATCACCCCATTTTATCTTATGCTAATTTGTATGACGTCATATCATCCAGGAGAGTAACCTGGCAGTAAGAAAACGTGAACCCCCTAACTGATAACTTCTGTGCCATAAATTCCCACACTGTAAAGAAAGTAAAAGGCAACCCAATAACCCCCTGCAAACTTGGGTCTGATTATACAGCAACAAACAGAAAGTGCAAACAATTAGTTCATTCTACAAACAAATGCACAGTGTTTTTTAAAATACAGAATTGATCATTAATAGCAAAAGTCATTCAACAAACAAATACAAGGTTTTTTAAATTGGAATTAATCATTCATAGCAAAACTCATTCCTTTGTTGTTATCATTAAATGTTAACTTAGTTAAATAAGGAAAATATATTCAGAGGCACACATGCGAAATAAAAAAGTTTACTAATTTCAACAAGTTACATTGGCCAGTACAATTGACAGACCTGTTTCCAACCCAGTAGATGACGAAGGGGCTATCATTTCTAGCATGCAATACTCAGATGACCCCATATAAGTTATTTAAACACAGTTCTTTGAAAACAGGTCAGGTGACTGCTGGTTCATTATTGCCAAATCAGAGTAATGAGTAATCCGTTGGTAACACAATCCGCAGATGAAGCCAATTCGATTGGAGCTTTATTAGGTGGCAAGTAGTGGAAACATCTGGACGTTTTAGGCTCTCAGTTAATAGGCGCAACCATCTTCAGGACCATGCTGAGATGATAATTAAAAAACCTGGTCAAGTCTGGATGAGATAAAGTATAGCTTTGCAATGTTCATCTTAAATTCGAGAATTAAACAATTATGTGTGGCTCACAGGACATACATGAACACACATGAAAAAAAATACTAAGTGTCAAAGAGTGCAAAGAAATAGTAAGGAGGAGATTTACCATTTTTTCACACAGCGCAGTGCAGCAGCCGCAAATGTTGTGCTGCGTGAAAAGGAGAGGGGTGGAGAGCGTCCAATTTACTAAACTAAGGCACTCTCCTTCCCTCTTCCTCGTGCCGGCGCTGAAATCAGCTGCCGTGCGCCACGCAGACAGCTTTGCGCCATGTTTTAAGGGTGTCTCCGTGAGTCTAGCATAGGTTTTGTACTGGGAGGGTGTTCTTCCAGTACAAAATGCCATGCTTAGACTAACTTGAAGCCTTTTCCCACTTTGTATGTGTGCTGTACAGTGCAGCACACATGCAAAGTCGAAAAAGGAAGGAGAAATGAAAGCATTTTGCCTTTGTTGTGCCTACTTAAAAAGGGCGCAGTTTTCTCTTGCTAAACCCTGTTTACTTTCTTTAGTAAATTGGGTTTAGCATGAGAAACCTTGGGTGGTTGCCCGGGAACCCATGGTGTGCCACCTTGGCGCCAAGTAATGCAAAGCAGCGCTGTCCACTGCTTTGCATTACTTTTCTGTCATTTCCAGCGCTAAACAAGTTTAGTAGTGGAAAGCAGATCGGAAAGAAAAGATTTTGTGCAGATTTGCGTCACTATTGTGACACCAAAATGGCGTAAAATCTTAGTAAATCTCCCCTAAGAGTCAGAAATTGTAGTGTGCTGAGTGACGCCCGTTGTGGGAGCATACCACAACTGAATACAATTGCAACAAAGCCATAAGAACTAAGTCCAAATAACTCTGGACGCATGGGAGGAGCAGGGAAATACAGATATGCCAGAAAGTGAAATGTGACCTGACCTGTCGTGGGAGCACACCACAACCGAATAAAACCGCACAAAGCCATAAGAACAAATATGTCTGGACACAGGGCACGAGCAGGAAAATACAGATATATTAATCAGAGTGAGAAAGTACACATGTTTCAGCAAAGCCATGCTTACACTTTCCATAGATTACTTCATGTTTGGGGCAGTGCTGTAAATGGGAAATTAGAAGTGCCGGTACTCACTAATTAGACCGGGTGGGTAGTTAAGGGCGTGTCTATGAGCCAGGAATTTAACAATAGCCACCTAAGTAAGCTTTAATGGAAATACTCTGATTGTCATGTAAAGCGCTTAAATGCCCATGGGCCAAATTCGTGCAATATCAAACTGCCTCCATACATAAGAGACATGGCAAGCATCAGCTTCTATGTCATACGAGCAGAGCCAAATTTTTGGCAGTTTGATATTGCGCGAATTTGGGCCATGGGCATTTAAGCACTTTACATGACAATCAGAACATCTGCATAAAGCTTACTTTTTTTAAGACCCCTTGTTAAGGGAGTTGTCCAGAATCACAAGATGATGAGCCGACCACGGAATTCGAACCTGTTTCTCCAGTTCCACTCTCGGCACCTCTGACCATATCCTCATTCTTGTTGCGATGACAATGCGAACCAGATGCGCAACTAGAGTCAAATTTCAGGGAGGGGGGCTAATTCTTCCAGCAATAGGCAGAGTGGAGTTGCAGGGGCTCTAAGAAGGGGTGAAAAACAACAAATCCTCATTAAAAAGCAAATGGTCTTTTAAAGACCTGTGAAGTACTCGGGTGCGGCTGTGTGTGTGCCCGAGAAGCTGTTTCACACCGGGCTGCCACACACGGGGGGGCTGAAGCCTTTTGAGCCCAATGGGCGTTGCGCACCTGATGAGAACCTAACACTGCAGGAGCAACCCAGCGCAGAAATACACAGGCTGTTGCCAGCCAGAGCTATCCTGGCTGATGACGGCTGATAGCCAGAAACCGGTCCTAGGATGCTTGATTCCGGTCTAGGGAAGACATGGCTTGGCAGTTCGGGCTGGACTGTTCCCATGAGGCACAGGGTCAAGACTGATTTGCATATGGCCATGTCTGGACTAGGGTGGCGTAGTGGGCAAAAGAACGATGGATTTAACCCAGATCTCTTGACTGGGGGAGAATGTCTGCATTGTCAACATTCCGTCCATCATTTGTTTGTTGTAACGCTTTTCGCCCTAAGTGGGATGGGTATTCCCAGACGTGAGACCCATGCTCACTACGGCACTGGAGTCAAGTTTGTTGTAATGCCAGCCAGAGCGGCACATAAACACGCTCCATCTGAAAGGGTCATTTTCAGTTTTTGCATTGCACTGACCCGTACTTCAGGGCCTGAGCCCTGCTGCTTCTGGGAGTACCGGTACTCTCCTTGTCGGAAAATAAGTTCCAGTACTCAGGGGGAGAAAACTGAGAAGTGCCGGTACACAGTACTGGTGAGTCCCGGACCATTTAAAGCACTGGTTTGGGGTAAAGACAGCGGGAAATAAATCAAAGAGGAAGAGATGCCATTGCTAAAAAGTATAGACCCGCAGGAGTGGCTACATAGATGATACTCATGGGACTTATCGGACAAAAAAGGCACCGAAAGGCACGAATCAATGCTACAAAAGGTCATGAACATCATTGCTTGCTATCGAATCAATCACAAAATACAAAAGGCATAAGGCGACCACGGTATGGAATTACCTAACTTGTGATCATTAATTAATCCAATGAGTGAACGCCAAAGCCGCTCAGAGTTCAGTGCAGGAGTGAGTGAATCGGGAAAAAGTAGCTATAAGCAGAGGCATGCACCAGGAACCAAACAACGTCTGCCATGTTTTATTTTGCTTGTATGCCTCTGGATATGGTTTTCTTGCTTCGAAGATCAACGTGGGATTACACCGTGACTCTCTTTGCCCTCTCAGCGCCAGCGTCAGCACCTCGCCGGACCCGCTTCGCGGGTCCCGCAGCGCCCACTAAACATCTGAAGGGCGGTCTGAAACGGCTGTGACTCAAGCGGGGCAAGAGCTAGTGGACAGGGCTGCGAGCAGCAGGGGACTCCATTGTCCAGGAGCCCCTGCGTGCCCAATTGCCTACACCTGGGCTGCTCTCCCTGGTCGACCCGCCCCCCTGAACAGTTTCCAGCTTAAAACGGAGCGTAAAAGCATCTTTTCTGGGATTTACCTTTGCTTCGAAGATCAACGTGGGATTACACCGTGACTCTCTTTGCCCTCTCAGCGCCAGCGTCAGCACCTCGCCGGACCCGCTTCGCGGGTCCCGCAGCGCCCACTAAACATCTGAAGGGCGGTCTGAAACGGCTGTGACTCAAGCGGGGCAAGAGCTAGTGGACAGGGCTGCGAGCAGCAGGGGACTCCATTGTCCAGGAGCCCCTGCGTGCCCAATTGCCTACACCTGGGCTGCTCTCCCTGGTCGACCCGCCCCCTTCCTTACGCACTTTACACATTTAAGGATCTACCCTCCCGCAGCGCGGGAGCGCGCGGGAGCGCCCGGGGCTAAGCCCGGGCCAAGGGCGGGCCCGTCTGAGCCCGTCCGTGACCGATCGAGGCCGGGCTGGGCCCACCCCCTAACATCTGAGGAAGAAGATCTAAAAGGTGAGACCGCGCTTGCTGGGGTCTCTGGATCCATCTAACCAGTGGGCCCTGTGGCCAATTTATTCGTAGTATACAATGAATAAGCCTGGTAATAGAGAAGGCATGCCCTTGGGTTCAACAGGAGGTGCCTTAATGGGAACCCTTGATAACTTTCTCGTACGTGTCCAGTCAGTTCTGGCTAAGGACATAGAGTTAACAGAAAAAAGACTGTCTCTTGATATTTTATGTGACAAGAGATCGTCACTGGGAACTATCGCGAGCTCCAGATCCCCACCGTGTCACACGCACAATACCTCGACATCTGCAGGGCTAACATCCCCTGCGATGGATCTGTGTAACAGCGCAACTATAGTATCCACTGAAACGTTGGGTGCCACGGTGGAAGGGTCAACTGTAGATACTGCCGTATCACAACCTAAGCCTTTGACAACTCTCAAGACCCGCTCAGCAAGTAGCGCCAACGGGGGTTGTGCTAAACAGTATACAGGCCTAACCGGGAAAAACAAGCGCAGAGGCGGCCAACAGTCTACGGCAGCCAAAAAGGCGAACCCTGGACCTATGGTCGGCTCAGGATCAGATTCTGCTTTATGTCCTGAAACTACTATAAGAGAAGGAAGACAAAATTCACCGTTACTCGAGGGGGGTAACCCCGTGAACCAGGGAGACAAAGCTTTTTGGAAAAAATTGGACACAATTTTAAAAAATGTATGTGCTCCTATTTACGAAAGACTGGGGTCAATCGAAAGCAGACTTGTGTGTATGGAACTGGCATGGTCTTCGGCGCGGCAACGTGTTGACGGAAGTGGCCAGAATAGTCAACTGGGATGTGCCAATGACCAAACTGGATGCTGTAAATCCAATTGCACTAAGAATACCCAAGTTAAGGTCAATGTTGCTGCAAATACCGAAACACAAAGGCCAACAGAACAATGCGACACAGTGGAAGAAGTCAACCACCAAAACGGAAAAAGTAACCAAAAATCTAATCCAGCTGATGGTGGAACAAATAGAACTTTATCCACCTCAACAAATAATGTCGAACAGTCCGCGCAGGCACAATCCCTGGCCCAGCCCCCCTCAGGTTTGATCGATATACATCTCCCCCCCGAGGCTGCCCCATATGTAGTCGTTTTGACTGGTGTCCCACCCTTGGCAAATGGCACTAGGGAAACATACTGGGCCTTAAAAAACAAATGTATATTTTGGCTCAACACTAAACGGCCATTGCCGGGCACTATGCGTGCTGAAATCCTATTTGCCAGGAGGGTAAATTGGGTGGGCAGCAAACCTAAGACAATTAAGGGCGACTGTGTCATAATCAATTTTAGAGATAAACACTGTGTTGACTATATTTGTGGATGGTCCCAGATTGCTGACATTTCATCCCCAGTTAGAACAGCGCCACTATCCTACTTCTATGCTCTATCACCCCAACCTTTGTTAAAGCCATCTGGAAGGAAAGATATGCGCATGGGTCAATCAATGGGGGACATTAGGTCCTTTAATCGATATGATGTGTTGTCTGGTCTGTCTGATTGTGATTGACAGAAGTGCAATAGTGGTTGCTCCAGTCTTGAAATGGAGTACGTAGCCCTTGGGACAGCCCATGGAAATAAAATGGTTGAGATGTTGAGAACGGTGAACCCCAGAATTGACAGTGATTCAAATATGACTGTAATAACAAGTGACATTATTAGAGATGTAGAGCAAGTCCCATGCCTTATGTCTGGACAGGACATACCAGCTAGAAAGCCATCTGTTACGAATATAGGTCAATCTAAAGGAATCCTGGGCACTGCAGGATGCACAACATTTTTGTCCTGGAATGTGGCTGGTATAGGATCCAAATTAGCATCACCATTATGGTCTGATTTCATTGATGACCATGATATCTGCCTCTTCCAGGAGACATGGTCGGTAGAGCCAGTGTTTAGGAAGGGCTATTTGAATTTTTATGTCCCTGCAGTCAAAAAGCCAAAGGGCCGTCCAGTAGGTGGTTTGGTCATATGGATTAAACAATCTCTAAAGTGCAAAATACATCCTTTCCAATACCAGCATAATGATATCCTAGGCATAAGAGTAAATTTCCCATCAAACTCGTGCATAGATATTTATAATGTTTATGCTAGAGGATTGCCGGGGGGTAAAAAGTCGGAGGTGGTAACTGCACTTAACTCTCTTATTGAATCAAGATCTACTAAAATATTCCCACTAGTAGCAGGTGACTTCAACACGACCTTCGAACCGTTGGGTCACCAGGACTTGCATTTATCGGAAGAGGAGGATATAAGATGGGGTATCCCGCAGCTCGAGACTAAAATAGTAAGCAAGTGGACTGAGGCTGCCTTACACCTAAAGGGGTTCTGTCTGACCAATCAACTGAGGGCGGCAAACGGTAGGACACCCTCTGACAGAAGAAGGTGTAAAACCTTTGATACTGGTGTTAGGTCTAGCACTATAGATTATATCTTGGTCCATCTCGGGATGTGGTATGGTCTCGAAGATATGATGGTAAAACCTCGAATTGAAAGTGACCATAACCCACTAGTAGCCTACTTTAGATCAGGCTTGGGAGAATGTATGGTTAATGCAAATGTCACGGAAGGTATGCCTGTTCGGCTTACAAATGACGAACGTCACCTGAAGTGGGAAAAAGTTGTACAGCAACCCGATCTTGTCGAGAAAATAGAAAGTAGTTTGGATGAGGTGCTGCTATTAATAGGGACGGATTGTAATATCACCCAATCTGATATAACTGCAGAGAACATACATACTACGTTCTTCGCCAAACTTAAAAGTTACTTTTGTGAAAAAACTTTAGCAAAACGATCCCACCAAAAAAAACAAGAGAATTGGTTTAATAATAATTGTCAGCAAGCACGGAAAGAACTAGGAATTGCGCTCAAATCTAAGGATCTGAGCAAAATAAAGCAGGCAAGGAGTAACTATAAGAGGGTATTATGGAATGCCAGAAAGGAGTGGGAGGAGAGTGAATGGCAAGACCTTAAGATCGCGTGTAGCGGAAAGAACCAAAAGAAGTTCTGGGACGTATTTAAGTGGAAAAGGGGGGAAGTTATAGAAAGTCCACATAATTCTGTTCCCCAGGATGATTGGATAAAGTTTTTTAAAAGTCAGTATGCTAAGGATACTGATGACAGTCAGTTTGTATATGAATCCATTTTTTATAGCGAATCGCCTTTTAGTGTTAAAGAGGTTGACAGAGCTCTTGATACTGTAAATCTAGGCCGGGCTCCAGGTATGGACCTAGTCCCTGTAGACGTGTTTGTATATGATAGACAGAGATGGCGCCTTTACATTGCCTACCTGGCTAATGCCATCGCTCAGGGTATGGCAATACCACAATCGTGGAAAGGCGCTGAAATAGTCCCTATATATAAAAAAGGTGACAAGTCTTTGGCTAGCAACTACAGGCCTATTAGCTTAATAGACGCCATACAAAAAATTATTGGACGGCTGGTGCTGGGGAAAATCCAGTCTTGGATGGTGGATGCAAATATCCTGAGTCCTCTACAGGCTGGTTTTCGCCCCAAGACCAGTACTATTGACCAGGTTTTTAGATTCCTAATGCTGTATTGGAGGACAGTGGTTTTAGATAAAGGTGTCTTGTATGCAGTATTTGTCGACCTGCGGGCGGCATTTGATTTGGTCCCACGTGGCAAACTGTGGCAAGTACTCAAGGAGCTGGGTATGGCGCCGGAGTTGCTGGCACTTGTCGCCCGCTTACATGAGGACAATTTTGCTCGGGTACGCTGGGGTAAACCCGGAGAGGTTACCGAACCTTTCCCCGTTGAGAGGGGTGTGCGGCAGGGTTGTGTCTTGGCACCTACCCTGTTCTCACTCTTCGTCAACGGGGTGGCAGAGTTCCTCTCTAGGGTCCCAACGGACGCCCCAGCTTTGGCTGGGGTTCGTGTCCCGGTCCTCATGTTTGCGGATGACACTTTACTAGTTTCAAAAACTCCGATTGGCCTCCAGCTAACCTTGCGGCGCTTCGAAGAGTTTTGTCTATCGCGTGGACTGGAAATCAATGTCGCGAAGACTAAGTTCATGGTGCTCAACGGCCCCAGACCTAATAAAATGTATAGACCATTCAAAGGTGCAATCCTTATGAATGGATCCTCACTAGAACAGGTCGATGCATTTACGTATCTGGGAGTAACATTGCAGAAAAATATGCACTGGAACAATCATATAGAACTTTCGACATTAAAATACCAGCAACAGTCTGGTGTTCTAATGAAACGGTTTAAAGCCTCTAGCCATTATGCAATGGGACTAAAGGACATCATAGAAAAAGATTCATCTCATAGGATTGAATGGTTGAAATCTTTAAAATCATTACTATATCGTATGGGATTGAGAGATCTTTGGGATGACCCCTCTAATGCAGACTTCCCTTCAAAAGACTTTTTGAAAAATAGCTATTGGGAGATGATTGGCTTAGAATTATATATTAAAGGGTGCTCATCTACTCTAACTGGCAGATTTCTGGAGTTTAAACCCGACACCAGACTGGAATTGTATTGGGGCCTAATAGAAGTTCCTTCTGATCGCAAATTTTTTTTCCAGTTCAGGATAGGCACACTTCCGGTGCGATCATTTACATCTCATTGGGTAATGGGGTCGGAAAGCAGATGCCCAAAATGTTTAGACAAGCATGAATCTATGAGCCATTTTGTCCTCTTTTGTCCGCTCTATACCGTTCCACGCAAGAAATGGGTATTACCTGTTTGCCGATTGTTGGGAACCCGAAATTACGTGGTAGCCATGAGGATTTTGTCAACTGATCCAAGCCCGACAATTTCTATTGCAATGGCAAAATACATTAAGTGGGCGTGGGCCATCCGGTCTAAATTGATCAAATGTCAAAGTAATTCTTAGAGGAAATAGACTAGATTATTATATATATTGGTTGGTTCGTCAATGTATCCAAGCATTCTGTCATTTCATTTTATGCTTTTTATATTTCGATTCATAAATGTAAAAATGTGTTGAAATTTTATGTATATTGTTTTATCACTTTTACAACTTAATTGTTGAATAAAGTATTGAATTGAATTGGTTTTCTTATTTAATTGAGCTAACATGCAATGATAAGAAGCAAATTCGTTTTTCTATGAACGATTAATTCTGGTCTTTTTTTTAAACCCTTGGATTTGTGTGTTGAATGAATGTTGATATAAGTGTGTAACTGTCTTTAAAAAACATGCCTATTTGTTTTTGAATAATTCCATAGTTTACATTTTCTGTTGTTGCAGTATAGACTCCCACCCTAACAAAAACTGGAGAAAACAAGCCCAAAATCAGCCTTTATCAAATTTGCCTGAAAATGTGGAAGTCTGAGCTTGACTGAAGAGTTGAAAGAATAGTCAGTCCAAAAATCCCTCTTGCTGCCCTCCAGTGTCACCTACATTGAGGACTTCTGATGATAAACCAAGCAATCTCTTTGAACATATTACCAATCTTAGTTAAGCCGATTGTAGTAGAGTTTATTGGTGTGTCTGTTTATTTTATGTGGATGGTTTTCATAAGAAAGTGTAGGCCCTTCAAACGCTGCTGAAGTAACTCAACGTGTTTCTTTTCTTAGGATTACCTTGCGGATAGTGGCGTGGTTCTCGCCTCTGAAGATTTTAAGCGTTTCACCTGGACGGGGAGTAGGCCTAACCAAACACCATTCTTTGGGTAGGTTTAATGGCTCTTGTTTGAAAATAAAATGTTAAATAATTGTTGTACATTTTTCAGAACGAACAATGATCTAGTTATGTCCAGAATATTGAATGACTAAAATTTTCATTCAATTAAAAAAGAAAAACTTTTGATCCTTGCTCTCCATTAACCTTTAATGCCTCCGTCAATTTAATTCAACAAAAATAGGTGGTATCTGAAAATAATCTTGACATAAATCCAGTTTCAGGGCTTTCCTGACAGATCTCTAATTTAATACTTGCTATTTATTGAAGCAGGGGAAAGAGAGATTACTGAGAACCCGGTGTATGATTACTACAATTGAATTTGCAGGATAAATGGTAATATTCATTTAATACAGGGCACGATACAAACTAAATTCCCTCTGGGTACTTAAATAATAGACAATAGTGTTACCCAACTAAATGGTACCCATTTTATTAATGGCACGCCTTCATAGTAGTTTGCTCTAGCTCTGGACTGGGTAATTACCCATAAGGTATCTGAAAGCCAATGCATTGTACCATCGCCATTTTTTAAGCTAGTTCAATGAAAGGGATCAAAACCTGAAGGGTTACATTCAAAGAGTGGGTTCATTATAAATTGGGGGAAAAGAGAGGAAACATTCCAGACATACCAAACAAAGATTCCCTTTACCACTTCCGCAAAAGAGCCAGGAATATGATGGAGCAGGAATTCCTAGAGACACCGCCACTTGGTTAGGTGAATTTTTTGTTTTCCTTTTAAAGCATGCAATATTCCATCTGTGATCCAAGGACCCTTCTCCCGAGTGGTACTTCCCATTATGATTTTCCTGCTTCGGTTTCTTCTCTGACCAGTATGGAGAAGACGAGGAGGACTATAGTTAAAACTGCTCTACCAGGAAAACCCTGGCTCATCTTCCCTTCTGCTAGAACCAAGCCCCCCTCGACCATAGATAAGGCCTTAATTATAATTATAAAACACTCAAGAGGGTTTAGTAAAAGTCCCTTCAAGACCACAAAGTCTGCAATTCAAAGGAAGGGGAGAGATCAGGTAGAAAGTGCAGGATAAAACTGTACCTTTTAGCACTATATAAAGTTTTTTTTTGTTTGAAATGTGTTTATTCATTAAATTTTAGCTGCTCGTTACAGAAGCGTGTAGGTTTAGTTTGGGTGTAATACAGTTCACAACACAATATCGTTCTACTTAAAGTTTCTGGTGTTTAGCTGGTTCTACTTGTGCTTTTTCACAATTAGCTGTTACTGCCTCTTCATTGGGGCAGATTATCTGAAGGGTAGTTCATTAAACCGTATGCTCCAGTCCAGTACCGCACTCTCTTACATTTAATTTCTTCACTCTGATATGAACATCAACCGCTCAGATTTACAGGCCTCACTTCATTCAACTTTTGAGGAAACTTTTTTGGATTTCAACTCAGTGCTACTCTCCGCTTATACTACAGCCGCACGCAGAAACGGATCCAGCCGTATGATCTCGGTATTAATCGTAGCAAAAATCTTTATCTTCCTGTGCCTCAAAATGAATATATATTTTAGAAAGTGCTTTGTCTAGAACTGCCCCAATTACGTGCTGGCACCACCCTGTCCTATCACATCATGGTTTCTGAAATCTGAACTCAGTTGGAAGTCACACACCATCCTGATAATTGTACAGCCCTTTGCACCTCTTTGGGGACACATCTGCACTGCTATACATGCAGAATAAATGTGAGGTCAAACAGAGCAAACTTGATTGTACATTTGGGAAACACAAAGAGGAAAATGATCCAGTGTCTTGGCCCAAAAAGTTCTAAAACTCTCAGTGCCCAGAACCAGCCAAATCTGAGGCCCTTCAAAAACTGTCTGAAGACGAGCCTCCTCACAATGGTCTTCTCCGTCCTTTCAGTCGCCACTTTGAGGAACTGGACTCTGAAGTCAATGCAGCCATGCTAGGAGGCAACCCTTAGGCTCTGATGCCCCTTTCTCGTCTTAACTTCAGCTGTCGACTGAATGGGGATCGATCGCCATTATAGTCTGGTCTTTTGTTAAAATGCTGTCCCTGCATAGTGTCTTCTAGTCACAATACTAAACAATTACATTAATAAATAAATAATGTAAGAATGCATTACATCAATAGACCCTTGGAAGACACTTGTTGATTGCGTAGTTAAGTGGAGTGTGCACAGAGTGAGAATACAGGACCTTCATATTGAGCTGTCAATCATCTGTTGCAGCCTGTGGTCACTTGTATTCTTGAGAAAATAATAACATTTTCCCTGCACTCAAAATGGCTGCTTAGGACCCGACTGCACACGCGCATATACCAGGAAGAGCGGCCGAACATTGTCTATCCAGGAGGGTACCATTTCCCACCATGAGAGAGGGCATCCCTTCCCTTACCAGAACAATGACAGGAAAGAGGAGGCGGGGTCTAGCAAAAACTCCTGCCACAATGATTACCATCATAAGCCGCTGTGTATAACTGAGGCAGGCCGGGCGAGGGCTATCCAGGCAAACGCTGCTGCCGCTCGCCGATCTACAGTTAATCAACTAAATATAAACTGCCATGACTGCATGCAGCAGCTCAGATATGAATGTGACAGCTTTACAATGGGAGGGTGTGAGGCACTCGGTCTGTAATCATTGCTGACGTTTCCTTGTTTATAAGGGCTCGCATTTATTATGTGCTGTGTGCCAAGCACTGCCCAACTCCAAACAATGAGGAGCAATTGATATTGTATACGTGAGCACTGGTGGCATTATATAGTAGCGGTGAGTAAAGACGTGTTGAGTTCTAACACTAGATTTAGAAACCCCCCTACAACAGATCATCACACGCCCACCCCAGTCTGCGATGGACCCCCCCCCCCCCCCAGAGAGCCAACAAGGCTATGAGCCTCTACAAGGGGCAGACCTTATGTTTTACAAATGCCTCTAATAATTTAACATATACCAAGCTCGAATTAAAATTTGGGCTTGCAAGAGAGAATTTGGAACTGGAATACGTTTTTTTCATATGGATAATTGACATTTCATGAAATCATACACGCAAACAGACAAAGCAAGTAGAGGGAAGGAAGCTGAGATAACTCCTACAGCTGAATAGGTAAAGGCATCAAAACAATCATGACTTACAAAAGACCGAAACCTATCATTCAAAATCTTAAAACTTAATGGGGCATATCTCGCAAATATTAAAGAGGTTGAGTGAAATGGTTCCCCCTTACAAGTGCAATGTGGGCTATTAGGTTGAAACCACGGTTGTGCCCCTGTAGAGGAACGTGAAGAGTAGCAGAATGGAATAAAAAGCATTCCCCATAAGGACTTTTTAGGTAAGTGAGATTATGTGATTTGCCCACAGTCACACGGTGTTGAGTCAAGCACTGAGGCCGGGATTCTTACCCTGGAACCTCTAGACTGTTTCAGTCCTTTAGGTGATGGCATTTCTCAAGCACTCAAGGGTGATGGCTCTGTGTGTGAGCGGTCAGTGTGCTCAAGGTCAGTAGAGCATTGTCTTCCTTGAGTACGAGAGCGACATGAAGTATGACCACAGAATCCATTTGACACAACGAAAAGCAATACTAAACTAGGCAAGGATTGGAGAGAATGAGAAAAAATGGGAAACTCTGATGAGAACATAGGGATAGGGTGCGCTTCAGAGGTGCATAATCCAATGAATTCAAACTGATTGGAGACAAGGGCTTGGACCACTGGAAGCGAAGATGTTTAATCCTGTTATACACCAATTAATGCACAGATCTCCATAAATGAAAGCATCAAGTTATACTTCTCATTGGCGCTGCACAATGACGCGAAATTCTGCCTCCTCTTTGCCCTACTGCTCCTGTAAACACAGTGTAACACTTTGAGCCTTCAATGTGCACATTACACAAGATAGTTGGCCACTGCAGCCATGGATGTGATGCTATATGAAAGAGACACTAATAAATGAATAAATGATATACTTTGTGAAGTGCAAAAGCTGGCCCATGGGGCCTCCTGGTGCTGGAAGGGAGGCAGTGAGTACAGTCGCCAGCATCAGACTAAGGAAAGTTGAAAAAACAAATGTTCAACTGTTTCTTGAAATGAGTTTCATCTGCAGTGCGGCGTAGGGCAGAGGGAATATTATTCTATGACTTACATACTAGATAAGTGAAGGACGGCCCTGGCCCCCCAACGTTTAGTGAGCTTGTGCCTAGGAATCTTTAGGAAACAGGCATCACCAGGCCTCAATGCTCTAGAGGAATGATAGGGAATCATTCAATCAGATTAATAAAGTGCATACCTGCCAACCAGGCATCCCATGCTGGCAGCAGAGAAAGGAGCCAAGGAAAGAGACCAATCATTGGCTTTAGCCAAACCTTCAATTGTTTCCTAAACTGGTTTTGATTAGTAATTTGACGAATGGAAAGAGGCATCTCATTCCAAGCCTTAGTCGTCAGCTAGGTAAAAGATCGGTTTCACTGAGTCCTTCGATGAAACCAAGGCATCTTCAGGAGTGAGGCTTCCTCTGATCTAAGAGGACGACAAGGCAAATATTGACAAAGCCTGTAACCGAGCTACTTGGGGCGACCTTTTGGAAAGAGCAGAAGGCAATAACCAGAGATTTAAAAATATTAAATTTCTTGATAGGGATCCAGAGAAGCTTTACTGTTTGACATCGAGGTACGCCAAGGATCAGCCTAGCAGCTGCATTTTGAACGACTTGCAAGCGATCAAGCAGGTAGCTAGGCTGACCCATATACAAAGTGCATAATCTAGAAGTCTATAAGTACTGGCTGCATGTATAATGGTATTCTGAGATTCTGTCGGGACAGATTCTAAAGTTTATTTTGAAGTATGGATCAAAGAAAAACACATCTCAGCAACTGCTATGATCTGGGAGTGACAAGAGAACTTGTCATCGAACCTGACCACAAGATTTTTTGCTATAGAACTAGAAATTGGAGCAAGCCACCAATCATTAAACCAGCCAGCGCTAGTCTGTCCAACCAAAGATTCTCTGGCTTAGAGTAGTTGCATCTCAGACAATTCCTTTACCTCCATTAGGCATCTTTTATGGGCAAGCTGCCCAACTGTCGCCTTTTCTCTAAATGTGAGAATAAACTGTGTTTCATCCGCCGACAAATCCAACAAGATTAGGGCGGCCACCTAATCCTGATCCAGGCAGATCTTAATAAATTAGGAAACCTCAAGCAGCACTGTTTCTGCACTGTGCCTTTGGCAATAGCCAGATTGTGATAGATCCGGCACATTGTGTTGTTCCAATTACTTATTTAACTGCTGATTAACATGTTACTCGAGCATTTTAGAGGCAGCGGGCAGAAAGGAGATGGATCACAAATTGTCCAACATCGTGGGATCAGTTTTAGGGTTCTTAAGTGGAAGGAATCACCACTAATTGTTTCCTTCTCTTTGAGACTAATCCAGAAGAGAGTGATGAATACAAATTCTATTTAGAACAGGATTGGTAGTCTCGATAGCAGATGCCAAAACATTGGGTGGGCAGGGATCAAATGGAGAGCCTGATCTACATTGTAAAATCTCCTGCGCGATTCTTCTAAAGAGATCTGACTGAAACTAGGAACAAAAGACTTTAGTGAGGGCCATACCAGACCATAATTCAAAAAGCGATTCAGGCCCTTGTTAAATTTTGTCTACCTTCTCTTCAAAACAGGCAGACAGGTTGTCACACAGCTCTTGAGTAGAGCAAATTCTTAGTGATGCAGACTTTAGGATGGAGAAATGCTTTGAAGACAGCCTTCCCCAGAGATGTTTAGGACATGGAGATTGTTATCTTGATACTCCCCCTGCTTGATTCTGTTGTGATCATCAAGTTTAGTTTTGCTTCTTTGCTTACTGCTTGGTAACCAGCTTGTGGTCAGGAATCTAAGTCCCATTGAATTCTGTGCAGGACTCTCTCGGTTGTAAAATACGAGAAGAACGATGGTGAGTAGACATGTGGAGTGTGCATACTAACGGATGACATCTAATCATAACACTTCCTATAGAGTAGAATCTCATAATGCATGGCTCTTTTGTGAGAAAAACAACAAAATGAGAAATGACATGTTGCTTACAACATTATTTTCTTATGGTGATCCCTGTGTTTTCACTATTGCAGGAAAAACAAGAAATCCAGCTATAATTTTACAAATGGCTCTTACAACTGGACAAAGACAACCTGCAATGACTACTATATTCAAAACAAATAGGTAAAATTACTATACTGTATTTATAGAGTTTTAAAACTTTAACTGAACATTCACTTTGTGACACCTCATATCTTCATCAGACACTTTTGTACAAGAACAAAATACAATTTGATGAGCCCAAAGACCTGGGAACAGAACCACCTCAAACCAGAAAGTTAAAATCTTTGGGGTTACCATGGACTAGTTAGAACTCTCTTTTGATGCACAAATCAAACCCATAGGACAGTCTTCTAACATGAATAAAGGTGAGGTGAGTGCTATCATCCTCCAGTATACCCAATGTGTGGATATTACTGTGGTCCTGGAGTCTTCCCATCTAGATACAGCTACGGTGTCTACACTGAGGCTAAACTATAAACCCGGGGTCTGCAACTGTTCGATCGCGAGCTACTGGTAGCTTGACGACACCCTGTGAGTAGCTTGAGGCCCCCATATCCCTTTTAGTGCCCTTTAATGCCTTGCATTAAAAGAACATGAGGCTTGTCGTCTTGTTTTTTTAATTTGATGCCTTCTGCAGTACTTACACACTCGCCAAAAGCTGCTGCTTACATTAGCTGAATTGAATTTAGCTGGGGAGGGAAGGCGTGGAGAGGGGGAATGTCAGTGCAAAAGACCGAGCAGTTATACATTTCAACTACATGTATGCAGAGAGCTTTTTATTCTAACAGCCACTACGTTTTCAGAAGGTTGGCATTTAGGAACCTGTTTTAGAATGCGCTTTCATTTGATGGCTCTCAGTGAAGCACTAGTGGTTTGTTTGGTTTTGAAAACCTTGCAAGGGGTCATCTCAGCGAGAGCAGGGTGTTTGAGGTGGCTCTGCATGGCAGGACATATGAAGCTTTTCAGTCTGGGAACAGCAGCAGCTTCCTTGGAGGTACATATGGAAAGCTTATGATAGCCCTGCCTTGAAGGCGCTGTATGCAAACAGCCGGAAACACCTCCTCCCAGACCGTGATGCACATTGTACCATGCTGTTGTGGCTCCGTCCCTTAATAGCAATGCACATTATACCGCAGTGCCAGATTGTGGGGCACTTTATGCCACAGTTTTGTAACTGCGCCATCCGAATTTGTTTCACTCTATAAAAAAGCAGTCCGCCACCTGGACCAGTGCACACTGGATCATAGAGTTGCTTCTCCTCCGTGCAGACTGCAGCCCACATTGCTAGGCATGGCGGGGCGGTCTCTGGGAACAGTGCACAAATTGCCCAGCCTGCATTAGCTCACAATTTTCACTGATCAGAAGTAGTTCTCACCGCAAAAAAATGGTTTAGAAACCCCTGCCATAAAGGATTTAAAACCCAGCTGCTAGTCTTTACCTTAAACCTGAAAAAACATGACCACATAACACCCCACATTCAAATAGTGACACTGGCGAAACAGAGATTTAATCGGAAGATCCTCATGTTCAAACTCTACCACAGCGTAGGACTAAATAACCTTCATATAACAGCACCTTATTATATTCACGCTATCTTGTGCCCCATCCTCTCAGCTGCAGTAGCTTCAGACCAGTCCACCTGAAAAGGAAGCACATCTGAGGGCAAATCCACTAAGGTGCAAGACTGTGTTCTACACAATTGACAGTGTTACCTAATGTTTCTTCCTTCACGAACAACCTTCTTCAATTGAACCTATCACAAAGAGCTCGTTTACCTGTTGTGACGCCCAGCCCTCCTAGCCTAACCATCCCTCGTTCACGATGGATAGGACGCAGCTCACCTCCGACGACACTACTGTAACTATGGATAACACACAGCAGACGCAGCTCTACAGAGCCGCTGCAAAGCGGCCTGCGGACACTTTACAAAACCATGGGATTGCGCCTTCCAGTACAGATATCCCAAGACTCTGTTTCTCCATTCATTTATCATTAGCCACTGGGTTGGTGGTTTGCTATGTTAAGTGATTGATGTGTTCAGTGATTTGTGTCAGGTCGTAGAATTTCGAACCAAACCCCTTTACCTATCAACCTGATGTTGTTAGGCATCACAGTAATGCAGTTTAGGTGTTGAGACCAACAACCGGGTGAAGTAGTGTAGGGTGGTGGGTGAGAAGTAAAACAGTGAAAGTACAACAAATAAAAGAGAAACATACACATCTGTACGCTTTTGAGTGTCACTGAGGATGCATCAGGGCGATGGAGTCATGAAAAATGTTGCGCGGAGGGAAGGCTTTGTGTTGGGAGGGGATTTAATGAGTTTCAGGGGTGACAAAATGGAATGAAACTGCTTTATTGAGAGCTAAAAGGGAGGAAATTGTTTTTTGTTCAGCTAATAAGGCCCTTCAGTGCGAGTGGTTCAGTAGGAAGACTCAACAGAAGCTTCTAGCGGTGCAGGGGTGGTGGTTGAGCAAAGACAGCAGAATGACGTCATTATGAGAGTAATATACAGAAAGTTATGTTGTTGGTTGTGCACACATATGCCGTCGGTTCTTTATGGACTGTGGTGTAAGCTTTGCAGTATACAGTCGAGGATGCATAATTTCTAGGTATGTGAGTCTAAAAGTGAACAATGCTGCTCAACACCATTTCACAGGTACTTGTTTTCTTATTTTACAGTTTCTCAGGTATCAGCAGGAGCACGGAGTCCATCCTTTCATCAGGTCTGGGGCAGAGAGCCTACAATTCCAGCCGCAGCCACCTTGGGAAGGCAGGACCATTCTGATGTAGCGCTGAATGAAACCATTCCCCGCTGCCTCCCCCCTGCCGACTAGAGCTCTCTTCCTTCCTACACGTCATCACCTGTTGGGGGAATGTATGAGAAGGGCCCACCTGCAGTATTGTAGCTTTTACGGATTCCATACATCACCTCACCTCATGCTGGACAATGGCTGTGATGGGGGTCCTATTTGTGGGTCTTCCTGAATGTATTACAAGAAAGTGCGAAAAGGGGGTGCAGCTTACGCCTTCAATACATTCCAGATTATAATTGATGGGAAAACTTTAAATCCCTTCAATAAATGCCCCCAGATAGAACAGAATGCCCAATCAAAAAAAAAAGCGTGCTACATTTCTGAAGATGTTTTTTATGTCATGATCTGGATACTGAGTTTAGAACAAAAAAAACTCCCCACTGCCCCAAAACATTAACATAGAAATGTTTCAAATTAATTTAGGAAAAGGGCATTTCTTAGCCAATATATTTTTCCTGTCAAATTCTCATTTTTCTCAAGGGAAGTACTGGTTTTGAAAGACCCATCCAATTTTCCATCCCTCTAATGCACATATTCCCCACTATGTTGTTACTTACTTTTTAAATGAGAAAACTGCATGTCAAGTCACTGGAGACCAACTGGATAAGAAATATAGTACTGGATTAGAGGTTTGTTATTTTGTTTATAATTGATTGCTGTGATTGACTCAAATGTGTTTTTAAACCTCCAACTGACCAGTAAACAAATTGTTTCTGGTGGGCCCACTTGCTCCCATATGCACTTATGGCCATCTTTGCTGAAAATTCCATATTGTCCAATTGCATCTACTTAATGATATTGTATGATGTGTTCATTTTCCAGTAGTTTCCTGCCTGCCCTTTTGACCTCCCACCGCCCCCGAGTTTATGCAGCGTAGTGTTTCAAAAACCATGTTGATGTATCTCATGCATATATATCATTTGTAACTGTTTAACTGGAATTTGCACCATGGTCTACACTGATAATATGTAAAAGACTACATCGAATGAGATTAGCACAAGCATAATTTGCTCTGGGTAGTTTAAAAAAAGGGACACATTTTAGAATATTGCATGAAGTACCAGTCTATTTACACCATTGATGTTTACAGGTATGCAAGCCCTACAGCTCTTGTGTGCATTGCAGATAAAAGCAGTACCCTAAAACTGTTCAGAAATCCGAATCACAAAACACAGAATCACCTCACCTCCACTACTCAATGAAATTTCACCTTGCCTCAATTTAGTAACTGACCCTTTCAATAGAGTCTGCTGTATTATATTTATCATGTAAACTTACAAAATGGCCGCTCATCCAAAAAGGCCTACGTCATTCCAAACAAAAAATCGATGTTTTATTCGTGGAAAAGGTCGCTTCTGATTTCCTATTGTCAGTATATCCTTTTCCATCTATGAGAACTTTATATATTTATCTGGAGTTATAAAATTGTATTAACAATATTTTTGTGTAAAATAATAGCACTATTTATATTATTATTTTTGTATCAAACTCTTTGGTATGGTATCTCATAAAACATGACAGGTTCTGTTTTTGTGTGATTGTTTTTAAGTCTGGATCCCCTGCTCGTAGCAAAACGCAGGGAGATTATTTAAACTGTTTGTGGAGCAACACTGCCACCTGAAGGCTGCTAAATCCATGTCACTACAATGACGGTGGAAAAATCGACAGACGCAAATCTTAATCTCGATAAAAAAAAAATACTTTATTCTCAGTAGTCAGCTGTACATTAAGAAAGAAACCCTCGTTTTGTTTTCTTTTTACATTTACGAAGAAGTCCTCAGGAGGGATGGGCACAGATGTCAGATATTGTTGTGAGAGTGCACTGCATCCGATTTTCTGCCCTACGTGATCCCCAATCTGTCCCATGCTCCATTGCAGGGGACTCCATAGGGCCTCGTTACGCGAGTCGCGTATAATTCCAATATATGGGACCACTTCTGTTACCACACATGTTGGCATTATCTCACCTAGTAAATACCGGATGTGATAAAATCCGTATCCCCATGATAAATCTCACAAATTCAAACTAGCTGAAATTCACTGGGGGCAATAGGCACAGAAATCAGCAGGATTTGCCCCATTTTGAGGACATACATTTTAAAGGGTATTAATTATCGCACATAAGTAAACCCAAACTCCTCGGTGTCTAATTTTATCATGTGCGCTGGTTATTGCTCAGGACCCCAGGGCACTCGTAATAAGACCCTTAGTGTGGGTAAAGCTGGTATGACTCTCTAACAAGCTCAGATTACTTACTGATGGCCTTCATTACACCGCGTTTGACTCATCCCAACCCTTATGCCTTGAGGTGCCCCGGCCCTTCCGACAGGCTCCTTTGACACGTTTTAAATAAACACAAAAAAGAGAAAGGGCGTAGACAACCACTCCACTGCACCAGATACTATATTAAGTAATAGGAGGAAATATGAACACGTGAAAATTACAAGCAGAATTAAATCAATGTCTCCACTACCTGGGGGGGGGGGGGGAGGTGGGTAATAAGATTGTGATGAGGAAGATTAATGAAGATGACTGGTAAGTAATCGAAACATTACCACATTGTTGCTCTTCCTCGTAACCATGTTTTGAGGTTATATCCGAATTATAGAAAAAAAATCAATTAGAGAATGCAGAACCAATTCATTTATGTACTTTCTCAGGCAATATAATATGTATTTAGTTAGAGTATTTAGGGCAGTATTACAAAAATCTTTACCCAGACCGGCGATGTGAAAACTATAATGTTTCACTAACATTGTTATTGGGACTCGGATGCAGATCTAGACACGTCTAATATTGAGACTCCGCGGGGTGGTACCCTTGAGGACCGGACTCCTCTAGTCGAATGACCAAGTGTATCTGAGGGAAGGCGAGCCTCAGGTGATTCACCAGCCATGATGACAGCTAGGTGGACCCAGCCACGGAATTTTTAAGACTGTTGTCCAAAAGCGAAAGAGACGAGAAGAAAATCTGACATCTTGGTAAATATATTCTACTGCCTTACATACATCTCGGGTATGTAAGGAGAATTCCTCAGAAGAAGGGTAGAAATAAGGAAGAAATATGCCAGGGTTAAGGTGGAACTCAGAAGTAACTTTAGAGAAAAAAGGAGAAAGCTGAAGTGCAAGTCTCTCGAAAGGAAGCTTATATGGGGTTCAGAGCAGAGAATAGCTCCAATTTCCCCCAGTCTCTGTGTGGTTGGTATAGAATTCAGGAATACAACCTTAATAGAAGGAAATTTAATAAAAGATTCCTCTAATGACTAAAAAGGAGCTGATTGTAAGGCTTTCAGGACCAAGGGCAGGTGCCAAGGAGGGAAAGGGTTTCGAATTTTAGGTTGTGCTTACTCAAAACTCTTTAGTAAACGATGAGCTTATTCATGTCTAGCACCTAAATTCTTCCATTTGGTTCCGAACGCTCTAAAGGCTGCTAGCTGACGCTGAAGGTTACGTACTGCAAGGCCCAGGAAAATCCCTCAAGAAACTCCAGAAAAGATAGAGGATCATAAGAAAGAGGATTGAGTTCTTCTAGTCGTGTTGAATGATCTTCTGAACGTGAGGATGTAATGGATGACCCTTAGACTCAGCTGAACGATATCTGTAAGATACATTAGCCTGTTGTGAAGTCGATGGTTCCGATGGGTCTTTGAAGCCCATATTATATCTGAGGTGGGCTATAATTTCCCTAAATACCTTCTTTTTAATGTAGCATCCTTTGGCCTTAGCATCCGGAGTTTTTTCAGCATAAAAATTAGAGTCCAAAGTGTCATCAAATGAATCCCTTTGAGGGAAGCCAAGTTTTGCACAAACTTTGGACACTATACTTGCAGCATTTTGGGAAGAGACAGAAGTAAATCTCGAACTTAGTAAGACTGTGAAGGGCGGATAACACGATCTCAAAATCATACAGACTACCTTTCTAACTCTCAGATTGATACATGCCCCTATGTTCAAGAGATAGTCAGTATTTCATTTGGAATTTACCACATTCATTTTGTGGTTGAATTGAATTGGCTTTGTGTGGATCAAGTTTCCATTGATATTGTCAATTTTATTATTCACTTGGGGGTTTACCTTAACTCAGACCCCCTTGGGCTACGGGCTATGGTCAAACAAGGGGGAATACGATGATGAATGGTAAATAAAGAAGAGTAAACAAATACAATAGGAGACCTTGGTTTCAAAAGATAAGTGCTAAAGTTTGCTGATATGTTCTGAAGAAAGACGTTTGGAACTGAATGCATGTTATACCTATGAGAAAATGATCCCTTTGAAGTTCAGCGGGAGGATCACCAGTAGTTGCCTCTATGGGAAAAGCATATTTGTTTGCAGAGCGCTTATGAGAACAGTGCGAGGCTGACATGTCTGCTAGTGAAATGCAGCATAAACAGACTTACCAATATCTAGGCAGCGTGTTATTTGAAAACAGTGTCGCGAGGATCACCTCTATGACCGCATAAGTGAAAGTGAGCTCAACTAGGGCCTGCCCAAAGTTAGACAGTGTCACTATCGTATTAATACCTTTGCATTGCAGAAGGACTTATGCTGCATTAAATGACCTCAAACATTTTAAGAGCTATGGAGGACCGGCATGCAGCGTTGCATGTAAAGCTGGAACCGGAAAACATTTACTTCTGGAACCCAAACATTAGGGTAAGAGAGGAAAAAGGCACTCCCTAAAGTATTTTGAGGTCCTAGAGGAGGGAGTAGGAAAAAATTATAAATAAAAGTATAAACCTCTATACTGACCTATTTAATTTTTGTAATGACCAACCAAGATTCTAAATTGCCAAAAACCTTCTGCATGTCATACATTTATATAATAGTCACAAATTATTTTGTTTAAAAACTATTTATTATCAAATTTTATCTTTTTGTGAACTTTTTTGTTTTATATAGCTTTAAATACATATATATAGAATTTCACACAGTTATCTATTATTATAACGCATGTAGTATTTACAATTTTCACTCTATTTCTTTTTGTAAATGTTTATAACACTAAATTCACATAGGACATCCCATAAACGTGTAGAAAAATATATATGTAAAAGTGCTAACTGTTATCAATCATTCAATACTTCTGTCATACTCACACATACTTTCATTCATACAATACCCCTTCAAAACATACTGTCTAAAAAGAGGATAAGACCCTGTATTGGGTCTCAAAATTGTTGACAGGCGGACTTATACACTTTTACATATATATTTTTTTACACGTTTATGGGATGTCCAATGCGAATTTAGTATTATAAACATTTACAAAAAGAAATAGTGTGAAAATTGTAAATACTACATGTGTTATAATAATAGATAACTGTGTGAAATTCTATATATATGTATTTAAAGCTATATAAAACAAAAAAATGTTCACAAAAAATAACATTTGATAATAAATTGTTTTAAAAAAAATAATTTGTGACTATTATATAAATGTATGACATGCAGAAGGTTTTTGGCAATTTAGAATCTTGGTTGGTCATTTAAAAAATTAAATAGGTCAGTATAGAGGTTTATACTTTTATTTATAACCCAAACATTAGGGTTCAAGTTGTGGCAGAGAAAAGTGGGTGGAGGCACGATGGGCGAGGGTTAAAAAGCAGAGTCTGACAGTCAACATATGCACATGTGTTTAAAAAAACTCTGTTGCAAATAAAATTGGTTACAATGACACATGTGACAGTAAACTGGTTCTAGCTTACTTAATTGGCCACAAAGAAGCTGCATTTAAAAGTATTTTAGAAGGTTAACACACCAACTGCAGAGCTCTTTCTGTGCCCAAAACGTCTGGGAGATTATAACAGTGGTAACATAACTCTAGTGGTTAACTCAGTTCTGGGAGAGTTCTGTGTTTTATCCAGTCACAGTTTTGACTCAAAGTAGCATAGAGGGTTAATGAGCCTGCTGCAAAGAACATCATGCTGATCAAAGATTTGTATTTTATGTAGATAGGTTAGTGGGCTATTGCTTTTGACACTGGAATCATTTTGTTAATCCAGTTCATAAAATATAATCCAGCTAATATAGCACAGTGACTGATTAACTGCATCAAGGAGCTGCATTGAAAACCGTAAGCCGTGCGTTTAGATCCTTATTGTTTTTTCCTCAATCTGTTGTTATTCTAAGATTGCAAAGAAGGGATCCTTTGGAAAGTCATAAAGTCTCGTTAGTACAGACAACCACCATCACTGTGGTATGTTTTAAATCTTGACTTTGTGTTTATCCCGACAATTCAATATTAACACATAATGTCTACAAGTGTGGCCGATATGTGACCCCTACACTTTATACCGCTCATTGCCTTTTGTGACATTTCCTATACATCGATTTACACACATAAACTTTTTTGTGCCTTTGTGTGTGATACAAAGTGCTCTGACTCCCCCCACTGGGATGATTGGCGCTGTAATATAATGAAATAAAAAAACGAGTAGGTGCCATTTGATGAATTATTTATGTAATTATACATACACATAGATACATCTTCCATTCATAAAAAGTACATTCACATCGCCTACATAGGGGGCTGAAAAAAGTCAAAACCCTGCCTGCAAGTCATAGTTTCTTTTAAAGTACTTGTAAGGTGATAGCTGTGTGGCTTTGTTTCCTTCCATTACATTGGCATCTTGTTAATAGGTTCCATATAGCTTCCAGCCAGAGTGATAATTGAACAAAAGGAGGGCTGATGGCGCTTTTAATCAGGCCTTTGTTATGGGCCCAGCTGGAAGAGAAAATAAGAAAGCCTACAGACTGCCCACAGGTTGCTCCTCCAAGCAGAATGCTGACAATGTGCCTGCACTGCTGAATTATGTCCCTGTGACAGAAAATGACCCCAGGAGAAGTTCAGCATGTTTCCCTGTGTCAGCCGGATAGCAGATCTGGCCCAGAGATACCTTCCGGGATCTAGTGGGATCCCACTACTTTCCAGCACTGATCCTACCGTTAGAAGTATTATCACCACGAGGGCTTATCTAAGAAAAATGCTTACTGGACCAAGGTGCTAAAAAATGGGAAATAAAGCAGCACTTCCTGTTTCCTCCTAGAACTTAATATAGTGTCTGGTGGAAAACTATGTCGGTATTTGTTTAATACTTGCCAAAGAAACCTGCTCGGAGCACTTCAAGATATAAAGATGGGGTGTCCATTCTCCACATCAGGGAAGAATTAACTTATAAATAAAGCAAACTGTGAAACATTCTCAGCATTGCACTCACCACAGCAGCACAAGAAAAGACTACTGGTGGAAAGACCAGTACTCACTGCACAGAAAACAGGCACAATTGAGCATGTGGAATACATTGCACTATACACACTATACACATGTGATCCCTATGCAGCTATTGACCACTGAAAGCCTCAAGCAAAGATGATTCAAAGCAATCCATGTTCACCAGTTGTGCTCAGCTTATTTCATACTGTAGTAAAAAAAATCGCAACCCGATATAGTGCAAATATCAGTGTGTGTGCGTGTGTGTGTGCGTGCGTGCATGTGTGCGTATGTGTGCGTGTGCATGTGTGTGTGTGTGTATAACCTCCCAAACTCCATCTAAGAGCTAGTCAGCATTCAAAGGCAAGACATAATTAACCTGTTTAATGAATTAGGTCTCCTTGGACACAGCAACAGGAAAAACACGGGGTTCGGCTGGGTAACAGCCTTTCTCAATACACAGTCAAAACATGTTTTTTTTCTCAGATACAGTTTGGGAGGCTTTGGAATGTTAAATGGCGCTAGCGGTGGCATTACTTTAAACACCACCAGCATTTTAGGTGCACGCCAGCAAAAGCTGCAATCCGTCCAGTATATATATATATGGACCCGTGACCAAGGAACTACGGTTCTGAAACGCGTCGGGACAGTGTTTGTCTTTGCTTGAAATAAAGCACGCTATTTGAAAAAGAATTGGGGCTCGGCGCAGTCTTTTGAACTAAGGAAGATTGATTGCTTGTTGGATATGGAGGGGTCACGACCCTGCCGGTAGCCCGCCACCTTTTAAGAGGCAGAGATCAACGCAAACCGAGGTTTGAATATATATATATATATATATATATATCCAAAACACTTTTCCCAGCTCTTCCCGCTTCCCATCCGGCAAGACAGCGAAGAGAGAGTCACGGACACCCGTTTTCTTTGTGGCAAAATCAGGTCTTTATTCAAGTTGCAGCTTACGACGCGTTTCGGATAACAAAGTATCCTTGTTCACAAGATTGATTGCTTGTTGGATATGGAGGGGTCGCGACCCTGCCGGTAGCCCGCCACCTTTTAAGAGGCAGAGATCAACGCAAACCGAGGTTTGAATATATATATATATATATATATATATATATATATATATATATATCACACACAAATATTCAAGAAAATAACTGGAAATGAAAAACCTTTATGGAAACGTTATTGAGAATTCGCCCTGTGGATGTAAATGGAATATTGATGTTTTACATTTGTAATCTATTTTTAAAACGAAACTGTTACAGCTCAGTATAATAAACTAAAATCTTTCAAGTTTGTGTCTGTTGATCTATTTTAGGAAAGGGGAGGCATTTACAGACAGAGAGAGAGGGTTGGAAGAAAGAGAGAGAAGGGTAGGTGCGTGTGTAGGGTGACTGAGAGGGACAGACTATGGCCCTGTTAGCGTGTTCTGAGTAAAACTCTAATCACTGTGGAAACACAGATGTACACAGGGACTGGAATCCCAAGTAGTACAGTAATTATCGGACCCCTTAAATATTCTATGACATATTTTGCCAGGAAAAACCTCAAAGCATTTATTACGAGAAAAAAAAACATTCAGAAATCAATGCGATAAAGAGATTCTGTATGGTATTCCTCAGTCCAACCTAGAAATTCAGATTAGGATGTAGATGCCCCATGTTCACGGAATGGGATTTGCCTCGAGTCCCAACTAAGACTACTAAGAGCAAGGTATACGATATCGCCCCCTCTAAAAAAAAAAAAACGCTGTTGTACACACTCACAGAGGTTGTAATGGTTTCTCATTCTCTTAGCGGCCAGTTAATATATGTGATTCACTGTCCTTGGAACGCCACTGATGAACAAGTTACTTACCTTTGGTAACATTCTTTCTGGTGAATACTCTCTATCTAATCACAGAGTCTTCATTTGGTGAATACTCCCAGGCATGAGACTAAATCTGGAAACCTGCAAATAGCTCCAGCATGCCAGCAGCTGGCACCATCGAACTTTATATCGACTCCGCACTTCTGGAAGGGCCGAAACAGAGTCACATGTAGGCACCAACCCTGAACTGTAATGTCAATTTATCACTGTCTTCCATGCCCTCAGATATGGAGCAGCTAATAAATTAGGATGGACAGTGTACCAAATCTAACTAAGGAACTTTTTTACACGAAAAGTACACTTTATAGAAAAAGCAAGAGGCTGAGAAATTTGCAATTAGAGTATGTGAGAAATTGGGTTGTTGGTTGAATGAGGTGTGAGTCCTGGTCAAGCAGCGACCACAATCCTGTTCAGAGTTAGGCACAAATAAACCCCAAATTAACCTGTGCTCACCCCCTGGTAGCTTGACACAGAGCAGTCAGGTTTAACTTATAAGCAATGTGTAAAGTACTAGTGCAACACTTCAAACAGTAAACCAGTGAAATCACCACACAAAAAGGATCCTACACCAAGTTAGAAACATAGAGTTGAATTTAATAAATAAAACAAAACCAAAAGGACAAGAATCCAATCAGTAGAACCTGAGATAATCAATTTTAAAGAGATGGGTAAAAATAGCGCCATAAAGCACAAAGGGCACACTGTGAATAGCTGATCGCGCCGGACCGGGCCAAAATGCCAAGTTCAGACTGACTGCGATGGAGCACCCGCCGGCTACAGTGGCCCAGTTAGGCCCGCTGTACAAAATACCTTAAAGCCTGGTTTGCAGAGCATTGTGTGGATCCACGTCAAAGACGTGTTGTGCAGCCGAAGCGTTGAGTCCGTACCGAGATGCACCATGCTGCGATGCAAAGGCATGCGTTGTCTGTGAGGCTCCTGTCGATGGGGCTTGGCATGCAAAGTCCAGCGTCAAGGATGAGGCGCCCAGTTGGGGGGATGCGTCAGTTCTGAAGAGCTGCGGGCTGCGATGCAGAGTCCGATGTTGTCATTGAGGGTGCCATCGATAAGGGGTGTGAGGTTTTGCTGAAGATGCATCGTGCCATCGGGGTAATGCAGTGGTTCAGAAGAGCTGGGATGTGATGGAGGTCTTTGCAACAAGTCCAATCCACGCAGCAGCGGTGATGAGTTGGTTCTTCCTAGGTTTGCACCACGCAGCAGAGGAGACACGTCAGTTTTACTGGATCCACAGAGGCTGGCAGAGCACCTCAAGCCCACCACCAAAAGTCTAGGACTGGGGTGGCACCACTTGGCAGGCTAGACTCACAGATGGCAGAGTCCAGGTTCGAGGTTGTTGGAAGCCTGTTATGTCCCTGAGGCGTCAGATAATGAGGCAATACAACTAGCCCTTGGAGTCCCTCTGGGTTCAGGGTTCAAGAGATGCAAGTCTATTCTTTCTAACTCAGGCAAAAGGGAAACAGGCGGCAGTTCCTTCAGAGGGGCAATCCAGCAGAGTGGCAGTCCTTATAGTAGCATAGCAGTCCCTCTTCCTGGAACAGTATCCACGGGTCCAGAAATGTACTGAAGAGTTGGTTTCTGAGGGCCTTCTTTTATACACATTTGTGCCTTTGAAGTGGGGAGAAGCTTCAAGAGGCATGCCTTGAAGTTAAGAGATGCCATGCCTTCCAGGTCCTGGCTCCAGACTAACTACAGGGGGTATGCAGTATTTGTATGGCGGTAGGACACAGCCTATTCAAATGTAAGCGGGGCTTTGCCCAGCTCCTCCCTCCCATCCTGCCAGTGATGTTCCATCCAGTCACACTCCCATTGTGTTTGGCTGTCCACCAGGAATACACAAAGTTCAACTGTCACCTATACCCACCCATGTGGCCAAAGACTCGCTGCAGGCACCAAATGGCTAATGCAAGAAAATCCCAACTTTTTAAAAGTGGTAGTTTCAGAATTGCAATTTAAAATCCAACTTCAACATAATTTAGGATTTTTAAATGGAATTCCAGAGACCCCAAACATGAACTAGTTATTTCTTGCCATTTAGAAATTACACTTAAAAAATGTAATAAGGCAACTTCAACACTATCCTATGGGAGAGATAGACCTTGTAGTAGGGAAAAACGAATTAAAGAGTTATTTTACTACTATGACATGTAGAACTTAAAAGTAAATATCCTACTTTTTAAATACATTCCACCCTGCCCTCTGGGGTGTTCAGGCCCTACCCTAGGGGTGTTTTATAAGTATTAAAAATCAAAATTTACTTTGCCAGGTCGAAATGACAGTTTAAACTTCACACACAGCCACATGCTCTGGCTACTTAAGTAGGTGGCACAATCAGTGCTGCAGACCCACTAGTAGAATTTAATTTACAGACCATGGGCACATGTAGTGCACTTTATTAGGGACATATAAGTAAAATAAATATGCCAATTAAGTGTAAGCCAATGTTATCATGCGCTAAGCAGAGAGCACAATCTCTTTAGCACTGTTTAGCAGTGGTAAAGTGTGCAGAATCCCAAGGCGAGCAAAAACGAAGTTAGCAAATACAGGTCTGCAGGCAAAAGGTTAGGGGGAAACCACACCAAGGATGCCAGGTCTAACAGAGTATACATGAGAATAAGAATTGCCAAAGGTAAGTAGCTTGTTTTTCTCATGGATACTTCTATCTGCATATGTCGCAATTTTTGAATCAATAACGAATAAGTACCCACAAAAAGAAAAGGGCCTGAGGAGAGGAGGACCTTTTCCCCTGATGGATAATTCTATCTGCAGATTCCTCTCCTTGTGAATCAATACCCAAGAAGTACCTCCAAAAAGAAAAGGGTCTGAGGAGTGGGTTTACACCAGGGAGTCCTGTAGGATAGGTAAGCAAAATGGCCCTATTTGTAGACCCGAGT
Organism: Triturus cristatus; assembly: GCF_964204655.1. Lineage (NCBI taxonomy): Eukaryota > Metazoa > Chordata > Amphibia > Caudata > Salamandridae > Triturus > Triturus cristatus. The sequence continues at coordinate 334,599,183 of NC_140591.1, read as the reverse complement.
GTCAAGGTGCTAATGAATGGTGAAAGTGTAGACAAAAAAACAGGTAGCAGCCTGGCAGATGTCTAACATTGGAATGCAATGAGGCGTAATGAGCCCAGTCACTTTGGAGGCTCTTTCCTGGCCAATGTGCACCACATCTTCAGACAGAGGGAAATATATCTCAACAAGGTCCTCTGGTGGACTGGCTTTCCTATCTTACAACAGATTAATCAACATAAAGTTGCTCATCCTGATGGTGTATCAATAAAGAAGTCAAAGGCCCATTTGGTATGCTATGTTATGTTGATTTGTATAGCTCACTTATCACCCGAGAGTGTATCCAGGTGCTTGAGCAGGTGTGTAGGTGTGTGGTCCCCAATGTGATTATACAAAGAGTCAGGTCTTCTGTTTCTTGCGGAACTCTATAAGTGTGGAGGGGGCTCTAATGTGTTGAGGGAGATCGTTCCATGTCTATGGTGAGATCTATGAGAATTAGTGTGGGTACGGGGAATGTATGCAAGTTAGAGTGAGGCAGACCGTAGGTGTCTGGTGGGTTGGGGAAAGGGTATGCGGCTGTTAAGGTAGTCTGGTCCTGTGTTAAAAAGTTTTAATCTTTACATTTTCTCTTCTTGCCTGCAAAGGGTGAACCAGCAAAGAGCCTTCACATCGGCCTACGTGGTGTCTCCAATGCTCCACGTAACCGAACGCGGAAGAGCTGTCTCACGGGATTAAAATATGCCCGTGGCCAGAACACATTAGCATCTACCGGGCCCATTGTGGTCTTATCGTTGTAGGGCTTTATTCACACACTGTAGAATGAGAATGTACTCGGACACCATGAACTTGGGCTGTCAATAAAGTTTTAGTCTTTACAAACTCTCTGTTTGCTTGCGAAGGGTTAACCAGCAAAGAGCCTTCACGTCAGCCCACGTGACATCTGCTGACACCCCCACGTGACCGAACGCGGAAGTGCTGTTTCACTGATTTAAAATATGCCCGGCTCCCGAGCACAGTCATCGTCAGGATCCCGAACAGGGCAGACCATAGGTGCTTGAGGCGGGCGTATCAGCTTGATAAAGTAAGTTCAACCTATGGTGTGGTGGGAACAACTGCAGTCCATACCGAGAGTCAGGAGAACTTTACTTCTTAGCCTGCCTCTCAGCTGCCTTAAACAATTTTCTCTCAACACTTTTGTAGGGCTTTACATTAGCCTACGCCCCCGACGGGATCCATGGTGCTTAACAGTATAGCGCCATAAGTAAGCCTAGGACATTTGTCCCTCCTTTTCCCCTCTCCTTTGTGTTTGTCTGTGTAATACGTACATGAGTGCCAGTTCACTCGCTGGTTTTGCATTTATTTCACGCGTTCTCCAAAAATTGTGAGCTCACTTAAGTATGAGCGTTTTAACACTCACACATTTGAATGCTCGTGTGTGTAAGATATTGCACAGGGTCCAGAGATTGTGACACCTCGTAACAATTACAAGAACCACTACTTTGTGGTACACTATGATGGGTGCACAGTAAGGATGAAATATACGCTCATCCACCACCATAGTCGGGACAGCCATTTGCACGTCTATGACGGCACAAATGATAACACGTTTGTTTTGCACCAGATCCAGTTGTGTAAACTGCTATTACAGTCTAAACTCCATTATTTGTTTTACAGATCTTTCCTTTGCCTTTCACTGAATGCTAAAAGGATAACCATAAGTTTGCGGTAGTTATAGTGGCAGAGAGCCGGGTGCACCTTAGCGTGTGCATACCCCTCGTGCCACTCTTGGTCCTGATGAAAGCCTCGCTAAATTGGCACATTGAGGCTGAAACATGTAGGCCGCGATTCACTTTACTGCACTCGTTGTTTGGATGTCACGGGCCAATTTAACCCCATATGACGTCCCCTGTTGTTTTTAATCTTGCCTTATTGTTCCATTATAAAATTTAGGGAACTATAAAAAAAATGTATTCATCTTTTTCACTCGAACTCACTCTTTCACAAAAAAACCTGCTCCACTGTAATCAGGCGTCGTAGCACACCCGGGTAGCATTCGGCTGCTCTGGTGGGAACCCTATGATGAAGCATGTCACCATCTAGGTTGGTAAGTGAGGGTTCTTTTATAAAAAGATGTTTTCTTTTACTTCATTTGTAATATTGGCTCATTCCTTTTGTTCGGGAACAACTCCTTTATTGTTATGAGTATCAATAAAGAAGCCAAGGGCCCATTTGGGATGTTATGTTATGTTGATTTGTAAAGCTCACTAATCACCCAAGAGTGTATACAGGTGCTTGAGCAGGTGTGTAGGTGTGTGGTCCCCAATGTGATTATACGAAGAGCCAGGCCTTCAGCTTCTTGTGGAACTCTAAAAGTTAGGAGGCGGGTCTGATGTGTTGAAGGAGGTCGTTCCATGTCTTTTGTGAAATCTAGGAGAATTAGTGACCTCAAGTTTTGCTTTTGTGGGTACGGGGAATGTGTGCGAGTTAGAGTGAGGCAGACTGTAGGTGTCTGGTGGGTTGGGGAAAGGGTATGCGGCTGTTCAGGTAGTCTGGTCCTGTTTTGTGTAGGGCTTTGGTTGTTTTGTTAAAAGATTCTTGTAAAGTGCACGTATTGTATTGTATGAAAACTTATATTGCGCTAACTGTCACCCTGCAGGTATCCTGGCGCTGTGACTTAAAAGATGACCACCACGAGCATTAACCAAATTATCAGTGGGAAGCATTATGCTCAGCCCTTGGGTACAACCAAGTTTTCAAACTTTTCCTAAAACATGTCAGGGAGTTGGCCTGTCTAATGTTCTGGGGCAGCTCGTTCCATAAGCGTGAAGCCGCAACACCAAATGCTCTGCCTCCCATCCTGGACTTCTTAAATCTGGTAGTCATTACCAGATTTGCACTAGAGGAGCGAAGCTGCCTCTTGGGCTTATACCAAGTAAATTTATCCTGCAGCCTTACTGGGCCCAAGCCATGTACTGCTCTAAACACAATACAGAGAGACTTAAAGCAGACTCTTTCCTTGATGGGTAGCCAATGAAGATCCCTCAAGGCCAGTGTCGTAGAGGACCTACGCTGCCTATTTAACACCAATTTTGCTGCTATAGACTGGACTCTCTGCCACCCCTGCAGAATGAATTGTGGTGCTCCCAGATATAGGGAGTTGCAGTAATCCAGTCTACTCAGAATTATGCTCCTCACTACAAGAGATCTAGTATCACTAGGCAGTAGCGGGAGGATTTGCCGAAGCACTCGCAGCAGGGAAAAACAGACACTGGCTGTTTTGTTAGCCTGTGACTCCATTTGGAGGTTATCATCTACCAGGACCCCCAAGTTACGCACAGTTTTAACTGGAGCCAAGGGTTCATCCTCGGGGGTAAGTTTAAACTCCAACGGAAGATGTTGAGGCATTCTGGTGGTGGAGCAGTATACCACCTCTGTTTTTCCCCCATTGAATTGCAGGGAGTTTTACCTGAGCCAGCTAGAAGTCTGGCACGTACATTCCTGGAACGTATCCATGGACACCGCTTGTTTCCCTTCCAGGGAAAACACCAATTGGGTGTCATCAGCGTAGTTGACCAGGTCAATTCCAAAGGACTTAATAATAGGGATCAGAGGACGCAAGTAGATATTAAAAAGAATGGGGCTGATCGCAGAGCCCTGCGGCACCCCGTGGCGCATCGGAGACTTACTGGAGGTGAACGGTGTCATGGTCATGACCTGTTGTCTCTCTGATAGATAAGATTGCAGCTACTTCAGAGCCCGACCTTTCACCCCTATATTTTCCAGTCTTTCCACCAGTACTGTATGGCTCACCGTATCGAATGCAGCCGACATGTCCAGTAACACTAGTACAGAAGGATTCCCATTGTCGGCACGCATTCGTAGATTGTCCATTACGGTTGCCAAAGCTGTTTCAGTACCGTGGCCTGGACGAAAACCAAACTGGTCCCTATCCAGCAGATGATTATCCTCAAGATAGCAAGACAAGGTTTTGCTAACTGCTTTTTCCAGGATCCTCCGTAAGAGGTTGAAAGTGCTCCAGAAAAGTTTCTATCCGAGGTTCTTCACCTAGCGTCTGAGGTAATTCATCCTGGCAGCTGATGTTACTTGGATAAAAACCTCCAACAATTTTAGTGATCATTTCACTAAAATGGGTAGCCATCTCATTGCAAAGTTTTTGCGATGCGACCACCTTATTGCTCGTACAGGCTGGAATGGAAAGGTCCCTAAAGATATTAAAAAGTGCTTTTGTACTATTAGGCGCTTGTAGAATAGATTTGGAATAAAAATCTGCTTTTGACCTGGAGATAGACTCCTTATACCGGGCCTGATGGGTTGGCTGTCGTACCAATTGGTATAGGCTAAGGTTCTCGCATGTTTGCCTTAGATCTCTCAGATGGTTACCTAGGTTCCCATTGTCCCATAGGTTGAAATCTCCTAATAGAATCATTCTTGAATGTGTTAGGGTCAGATCCGTGATGGTGTGAAGTAGAGCTTGATATTGGGTGTCTAGTCCCGGAGGTCTATAACAGGCTATTCCTGTTAATAGCCTTCCATTAGCCTATTGCAGTGAAAAACCCAGTAATTTAATCTCCGCAACATCGTCAACCTGTATTGGTGCAGTCACATTTTTCCTTAAAAATCACCCCGACCCCCCCTCCTCTCCCCACAGCCCTTGGTGTATGGAACATTTTATATCCTCCTGGACAGGCAAAGCCCAATTCTACGGAGGAATCAGTGCTAGTCCAGGTTTCTGTAAGAAAAAGGGCATCCAGGTCCATGTCCTCTAGCATATTAGATACCTCCTGGTGGTGCTTTATCAAAGACCTGCTATTAATCAGGCCGCAGTTTAATGTATTATTGCCATGTATAAGGGCTACTTGTTGTTTCCCCCCAGCATCCCTCTCACCGATGCTAAGCAGTTGTTCCCTGGAATATCTTATCCTATCATGGTCTTGACTGAGACGGACAGCATGGCTGGTGCTGACCACGGACGGGCTTGCCTCTGGCGCGCCATTGGTGCGCCCGCTGCGCGCGCATGCTGTGCAATTGCATTGCCCTTCCTAAATTGGAAGGCGTATGCAAAACAGCCAACCACCAGAGCACAAACTAAAATGGTGCTGAAGGAAGTGCGAGAGCCCCTGATTCCCGCTAAGCAGCGAGATGCGGTGTATGTATTTTATAGTGCGGGTAAGAGAACTAGGTTTTGTTTTTCTATCTAAAAGTTTTAAAAGTAGTTACCAGCAAAACAAACAATATTACCAGCCGTTCCCGGTCTCGTCAAAGCGGCAGTAGTGAAGTCAGAACTCTGACAGCCTTACGAAATACTTTCCCCTAAAATCAGGCGGTCAGCGCGTGGTATGTAACATTAAAAGTCTAGGTTGGTGCGCGCTTGCATTGCCCTTCCTAAATAGGAAGGCGTATGCAAAACAGCCAACCACTAGAGCGCAAACCAACGGTTTCATGGCGCTGGGTTCAAAGGGAGTTCTGCCGCTGATAGATTTATTCGTACGCCTGGCGAAAGAGCCAGGTTTTCAAGAGTTTCCTGACTAGAGGGTATGATGTAGTAGACCTAATGTCCTGAGGAAGGGAGTTCCAAAACTGAGTGGCCAGGACCGCCAATCTTAGTCCCCCCCCACTTTTTTGCATTTAAAGGACGGGGTGGGTAGGAGGTTCAGATGGGAAGACCTAAGGTCCCGGGTGGGGGTGTATCTCTGAACCCAGGAGGAAATGAACGCTGGGCAGTTGCCATGGAGTGCTTTGAAAATGATGCATCCCAACTTGAATGTACTGCATTTGGTTATCGGGAGCCAATGTAGCTTTTTCATCAGAGGGGTGTCATGCTGCCATCTTGGCTGGCGATAGATTAATCTAGCAGCCTGGTTTTGCACCAGTTGGGAAAGCAGGGAGCACGGATGCCAGATTATAAAGTATCAGCACATGATTATGACTTATATAGAGAATTGATCCTGACCCATCGTAAAACATACTTTAAGAGTGCAAAGTTCCACCCAACGCCACCAGGACAGTGGTAACCTTCGCTGTTGCTACTTAAGTAACGCATACATCAATAATGAGCAACCACTCGAAAGGAAGATTCTGAGAACCAGTCGAGAGGAAGGAAGACTTACTGATACCATCCTGACGAGGTGTACCTGTAGCTGCATCACAATATTATTCATATATTGGCATTTAAAGAAGACTTAAAGAGAAGCCATTACACATCCAGGTTAGAAACATTACATGTCTCATAGGACAGTGTTACCTAGACACCTACAAGTAATCACTGTGACGGAGTCCTGACGAAGGCCTAGCCGAAACGCGTTGTTTGTCAACAAGCCGCCAGTCTCTGTGCATTAAGTTTCTTGTGATGTGTTTTAATATACACTTCTTTTGACTAAAGTTGAAAATGAAAAAATGATGTGTGTACAAATTATTTGAAATGCTGACAATCTTGCTACTTGAAATATAGAGTTATGAAAAGATATGAAATGCACCAACTTTCAAACAAAGATACTAAATGTGGTTCATAAATGAGTATTAAGACTGTAAATATATTTATCTTTGTCTATATATTATTTAAAAAAATAAATTCTAAAAAGAGATAAGAATATTAATAAGAAAATAATAAACTGTTTATATTTTTCCTTGGTTAGCATTTGTGTCTTTACTGTATGTGTAATCAATTTAGTCTATAGTTGACATGCCATCCTAATGTAAAATACACTGTGCCCGGTGTTTCCGCTTTCCAAAGTAGTATTTTCCATGTCTGGGTTTCTTTATCCTAACTTCAGGGGCCCGTCCTTTTTCCAAAATTTTCACCAGTTGTATTCTTTTAGATTGATAAGCTGGTATACCAAAGTAGAGAGAATTGGCATAGTCAATATGTTATGTTATGTTAACAGACATTTATAGAGTGCATCTATCACTCCGAGGAGCATCATGGCACTAAGCGTATCACTTGGTAGACAGGGTAACTCAGGGTGAAAAATTGGATTAGATGAGTGCTATACATAGTGTGTCAGGTGCCTTAAAAATCCAAGTCTTTAGGGCCTTCCTGATCAAAGATTCTGATTGGATAAGGCAAAGGTGGTTGGGGAGTTGGTTCCAGGCTTTAGCACCGATCACTGCAACTGATTTTCCACCTTTTGAGACACATCTGAACACTGGAAGCTTGAGTAAATTGGCGTTGGATGATCTGAGAGTGCGAGATGGTACGTGGCGGGCAAACCTATGCCGAAGGTAGTGAGGACCTGAGGAATGGAAGATTCTAAAGGCGATTATCAGGATCTTGGACAAGATTCTTTTATGGATTGGTAGCCAATGTAGTGCTTTCAGTGCAGCCAATGCCGATGACTTCGTGGGCCATTTTAGCACTAAAGCGGGCAGCTGCGTTTTGTACCATCTGTAATTTGTGTTGGACCGACTTGTTAGCACCCTCATAGAAGCTGTTGCAGTAGTCCAATCCAGATGTAATTAGGGCCACTGCAACTGCTTGTCTCGCCATGTTGGGGAGTAAGTCAAAGAACTTTTAAAGTGATTTTATCATATGGAAGCAGGTCCCGGCTACTGCTAATGGTTGCTGGTGAAAGGATACTGTTGATTCAAATTTGACACCCAAATTTCTGGCTACCTTTACTGTATTGCGAGGGGGGGATGTCTGAGGGCCACCATAGATTGTGGGAAAAAGTGTTCCCTTGCCCCAAAGGCATAATTTCTGTCTTCTCTGAGTTGCATTTTAGATGATTGGCTTTCATCCAGTGGAAAACCGATGTAAAGCAATGACAGAGGTTTTCTTCAGCCAGTGTGGTGGTTTTTATCTAGAACCAAGATTAGCTGCGTATCGTCCGCATATGAAATGCTCGATGTTAAAGGATGATATCAGACTAATCAATGGAGCTATATAGACATTAAAGAGCACTGGGCTGAGGGTAGACCCTTGAGGAACCCCATAAAGCAGGGTTTTTTTCAGATGACTGATATTGCCCAAGGGAAATGACTTGTCTACAATTTTGCAGGAATGATTTTAGCCAGGCCAGGGCAAGATGAGAAATACCGTAGGATTTGAGATGGTCCACAAGGATAACATGTGAGATCGTATCGAAAGCGGCTGATAGGTCCAGTAAGAACAATACAGTGTTCTTTCCTTGATCGAGGGCGGCTTTAAGGGATTCAGCAGTGTACAGGAGGGCTGATTCTGTAGAGTGCTGAGGCTTGAAGCCTGATTGAGTGGGATGTAAGATATTTGCTTCTTCCAGATAAGTCATAAGTTGAGAGTTGATAAGTTTTTCTGTGATCGTCAGTGGTTAATTTGTAAAACAGGAAGTGCCGGGGCTCTCCTCAGGAGGCAGCGCTAACCAGCGCTGGTGCAAACTGCCTCCTAACTAGAGCCCCGGCACTTACTATTCTGGAGAGGACTTGGCCTAAAGGCTAGAACCGCCGATTTCGGAGCTGGGTAACCGGGTTCGGGTCTCGGCGTGGCTTAGCATCCTGTGATTCTTCTGGGGGAAGTCACATGCACTCTGAATGATTTTGTCCTTAACTGGTGCTATAAGCACCGGTGCTGAGGATTAGGTGGCGGTGCTGAGCACCGGAAAACACCGGCTCAAATTAAGCACTGATGATCGTTCTTAGACATGGGAGTAGAGAGATGGGTTGGAGATTATTGAGAGTGGTGGGGTCGGCTAGTTTCTTTTGCAGCGGTTTAACTGCAGCAAGCTTCCATTCATTGGGAACTTTGGCTAATGACAGGGAGGCATTTATTATCTTGTTTATGACTGGGTTGACAGTATCAATCATTGCATGTAGAATTGAGGGGGGACAAGGGTTGAAGGGGGATGACTAGGGCTAAAACTACCTGTATTAATGCTTCAGTAGTGAGAAATCTACTTACTGATCTTTCAGATTTTTCAGAGTTGAAAAAAGCAGGTAGAGACCACCGTCCCAATCTGGGTTTGTATTGACAGATTACAATCGATTGTGATGCCCAGGCATTTAGTAGAACTAGATGGTAGGGTGGATTTCCCAGCTCAGTCGGCCAAAAGTTAGAGTTCCAGGGGTTTAAGGATCCACCAATTAAGATCAATTCCGTTTTTTCTGGGTTTAATTTTAGGTGGTTACTGTTCATCCAGCTGCTGATGTGTCGCATGGTAGTTTGAAAGTTGGTGATGGAGGTGTCTGACTTGTCAATGTCAAAGATCAGTTGAAGATCGTTGGCGTAGTTGAAGGTGCATACCTTCCTTTCGCCTAGGGACTGGACAAGAGGTATGTGTGTGTGAGAAGTTTGAATTGACTTCACTTGTGAATGGGGAGCCAGTGAAGCTTCTTGAGGTGCGGTGTTATGTGGGTGTGGCGTGGGAGGTTGAATATGAGTCTTGCAGCAGGGTTCTGGATAGTCTGGAGTCTCTGTAGGAATTGTGTGGAGATTCGGGCATAGAGAGTGTTGCTGTAGTTCAGTCTGCTAGGGAGGAGTGCTTGCATGACGGTCCGTCTGGTGACATTAGAAGATCTTTCGTAGCATGCATAGGATGTGGAAGCAATAGGTGCACACTGCGTTGACTTGAGCCATCATGTTGAGCTTGTCATCTAGGATTTCTAGATGGGTGTGGGTCCCAGCTTCGATGGCCACTAGGTGGAGTCCCCTGTGGAGGTCTTGTTGCAGAAGGCTAGTACTTCCATCTTGTCAGAGTTGAGATGCAGTCAGTTGGTTCGCATCCAGTTTGCTACCATTGTCTGCCGCTGATGAAACTGGTTGTGATGGTGGTTGGCTCGTACATAAGGCAGAGGATGAGTTGGTTGTCATCGGCATAGAAGATGGCGGTCATATCTTGTGATTGGATGATGTCGGTAGGCAGTGTCATGTATATGTTGAAAAGGGTGGGTCCGAGGGATGATTTCTGTAGGACTCTGCAAATCTATTTCTTGGTCTCTGATGAGAAGGGTGTCTGACAATTTAGGTTCTTCAAGTGAGGAAGAAACAGATCCATTTGAAAGCGGATCCTTGGATGCCAATTTCGTGGCGTAATCTGATGAGGTTGCTATGGGAGGCAGTGATAAATGCAACGGAGAGGTCAAGCAGGATAAAGGCCACTGCTTCTCCGCGGTCCAGGATGATTCAAATGTCGTCAGTGGCCGTGATAAGTGCGGTTTCAGTGCTGTGGTTCTTTCTGAATCCTGATTGAGTGTTGTCTAAAGCAGTGCTTTCCAAACTTTCATGTTGGTGTGTCCCAGGCCTGAACGTATCCTCAGGATCGAATCGATGCTCTAAGGGGTCCACCTCTCAACCTCCCCAAGCCTGGACATCAATATTACTTAGACTAAAGGGTGGTTAAGCGGGGGAAGGAAAGGTAGGGGACAGCAGGGAGGGAGACCTGTAGGAGACAAAAAGAGGAACACGGGTTATTACCAGAACCACCCCTCCTACTCTCTCTCTGTCTCTCTCTCCCTCCTCCTCCAGTACCTCTATTCTACTAACCTGTAAAGAAAAATAACGAAGCCCAGCCAACAGGGGTGCAGTGTTTGACCTTTGCGAGCCCACGAGAGGATATGTATTGCGGGAAACCTTGGCTCTGCACCCCTGTGGAAACGAAAGAATAGCACAAACACAGGTGGTTTGACTATGAGAGTCAAAATAGCAGGTACGCAGTTCCCCAAAGCACCCACTGCTCAAAGTAATAGTTTGCCAAATACAATAGTCACAATAGCAGGTACGTAGTTCATCAATGCACACACTGATAAAGGTAATAGTTTGCCAAATACGATAGTCACAATAGCAGGTACGTAGTTCATCAATGCACACACTGATAAAGGTAATAGTTTGCCAAATACGATAGTCACAATAGCAGGTACGCAATTCATAAATGCACACACTGATCAAAGTGATATGTGGCCAATAGCAGCTGATCCAAACAAATCAATTTCCAGTAGAGTTACGTCACTCATACCTCGGGTAATGATAGAAAAGTGAAAGGCATTCTGAGGGCGTCCCCTCTTTCTTCTAGGTTATACTGGTATTTTCCCTCACATGAACGCTGCGCTTTAGTCAGGGAAGAGTTCGCCAACGTAGGGAAAAGCACCCCGTAATCTCACAGCAAAACAGATGAGTGCTTGAGAGTGCTGCTCTAAGGAGCGGGGACAAAGCATACAGTGCGCGCTCCTCTTTCCTCGCGCAACTGTAGGGCTGAACAAAGGAACTCACCAACTTCCAGGGGCAAAGTACTTAAAGAACGACACCCTTACCCGACCTCCGGGACCAGAATGGATTCAGCGGAAGCCTGTAATCTTCGGAATAATCTGCAGCGTCTCTTCCTGCTGCCTCTCCTTATCGCCGCTTCCGCATCACGTGTGACGCTGCGGTTGGCGTCCGATGTCCCGCGGCGAGTGGAGGCTGCCGGGAACTGTAGTCTCTCTGTTCAGCGCCTGCCAGTGCGAACGGAGCTGCGGTGACATGCATCATTTCGCGACACGGAAATTCAGTCTAATAATTAAGTCAAGGCTCTCCACTCAAACTGCCACTTCAAAATGCTTCATATTAATAAATAATCTACCTCACTTTTAACAGATAACTATCATTAACAGACTGAGTGGTGACTGCGTTCTCTGTTTTGTTTTTGCTTGTAAAAAATGTTTTCCGTGGCCAAAAAAGCCTTGAAAATAATTTCATAGGTTTTCTACCAAGTAAAATGTTAATAGACAATTGAAAATATAACTTATGGAGAAGCACTTGGCTCTGTGAAATAGAAATATGCCTTGTTTTGCTTTATTCTTTGTTACGTGTTTCCCTTGAATTAAATTTGGTTGGTGTGAATCTGATCTTCACATTTGTTGCCCACGTAGGACTCTGTTGTCAATGCGCATTTAGATATCGGAAATGCTGATGAGCAGCGAGACATGTTTGGACTGGTAGTGGTTTTTTATGTGCAGAGTGGTTGTCTAGTGAGGCATGAGCAGGAGGAAACAACTGCAGAACTATTGAAAAAGGCTACTTTACCCAGTGCTTTCTTAGTACCTTGAATAATAAATTGCACATTAATGAGCCATTAGGTCCGGAGCAGCGGCGACACCCAATATTAGGCCGTGCATTTGTTCTCACATTTCTAATGGCATTTGATATAAAACATGCAACGCACCACTTTCATTATTGACAAATGGCACCCGAGGATACATTGCTTTTCGGGCATGAAATACTGCTGCGTGAAAAACAGCAGAATCAATGACCTTTAAATTTCATGTCAAATTTGACTAAAATATTGGAAATAAATGGAGGTAAACGTACAAAAAAATAAACGCCCTTTGCGGACCTTGGGCGCCTTCTCCTTGGCCTTCCGGGGGGGCTTTTAGTTGTGGGGGGGGATTTTAATGCGGTGGTATCTGGGACTGTGGATCGTCACCCCCCTAGGGACCTCCCCCGGGCACAGGCGTGGCTACCCGGCCTCTTGGATACATTTGGATTAGTGGACTGCTGGCGTTTAAAACACCCCACGCAGCTGCAGTACACTTTCCACTCGGGAGCCCATGGTAGTCTCTCACGACTAGACTATGTCCTTGTCCCGGCGGCTTATGTTGGGAGGGTGGGAGAGGTGCGCCATTTGCCACGGGGTATTTCGGACCACTCCCCGCTCCTACTGCACTTTGATGTCTTTCCGAGTGGTGAGGGTAGGGTGGTCCCAATCAATCCTTGGTACCTGCGCGACCCCACCATTCGCGCTGAATTGATTAAATCCCTTCAGCGATATTTTGATGAGAATGTGGGGTCTGTGCCTTCGGCTGTACCGCTATGGGAGGCCTTCAAGACAGTACTCCGAGGGGAGGCCCTATCCCTTATTTCCCACGCCCGGAGGCGCGAGCGGGAGGAGGTGACCCGGATGGAGGCTGAAATAGCCGAGTTGGAGGGTAATTTAGAAGGTGGGGTGACGGATGCCGCATTGCATGTCCTCCAACTCAAGCAAGCGGCCTATAGGGCCCTCGTCACGGAGGCGGCCAGGGGCCTCAGTAGAGAGCAACAGGGGTGACTGTATGATGTGGGTGATAAGGCTGGTAAACTTATAGCGTGGTTGGACAAAAAAGAGAGAGTGAATCGTGTGGTCCCGCTGATTGAGAAAACGGATGGTGTGTGTGTAACTGAGCCAGAAGAAATTGTCTCCTGCTTCGCGGATTATTTCCGTGGGGTGTACTCCCCAGTGTCTCCCTGCTCGGAAGAGGATTCCCGTGCCCTGCTCAGTGATATCGCGCTGCCGTCCCTTTCCGGGGATGACAGGGTGTCGTTGGACGCCGCTCCCACCTCCGACGAGATCGCCCTCGCCATACGCTCGGTCGCTTCCGGCAAGGCCATGGGTCCGAATGGTCTCCCTATCGAGTTGTACAAGTTGCGACCGGATACGCTGGCACCCCACCTTCGGGCTATGTTCCTGGCGGCACACTCGGTGGGCTCCCTCCCACTGGACCAGCGTCTGGCTACAATCGTGGTCATCCACAAGGAAGGGAGACCTCGGGACCGGGTTACATCCTATCGGCCCATTTCGCTACTGAACGCGGAGCCCAAGATTCTCGCCAAGGTACTGGCCAATCGGCTGGTCGGTGTGGTGGGCGATTTGGTTCATCAGGACCAATCGGGCTTTATTCCCCATCGCAACACAGCCCTTAATTTGCGGCGTTTGCACGGTGTGCTCGCACGTGCCCCGTTCATACGGGAGCCGGCCATTTTGGCGTCCTTAGACGCCACCATGGCGTTTGACACGCTTGAGTGGCCATATATCTGGGCGATGCTTGCGAAGTTTGGATTCGGCCCAGGGTTCATCAGTTGGGTCAAATTGCTGTATTCGGGCCCATTGGCGCAGGTGGTGGTGAACGGATGAGTGTCAGCTCCGTTCGAGCTGGGCCGGGGCACGCGGCGGGGCTGCCCCTTATCGCCGCTCCTCTTTGCACTTGCCTTGGAGCCCCTGGCGGCGTGGCTGCGGTGGGAGCCTTCCATCCGTGGTCTCCGCTGGACCCCTGAGTATGAGGACCGCGTATCCCTATACGCTGATGACATCCTCTTGTACCTAGCTTCCCCACGTAAATCACTCATAGTACTGGTTGATGTTTTGCATTCATTCGGTCGTAACTCCGGTCTGGTCATCAACTGGGCTAAATCGTGTGTGTATGTTCTCTCCGGGGAGGCTCCTATCCTCCCGCGGGGCTGTCCGATCCAGGTCGCCCCGCAGGGATTTAGGTACCTGGGTGTCTTCATCACTCTGGACCCGGAGGCTCGGTATGATCGGAACTTGCTTCCCCCCCCTCCAGCGTCTGAAAGAGGATGTCGCGCGCTGGCGGCGTTTGCCGCTTTCGCCGCTCGGCCGGGCGGCATTGTTTAAAATGATGTCGCTGCCGCGTTTCCTGTACGCGTTGCAGAACACTATGGACCTCGTCCCGGCGCGCTACTTCCGCGAAGTGGAGAGTTTGCAGCGCCGTCTGTTCTGGGACGGGAGGCCACGTATTGCCCTGGCTAAGCTGACGCTCCCATGGTATGATGGGGGGATAGCCCTCCCGGATATTAAACGGTATTATTGGGCTTCCCAGCTAGCTGCGATCAATCAGGGCCTATATGGGCCAGCCTTAAACCCGGCGTTTGAAATGGATAGGATGCTACTTCCAGGTGGCGACCATTATCGAGCGCTCTATTCTAGCGCGCCCGACGCTCGCCTAACGGGGCCCACGCGTGTCATGGTGCGAGTGTGGCACGCGGCCAATGCAGCTATGGGGTGGAAGGACCGTCTGACCCGGGCGTCACCACTATATGCGTCTGAGCGGTTGGGCTCCTTGTGGACCTCGAAGAGCTTTGAGCAGTGGGACTTAATAGGCATTAGCAAAGTGGGGGATCTCTGGACGAGGGGAGGATTTAAAACGTTTGAAATGCTGCAGACGGAATTTCAGTTGCAGGGCAGCGAATACTTTCGGTATTTGCAGGTCCGACATGCGCTGGGCTCCGTCTTTCCGGACGTTGCCTCCATCCCGGAGTGTTCCCCCCTGGAGGATAGAGTGCTGGACGGACACGTCCCTGACAGCACGATCTCACTGATCTATAAGAAACTGATCAACGACTGCTCAGACTTGTTGATTGCCCTTCGTGAGGCTTGGGTAGCCGATGGGCTGGAGCTGGACGACGAGGACTGGATCTCTGCAGTGGCCTCCCCGAAAGAGGTGGCCATACCGGCTCGCCTTCGCTTCGTCCAGCTCAAGATACTCCACAGGGTCTACATGACGGGGCCAAAGCTCCTGCGTATGGGCTACGCTGAAGACGGTTTGTGTAAGCGCGGGTGTGGTGCGCTGGGGACTTTTCTGCATATCTTGTGGGAGTGCCCGGAGGTGGCGGGGTTCTGGCGTGGTGTGCATGAGGTGCTGCGAGTGGTCACGCATGTGGCGCTGTTGCCCGAAGCGAGGAGATGCCTGTTGAATGTGTGGGAGCCTACCGATTACTCGGTGCCGCAGACGTGGTGGGCGTCTCTGGGGTATATGGTTGCCAAGCGTGATATTGCCCAGCTGTGGGGATCCCAGAGGCCCCCGACTGTCTCGGCCTGGAAGGAACACATGGATTGGTGCATGTTTCGGGAAAAGGTGGTGTATGTGGCGCGAGGTAAGCCTGCGACATGGGTGAAAGTGTGGGGCCCCTGGAACGCCTACCGCGGGGGAATCTGTGCTCCACCGTTATTGCCCGATCCGTCGCCGGCCCCGTCCCCTTAGCCAACTCATCCCCCCGGTACCTGAGCATTGGGTGTACCCAGCCCTAGTTCGGATCTCTCCCCCCTCGTGAGATTCCAATGGATGGCTAGGATCCCCCCCTCCAGGGGAGCACGTGCTGCTATTTCCAATTGAGGATTGCCTTGTGGGTTTGTTTGTAGTTGTTGTTCTTTAAGTTTAAAATGGAACCGTATAGTGGGGTCAGGACAGTGTGGCTCGCAACGATGTTACCTCCTGTGCATGCTCGGCCGCAGCACCATGCGTTCTATAAATGTGTATCGTATGCTCCTTTCACTGCTAGCGGCCGGCCGGAAGGTTGTAGGCCCATGTTTGTATATTTTTGAGTCTTGTAATAAACGGTTTAAAAAAATAAAATAAAAAAAAATAAACGCCAGCGTGAGCAGTGCTTTTTATACTTCAGACACAGCTACATGCGGAAGGGAGAACGACAGCGAAATGCTCCTCCTTTCCCGCCTCCAGCCTTCTGCAGGGACAGGTACTGCGTCACCAGCATGCGCAGTACCATCCTGCATGATGAATAGATGGCGTCTCGTGCCCGTCCCGCGACACACCCACACATGGTAGCTGACACAGTAATGGTAAGGTCTAGAGGGTGGTGAAGTTTGAGGTGGGTTGTGAGTTGCTTGTTGATGGTTTTCTCAATCACTTTGGCTGGATAGGGGAGCAGGGAGATGGGCTGGAATTTACTCAGTTGATTCAAGTCAGCTATGAGCTTCTTGAGGAGGGCGTTGATTTCTGCAAGTTCATCCAGGTTTTTGGCAGACGTGATGGAGGTGTCGATGATGTGGGTCAGGTTGGTGCAGACTAGTGATGTTCCCAGGTTGTAGATGTAGGAGGGACATGGGTCTTTTAGGACCCCTGAGTGGATGGTCTGCATAATTGCTGCTATAATTTCTGATGAGGGTTGTCTGTTCTGTCCAGCGGTCGTCTTGGTTGGTGGTGGATAGCTTAGTAACAAGTTCTATGGGGTGGAGTTGGTGTATGAAGTTACTATAGATGTTTACGATTTTCTGAGGACAAAGTTGGCTAGGTTGAGGCATAGTTGTTGGGAGGCAGCGATGTTGTTGACAGCTGGCTGAGTGTGAGGTGAAATCCTTAACAATCAAGACGATCTCCTTGCAGCTGTTAAGAGTTTTCTTCGATACATTCCACTAGTGTTTTTTTCTTGGTGTCTCTTATTTGCCGGTGATAGCATCTGAGTACAGCCTTGTAGGTAGTTCTGTTGGTGGTGTTGTGGCTTGCTCTCCATTTCCTTTGGTGTCTCGAAAGTCTTCTGTATACCAGCTGGCCTGCTTGTTTGATCTACTATACTTGTTGGGCTTGATGGGCGTGAGGGAGTCCGCGCTGTTCTTGATCCAGTTGTTGATGTCCTGGTTGAGGTTGTCTGTGGGGTTAGGTTGATCCATTCTGAGGGAGCTGAGCCAGTTTGCTTCTGTGATTTTGCCCAGCTGCTTCTTGGAATGCAAAACCTAGTCGGGGTGTCGACTTAAGGTGTGTTGATTAGAAAGTGAATGATTGAGCGGTCTGTCCATGTGAGCGGTGTGGTGGAGTTGTATCAGATGCTGTCACTTGTAGTGAAGACGGGGGTCTACTGTGTGCCCTGAGGTGTGTGTTGGTTTTGGGAAGAGCTTGGTGAGTTAAATGTTGCTCAAGCTTTCAAGGAGTGATGTGGAGCAGGGGTTGTTTCGGTCACCAGGAGAAAGTTGTGGTTATCGAGGAGAATTTAGGCTCTGGAGTCGATAGTGGCCGGAGCAACAACGGTGGCTCATTTTCCAGGTAGTCGGCAGGTGAGGGTTCCGTTCAGGGTAAAGTTTTTAAAGATTTTCAGCTTGAAGTGCAGGTATTTCATCATTGGGGTTACGTTCTCTGTAGATGTTGAGCATTTGATGTATTCCTGGTATATGAAAGCTAGTCCTCCTCCTGGCTTGTGAAGGTGGTCTTGTCGAGCAATCTTGTAGCCCGCTGGGATTCCCGTGGCGATGAGGAGTTGAGCCAGGTCTCTGTGATGAAGAGGATGTCGGGAATGTTGCTACTCAGCAGGTCCCATATATTGGTTGTGCGTTTGCTGAGTGATCGCGTGTTGAAGCATGCATGCAAGTGGGTGTTGACGTGTGGGTTTGCTGTGGTGTTTGTTGTAGGATGGGGTGTAGGCATTTTTGGGGCTTGTGTGGCATGTGTGTGAGGGGGTTTTGAAGGAGTTGTTCAGTTTTGCAGGGGGGTGTGGATAGCAGCTGGAAAACCAGCAGTGGGCGCAGGCTCCTACCCTGCTGTGATGGGCTGCAGTAGTTGGGGACATGGTGACCGGAGTCTACCTACTTAAGGAGTGCTTCGGAGCATCGATGGGCGGGGATTGGACTAGGGTTCCTGGCACTGGGCACAGTCCAGGTGTGGACGGGCACAGATGGGCTTGCCTTTGGAGTGCCTTTGGCACACCAACATTGTGCTCACAGAGCATGTCCACTGCACATCCATGTTGCAGCTGCCATTAAGTAGGTCCAGGGAGGAGTGCAAGGGGCTGTGATGTTGTTTCATTTGCTGATGGGTGACGAAAAATTAAGTCCTCTTGCTTGTCTTGTTCTTTTAAAGACGGTTTTGGCTGGAAAAAACAGTAATGTCACTTCCTTTCCGGATGGATGATCGGAGATCCAGTGATGTCACTTCCTGTGCTGATGGGTGATGGGAGATCCAACTGGTGCAACCTCCCCTCCTCCTTAGAGTGATGATGTGGAGGCACAAATGCAGGAATGTGATAGACAACCCGGCATGAAAAGGAGACACCACTTTTGGGAGAAGGACTCCTGAATCCGAAGCACCAATGTGTTTGGGAAGATTGTGGTGTATGGCAATAGCCCACTAACGTGTTGCACAATAGCAATAAGGAAGACATTTGAAGATTAGTAACTGTGCATTGGTTCAAGGGCATGCACATCAAAAAGTAAAAACCAAATGAAGATCCCTCTGTGGCATAACAAAGGGTAAGCCCTTTCAAAAAACTTATCACAGTGGATGATTTGAACTAGGAGGCCTGATCAAACAAGCTCAGAGCAGCCAAAAGGTTTGATAGGTAACCCTTAACAGTGTCCATAGCAAGGTCTTGCGGGTCCAAATACAAAATGCACAGGAGTAAGTCAGACAATTTAACTCGGTGGTCCGCGCACCATGCCACAAACAGCCCAAAGGCTAAAGTAGTTAGTCTTGCTTGAAAGGAGTTGAGCGCCTAAGATCACATCCACTATTTCTGACAGCAAATCAAAACCATCCAACTGAGGGCCATATTCTCAAGGAGCTATCGCCGAGTTAACAGCACTTTATCTCAGCCAAAGTTGCGATAAATGTATCACCCCATTTACAAGCTGGTTTAAACACCCATAACACCAGTTTATCCGGGATAGCAGCCGCAAAAAACATCGCCACAGATGATCCCGGCAACTATCGCTAATGAGATGCAGAGTAGGAGTTCCCGTGCAAAAAGCCACGACAACACCACCACTCAACATTCTCAACGACCAGCCACATCGGCGAAAAGACCACGAAACATGAGATACTGCTCGTTAGCAGCAGGAAATTAACACCTGCTCTGACCAGGTGTAAAGTCGGACGACAACCGGCAGCAGCCAAGGAAGCACAGCCCAAAGCAAAACATGAAGAACAACAGATGCCCCCAAGCTACTGAACATGCAGCCCGTAGCCCCAATAGGGCAACAACACCCACCGCCACCACACCCAGGACCACAACCCCCTCCACCCCCCGGAACCCTCCCACGGATCACCACAGAGCAGCACGGACAAAGACAGCAGACCCACAGGAAACGCACCAGCCTCACAGACTTAACACCAGAGGATGTCATTGCCCACTACAGGCTCAAAAGGACAACCATCCTACGCATCTTGACCATCATCGCCCAACAGGTCGACAGCACCAACACAGCGGACAACCAACATCCCACCCCACACACAGCTGCTGGCTGTGATGCACCTGTTGGCCTCTGGTACCCCCCCAACCAACACCCGCCAGAGTCGGCGGAGTCTCACAACCAGTCGCATCCAAGTCCCTCACACCTGTCCTGGATGCCATCATCAGCCTGGTACCCCAGTATCTATACGTCCACCACAATGCGCAGGATCCGCTGGAGACCAAGCAAGGACCATACGCCATAGCTGGATGCACGCACGTGTTGGGGGCAATCCACAGCACACATGTCCTACTTGTGCCCCCTGGTGACACAGCACACAATCACCACAACAGAAAGCACACGTCACACATCAATGTGCAGGCAACATCTGAACACCGTGGAATCTCCACCAACATCATCGCCAAATACCCAGCCAGTGTGCATTATTCCTTCATCCTCCAACAGTCCATCATCAACCAGAGCAACCAGGATGGCACCTTGGCAAGTTCCAAATGAATACCCCACACACCTCAACTCCACAACCATGCAACTCACAACTCTGGCAATGCACACGTCACAAAATCACATACAACATGCAAAACAACATGCTCACCCACCAGACACGACAGAACAACTTACAATGGTAACCTGGGCAAGCCGTGAACATGAGCCATCAACGGCACGGCACCTCAGCCAAACAATAGCGGAATGTGGGGAGAGGTGGGAACCAGGCATGTGTGAAGGAGGCAGGAGAACCATGATTGGGAAAGTACACAATGCCAAGAGTGGCGGCGATGTGCTGGACAGACCACAGTATGCAGAACACACCCATATCCATGGCGACATACACCATTGGTGTATGGAGTGTCGTGGACAGTGAACGCAACCATGTCACCCCAGCCAGTGGGGGAGTTCGCGGAAATGTTGCCTGTTATGTCCCCCCGTAAGCGTGAGCTGAGTGGGATGGCCCGGCATACGCCAGGCCAGCGTAGGGGTGTGAATAGAAAGCGCATAGCCTTGGGTGTGGTCCTCTTCCGGAATGCCTAAAGTCTCTGCCAGGGCGGCGTCCCTCACCCCGCCACGAGGGCAACGCCGTCCTCGTGAGCAGAGTTGCCTGCGATCCTGTGCGCCTGCAGTACCCCAGCCCGCCGGACCCCGAACCCGTCAGGCCCGCCCCTGTGCAGCCAGGCCACACTGATCACCTGCCGACACCAGCGTGTGTCAAGGAAGGCCCGCGACCTTGGCAGCCTCCTCAGACCATCAAGGCCTCCACGACACAGGCCCGCCTTACTCCTTTCTAGTTGACGTACTTTACTGCTGCAACCAGCCTACACTACGGTCAAGTAGGTCACACATTTGGAACTGAGTCTTGATTACACCATGGCAGAGTACATATGTTCATGGCAGATTTTATATCAGTGTACTCCCTTCGATGTGGTGCCACCAACTCTGTGCATGGCATTCTTACGACACATGTCTGTTGTCCCCTGCTGACTACTACCTTCGGCCTACACTACGGACAAGTAGGTCACACATTTGGAACGGAGTCTTGATTACACCATGGCAGTGAACATCATTTAAGGCAGAGTTTATGTCACTATACTCACTTCGATGTGGTGCCACCAAGTCTGTGCATAGCATTACAACCACACGTGTCGTGGGCCTACGCAGACTACTGCCCTCGGCCTACGCAGAGCACGAGTAGGTCACAGAATTGGAACTGAACATCAATTATTCAAAGGCAGAATACATATCATTGCACGCAAGGAGAGGCATAAGAGGATGACGCGTTGCAGTCCGGAGGGAATAGGATCATCTTATGGAGGTGATCAAACACTACCGACAACTGCCCTGGTGTCACTAACTCTGTGCATCGCCAGCCAATGACACATGGCTGTGGGCCACTGCTGACCGCTGCCTCCAGCCTACACTGCAGTCCAGTAGGTCACAGAGTCTTGATTTAGCGATGGCAGTGTTCATATCAGTGTACCGGCATCATCGCAGACTGCACCCCCTCCTAGCCCCGGTGCCACTAAGTCTGTGCCCCGACATTCATGGACACTCTCTGGTTGTACATTGGTGCAGTCTGAGTTTATGGACTAGGGGGTAGTTTTCATCCTCATGTGGTTGTCACCGAATTGGTGGTGGCAACGAGGCTGTCGCTTTCCACTCTTCCATTTTCTGCTTCCAGATAACATCAGACCTCTGCATCATGCTCTGGAGGACACCTTCCACTGTCCCCCGCAACCCTCCACCACATTCACCTCGGACATCGATGAGGACCTGCCCAGTCCACGTGGCCCTACCTCAGTACACCGCAAGTCACCGTCCCGTGGCAGTGTGCCTGTGCCGACCGCTGTGCATCCGGGGCCACTAACTCTGTGCAGCTCACGTCAGGACCCTGCCTGAATGAATATTGGATGACGGAGGTCTTGGGGTCTTCGACGCCATGTGCATGTGGCCTTGCGCTGTCCGCTGCCTCCGGCCTCAACTGCGGCCCACCAGGGCTCACACATCAAATCGAGTCCTGACCGGGCCGGACGTTGCATCACCGCAGGAGGCACACGCCACCATTGCAAGGGCCAACTCCATCCACCATCTGCCAGAGTCGAAACAGTGGTACTGGCAGACTAACGGAGTTTCTCAGGCCTGTCGTGGATGCCATCATCTGCCTGATCCCCTGCACAGCACTCCAGGTGCCACTGACTCAGTGCACCGCAACACATGGACCGTTACTGATTCAGTTTTGTGCTGTTGAGAGGTTGCGCAGCAATGTCACCTCAGGCAGAGTGGGAGACCTGGGACGTTGATGAGGAAGTTGATGCAGGTGTAACACACCCCACTGCATCAAGACTAACCCGAAGGGACACAATCCTAGCAATTTCTTCACATGATCGCGCTCATCTCTAGTGCCCCAACCACAGTGCACTGAAACTCATGGACATTTCTGTTTCAATGTTGGGTGACCGCTATCCTTGCTTCGGCTCCCTCCATGTTGCTCAGCAGTTGACTCTGTTATGCAGGTGTTTTCTGTTTCCATTGCACTGGTGTCCACTGTTCAAGTTGTTGCCAGCACCAAGCACTCCGTGCGGGCTGGCTTATACACACCCCACACACATCCAGCACAGGCGTCACTGTACATGTGGCCCTGCCAATAAAGGGGCCGGGCGCACGTGCCCGTAGCCAGTTCAACCTGATATATGCGTGTGTCCCTGTGGTCTTGTTGTATGCATGAGGGCCCTGGGCGCTACGACATTACATTGTGCTGTGTACAGCGGACGCAGACATGTCACTGCAGGCAGCAGGGAAGACCTTGGACATGTAGCTTTGTCGTCAGCCACTCAATGCGTATGAGGAGTGGACTGGGCCGTCGTACGGAGGACCAGCGTCGGGGTGTGAATGATGATTCCGTGGCTCTGGGCGTGGTTCATTGCAGGACATGTGCGCATGCATGTGTATCTGTCGCGGTGTGAGTCTCCTTTGTGGGGTGTAGGTGGTCTCTGATGGGAACACCCATGTATGTGATCTACTTCGGCTTCCATGAGCTGAGCCAACTGCACCTGTTCGGCCACCTCCTGTTGGCATTCTGACATCTGGCATTGGAATGCGGTGTGTGCCTCGGTGAAGTGTTGGGAGCCAGCTGTGGTGGTGGGTGCTTCCTGCTGTGTGGTCTGTGCAGGGGCTGGGGTCTTCTCTATGTAGCTTGGCTGCCCTGCTCCTGGGGTGGGTTGCTTGAGAAGTCCATGTGCTGTTGTAGGACGTCGGTGTCGGAGGTGTGGTGGTCATCTCCGGCATCACTGATGGGTTGTCTGGTCTGACCTGCCGGAGGTGTTTTTTTTACCCTCTGCAATGTGAAGGAGAGATGCATGTTGACATTGTGTTGACATTTATGTTTGCGCATTGTTCTTGTTTACATGCAGACGGTGACAATGTACATTGTGACCTGGCAGTGCTGGCAATTTGGGGGGGGAGAGTGGACATTGGGACTACATGACGGATGTGAGGTTGTACCCATGCATAAGCATCTCACAGTTCCCTGCTCTGTCCAATGTGATTGGCCTGTTCCTGTGCATGAGCAGACCCAGTTGTGTCCCCTGTTCTGCAGTGTCGGTGTTGCACTTGGTGCCACATTGTCATGGAATGTGCTGTGATTGTGCTGCAGTGTGCCACGGGGATGAGGGACATGATCCTGGGTCATTGTGGGTGTGCAATGAGCTATACTTGAATGTGCGCCATTGTGCCCATCTCCCCCCGTACCCCCAGTCCCTGGTCGTTACTCACCCTGTTGTTGTTGTGTCAGGTCCTCTCGAACTGTGTCCCTACTCCCACCTCCTTGCACTGTCTCCACACTGATGACTGGCCTCCATTTCCTCCTGCTCCTCCTGTGGCGCAGGACTCCCACCTCCTGTCGCCGTTGCTGCCTTCCTGTTGGCAGCGGGTTTGTGCCTGGTTTAGGTTTTCAGGTCATGCCAGCGCCTCTTGGCCTCATCCATTGGCCTCCTCGACACTCCGGCTGCATTCCAGGTAGTCTGATTGTGGGACAGTTGCTGGTAGTGTTCTGTCACCTCTGTGACGCTGGTCTTGTGTTTCTGTGGACTGCATCCCGTCTTCCTCTTCTCCCTGGCCTTCCCCGACCCCGTTGTACCTTGCTGGTGGTCTGTGGGGCTTGTGGGGTTTGCGTTGGCCTCTGCGCTCGGTCAGGGTGCATCCATGGTGCTGTGCACTTTGGATTGTTTTTGGTGTGCTTTTCTTGTTCTGCTTTTTTTTTTAACAACATATTTTATTGATTTTATTAAACGAACAACCAGCACAGTTATCCAGTGATTATGGTGCCAGTACATCCCCCAGGGTACACAGTGTGCTGATTTACCACCCCCAACCCCAAGTCTGCAAACATCAGACTCCCACACCCACCCCTCCCACCCCGTGTCAACACGTAGTCCCATCTGTTTCCGGGATGACATTGTTACTATTATCCTAAAATGTTTGTACATAGTCACCCCACACCTTCTATTTATCTCTCCTGTCTCAACAGGCGTTCTATGGGATCCCCGGAATCGTCTAGAGTAAGTTGTGGCAGGTCCACACCCCTGTATATGGCCCATTTCCCCCATATCTTCCCGTGTTTCCGGGGGCAGCGGCGTGCCACAAAGACCGCAATCTCCACCATCATACATTGGTCCATGGCTTTCTTCCACTTGCCTAGGCGGGGTGGGGAGGTCTCCTTCCAGCTCTGCGCTATATCCCGCTTCGCCAACACGAGCCCCAGAAACAGTAAGTGTTGTTTATATCTGTTCCCCCCAATGTCCTTGGTGCTATGTAGTAGTGTGAGTCTTGGCTCGAACGGGAGCTCCCAGGCCAGAACGCTCCCCAAACACCCAAGGACCTTGCGCCAATAGGGTTGTATCACTACGCAGAGCCATACTGTATGTAAGAATGTGCCTTCGGTCGCGCCACAACGTAAACATATCGGGGACTGAATCACCCCCATTTTCCACAATCGCGTTCTAGTGTAGTAGACCCTGTGTAGGTATTTATATTGGATCAAGCGATGTCTAGTGGAAACTGCAGTATAGCGGGGGCTCGCCAGTGCCTCCGCCCAATCATCATCCGTAAGGTCAGGGAGATCGGCCTGCCAACGCTCACGTGTCTTATGGAGATTGTGTTGCGCGCGTGTTGTAAGGGTTTGATAGATTTGTCGGATCTTATGAGGGCCGAGGTCCCCCGTCAAAAGGCGACTCTCTAGGGGGTGATATTCTGGCAGGGACGTCAGTGAACGCACCGCCGTCATCAACGCATGTCGAAGCTGTAAGTATCGGTAGAACTGAGATTTGTGTAGGTCAAATTCGGTTTGTAGTTGTTGGAAGGATTTAATTGTGGGCCCTTGCATGACATCCCCCAACGTGGAGATTCCTATTGTATCCCACTCCCGGAATCCCTCCAGGGCTGCCACCGGCCGGATGAAGGCGCCGCGCCATAGGGGTGTCATCTTGGTAAGTTTCCCCCACCAGCCCATCGTACGCACCACGCGCCGCCAGATCTGAATCACCGTACCGCATGCCGGAGGATGGCCGGCTACTGACGAGGAATCATATAGTTCTTGTTCTGCTTTTATAGTGCATTTTCCCGCCAGACGCGTGGAATTTGCAGGCCTGTGGCTGGTTTTCGCAGCTTTTTGTATTGCGCTTGACCTCATCGCATCTTTTTTTGCGTTCGTGTTTTGCATTTTTGCGGCGTGGCGTTTATTTTAATGCTGCCATTTGACGCCTTATCTGGTGACTATCGCATGGTACCGCCATGTTGTGACTACTTGGTCAACACAGCCTAAGCTTCCCGTGATAGACTGCGATGTTGTAGGTTGCGTTAAGTTACTTTTGTGATGATTATCACACGTTCTTAAGAATATGCCCCTGAGTCTTCTCAATCTCCATGCATCCAAGCGTAGATTGCGAAAGTTCTGTTGTAATGCCCTACCATGTTGAAGGGATAGCAGACACACCCAATGAGGCAGTCAAAGTGGAGGGCCTAGGATCAGGCTCAGCAGGCTGAACACCATATCCACCGGACCATCCTGATTAGCTTAGCGCAATCTGATCGGATATTCCTCAGGACCCATTGAATTAGTAGCAGTGAGAAGGTGGTCCAGAGGCAAGAGTCCCACTGAAGACAAAACATGTCTCCTAGAGAGCCTTAAAGATGAAACTCCAAGGTGTAGAAAGTTGACAATGTACGGTCTTTGAGGTACTGAAAAGTTCTGTCATGGGCAAACCCCACTGGGTAAAGATGTCCTGTGCCACCTCCGGATGCAGATTCCACTCATGGTCAGTAAGATGATGTACATTTCGTAACTGGGCTAGAACACGCCCACAGTGGAATTTTCCACGCAGGAACCGCTAAGCAATAGAATACTAGAAAAAAATCAATCTCAATGCTCATATCATACACAAAGTTGCAGAGTCCAAGGTTGTTCAAGTCGGGCCCATCACCAGACAAGTGGGAGAAGGGCTCTATCTATTGAGAAAGGTTTGGGTTAATGAGAACAGTCTATTCATAAGTGAAGCAAAATCCAACCTTGGAGAAACGAACCCTAACAGAGGCCTTTTCTCAGAAATAGTGAAGGATTAGTTTTGATCATGATTAAAATGGCTTCTGAATAGAAAATGGAGCCGCGAATGCTAACTTACATAGGATAATGCGTAAGCAGAAACATTTCTATTCTAACAGACTCTCCTTTTAGCATGAGATAAAACATTTTCTAATGGCAACAAGAAAAATATAAAATCAGGAAAACAAAAGACCATGAGTATTAATCATTATGAACATTCTATATTCTCAGTATCGGGAAGGGAGACTGTAAGGAGGGAGGAAGTCTCGAAAAAGCCCTCATCTATCTGCATTATCTAACCAACATGTAAGAGCGGTGAGGGTCAGAACTCGTGTGCACAGGTGAGTATTTTAAGTGATTATTTCTGGGGTGAATATTCAGAATAACTTTTAATGCTCACTTCTAATGATCCACCGCCCAAAGGTCATCTGACAAAAGATTTAATGTATACAGAAGAAGTATACAATTATTATAATTTTCTCCACAAATAGTTATCAAAGTCCATAAATAATCCAAGTTCCAATGCAAGCTTCCTCGTTCACTTGTCTTTATTGACACTTATTCATCTCAGTTGACACTTGTTCCAATATCTTCACAATACAGATCAAGCAGAAATTTCTATACAGCCATCCTACGCATTTCGTCCCCCATGGGACATCATCAGGGCTAAATTATTTTCTTTTTATTATTCTTATTTGGAGTTCCAATGCTGTGTTCCAACTTTATGCGACCTAAATTCTTATTCTTAATTAAATCTCAGAAGAGTCCTTTATCATTTTTACTACCAGCCAGAGATGGCAATTTTAACAATCTTTATTTTTGATAGGTTGGTGTCTTCTATTAGCATATGGAGCTCCTCTAGGAAGTTCTCTCCTCGCCAGCCTGGTCTGATAAATCCCGCTGTGCGTAAAAATGATAAAGAACTCTTCTGAGATTTAATTAAGAATAAGAATTTAATCGAGCGGACCTCCTTGTGCGTCTTAGGGAGGCCTGGACCGGAGACGGGTTGGAGCTGGATGACGAAGACTGGCAGTCCGCTCTGTCCTCCCCGAAAGAGGTCGCCATTCCTGCCCGTCTCAGTCTCGTCCAGCTCAAAATCCTTCACCGTGTTTATGTGACGGGTCCTCGTTTGGTTGCGATGGGTTTCTCTTCGGATGGGTTGTGTAAGCGCGGATGTGGAATGAGCGCCACCTTCCTTCACATCCTTTGGGAGTGCCGTGAGGTCGCGGCGTATTGGCACCGTGTGCATGCTGTAATGGAGTGTGTCACTGGGGTCGCTCTGTTGCCTGAGGCTCGTCAATGTTTGTTGAATGTGTGGGAGCCGAATGACTACAACGGCACTTGGGTGGGCGGCACTTGGGAACATGATTGCAAAGAGGGATATTGCGCAGCTTTGGGGTTCCCGACGGCCTCCCACCGTGTCAGTATGGAAGGAGAACATGGACTGGTGCATGTTTAGAGAGAAGACAGTATATCTGGTTAGGGGCAAGCCCGGGGCGTGGAGTAGAATTTGGGGTCAGTGGAACACCTACCGAGGTAACATCGGTACGCCCCCCTTTGTAGATACTCGGACATTTCTCTGTCCCCCTGATCATGAGGTTCCTAGAATACTGTATTCCTTTTGTTGATTGTCCTGACTTCCCCACTGCCTCCCCCCCGTGGTCATCTCTATCGTCCTCCTGATTCTCTACCTGGTATGGCAGGTCCCCCCCATCGGAGCTCGACACCGTCTAGAATGTTTCTCGCCTTGAGTTTTGTTTCATTGTTTTTTATTTGTTCTTTTCTTTTAAAATTTAAAATATTGGTATCCTGCCTATCTTCTGAGTTGCCGAGAATATATCCTGTAACTCTGCTGGACCTCTGGGGACCAGTCGCTGCTTCGTGACGTCAAGCAATTGATTTGCATACACTAGCGGCCGGCCCTGGTGGTTGTAGGCCCATATTTGTAATGATGTTGTTTTGCACAATAAAGTTTTTCACAAAAAAAAAAAGAATAAGAATTTAGGTCGCATAAAGTTGGAACACAGCATTGGAACTCCAAATAAGAATAATAAAAAGAAAATAATTGAGCCCTGATGATGTCCCATGGGGGACGAAACGCGTAGGCTGGCTGTATAGAAATTTCTGATTGATCTGTATTGTGAAGATATTGGAACAAGTGTCGACTGAGATGAATAAGTATCAATAAAGATAAGTGAACAAGGAAGCTTGCATTGGAACTTGGATTATTTATGGACTTCGATAACTATTTGTGGAGAAAATGATAATTGTATGCTCCTTCTGTATAGATTGAATCTATCTGCATTAGGTCGTCTATCTCTTTCTGTACCATAATTGCAGCATTAGTATCATGAATCAATATTTCCCTCTTAGGAGTGAGAAGGGTGGTGCAATAAGAGCAGCAGAAGGGAAGTCACTGAATAAGGGCACAGCAAAGCACCAATATCACAATCAAGTAAATCCCCTTTTCAAGAATCCAACACCAGCCAGCAAAAAGAGAGCAACTCCAATACCCGCTTTCCATACCCTTGACATTCTCGAGGATGTCTAATATGTCTTTAGTAATATTCTTTTCCATATTTTTGAGCCCGACTACGCACTGGTCTCCCACTACCGTGCATACACCACCACTCTTGGCTAAGATTAAATCAACCGCATATCTGGTTTGTTCAGAATATATTCGCATACTTTCCAACTGAGAAGTGATGTCACGTAAAGCAGCCACGGTAGTGTTAGATAATATTTGTAACTTACACCCAAAATATTCTCTGGCTTTTTCACCCTGGGCCATAGAGATACCACCCAAAGTGAAAATAGAAGAAAGGAGGTATCCAAAGGTGATCCCATTACTATAGTTATTGACCTCTATCTCAGTCACTCCCTCACAGAATTCTTTAGGCCAAAATCCTCTTAACCCAACAGACATTGGGCTTAGTGTATTTACAGGGCACACCTAAGGGCAACACCATCCCAAGAGCGACATCGTCTGTACCATTATGAACATTAAAATAAGTACAGGTAGACAAAAAGTAAAACCCCAGGTGTGCATAAATCAGACCTTTGTAATCTACTGCAGCATATCTGGTGTTCATTCCAAATGTACTCGGATCCTTGTCTTTCACCAGGGGCATGGTATTTTTGTACAGCACTATTCCAGAACAATTGATATATAAAGAAGTGCCTGTATTATTCACGATGGGACAATAACCAGCCTCCCGGGTAACTAGCAATGCCTTATAATGCCAACCCACCAGAGTGACATTCTGTGTAGAAGTTATCGCAATATGTATTGTTATCACACCCTGGATAACCCATTCCCAGTGGCTTTCTATAGTATTAACAAGGACCTGGATAGCCAAAACCAAAAACTCCCTTTACTTCTTTAAATTGTAGAGGACGAGTATATGTGTAATTTGCAAGTGACAATGGATATGCAGTCCATAAACTCGTGACAGATTCAGTGGGGCAATAAGCGGTCCCTTCTCTAAAGAATCTCCTATGGGTGTCTAGAAACACATTGCTTGAGGCAGTCCTTTTCTTTCTTGTTGGGGGAATAACCTTACTATTTGTGCATGTAGGCACATCCTGACCATTTTCCAAAATCCATGACACCCCACACAATACTATTAGCAACAGAACCACAAGAGCAACACATACTATTTTCTTCTTGCGGGTCCATATCATATCACGCCGGGCAACAAGAATCACTGGCTGCTCTTCCTCAGCAACCATTCTACCAAAGGGATGCATAACGAATAATGAGAAGGGGGCAAAAGATGCGAAAGAAATATACAAGTTCCCAGTGTCCATCAGAGCCTCACTGGTACAGGTTCCTATTGTCCATCAATATGTTGGCGCTCTTGAGTACCGGCGGTGGAGCTTGCTATGTCCTAAGCTCGTATCCCACGTCGATCAGGATGGTATACCTTCAAGGTATACTTCAATCTCCCCTGTCCAATGTTCGCACAATGCAAAAAAATCCCTCACCAATCTGAACTAACTCCAATGGTTCTATAATTTAGTAAAACCTATCTTACACAGTCCATCCCTAACTAATCTCTCTTCTCCTTAGATGTACTTTCCCTCAGCCAAGGGCGCAAATGGTACCTGGTAGCCCCAGGCACTGTAGGATCAGTGAACAAAGGCTCTTAGATAGCTCATATTTCTGGAGGAACAGCCGCATTCAACACGTCATCATTTTCCTTATCCGTCTGTGTCCATATTAGTTGGGCATCACTGAATGGGACAAACCAAGAAACCTGCTTGCACTCGGAATCCCCGATGCCGTCCTTGACCCACTGATCGTAGGGTAGAGGTAGAGGTACCCTCCGACAATGGGTGGCATGCACCCAGTTCTTATGGCCAGCAACCTTCACAGCAGTACGTGTCACCAGCAGGACCTGTTCAGGCCCCTTGCAGCACGGCTCCAAACTTTTCTTTTGCTGAAAGTTCCAGAGAAGCACAAAATCACCAGGCTGAATGTCATGGCCGGGTCCCTCTGGTGTAGAAGGCAGAGACTACCGCATCTGTTGGGGAATAGAACGTAAATTCTCTGTTAACTGGCCAAGATAATCAAGCAACACAGGGTACTCAATATCTGAAAAACGGTGCGGACGCCCCAGACATTTGCCGGGCGTCCAAACACAGCCTCATAAGGTGATAATCCTGTTCTAGAATGAGCTGTCATTCTTGCTGACAAAAGAGCTAACGGTAAAGCATCTGGCCACTTTAATCCTGTCGTCTACTGTATTTTTGCCTGTTTCAGTTTAAGAGTACCATTGTCCTTCTCAACCAACCCACTGACTGTGGATGATTGGCAGCATGGAATTTCTGTTTAACATGGAGACCCTCACAAATCAATTGAATCACTTTTGCATTAAAATGACTTCTGCTGTCACTCCAGATGACTCGGGCAAGCCGAAACGAGGAAAGAACACCTTCAGGAGCACCTTTGCAGTCGTAATGGCTGTATCATCTTTAGTGGGATAAGCCTCAACCCATTTATTGAATGCACATACAACCACCAATACATACTTATGATTATTGCATCTCTCTAATTTAATGTAGTCAAATTGAAGGACTTCAAAAGGAAAAGTAGGTGGTGCAAAGTTACCGGGTGGTGTAGGGGTACCCTTCCCAGGATTATACATCATGCATACCATGCAGTACTTTACTAAAGTGCAGGGGTCTTACAGATGGTATATTTCTGCCATACAAGGTCCAGCAATTTACAAATGTCTTTCACACTAATATGAGCTGGACCGTGGGCCATAGTAACCACAGGAAGAACAGATGCATCCGGCAACATCCATCTCTGTTTTCCTGATTTATCAATCCAACATCCTTCCTCATTCTGCTGTGCTGTACTTTCCTGCAACACCGCTAATTCTTCTATTGTGGCTTTAATTTGTTTCTCCTTTACACTTTCAAGGGTATCCTCAAACATGACAACCTCAGGAACCCACCTAGCTGGACCTGCTACAAAGATTCTTCTCATCTTTGTCCGGGTCATTTCCTTAGCTGTCTGATCAGCAAAAGCATTTCCCCTACCCACATCATCAGTGACCTTGCTGTGGGCACTTAACTATGGCCAATTTCTTGGGGAACGTCAAAGCAGACAAAAGCCTAAATATGAGGTGTCCATGCTGGATTTTTGTTCCATGAGAAGTAAGAAACCCTCTCTCAGGCCAGTCTCGCCCAAAATTATGCGCTAGCCCGAAGGCATACTGGCTGTCAGCATAGATGTTGACAACAAGCCCCTCACTCAATTCACAAGCTCGAATAAGGGCAGCTAACTCAGCAGCTTGTGTCGGCTGAAAAGGGACACGCGATGTCTCTACCACTGTGTGTAGTGTGGTAATAGCATAGGCTGCAGTCGTAGTGCCATCTGGTAACTTAAAACAAGAGCCATCAACATATAATTCCCCCGTCCTTTTGTCACTTCTTCTGTTCAGCAGATGCAGTAATGTTTTTCAACAAATGTAATAGGAAGGTACCCCCTAATTTAATTTTAGGTTCAAGAGGAGGGGGGAAAAAAGGAGAACAATCAGAACCTGTGAAGGACCTCTTGCAGAACCTATATTACTTTTAACAATAGCCGTTGGCTTATACAGACCCCTAAGAGAAACACATGTTTCTTACTCAAAAACCTAATTTCTTTAGAAATGAGAAATTATATAGAAAAACATTTTTTTTTTTTCATATTTTGTTTTACAAAAAATAGAAATTAATTTGAAAGAATTGTGCTCAATACTCAAATCACAAAATAAATCTTGTAATTAATCCAACAAGATTAAGCATAAATGTACACAAATAAAGTCAAAAAACAATGCCATGCTTGATCAATCCCCTGCCCCAGCAGACTCATACAAACTAGCATACACACTCCATACCAATCATTCACTCTGACACACAACATGTGATAAAAAATATATGTAAAAGTACTAACAAATGGAAACCGACAGTGTATATAGGCAAAACGTCCTTCCACTTGTTACAATGTAGCAGAGTACTTCATTTCATTGTGGTATATGTACATCATACATGTCTCATTTCCTATTGATATCTCATGTATTTCACTGGCCGGATTCCAAAAAGTCAAAGGCCGATGTACGTTTCGGTGGAACACACATTCTTTAAACCACCTTCATCAGGGCCAATGATTCAATTATACAAAGATTGTGTAAAATTGGGAGGGAGCAGGGATATCTGGGGAATCCTTAATCCAATCCCAAGACCATGGCCTCATACCATCCTATGAGCCAATGAGGAAAAAACGTGGGAATCTTCTGCGTAAGGTCACATGAGAGAATAGTAAAACACAGGGACCATTTATCCTTGTGAATATGTGACCCTCGATCGTTCCTTCAAATGTGGAAGGGGCCCAAGAATCTTTCCTTCATATGCGATTAAAATCGTGCATGGCCTTCGTGCAAGTACAAATCCTGGCAGCGTCCGGTCTACATCTGTGAAGCGTGACTGTTGAAAAGACGGCGTGTCATCAGTACGCGTCCATGATGCTGAACCCCAATAAGGGCAGCTAACTCAGCAGCTTAAGTCGGCTGATAAGGGACCTGCGATGTCTCTACCACCATGTGTAGTGTGGTAATAGCATAGGCTGCAGTCGTAGTGCCATCTGGTAACTTAAAACAAGAGCCATCAACATATAGTTCCCCCTGTGGGTCAGATAAGGGAACATCAGTCAAGTCTACCCGTCCTTTTGTCACTTCTTCTGTTCAGAAGATGCAGTCATGTTTTTCAACTTCATCACTCTCAGAAGGGAGGGGTAGTAACGTGGCTGGATTCAGAGTAGCACATCTTTTAATTGCAATGTGTTTAGCAAACAATGTCAATTCATAGCCAGTAAGACGTACACTGGTGAGCTGCTGTCTCATTGTCTTATTCAAAAGCGTGTCCACTACATGGGGTACCATGACTGTGAGGTCAGTATCAAGCATGAATCCAGCGGATTGTCTAATTGAAGTGGCCCCAGCCGCGACCGCTCTTAGACAACTCGGGGGGGGGGAGTGGGGGGGGTTGCTCTCACAACTGGATCAAGCACAGCAGAAAAATAAGCACACAGTCGTTGCTCATCCCTAAATTTTTGCGTTAGGACAGAAAGTGCGCAACCAGCGAACTCGTGGACATAAAGGACAAACGGCTTGCCATAATTAGGGGTACCAGGCACAGGAGCCGAACAAAGCGCAGATTTCAATTGCTCAAAAGACTGCTGACATTCGGACATCCAAGGCCAAGGTTCATGCACTTCTTTCGTTGTTAATGCAAGCAAAAGTTTAATTAGTATGGTGTAGTTAGGTATCCACTGGCGACAGTAGGAAGTGATACATATAAAAGCGCGCACATGAGTTTGAGGAATGGGCATTTTAACAATGGTACTAATAAGCTCAGGGCTCAACCTCCTACCATCCTTCAACAGCAGTCGACCTCAGTAGGTGACCTTCTGTCGAGAACACTGAAATTTAGAAAGAGAAACTTTATGTCCATGATGAGCTAAATGCAAAAATAACTTAACAGTACTATCTTTGCAGCCTTGTTCCGCAGCAGAAGCAATAAGCAAGTCATTAACATACTGCACTAATACATTACCTGAGGGAAGCGAACGGGATCCAATTGACCTTGCTATGCTTGGATATAAATACTCAGACTCTCTGTATAGCCCTGAGGAACTCGACAGAACCTAAAACTCCTACCAACTAGGGTGAACCCAAACAGATATCTACTATCCGGATGAATAGGAATACTAAAGAATGCAGTTTTCAAATCAATAACAGAAAAGAATTTAGCAGTAGACGGAATCATTGTCAAAAGCGTGGTGATATCAGGAGCCACAGGAAACTGGGGAACCACAATTTTATTAGCTTCACACAAATCATTCACAAAACGGTAAACATCCTCATAATCATCAGACAAACCCGAGGGTGTCCGCTTGAGAATCTGAAGAATGAGACTATTACAAATGTTGGCAGGCGTCTATTCAACAACTCCCTTTTGTATCAAATCCTGAATAATCTGTAGAAGGGCCCGTTCTCCCACCTGAGATATTTTATACTGAGGAATACGAGGCAAAATAGTATTGTCTTTAACCTGTATCGAAACCGGTGGTATATGCAGTAGTCCAACATCTGTATCGCCTGTTGTCCATAGAGTGGGTGGTACGTCAGCAAATTCAGCTGGAAGAGGCGCATCCTGAGACAAACACTGTGTAGTACCCACATTTGGGCCCATCGTCATATAAACACCTGTCGGGGAACAATAAATGGTAGCATATCATTTCTTCAATAAATCCAAACCTACAATTGGACGCCAACAAAAATGGGGAATCCACAGTAAAAGGACCAACAGTCAATGCTAGGGGTCGTGAAATGGGGCTTACAACCGGTACACCTGTAAATCCTACCGAAACATTATTATGGCCAGACAGAGCGACCCCAGGGACCAACTATCGAGAAACAGAACTCTTCTTCACACCTGTGTCCACCAGAAATTCCTTAGTCGAGCCTTGCAAATCCGCAGTGACATAAGGACCACGCTGATCTACAGGTATCAGAACTGGTCCCTCACTCTGTCCCTGGCTAGCCTAGCTATAAGACATCACTGTCACCTCATCCGTATCACAATCATCATGATAATACTGTCCATCGCGAAGGTCGTCAAAGTAATTGTTATCAGAATGACCCAGTGAGACCACAGCACTCTGAGCTCTATCGGTCCCACGACCTCGTCCATGAAAACCCCATTCTCTAGGAAACGCAACCGTCTGCAAAAGCGCCGGACACTCACTACACCAATGACCCTCCTCCTTACAGTATGCATACTGATTCGGCCCCAAAGGTGTTGTGGTCGGCTGTCTGCTAGTGTGCTGAAGCTGTCTGGAAGGACCACCGCGTCCTCTACCATTTCACCTAAACGCTTGCTGTAACAGCACCTTCGTCTTCAACTCCTTATATTTTTTTATCTGTTTTCTCTTTCTCTGCGTGGTCACGGTGCTCATAGTATTGAACCATATTCAAAATAACAGAGGGGGAAGGGGTGGACCAGGTACTCTCAGATGCCTGTAAACGAGTCGCAATTTGAGGAAGCAGGTTAGAAACAAATCTGTCAACAAACAACCGAACGCCTCCCTCAACAGACATATCCTGCCCACTATAATCCAAAAATGTATCTTCGAACCGGTTAAAGCAATCAAACACACTTTCATCCTTCTTCTGTAGACAAGCCGTCAGTTTGTCCCAGCTAACTTTCTTAGGCGGACTAAGGGAATGTATATATGTAATAATGCGACCTGGCAAACCTAATATATCTCAGCTCGGGGTTTATCACCTGGCTTTCTTTCCTGATCCCATCCCTTAATCACATCCCATTTACCACCAAACTCTGCGACATGATCTTGAGTATGAAACTGTCTCCAAATATCAACTGGAACAAGAAGAACAAAACATTTCAATAGCAGCAAGAGTCATTACAGTAGAAGAAGCAGCTTCGGTCAACTCTTTATAATAGTCAGTAGGATTTTTCCTAGGATCAGACAAATGAGTCTTAAGGGATAGAACCTCACTTCTTTTCCATGGAGTATAAACCCATTGCTCCTGAAAATGGGCAGGTATGGCATGTCTAGTGACGGTACCGTGCTGGTCCGTCAACTCCGGCATTTCTGGGTGATATATGGGATGGACCTCCCGCATCGGAAAACTGGGATACTTGAGTAGGGCTCCTCTCATGTAATCTACCCCTATATGCAATTAAAGTTGTAATGTTCCCAAATACTTGGCCTGGTTCCAGATCAGCAGCATACACATGATATTTAATATTGAATAAAATCTGAGGCGCTTCTGTCCTAATATGTTGTTGCCAAGTACTAATCAATGTAGCTGACATATGCTTAAGAGCATGCTGCTGTATAAAAGGTTCAAAATCTCGCATAACTTCCCAAACATCCTCCACACTATAAATGGCATTACGTTCCCATTGCGCAGCCTGATCAGCTACTACCTTTATCTCTTCATCCCCCACCCCAGATCGCACTAACGGGCCTATGCGCTCCTTAAATTTCATCCAATCTCTATCCTCAAATCCACGTGCTGGCATCTCAACACTCAAAGATGTCGGAGGATGAAAAACCATGGAAGTGGAAGCAAAAGAAGTGACAGGTACAATCATTGCTGGCGCTTGTACCGGAGGAGAGAGAACAGAAAATACAAGAGTTGAGACAGTAGGTGTGCTAATAATCACAGTTGCCAATGATGGCAAAGACAAAGAAGGAGCAGGGGGTGCTGTGGCCAAATCCATTGAAACAGCTGTAGATACGGGAACAGTCGGAGCCCATACAACAGGCTGTTGCGACTGTAAGGGAACAGCGGGGTATATCCTCTGCGGGGCATATGGGGGTGGGTGTCAAGTATCTAACAATTCCTCAACAAAAGTATCATTTTCCTCTTGGGCCAAATAAGATTTGTCAATATGCAACCAAAACCTCCTATCTTCGCATTCAACTCCTGTCTCCTGCTTCTCTCTATCATATGCCACAACTTTCTGGGTCAATGTTTGCATTTTGCCCCTCAGTGCCTCTTTTTCCATCTTCAATCGTCTCTGTCTAGCTGCCTTCTGCCACATTCAAAGAGAATCAAACATTGACTGCCTGCTTTGTCTTTTAAACAACTGTTCCTGTAAAAACCCAATCTTTTGTTCATCAAAAGTGCCCGTCAACAGCCACGCTAACTAAACATTGTCCCTCGTATATTTATGTAATATTGTACTAAACATAATAAGGCCAAGACCATGCTTCATATATATATAAAAATTAGGGGTGTCTTCTGGAGGCGCCGGCTGAGCTTCTTCCAATTGAGCATCTGCAGAACAACAACGACAACAGAAAGTCAAGATCCTACTAAGACCAGGCATTTTCAAAAAGAATAACACATTTGTTCTTTTTGCCTGGCAAAGCAATTGCAAATGGTCCTCAGGCTGCGCTCCGGTAAAGCTATGGGACCTAATGGGCTCCCGATCGAATTTTTTAAACTGCTGGCATGCAAGCTCTCGCCCCATTTATTACGCATGTACACTGAGAGTTTTGATATTGGGGTTTTACCCCCTGAAGTCCAGCTGGCATCGATAGTGGTTATATATAAACCGGGTAAGCCGGCGGCAGACTGCAAGTCTTACCGTCCTATCTCCCTACTTACTGCAGAGGCGAAAATTCTGGCGAAGCTACTGGCTAACAGGCTTCTCCCATATCGGACTGGCCCGGTGCACCCTGACCAATCTGGGTTTATGCCAGGGCGCAACACAGCCTTGAACCTACGCCGTCTAAACGGGGTCCTGGGCAGAATAGACACCATAAAGGAGGATGCAATCCTGCTGTCACTTGACGCAACAATGGCCTTCGACACCATCGAGTGGGAATTTCTTTTTGCAGTCCCGACACATATGGGGTTCAGTCCCAACCTCATCAAATGGGTCAGATTACTTTACTCTCAGCCAGCAGCGCACGTAGTTGTCAATAATCATGTGTCAGGCAAGTTTCCACACCAACAGGGCACCAGACAGGGATGCCCCCTGTCACCTCTTCTCTTTGTGTTGGTGCTCGAGCCATTGGCGGTTTGGATCAGGGGGGACCCGATTATCAGAGGGCTGAAATGGACTGATGACCACGAAGATCGTATTTCCTTATACGCAGATGACATCCTCCTGTACTTAGCCTCGCCCACGCGGTCCCTTAGTCAAGCCTTAAATATTTTCTGCGTATTTGGAGCCCACTCCTGATACACTATTAACTGGGCCAAGTCGCAGATGTACGTTCTGTGGGGGGATTCTCCGTGTAATCCGAGAGGATATAACATTCCGATGGCCTCGCAGGGCTACAAATACCTGGGTATTTTATCACCCCGGACTGGGACTTGTTCCACGAGTCCAATTTGCTCACGCCCTTGACCCGTCTCCGCTCTGACGTTAAACACTGACAGTCTCTTCCTTTATCCCTTCTGGAATGGGCTGCCCTTTTTAAAATGCTGGCATTGCCAAGATTTCTCTATTTGTTGCAGAACTACCCCAACGCAATCCCTGACGCTTATTACACCGGGTTGGAGGCCATTGTACGAGAACTGTTATGGGAGGGACGTGCCCCATGCATCGCCCTTAATAAATTGACGATGGGGTGGTACGATGAAGGCATAGCGTTACCAGACAGAAAGCTATATTATGAAGCTTCTCAACTCATCGTGGTCAATAAATGGGCACATAAGGAGCACGACGACCCTAACTTTCACACCGATCGTTGGCTCTTGGGAAAGGGTGAGTACAACCGAGCACTTTACATAAACTCCCACAAACTCCACCTTACAGGGCCTAAGGCGCGCACAGTGGCGATTTGGCATGGGGTCAACAAAAAATGGCATTGGAACAACACGCTCACAAAGGCCACTCCACTTTGGGAGCCTGACATGCTGGGTCAGTTTAGCAGGTGCCCCGGACTTGATAAGTGGGACATGATAGGGATCTCATCAGTATGACATGTGGGTGAAAGGTAGATTGGCAACGTTTGAAGACATGCAGACTAAATATCACCTAACTCAAACGGAGGCTTACAGGTACCTACAGATTAGCCACGCTATTACTGCTGCCTTACCCAGAGACGGCCCTCTACCCACATCCACCTCGCTGGAGGATAGACTGTTACTTGACCCAATGCATGCAAAAGCCATATCCCTCACTTACAAGAAACTACTGAACAACCGACCTGACCCCGTGTCCTTACTGCATCAGCGCTGGGGGAGGACCTGGGTGACATTGACGATGAGGACTGGTGCAATGCACTTGCAACCCCCCAGAGAGGTGGCCACTCCACAGAGCCTTTGCCTGGTACAACTGAAAATCCTTCACCGGTTTTATTTTGATGCACGCTCCCTATTCAAGATGGGCAGACGGCCTGACTCTTTGTGCCTTTGGCATTGTAACTTGCCGGGCACTTTCCTTCATATATTGTGAGAGTGCCCCAAAATGCAATCATATTGGGGGAAAATTACACAGCAGATGGAGAGGGCGTGTGGCAAGTCTCTGAAGGCTACCCCCCAACTCTGTCTCCTTAACATATGGGCAGCCATGGACCTCACACAGGCAGAACAGACATGGGCTTCCAGTGGGTGGTCCATTGCTAAACGGAACATAGCTCAGAAATGGGGGGTGGAGACGGCACCATGCCTCAGGTACTGGGCAATCGATATGGACAGGGCAATGATCTCTGAGAAAGACGTCTTCAAGCATAGAGGCTGCCCCAAAAAATTGGATCATAAGTGAGGGAGATGGAGCAAATATAGAGGCGATCTGTGTTTGTCCCCTACCATAGAACTGCAGCGAGATCGACGCCTCATCTTGGAGGCCTCTGGCTTTGAAGACACGCTCCCACCCTGAAGTATCGGTATGATTGCCCTATTGTATGCAGTAAAAGGGGGAGGGCCCCAACCGAGATCGACATTATGTTCGTACATAAGCTGTTGCCACTGTTGTTTATGCTCCTCCCGTTTATGACATGAAATGTAGTGATGATCTATGCACATGATGCACTTTATTGGCTGTATGTTGCGTGCTCTCACAATGGACTTATACATTATGTCACTAATGCACTGTACCTTGTCCTTTTCTTTCTTAATAAAAATTGTTTACTAAAACAATAAAAAATAAAAAATGGTCCTCAGACCGTACCAAACTTAAACCGCACTGGTACCATATCCACAAAGAACCAAAACAAACTCGCCCGATATGAGCAGCACAAGCAAACCAATTCTCCACTACCGACTCTACAGACCAAACAGTCAGATTCAAGGGTTTTGCCATTCAGGACTCCAGGCGGGATGACCACTGGGCGAGACACCGTCCAGCAGGACAGAAGGAGCAGCTGCGAGCAATTGACACTCCTCGTGCAGGGATCCCTGAACCGTCAGTCCGGCCCGACGATGGCCTCGACCTCCCCCCCATACATGGAAGGGGATGGATCAATCAGCTGAAAGAGTCCCTGTTTGGGCACCAACTGAAGGAAGTGGCCCGTTTCGGGTCACCCGGGTCACTAATGACCACCTCTTAGCTTTTCAAACCAAAGACTGAAGAGAATACAAACCAATAACTGTTTATTCAAAATACACTGAGAGTGGAACCCAGTCGCTAGGAGTGCTGCAGAGGGACTGAAATTGACATGCATAAAGATAAATTATGTACATTTCATAACATTGCTAGAACACGCGCACAGTGGAATTTTCCAGGCAGGTGCTGCTCAGCAATGGAATACAAGAAAAAAACAATCTCAGTGCTCATATCTTACACAAAGTTGCAAAGTCCAAGGTTGTTCCAGTCGGGCCTGTCACCAGACAAGTGGGAGAAGGCCTCTATCTAGTGAGAAAGGTATGCGCTAATAAGAACAGTCTATTCATAAGTGAAGCAAAACCCAACCTTGGAGAAACGAAACCTAACAGAGGTCTCTTCTCAGAAATAGCAAAGGATTAGTTTAAATCATGATTCAAAATGGCATCTGAATAGAAAATAGTGCTGCGAATGCTAACTTACATAGGATAATGCGTAAGCAGAAACATTTCTATTCTAACAGATAGATCTCAATCACCTTCCTTTGTGGGGACCAGGACGTAACGGGAGTTACAGCCTGTGCCAAGTTCCGCCATGGGTACCACCTCAATCACACCCTTAGAGAAAAACTATTGAATCTCTGCAGACAAGATATTGGCATGATCTAGAGATAGGACTGGGGGGATGGGAGAGGGACTGGACAAGAGAGGAATGACAGAGTCACCTGGAACAATTTGAAGGAGCAATGGTGCACTAGGCGGGAAAAGAAAAATAAACACTGCCCTCTACTGGCCTCAATTGACTGGATATGGGGGAACTAAAGAAGTATCACAGCCCTTGGTAGCAGGTGAGGATGAAGAAGAATGCTGTTCTTGTTGCAGGCCACGATCCTGCTTCTGCCCCTGCCTGGATACGTGAAAGAGCGGCGCAGGCTGTTAAAATGGCTGTGATGATTGTTTCTGACAATAGGCAACACCCCTCGAGAAGCTCCAGAATTTCCTGTATTGTTGAGGAAACTGACGAGAGGTGCAAAGCAGCTCCATGAAGTGAGTCGTTTTCCTGTTGTCTTGTGCTTTAATGCAAAAAGACAATATAAAGTTGAGTATACTGTCAGAGATGAAGTTAAATCACTGACCTCAAAGCGTAAAAAAATCTATGCAGAAAAACTAAAGTCATATACCATGCCTGTGCCATCGCAATAGCAGCGAATTAACCAGGGTAATGTTTAAGATATTGGAAAATCTTTCTAATTTACTTCAAGTGTCTTCTCATATCCTTCCGTCTCCAGAATTCTGTGATTCTATATATTCCTATTTTGAGGAGAAATTCTGAAAATGTACCATTCACTGGGTCTTGATGACACATGCAAGGGTCCCTCTAATCATTTGGCTACTAACTTTGAGGACTCACTTTCCACCCATCGCATTTTCAGTCTCCGCAACTTTGGACATTAAAATACTTTTCCGGGGCATTAAAGCATGCATCTTCATCATGGCTGGTGATTTTGTAGTACCATGGCTGCTTTCACTTTGTAATCCCTCTTTGCAACTGACAGTAGATCCTCAGCTTTGTGATTCTGCTAAAGAAGCCCTCTACTGGGAAATTAGTATTAAGTAGTCTTGAACCTATTTCCTGGGTTCCTTTTCCTGCTAAAATCACAGAAAGTGAGGTCTATGATCAATTCTCTACATTTATTGAAAGCAACACCATTCTCGATGCCTCGCAGTCAGGGCTTCAACCTTCACATAGATCAGAGGTAGCATTGATGGTAGTTACCAACAATGTTCGGATGATGCTGGATCAAGGAGGAAGAGCAGCGCTTATTGCTTTAGATTTTAGTGCTGCTCTCAGTACCGCCTGCCATGATGCGCTTCATTTTAGGGTACATTCATTTGAGATACATGACCAAGCATTAGAACGGTTCTCTACTTTTTTGACCAATCGCTTTCAATCGGTCACTCTGAAGCCTTATTGCTCAAACCATACGACTTTAAAATGCAATACTACCCATGGCTCTTCAATGAGCCCTACATTCTGTAATGTTTGATACCACTGGCCTGCCTTTTCCCAAGCTATGGATTCCATTTTATGCAGATGATACTCTGACTGAGGTTTGATTTGCAGAAACACTTATGGTCTCTGCCCATAATTGTAACTTGTGCTTGCTGGCGGTTGCATCTTGGGTGGAGCACTATTCCCTCAGGATGAATGGTGACAAAACAGAGCTTCTGCTCCTTGGAGAGGGGCTTCTTTAATCTGGTTGCCCCCCTGGTGGCTGCCACAGCTGGGCAATGCTCCTCCTCCCAAGGAATCAGGCTAGAATTTGGGTATAATTCTTGAAGTCACACAATCATTTATGATGCAATTAAATACACTCACTTCCATTTGCTTTTTCAATCTGTGCATGTTTGGAAAAGTTCTTCCTCTGCTTCCCATGAACTCATACTGCGCAGTGATCAAAGCTATTTTTGTCCGACAATATTCACTGTAATTCCCTTTATCTGTGAATCCCTAAGGATTCTATCCGTCATCTGCAACTGATTCAGAACCTTGTGGCCAGAGCCCCAGTGGCTCAGCCGCTACACCTTGCCCTCGCTTCATATCCAAAAGAATACAGCAACGTCTCATCTCCAAGCCTCTCTGCGTCTGTCACAAGGCTGTCTTTAAACAAGGACCGGCATTCATACAAGTAGGCATCCGTCCCTATAAACCCAGGCGGAAGCTATACTCCTCAGATGCATTATTGCTTTTGATTCATTGCATTTCTCAAACAAGACAAGGAGGGAAAGCTTTCTCCTACCATGCACCCAAGCTAAATAACTCGCTCTGCCTTCATCTTCATCCAGCAGTCAATCATTCCAAATCCCACAAAGATATGAAAACAAGACTTTTCTACTAGATCACCTTACTTCATAATTCTCAGTGCCATGCCACTCTTTTTAGATACTAGTTTGTGGTTTACAGGTAGCACTTAGCTTATTTTGTCATTCAGAGGGAACCAGTGGTGGCCGACGCAAATAAATAGTGGTGGAGTGAGTGGAGGGGGCTAGGGGTGCTGGAGCACGGGGTGGAATAAGTAAAGTGTCAACATAAAACGTACCTGATGCTTCTGCCGCCTCGCGCCTCGGAGCTCCTCAGCTTCCTGGTCCCAGCAGCACCTGGGACAGCATCGGAGACTGTGCAATCCCCGCACTGCTCTCATGCTGCATGAGACCAGCGTGGGGATTGGCCTGAGCGGGCTTGTTTAACACTTGCTCAAGCACAGTGAGTCGGTACTATTTCTCCAAGCCAGCTGTGCCATACGGCGTGGTTGGAGAAACCTAACTGCACATGTCTGTTTGGCCAGTCTAGGACGGCCGGCCAAACAGGCATGAAGTTGGCAGTGCACATCACTCCGCCCCCTCTCATGGTCCGTCCCTGCCTATCCC
The DNA here is from genome assembly GCF_964204655.1 of Triturus cristatus. NCBI lineage: Eukaryota > Metazoa > Chordata > Amphibia > Caudata > Salamandridae > Triturus > Triturus cristatus. Next base: position 334,554,463 of record NC_140591.1, on the reverse strand, counting down.
CACACATGCTGGCTCAGCCAGCAGCTGAAAAATAAAAGGATATGGTTTTATTTTTCAGCTGCTGGCTGAGCCAGTGGGGAGACGGTCCCCGGCATTGCGGAGGAGTCACCGCTGGAGGGAGTTAGAGCCACCGAATAACTGAGGCATCGATGATGGCCCGGAGTCAGGTACAAGTCTGATGACTCTGGCCAGGCGCGCAACACCCATTGGACTCAAAGGGCCCCCCGTCGTGTGTGGCAGCCCGGGATGAGACACCTTCCTGGGCAAAAAAGCAGCCGCACCCGAGCACTTCGCTCTAGTTGCGCCTCTGACTCTGGCTAATGGGCCACAACCGTTGATCTCTCTAGGGAGCAGCAGGTACAGGATAAGCCCCTTTTGGACCAATTATGCATTAGCCACGACTTACTCCTGATAAAAGTGAACGGGATTGGGAATGCGATCCTAAATGACCTGCGGTATTCCAGTTAGAACGGATCTACTCTTTTGTTCCACAACGTAAAGCTTGGCCCCGTGGGCCCTGGTGACTTTATATTCATATATGATTTTTTCGTATAAACTTTAAACACATTTCAAATAGTGGGATTGGTTTATTGTTCAATAATTGTGTTTAGACAGATCTTTATCTATATCATTTATTGAAATCCCATCCTAAAGGGGGACAAAAAAAGACTTTACTTTACTTCAATTTTGTGGCAGAACCACTGCTCGTCTAACCTACTAATCCCCAGGAACTGCACGTAACTGGGTTACCCCATTTTTATATATCGACATTGTGTAAACAGCACTCAATATTGACTTCTTTAATCTGCGTATTTTGTACCAAATTCAATGTGCAAAATATTTGCTAAACTAACATTAAAATGTGATCAAATTAGTAACTTAAAAGTCATGATGACAGCTCAGTGCTATTCTATACACAACTTCATATTTTTAATGTTAATCCATTTTCTGAAATTAGCAAGACATGTTCATGTAAGAAACAATTCAGAAGTTGAGAGGTGGCTTTTGGACACTTCCTAAATTATGAAGATCCCGACTCCTGAGGTCCTTCAGCTATAACAAAGAAGGTACTTACCTTTCGTAATATTTCTGGTGGCTACATAATCTCCCTGCAGATTCCTCATTGTAAGGATATCCCTCCATACACCAGACTGGTCTGTGAAACTCCTCCACAGCAATAGCTCTCCGATACCGCCAGGTGGCACCACACAACTTCACCTGTGACTCCGCCCTCCAGATATGATGACATCAAGTGTATATTAGGCACTAATTGGCACTTTCACAGCAGTTTTTTTCACACCCCATTATGCCATGGGGAGAGCAACCTAGAGAGTATCATCAGTAGGGCTGAAAATTACCGCACATAACATGTTTCCATGCCTTCAAATCGTATGATTCACCGCCCTAACTCATCTTGGGAGGAGAGAGAGAGAGAGAGAGACCAGTGAAAAATCTGTGTGAAGATTATGTCTATGTAACAATGATCATTACCAAAGATAAGTAACAAATACTTCAAACAGATCCACTTTTCCACAGATTTCTCACTTTGAGGATGAGTGTTGGGACAGAAAAGTCCTCTGCATGGTGAGAGCAGAATGCCCAAATGTATTGCGATCTGGATCCCTAATGCTGATTTTTTTGTCATAGGCGAGCACGGAGCATGCATATTCGATAGGACATAGGCCTGTCTCACGGATTGCGGTCTTGATGGACCGGGAGGGGTGCCCAAAGCACTCATAGTGGAGGAAGGCTACAGGCTCCACCAGTAGTTAAACAGCGAAAGCGTGATGGTGGCAGCATATGTGTAGTGATCAATAGTAGTGAATAGGTCCTTTTTACCCTGTGTGACTGGAGTGAGGCCTACAGGCTCACTCACCTTTGTTAATTTTTTTTTTTTTTTTTTACAGCTGTGTATTTAACTCACCCCTGGCCTACATCAGGTTGATGTAGAAGTGCGAGCATGATGAAAACATGTGCTAAGTGTGCATGTTGGATGTTGGTGTGCAAGGAATGCACTACACCTAGGGTGAAGAGTGCTACAGTGCGCACATGGTAAATGTGTGTGCTGGCAGGATGTGCTCTTAAAATAAAACAAGGGGGCACGGCTAAGATGACGTCTGGATAGGATGCAGCTTCGTGTCCCTCCGGCATCGCCGTCTCATTAGCCTTGTAATATCACCCATCTCGACCCTCGCTCCTCGTTGAGAGATCCGGTCTACGCTTGGTAAAGACAGGGAGGCTACATCGATCCGTGAGTGCTGTGGATCTTTGCCCCCGGGACCGGTGCGGAGGAGGCGGAAAAGCTGTGAGGCCTGTCGGCTGTGGAATGGCGCAGCATGCAGGCGTTCGTGGCCCCTGTATGGACTGAGCTGGCAGAGGCGATCGCCAGGCAACTGTAAGCGGGAGCTGCTGCCCGACCAAGGAGGCTTTGCATCCTACCTGATGGGGCGGCTCGGTGCGTCCCAATGAGACCCCGTCCTCTGCAGAGAGGCGGAGTGGGAGTGGAGCGTCGCCTGCCATTTTGAAGGCAGCAGCCGGGATCCTGGGCCCGGCAATTCCGAGGTCAAGCGCCCCTGCAGAGATCCTGGGCAGTTTGCGCAGTGCCCGGTGGTACCCGAAACCTGGAGTGCGGATCGTCTTAGCACTGAGCGGCTGATGCCTCGTCGGCACAGAGGCTGGTCGTTGGAGGCGAGCGGCCGCCATCTTGGAGCCGGCGGTCGCACGAGCGCTCCCTGCACACTCCAGAGCAGACCGGGTGAGTGCTTGGCACCGTGAGGCCTGCGGGGAGCCTGGATCTAGTTGTCTACAGCTACCCGCCCTGAGGAACCCCTTCCTTCATTCAGTGGCCATACCGCCCCCCCAGGGCTGAGTGGGGGCGGGAAGTGGGGAAAGCTCATAGACTGGCAGCTGGTGCAAGGAGTGTGCGTCTGCAGCCCGTACCCCGTGTTTGCTGAGGCGCTGGACGGTGGGCCCCTGGACTAAAGAGGTTACGGGTCGGTGCCTGGACCCCGGTGACTGCGATTACCTGCCCTGAAAGGCCGCTTCCTTTGCTCAGTAGCTATTACCACCCCCCCCCAGGCTGAGTGGGGGCAGGAACGGGGGGTACCTACTAGACTGGCTGCTGATGGAATGGATGAGCGCCTGCAATTTTGCGCCCTGTGATTGCTGGGGTGCTGGATGGTGGGCCCTTGGAATATAGAGGCTATGGGACGGGGCTGAATTGTGGATCCCAGTGCTCACCGGTCGTTGCCTCTGGGTCTGCGTGGACGGTGGGGCTGTACCGCCTCCGGTCTTTCTCTCCCGCCTCTAGGACTTAGGGCATGTACATACTTGGCCCTGCTTGGGCACACAACACTTATGGCAAGAGCGTAAAAGGGCTGCGACACAGAGACCAAATAGTAGCCATAGCCCATACTTGCCACAAACCTGACGTTAGTGGAACTTGGTCATAAGGGCATCAGTAAAACAGGAAGGTGAAGGGGGCGCAAGGCGATATTGGCGTGCTGTGCCTCCGGGAGGTTGCTGATGCACTCTGGTAGCTTACCGGAGAGGACGCTGCTGGACCCACGTGGTAGCGTGGAGACACTGAGGGGCACCTAAACAAGCATCCAAAGACTGTACCTTCCGCTATAAGAGAGTGAGTTACCACGCAACAATACTTTGGCCAGACCCGCTCGCTAAAATGGCCGCTGCGTGCGCCAAAAAAGACAGGACTGTAAAAGAGATGCTGATGAAGCATTCTGGAGTGCGTGGCCCTACAGGCGGTGCACATAGCGAGGAGGGCCCTGTGGAGGCGGCTGAAGGTGCAGATAGCCCGGCAACCAAGGTCTTCATGACAAAGCTGTTTTCCTCTCTCAAAGAGGACATCCAAGAAATGAAAAGCCAGCTTTCCACCGATCTCAGAGAGATCAGACGTGACATAGAAGAGGTGGGAGAACGCATTGCAACCTTGGAGGAACATGAAACTAGCAGAGACAAGGAGATTAACATGATGCAACAAGAACAGATCCGTCTCCAGGAGCAGCACATAGACTTACAAGCTCGAGCCAAAGATCTCGGAAACCGCTCCCGACGAAACAACGTGAGGATCCTGGGAGTTCCTTGGCAAGCAGAGGGAGACGATCTTAAAGCTTATGTCCTGGCCCTTTTCCAACATGTTTTGGATGGCGACACTTCCACGGAAATTCAGATGGATAGGGTGAACTGGGTAGGACTGCCGAAAGGGAACAAGGCCCCACCACTGGACATTCTTGTGTGTGTGCATGATTTTCAGTTGAAGGAAAAAATAATTCGCAAAGCACGGGAAAGCCAACCCATTCACTTTCAAGGCCATACACCTACTTTATTTCAGGACTTGGCAGCATCCACACTGGTCAAGAGAAGGGAATTTCGAGCCATCACCACCCACCTTCGAAAGCAAGGAATCTCATATTCCTGGGGTCACCCCTTCCGGATCATTTTTAAATACCAGGGTCGACTACGGCAACTTCGCTCACTGAAAGTGGCGCAAGAGGTACTGGGACTTACAGACACCTCAACTACAAAGCAGTTCAACAGGCCTCGTGAAACCTTCTCGCAGAAACCTGCACGTTGGCAGCTGGTCGGGAAGCCATCTTCCAAGCTTAAACCAGACCCAGCAACGATTGCCAGAGAAAGGGAGGTGGTCACCGGTTCGTCCGATCTCCCCTTGAAACACATACTCATCAATTGCCGAGATTGATCACGCGGAGCCAGAGGGACCCCTGACATGGTGTAGACTCCTGATGTTGGACACTAGCGTGCCGATGGGTGATGTGAACAGCTCTGACTTAACGGTCTACCACTACACCACGTCCCCTTGAGATGTCCCGCTGTTGACAAACTTTTGTCTTTCCTTGTGTTCCCTGTTTTGGGGACTGGGGGGTTTAATCTGTGTTTGGGGTTGTTGTTTCTTCCTTTTTTATGTTATCCGCACCAGTCACAAGGGCTCCTACCCCCGTTCACTATCGTTCCATTTGACTCGGTATGGGTGGGAGGGGGTAGGGAGAAAGAACCACGCTTTGCATCACAAATCTCTACCAATCCCACACAGGTGGTAAGCCTCAATGTCAGAGGGTTGAACAACCCGGTTAAAAGGTCAGCAATCCTTTCCCTTTTAGAAAACTCAGGCGGCGACATCTGCCTATTGCAGGAGACGCATCTTCCCTCGAGGGACAGTGTGCGTATGCAAACACGGCGCTTCCCGCAGCAATTTTGGTCCTCGTGTCCAGCCAAGAAAAACGGGGTGGCAATTTTGATCAGGGCTCATTTCCCGGGTAAGGTAGTGGCTACCCTAGCGGACATAAAGGGACGTCTATTGGCAATCAGAATTTTCTTGGAAAATTCCTATATTACACTAGCCTCCATATACACTCCTAACACACAGCAGGAATCATAAAGCTCTAGCAGAGGTCCTGGTGTCCCCGGACGCAGCGGTGCTGGTTGGAGGTAATCTTAATTTGGTAATGGATGCGGGTTGGACCAGTCAGCACAGAGATCGGCCCAAGCGGGAGACTTCTCCAGGGGAGGGCTGAGGTGGCTTGCAGAGAACGGTCTCCTGGATGTATGGCATATCCATCACCCGAGAGAGAAAGATTACACCTACTATTCTGCGGCCCATAAATTGTATGCACAGCTGGATCACTTTCTTGCCTCTAAGTCCCTAATGTCCCGTCTAGCAGACTGCCATAGAGCCCAGATCCCTCTCTAACCATGCTCTCATCTCGGTTAACATACGGGGAACTCAGGGCCCCATCAACCCCCGAGGTGGCGCCTGAGAGAAATCCTGCTACAGTTCCCTGGGACTGTGGCCTCGATAAAATCCAGACTGATAGAATACCTAGAGATCAACGATGTGGGCACGGCATCCCTAGCAGCAGTTTGGGAGACACTGAAACTGGTGATGAGAGGTGAATTTATCGCAATCCCTGCGGCAGAGAACAAGGCCCGCCAGAGTTGGAACGCGAAGTGGGGGAGATGGTAGCCATACATTAAAGAACGGGAGCCCCGATGGTATGGCGTGAATTGGAGAAAAAGAGGCTATTGCTTAAACGGCTCGATCTTGTAGGGCTGAATACATACTTCTACGTCTGCGACATACATTTGATCTCAGTGGTGACAAATGTGGCAATTTACTGGCGCAAAGACTACGGGCTAAATAGCGGCATGTTCGATTGCAGCGATTAAAGGTCCCGGGGGGGGGAGGTCACTGCTGACTCTCACATAGTAGAAGTCTTTCGGGATTTCTACCACACACTCTACACAAGGCAGGATCCTCCGGTACGAGACCCTAGATCCTATTTGGAGAACTGCACACTCTCCACCCTATCCGACCGCTTCAGCCGAACAACTAGACCAACCAATACGAATAGAAGAAACCATCTCTGCCATCGCACGCCTCAAGGTAGGAAGGCCCCGGGTCCCGATGGCTTCTCAGTCTTGTTGTGACTGATTCTATGTCAGAGGCAGCCATATCGGTCATCCTAAAGCCTTCCAAAGATCCCTCTGAATGTGGATCTTACCGACCCATATCATTATTGAACATCGATGCGAAAATATCCGCCAGCATCCTGGCATCCCGTCTAAATCCACTGATGGCAGGTCTGATTGACCCCAATCAGGCCGGCTTTATTCCTACTAGACAGGGGGGGGATAACACCAAGCGCCTTTTTCATCTTATGGATAGCGTCCAGAGGTCACGCAAGCAAGCACTGTTTTTATTGATAGATACCGAGAAGGCATTCGACAAGGTGAGCTGGGCCTATCTATTTGATACTTTGCGCTACTTTGGGTTTGGCGAAAAGTTTATTGGGTGGATCAAATGCATCACTGGAGCCCAGAGCCTTTATCCGTGTCAATGGAGCCATCTCCACCACTTTCCCGATCTCCCGGGGGACGAGGCAGGGGTGCCCTCTGTCCCGTCTATTGTTTGCTCTGTATATGGAGCCTTTAGCGCAACGCCTGAGGAACGATCCTCAGGTAGAGGGAATTAAGTTTGGAAAATACATCCATAAGGTCAGCTTATATGCTGATGACGTTATACTATCGCTTACTAAGCTGCAGACTACCCGCCAGCACTAATCACAGAACTAAATAGATTTGGTGATGCCGCTTGCTTTAAAGTCAACTTTACTAAATCCCAAATACTAATACTTTCAATCCCAACTGATATAGTAGAAAGCCTCCAACATCAGTTTCCGTTTCAATGGATGCAGCAGGAGATCTCATACCTGGGAATTAGGCTGGCCCTAACTATGGCTAGAACTGTGACCCTAAATTACACAACCCTTCTCGACGAAACTACAAAGGCTCTGGACAGTTGGACCCGACTACGGCTGGCATGGTTTGGAAGGATTGCTGCTGTTAAAATGACGGTCCTGCCTCGCATTCTCTATATTTTTCAAACACTTCCCTTGATGCCACCTCCTAAAGCACTGAGCCAATTGCAGACGCTAATTCATAAATTTGTATGGGGGGGAACCTTGCTTAGCGATGACCCAACTGACGCTGCCTAAAAGTAATGGAGGGACAGGGCTTCCTATGATCCACCGCTATTTTCAGGCTTTGTGCCTCAGATACATTGTCGAATGGAACCAACCCCTCTCCAAAAAGCATTGGAACTTCATGGATCAATCCGTGGCGGGGGTAAACATCTGGCAGGAAATATGGCTCCCTCGTAAGCACAGGGCGTGGGGTCTATATTCCTCCCTGGTGATGTCTTCAACCATGAAAGTTTGGGATGTAGTCGCAGTCAGTAGGGGATGGACGACCACCTTTCCATCTCCAATTACCCCGATTGTTGATAATCCGGAGTTTCCACCATGGCGCGACTCGGCAATCTTCCAAAGATGGAGGGAGGGGGGCTGCAAAAGGATTGGCTCCCTGTTCAACACAAAAGGCCTAATCCCATTTGACCAACTACGCCGGGACTATGACCTCTGTCCCTTTGATGAGTTTCCGTACCAACAATTGAAACACAGGGTAACTCTGCCCTCCTGTATAGAGGGGGCATCACGTACGCTTTTGACATTTGAGAAATGGCTTGTATGCAAAACAGGGTATTGCCGACTCATCTCCGAATTGTACTCGATGCTTGCTCCTTGCAACGTGAGAAGGCGAACAAAAGGGCAATTAAGGTGGGAGGCGGAATTAAGGAGGGGACTTTCTGACAAAGAATGGGAAGACATACACCTTTGGGCACACCACACAGCACATAATACAGCAGGTATGGAATCCGCGTACAAGCTGATATCTTATTGGTACTTCACGCCAGCGCAAATTCACAGTTGGGACAGGAACCAATCAGAGTTTTGTTGGCGGGGATGTGGGATGCCTGGGACTCTAGTGCACCTGTTATGGCATTGCCCCAAATTGCAGCACTCCTGGACTGAGGTGCTGGATAATATTGACGAGGTCTTCAACACATCTCTTCCTAGATTCCCGGGACTACCGAACCCCCTGACCTTTCCTCTCTGTTCATTGAGGGGTTGACAGATCGCATTAGCCCTCTTGGTAGCCCGACAAGTAATTCTTGTGCATTGGGCGACGCTGAATGCTCCTGAATTCAGTGCGTGGTAGCAATGATAGCTGGTTTTGGAATGACTGCCCTAGTTGCTGACCACAAGGGAGAGACCTATGCCGAGTTATGGGCCCCTTTCCTACACTTGCCTTCTAAGGAGCTGAGGGAGATCTCCTGTCCCAAATTCTTACAAATCCTTTGCCTCTTGCCACAAGATACTGTCTAAATAGCTGCATACACCAGGACAATGAGAAGGCGAGCAGGTCCCCTTTCTCCCACTTTGCTTTGGGGGGGGGGGGGGGCGATGACTGGTGTGGATGGCAGGGAGGGTTGTTTCTTACTGTTTTATCTTTTCTTTTTTTTTTTTAAATGTTTTTTTAAATATCTTTATTGAGTTACTTTATTACACATACACAACCCCCACCCCTACAAATTTTACCCATACCCGAACACAGACAGAATTTTTAGCTTGTATAATTCGTCAAAACACCCCATTAGATTCAAAGGTGCAGAGCAGTTGAGCTTATATACAATACAGTACAGATAAATCAAAAAATCAATAGTTCTTACTGGACTAACTTTTTCTCCTTATTACCATCTATCCATCCTAAGTATGATTGTGTATCCATTGCAACAGTGGATCCCAAATCATCAAGCCTCTTTTACGTTTGTTACGCCCTTTTCTTTTATATATGGCCACCTCTAGGCTGCATGTTGCTAACAAACGGGCTCTCAATTGCTGAAATGCCGGTGGATTCGGGTCTAGCCAGGCTGAAACTATACATAACCTTAAAACGGCCATAGCCACAAAAATCAGTCCTTGCATATATTTCGGCCGGGTAACATTCGCTGTGCCCAACAGTATTTCCTCGGTTGTGATACCAATTCCTGTTTTAAACATTTCTGATAAAAAGTCGGAGATTTCTGCTATCAAACTTGACAATGAATTACAAGAGGCGAATATATGCACACTATCGGCCTCAAACAGTGTGCATTGTGGACATGGTGTACCCTTTCTGGTCCCCCATTTTGCTCTCTTATTCGGGGTGTAATACAGTGAAAAAAAAAGTTTTAAAATATTGGGCTTGTAGTTTTATCGACATAAAGCAGGTCTGTGACAGTTCATAAGAGCGTAGGGGGGTTTGCGGCAATACTACTAGTTTAGCCTGCCAGTTAGCCATCTGTTTCTCAATATCATCTGGACACAGAGAATTCAAAGATTCATAAATCTGCCCAAAAGTTAAAACAGATCTTTTACCTATATTCTATCTTCTTTACCTATGTTATATCTGGCAAGCATGGCCACATATAAATGCATGTTACGTGATGCCAAACAAAAGCATTACGCCGCTCAGATATCAGCGGCCAAAAACTCAACAAAAGAGCTCTTTTCCACCATTACTAAGTTATCCTCAGTCAAATTTGCCTCCGTTCCGTCTAGTACAGAGCTTTGTGAAAAAATTGCATCATTTTTTTTAACCAAAGTTAATAAAACTTTTACCAGTCTCAGTGACTCGATTAGGATTGAGCGGGAGTCCGAGCCGGTGACCAAAGATGTGGCCATGCCGTCGGTCATCCTGGAGGCGTTTAGGCCTCTTACTTTGCAGGACACTTTGGACTTACTTGCCAAAGCCAATTCCGGATCCCCACTGGACCCTTGCCCATTGAAAATCATTAAATTGGCTCCTGTGCCTATAGCCATCCACCTTACTCCTATTTTTAACGGCATGTTTGAAGGAGGGAAATTTCCAAAAGTTTGGAAGGAGGGCTCTATTCTCCCTCTTTTGAAAAAACCCAGCCTGGATCCTTCTGATCCAAACAATTTCCGGCCTATCTCCCGTCTCCCTCTTCCAGCTAAATTAGTGGAGAAGGCAATGAACCAACAACTCACTGCCTTTGTGAGGAACACTTTATTGCTGGATGCCTCCCAGCACGAATTTCGGGAGGGACGCAGTAACGAATCCGCTCTGATCACGGCCACGGAACAGATCAGGTCAGCGGTGGATCAGGGAGGCAGAGCGGCCTTGATCCTCTTGGATCTATCGGCCGCGTTCGATACGGTCCATCACGGTTTGTTGATGGACCGGTTAACGAAAGGTGGAATTCAGCAAAAAGCATGGGAACTGCTAAACTCCTTTCTTTCTGAGCAGAGCCAAACAGTATCCTTAGTAAATTTTTCTTCCCAACCTTTTTCTCTGCCTTGCGGGGTTCCGCAAGGGTCTTCATTGAGTCCCACCCTGTTTAATATTTACGTGTCCTCCCTTGATCCCATTATCAGATGCCACGGTTTTAGTGTCACCTCGTATGCGGATGTCACGCAAATCGTGGTGTCTTTACTTCCTGGCCGTGAACTGGGGATGGACCATAATTTCCAGTCCTGTATGTCGGAAGTGGCCCACTGGATGGCTAGCAACTGCCTTAGACTGAACTCAAACAAAACCGAGGTCATGCTGTTTGGGAACAACCCTAGTTTCTGGACCCCATTATGGTGGCCGCAGGAACTGGGGGCCCTTCCCATTCCGGTCAACAAAGTAAAGAATCTCGGGATGGTGGTAGACGACAAACTATCCATGGCACTACAGGTTAAGGCGGTAGCCTCAAAAACCGGCTATATCTTGAGAATGCTTAAAAAGATTCTGTTCCTGCTCCCTCAGGAATGTCGACAGACTGTGGTAGTGGCCCTGGTAACATCTAGATTGGACTACTGCAATAGTCTGTACCTTAACATTCAGGAAAACCTGCTGCACAGATTGCAACTATTGCAGAATGCGGCTGCCAGACTTTTAACCGGCATCCCGAAATTTTCTCCCATATCAAAGGCCATCCGAGATCTACACTGGCTTCCAATCAAAAGTAGAGTCCAGTTTAAGTCTCATTGCTTGGTCTTCAAGGCCTTGAACGGAGATGGTTCTGACTACCTTATAAAACGATTCAAAAGGTATGTCCCTGCCCGGCGTCTTCGTTCTTCAGATGCCAGTTTGATTACGGTCCCTGTCATAAAAAAAGCTCGCTGGGGAGGACGTAGCTTTTCGTACGGTGCAGCCAAGCTATGGAATGGATTGCCGCTCCACCTGAGACACATGGAAAACCTACTGCATTTTAGGAAAGCATTGAAGACCTGGTTGTTTGGCAAATAATTTCTGTCTCTCAGGAACAGGGAGTAGTGGACAGCGCCAGGACACCTGCTTGGTAATCGCGCGCTTTACAAATCACTATAACATAACATAACATATATTCTCTAAAATTTGAACTGCTAGAAATTTTACCCTACCCCCCCCCCCCCTTTCTTTGTCACGAAATCTCCCACCTGTAGGAATTTGAAGAAATCCCTATGGCTAAGGTCAAACTCGTTACGTAATTCCTCAAAGGTCTTCTACCCGTTCGATGCGTAGAAACAGCCAAACTGTACAATCCCTGCCTGTATCCACCGATCCATACAACTGTCTCTGAATATCTCTGGAAGGTCATCATTTTTAAATACAGGAGTATAATGCGAATAGCGTCCAAGTCCCAGTAGTTTTCGAGCATTACCCCAAACTTTGTATATGCCAGAGCTGGTCTTGAATTGAACCTTCTTGAAGTAGCTATCGTTAATATGTCGCCAGAGACAACCTTCACAGCCCCTTCCCAGTTCTTGTGGAGTAGGTATATTATCGCTATTAGGCCCTGTAGAGATTAGTGTTGCACAATATCTTAACCCCTTCGCCGAGGGGGTAATTCCCCTGCGGTGGGGGGGGTTGTGGTGGCGCTGTGCTCGTGACGAGCCCAGCTCGTCCTGAGGCACAGTGGAGCTGTGCTCATGACGAGCTGGGCTCGTCACGACTCCGCCCACTGATTGTTTCTCCCGCACAGGCGGGTAATCAATTGCGCGTGGGAGTGCCGCGACCGTTATGACGAGCCCAGCTCGTAATGAGCACAGCTCCACTGTGCCTCATGACGATCCCAGCTCGTCATAAGCATGGAAGCAGTTAATACGGTGGCCCAGTAGTACAGTTTAAAATTGGGCATTGCCAGTTCCCCTCTATCTTTTGGAAGTGTAATAAATCTAAAGGCCCTACGTGGCCTCTTATATCCCCAAATAAAACTGGAGAACATGGACTCTATGGATTTGAACAGTTGAGGAGGAAATTCCAAACAGATGGACCTAAAAAAATATAAAAATCTGGGTAGAAAGAGCATTTTAATCACATTACATCTCCCACCTATAGTTAAATGTAAGTTATTCAGCCGGACCAGTTCTTTTTTTGTTCGTTGGATCAGTGGTACCACATTATTACTAACTATATTATCCACCTTTGTAGTTATGCTAACCCCTAGATATATAGCTTTATCTGTGACTCTAACATCCCTCATCTTAATTTTGTCATTAAGAATAATCAGCGTTTTACTTTGATTTAATTTATAACCGGAGACTGCTCCAAAGCTCAGAGCCTCCTCAGGCCGTTCAGGAGGGGCGAGTATCTGATAGTAAATTTAGTCCGGTGGCGATTGCTAAAAATCATATAATCGATGTTTTAACGGAGAAAGCGGTAGCCAAGGCAACAACTCATAAAGAGAAAATATATGAATGGTATGAACAGGTGGGCCACCAACTGGCGGTTCGCACCCGAGAAGAGTACTCAGCTAATTAATTAAAAGAGATCAAGGATCCAGAGTCTGGCCTCAAGACTGAATCCTCTGAAATTAGAGCCGTATTTCAAAGATTTTATCAGAATCTGTATGAAACAGCAGAGAATCAACAGGTCAGACCTGAGGTATATTTAAATCTAAATGATTCGAGAAAGAGGATCAAGAAAGCTTAGACAATCCTCCATTTTGGGAGGAGATCCTACTCTCTATGAATAGTCTTGCTACAGGGAATGCTGCTGGTATGGTTGGAATTCCAACAGAGTTCTATGTTAAATTCTCATCCCAACTAAATGAAATAATACAGGAACTATTTATCTATGTTTTTCAGGGAGGGAGGCCACCAGCCTCATGGTCATCTGCTAAAATTGTAGTCTTTTTAAAAAAAAATAAAGATCCTTTAGAACCTGGGTCTTATCGTCCCATCACGTTGATAAACGGAGATTCCAAAATTTATTCCAAATTATTAGCGAGTCGATTGGCACCGATTACACATAAAATCGTATCCGGACGTCAGCACGGGTTTATCCCCAGGAGATCTACAATTGATCACGTTCAAATGGTAATTTCTCTCTTTGATTTTACTATGGCGCTTATATTACTCGACGCTGAAAAAGCTTTCGATAGGGTCTCCTGGAAATACCTGTGGGCTACAATGTTACATAATGGGATTAGTGAGGGATTTATAAAAGCAATACAAATGCTATATGTGGAACCAGTAACCAGAGTGTCGATAAATGGGGTATTATCGGACAAAATAACTATTACCAGGGGGACGAGGCAGGGGTGTCCGTGTTCTCCTCTCCTATTTGTGATTTATATCGACCCGTTCATCCGTAGGTTAGATAATAATATACTAATACCATCAATTTGGGCACGAGAATATGAGACAAAAACACTGTCTTACGCAGATGATATCGCTCTAGTTACCAGCGATCCTATTACAGTTTTATCTTTTCTATTATCAGTCAGAGGTATCAATGCAGATTAAGCAAGTCTTAATACAGACAACGCTGCTGGCCTCCGGGTTGCAGGCGTACAGCTGTGTATGCACGAGGGAAAAAAACGCCGCCGGCCAGTATTTGTAGAAGAAAAGGTGTGTTCCATGATTCTGACTCTCATTTAGTAATACAAAAATTGGTTCCATAAAATAACACACTGATGCAGAATAGAGTGGCTGCAGTATGTAACTGTGTGTGCAGACTGAGTTTGTGTGCTGCATGTGGGAATGCTGGTGGTAGCATAATACATGAGGACAGCAGTACCAGGTAGTGAGTGTGCTGTGAATGTACCGAGGTCAGGAGTGCCTGCACTAGTATATAACATGGAGGAACTTGGGTATCATTTTAGAAAGCCCAGGCCTGTCTGAGGAAAATATGAAGAGTAGAGGGAACTGTGTATTACTGCATTCCTGTAAGCTAGGTGGGACAAACACTGGATGAGGGGAGAGCCAGGCTCCCCCTGTGCATTTCAAAGGGCTCTGATAAGAGAATCATAAAGAGTAGGGCTGAGGGCTTGGTATTAACCGCTGATGCACAGATGAATTCCAGGTGTGAACTCTGGTTACTGCCATGAATCCTGTTGTGGGTTAATCACTTTGGATTCCTGCCTGCTGTGACAGACATCCTTCAGAAGGATGAAGAAAAGGGAGAGATGTCCATTTCAAAGAAGCAGAACCCCAACATAAAACTTAAAAGGTCCAGACCCTAAATCACATTTTTGTGTCTAGAAAACAAATAAAGTAAGGAAGTCTGGGACCCCAGACATTGTCATCTGCCAAGCAGCCAGCCAGGCTATGTGAGGAGGGGAAATTCTATAAGATTTCGGCCTGTAACTGGGACTAGGGGCCTGCTAGTCTCCCTGCTGGGCGAGGGGACATCACCCAGGGAAGCCAAGATCACCTGCCCTAGAACCAGAGCACCTGCGCCTGCCTGGTCACCAATACCGGTGTGCCCGTAAGGAAGAGGAAAGCATTAGAGGGAGTGAGGTCCACAAGAGAGCCCTGGCATGAGGACTCTGCGCAAGGTGTGTGGAATCCAGCCATGCACCAATCAGGCTATAGCTCCTGTGCTGGACTTCATTGGCCACCCCATATGCCAGGAGGGGCAGCCATCAACTAGGTTAGAGGAGCGTGGTGGGAGAAACCTGCTCCCCGCGCCGATCGGGTCAAGGCCCGTGTGCTGAACTAACTGGGTGACCCGTATGCCAGGAGGGGCTGCCATCGATTGCCTACAGATTGTGGCAGAAGAGACCCATCTACTCACTAATTAGGCCATTGCTCGTGTGCTGAATTAACTGATTGCCCCATATGCCAGGATGGGCCACCATTGCTTGGATTAAAGCCTGTGGTGGGAGGAACCCGTTCCTTCACCGATCAGGACATTGCCCATGTGCTGAAGTGCGCAATAAAAAAACAATAAATAAACTTACCTTGCTGCCGGGTTCTGCGTCTCTGCTCCTGCTCTCCCCGTAGAACTTGAGGAACAGGAAGCACAGCCAGGCCCCACTGACCAATTACAACACTGCAATGCAGCGTTGTGATTGGTAAGCACCCAGGCTCCCTGACCAATCGCAATGCTGCGATGCAGCATTGTGATTGGTCTGAGCGTCCTGGTTCAACACTCAGTCAGGTAATGGGGGCATGGGTATGTCCTCCACGCAGGCTGTAATGTAGCCTGCATGGAGAACAGGGAAAGTGAGCATCACTGTTTTGGGCGGCCCGAGAGGGCCAACCAAACAGTCATTTGCACTTAAGAGTGGGCAAACCACTCCTCCCCTGCTCCGAGAGGAGGAGCCACCACTGCTCATCACGTAATTGCCAGAGCACCCCTCCCATCTGACTGCCGCAGGTAATGGCTCATGGGAGAGAGCCCATGCCTGCTAGGTTCTGCCGCATGTGACCGCAAGCGGCCTGACTCAGCCGATCCAAAACTTGGCCACGCTGCAACACCACATGGTACTTTGATGTTGGAGCAGATAAGCCGAGAACTGGGCCTTTGGACCTCAGGGGACATACCACCATTGGTGCTGCTAAATCCTGAACTCTAGAAACTGAACTTACTTGCAGAGTCCAAGGGAAGAACTCTTGAGTATGGCCGATTACTTAACATTATCTGGATGTGGCCATCAGTGAATGGAGAATAACACCGAAACCATTACACTAGAGGTGGGAGGACTGGAAGTGGCCTAACAAGTACTAAAGTCCCGAACTCAAGGGGATTGTGTGATTGCTTTTTGATTTTCGTTTACCTTTGTATGTGTAGAGTTAGAATAAAATACAAAAACAAGTATTTGACTGCACAGTCATTTATTGCCACGCTGCCCGCATGTTGGATTATGAGTCATGTTCACTTAACTGTATCTGAGCATCTCCTGAGGGAGCCTTGACTCTCCGAACTATGCTACCCAGCTGAGAGGGAGGTGCAGAAGGGGACGCTTCAATCAATCAATCAATGACATTTATAGAGCGCACTACTTACCCGTAGGGTCTCAAGGCGCTGGGGGGAAGGGGGGGCCGCTACTGCTCGAACAGCCAGGTCTTCAGCTTCTTCCTGAAGGAGAGGTGGTCTTGGGTCAGGCGCAGGTTGGTCGGGAGTGAGTTCCAGGTCTTGGCGGCCAGGTAGGAGAAGGACCTTCCTCCTGTAGTCGCTCTTCGGATGCGGGGGACGGCAGCGAGGGCGTGGTTGGCTGATCGGAGGTGGCGTTTGGGAGCGTAGAAGTTGATTCGGTTGTTGAGGTAGCTCGGGCCTTGGTCGTGTAGGGCTTTGTGTGCGTGGGTGAGGAGGCGGAAGGTGATTCTTTTGTTGACGGGGAGCCAGTGTAGGTCTCTCAGATGTCCGGAGATGTGGCTGGTTCGTGGGATGTCGAGGATGAGTCTGGCTGAGGCGTTCTGGATCCGCTGGAGTCTCTTCTGGAGCTTGGCGGTGGTACCGGCGTAGAGGGCGTTGCCGTAGTCCAGTCGACTAGTGACGAGGGCCTGGGTGACGGTCTTTCTGGTCTCGGTGGGGATCCACCAGAAGATCTTCCGTAGCATGCGTAGGATGTTAAAGCACGCCGAGGAGACGTTGTTGACTTGCCTGGTCATGGAGAGGGAGGAGTCTAGGATGAAGCCTAGGTTGCGTGCGTGGTCTGTCTGTTTGGGTGCGGTGCCCAGGGCGGGAGGCCACCAGGAGTCGTCCCAGGCGGAGGGTGAGGAGCCCAGGATGAGGACCTCCGTCTTGTCTGAGTTCAGTTTCAGGCGGCTGGTCGTCATCCATTCTGCTACCTCTTTCATCCCTTCGTGCAGGTTGGCTCTGGCGGCGGCGGGGTCGTTGGTCAGGGAGAGGATCAGCTGGGTGTCGTCGGCGTAGGAGATTATGCTGAGGTTGCGTTGGCGTGCGATGGCCGCGAGGGGGCTCATGTAGACGTTGAAGAGGGTGGGGCTCAGCGAGGATCCTTGCGGGACGCCGCAGATGACTTCGGAGGCCTCTGACTTGTACGGTGGTAGGCGGACTCTCTGTGTTCTTCCGTCGAGGAAGGAGATGATCCATTCCAGAGCCTTCTCCTGGATTTCGACGTTGCTGAGGCGCTGTACTAGGGTGCGGTGGCAGACAGTGTCGAATGCCGCGGAGAGGTCTAGGAGGATGAGAGCCGCTGTTTCTCCGTTGTCCGTCAGGGCTCGGATGTCATCGGTGGCGGCGATGAGGGCGGTCTCGGTGCTGTGGTTGGCTCGGAAGCCAGACTGTGAGGGGTCGAGGGATCCATTCGTCTCAAGGAAGGCGGCCAGCTGCTTGTTGACGGTCTTCTCGATGACTTTGGCTGGAAACGGGAGGAGCGAGATGGGGCGGTAATTCTTGAGTTCGGTGGGGTCCGCTGTGGGTTTCTTGAGTAGAGCGCTGAGTTCGGCGTGCTTCCAGCTCTCAGGGAAGGTGGCGGTGTCGAAGGATGTGTTGATGATGTCTCGCAGGTGGGGTGCGATGACAGCGTCGGCCTTGTTGAAGACGTGGTGAGGGCAGGGGTCGGTCGGCGATCCGGAGTGGATGGAGTTCATCGTGCGGATGGTGTCTTCGGTGCTGATCGGAGTCCAGGCGTGGAGGGTGGTGGTGGGGGGTGGTTGTTCGGTCGTGGTGTGCGTTGGTTGGTTGTTGAAGCTGTTGTGTATGTCCGCGATCTTGTTGTGGAAGTATGAGGCGAGGGAGTTGCAGAGGTCTTGCGATGGGGTGATGTCGTTGCTTGCTGCGCTGGGGTTGGAAAGCTCTTTCACGATGTTGAAGAGTTCCTTGCAGTTGTGTGCGTTGTTGTCCAGCCGGTCCTTTAATGCAGTTTTCTTGGCGGCGCGGATCATCTGATGGTGCTTCCGGGTGGCAAGCTTGAAGGTGGTCCTGTGGTCCGGTGTTGGTTCCCTTCTCCAGACTTTCTCGAGGGCTCGGCAGTTCTTCTTGGAGCTCTTGAGTTCGTCGGTGAACCATGGGGCTTTTTTGCTGCCGGGTCTGCTGGGCGGGGTCCTCAGCGGGGCGAGCTCGTTCGCGCAGATGCTGATCCACTTCGTGAGGTTGTCGGTGGCCTGGCTGGGGTTCGCTGAGCTGGCAGGAGGGTGCTGGCTCAGGGAGGTGGCTAGCTGGTCGGCTGTGATCTTGTTCCAGCTTCTGCGGGCAGCCTGTTGCTGGTGGTGGTGGGTCGTCGTTCTTTTGAAGGTGAAGTGGACGCAGCTGTGCTCCGTCCATTGAAGCTCTGTGGCGTGGCTGAAGTCGATGTCTGTGCTGGATGAGAAGATTGCGTCGAGTGTGTGTCCGGCGAGGTGGGTGGGGGTGGACACCAGCTGCTTGAGTCCAAGATTGGCGAGGTTGTCGAGCAGGGTGCTGGTGTTGCGGTCGTTGTTGTTCTCCAGGTGGAAGTTGAGGTCCCCCAGGAGGATGTAGTCAGCGGAGGGGAGGGCATGCGGGCTGACGAAGTCGGCGATGTCCTCGCTGAATTGGGTGCGGGGTCCCGGAGGTCGGTAGATCAGGGTGCCTCTGAGGGTGGTCTTCGGGTCGGTGTGGATCTGGAAATGCAGGTGTTCGGCGGTGGTCAGGGTGTTGTCGGTGCTGGTCGTGAGACGGATGGTGTTCCTGTGGATGATGGCGATGCCTCCTCCCATCTGGTTGGCGGTGCGATCCCTCCGGGTGATCTTGTAGCCCTCTGGGATGGCGATGGCGATGTCTGGAGCTGAAGAGGCGTTCATCCAGGTCTCCGTGAGGAAGGCCACGTCTGGAGCTGTGGTGTCGAGGAGGTTCCAGAGTTCGATGGCGTGTCTGTGGACGGAGCGGGTGTTGAGGAGGATGCACTTGAGGTGGTTGCTGCTGGTGTTCGGGTTGCCAGGTGCTGGTGGCGGGCAGGTCCGGATGCAGGTGAACTTGCAGGCGTGGCAGCTGAAGGGTCCGTGGGTGTGTCTCGGGGTGGCTTGGTGGCATCCCGGGGTTCGGCCGGTGTTGAGTGCGTTGAGGGTGGCGGCGGCGTATGTCTGGCGGGTGGGCCGGGGTCTTCGGGGGCCAGGGGTTCGGGCGCTGGGCGCGGGCCAGGCACGCGCCCGCTGCGCGTGCACGCTGCGCGTTCGCACGGTCGCCATATATGGCGAAGTGCGCGGGGGGGCGGAGCAGCTGGGAGCGGGGAGGGTACAGAAGGCAAAAGGGGCGGGGTTTCGCAGCGGTGGCGGGAAGCGGGGAGGGAGGGTGAACAGCGGCGAACAGGAAGGAAAAATACAATACAGGAATAAAAAACAGGCAATTCACTTAAACAAAAGCAGAAAGACAAGGCAAACCAGCAGGGGCAGGTTAGGAGAGCAGGGACCACGCCGCTCGGGGGCCGGGGGCGTGGTCACGCGCCGGTAGCGAGGCAGTCAGGCAGGGAGGGAGAGCACACGCAGCAGCTGGTGGCCGTGCGGCGCGGGGGTGTCCTAGAGCTAGAACCAGATGAGCGGGATCCACAGTAGGGTGGGCCCGGGACATCAAGGGGAAAAAACCTCAAACCCCTTGGTTGGGACCAGTACTCCTACGTGCCCTGTGGCCCCCCGAACGGGGTTTTGACAGTGAGACCCACAGGAAGAAGGATATAAGAGTAATGAACTGACCCCTCTGAAAGCTGATATAACCTTGGCTAGAAAGACTGGGCAGGTATGAAGGACCAACGTAGGGTAGAAAACCATGAACTGCAAGGTCTGAAGTTTCTCCCACAAGCAATATCGTCTTCAAAGAGGGAAGGAGAACCAGGAGAGTGAGCATCAGTTCAAATGGAGAATCTGTTAAAATCAACACAAGATTTAAATCCCACTGAGTAACAATGAATGGAGTAAGAAGAATCAAGTAAATTAAACCTTTTAGAAAATATGTCACTATTGGCAATCTTAACAAGAACAGCTTGTCAGGAAGATACATAAAGACAATAAGGGCAGCTCAATAGCCTTTAACTAGAGCCATTGCCATACCTTGCTGTGCAAGAGACTGTGTGAAACACAAGATCTCAGAAAGGCAGGATTTAAGGAACCAAGGCCTTTCAACTTGCACCGTTGAGAAAATCTGTTCCAGTGACCCATGTAGATGGATTCCAGAGCAAGTTGCCTGGCTGCCAAGATAACATCTGCAAACTCATCAGAAAGCAAAAGGACTCAAGCTGGCACCGCTCAGGCTCCATGCATGCAGCATCAGCACTTGGGGATTGAAGTGGCAGATCTGACTATCCTCCTGCAAGAGCAGGTCAACTGTGTGGGAGAGAAAGAAAGGGCCATACCTTTTTTATGGCGTTCGACAGAAGTGGAATCAGTGGAAATGCGTACAGTAGGCCCTAAGATCAAGTAAACCTAAAAGCACCCCTCTGTCCCCATAGTACAATTCAGAGGGAATATTATGGGTCACAACTGAGAACACCTCCTACAAAGATGAACCTCTGCGTTGAATTGAGGTTATATTTTTGAGGGTTGACAGTAAAGTCAAAGTCACAGAGGTGAGGCCTTGTGCGCTAAAGGTATTCCTCAACTAGGCATATCTGCTTTCACTAGCCAGTCATCCAAGTATGGAAATACAAGGACACTTGATATTCTCAAAGAAGGCACCAGAAGTGCCAGAACTTTATGAAATCACAAGGTTTGGCCATCAGGCCAAACAGCAAGAGTGTTAACTGTTAGTGCGGGGATCCTAGAATGAGACCTCGGGTGACATCTGTGGAAGGAACATCTTTAGAAAATGGAGGTGGGTGCTCAGTAGGTGCCCAGTTGCAAAGACACTAACCAAACCCATCATTCAGGCTGGCACTACTTGGCTCAGGGAAAGGGACAGCATCCTGAAAAAATCCAACATAAACAGACAGAAGGCATTGACCTGCATGGGGTCAGGAGATGGAGCAATGAATTATGGCCAAATCGTTATCAGCATCGCAATTGTCTCCAGTGCGGCATCTGTGAATGGCACCGTACCTCTAAAAGATCCTGTTGATCCAGAAGCTACTCCAATACCATATACTCACCTGGGCCCATAAACACACACACAATTGAGTAAACCGCTGGAGTCAAAGTTTATGATTTTCCACAATGCAAGATTATTTTTTCTTACTCTCAACTGACCTTTCACTAATCAAAAGGTTCTTTCCTCTGGTCGATGGACCATTAGTTGAACTAGTTGATGGTGAAGATTAACACTAACTCTACCTTATTCATTTAAAGTAAATAACCACAGTCTCGGGACGTTTTAAAACCTTTGTCTAAATCAAATTCATGTGAACCATCTCAAATACACAGTGCATTCACCATCATTCTTAGGAGAGAGAATTCAATTGATTATTCATTAAACACATTGGACTCATGCAATGATCAATGCTCAGAAAGGGAGAGGACAGAGAGAAAAGAACATCTGCAAATAACGCGAGATTATAATTACCAAGAATGGTGTGAAGACCAACCCCGTGGCCAAAGGGCTGGTAAGGGTCCCCCAGGATAGATCAGGCGACAGAGACTTCAGGACAGGATAGTTGACCTCTCTAACACCGATGGTTGCGTCGCACCCCTCTCTGACACACTCTTCCTCCTCGAGATTCTTCTGCGATCTTCTTATCTAACCCAATTATATTAGGATAGAAAGTTCTGCATTCAGCTTTTTCATCAGCATCTCACAGCATCAGCATCTCCCGCTACACAGACAGCATCCTGAGCTCTGCATATCTTCATCTCTTGTGCTCACTAACTAACTAAAGCTATCTCAATTATACCTTTCGTTCATCATGTATCACCCACTAAAGTTTCAATATCGTAAAAATACGAAATCTAATTGGTCAGGCAAGGGGAAGATCATCACACCATGCTTACATGTCACTTTACTTCTGTTAAACCATTGTTCACAAACCCATCCCCTTAAGTTTTATTCATAATTTTTATTTCCTACCCGCATTCATGTTTTATTTGCAACATTTGTTAAAAATCTAACATGTAGGTCCATTCCATTGAACTTTTCACTGTCCGTTCTCAGGCTAGGACGCTTTGTGAACTTGGCTTTCGTTCAAACTCCGACTCATTAGCATTTAGTAAAATGACTCGTCTTGTTACAACTAAGCAGGTGCCATGCACGCGAGTCTTCAAGACTCCATTTTAGTGCCTTCTGCTCACGCCCAAGAATTTTCCTCCAAGCATTAACTCGTCATATTGCATAGATGCAGTTGATGCATGCGCAGTAAAGGTTTCCCTGTTAGAAGCAGTTTTAGTCCTTTGTTCATGTTATTTGAGTTAGTAAACACATAGGCAAGCTTCACTAACCCGCGAATTTGTGTGGTGCGCATTAGTTTTACACAAAAACAATTTAATAACATGTAAGTGAGTTAAATGAGTCGATTGCTTACGAGCAAGTCTCTTTTCTACGAGTCCTTGCTCCATCAATCCCCTCTCTGATGGCATTTTGAGCCATCACAAAAATACCCATCCCTAACCAGATGCCAACTTTCAGTATTTCTAATTTTCATTTTCTTTCTTAATTTCATCTTTATCTTCTAAATCTTTCATCTTCTTGTAAATCCTCCCTTTCATTTCCTCCATTTGGATCCCCTCATATTCCCTCTTTCTTCTCTTTCCTTTCCTATTTACTTCATATTTTCTCCCTTTTCCTTTGTATCTGCAACATTTACACCAAATCATTATTGCTAAAACTATCATTATTATACTAACTACTGGAAGAATTATTTGACCTAAAATACTTTTCCCTAAATCAGAAAACCAAGTCCCTATTGAAGAAATACTCTTTGTTAGTCTTTCCCATACACTGTCAACCTCCAGTGGTTTCAGATTTTCATGAAGTTTTGTGATATTCTTTATATACCCTCTAATTTCCTTACTTTTATCAGGAATGTAAGTGCAACAATGTTGAACTTTCAGCATTCCACAGACTCCGCCCTCTTTTGCTAATAAAATATCAAGCGCAAGTCGATTTTGTAAGACCATAGACCTAATTGCAACCATGTCTGTATTTATCATCAAGAAACCCCCAGCAGTATCAGTCGAGAGACAATCCACTACTGTTGACAATTGACAAATTCTATGTGGATTCAGAATGACACCCACTGAACGTATCAATGCACCAAATATGTCACCTACTATATCTGAAAAACTAGCTCTCTTTCTTCATGTTAGTCCGTTAATGTTTTAATTTTTTCCAGTGATTCTTTTTACATGGTATATTTTCCAAAATACTATCCCAAAGTAGCAGCTTCCATACCACCGTGCAGGCAACTTATAATAAGCATTATTCCCACACACATAGTAAACCCCAGGAAATACTGGATCAGCTCCCCCTTTTAGTCCCCAACCTCCCAAAATTAGGAAGTTATGTTCACAGTCACTGGAACCAATGAATACGTTATTATAATCTGTTGTTAATCTATGGAGGCAGGTTTTCACCTTTCTTCACAAAGTCCAGGGACATCGCAGCATGAGCTTTGCCAGTTGTATAAATTCCCTCTTTCTCAGCCTATGGTGGTACATGGGTTTTCTGTTCAGCAGCTTTCTTTTGGAAATCCTGCCTCCTTCTCTCAACTAAATTCCAAAACACTTTCTCTTCTTCACGTAATATACATGTTAAGTTATTCTTGTGTGCCTTGACTATATCTATTGATTTATTGTTAAGAAAAATTCACCCATGAACTGTGCATCTTGCCTACTATGTACCGGATTCATATTCTTTCGAATAGGAAGCTCTGAAAATACTACATCTAGGTTTGAATAATAATACTGAAGTTTTCCCGTTGCATATAACAGACTGGCTAGGACACTACATGATATACCATATGTTAATGGTAAATGGTGATATATGACTTCCTCTGATACTGACGCTGGTAATTTCAGACAGACATAACAATCACTAATCTCCATTGTAGCTACATATTGAAATAACAATGTCATTATCTAATACTGTGTGATGAAAATCTGTCTCATCTGCTGCTTCTAATTCTACTCTATCTCCTTTCATTGTAGCTGTTTTCTCATTTGTAAATGTATCATTTTTCTTATTTGTTATCATTAATAAAGGTACTGCTACCGTTAGAAAGAACCATACTGAGATCACTGATAGTATACTACATATGCAGGCTCTACAACATCTTCATCCTAAACTTTGTTTCGGTTGCTCAGTAACTTCATTTTTCGCTATTTTAATGTGAGGAGATATGTTCTCCTCTTTCTTTCTTCACTTGGGAATTTACTCTTGTTCTTTAAGGTGGTCTCACTTTTCTTTCATCTATTTGTGTAGCATCTACTTCTTCCGATTCCTCACTTAAGTCTAAATTATCAAACTCTTCTAATATAACATAGGTCCACTCAGGGGCCTTATATTTATTGTTCAAAATTCTCAGTCTTGGGCTTCTTCGTGTGTTTCTCACTGTTGATTGTTTAGACTGAGTTTGACTAGTAACCTCATTCAACCTGCTCTGGTCTTTCATTTGTTTTTCTCAGATAGTATCTCAGTCTTTTCACTCCACTCGGCCAGTTATCACCTTTTCTGACCCTTTTAACTTGAACTGCACTTTCACCCATTTTCGTCTTTTTCTAAGGTTCTTTTATTTTTAGTATGTCTAGGCACAATCTGTTCTTGTTCTGAATCACTCTCTACCTGTTACTGTTCAGGTCTTCTATTTGTTATTTCGTCCGCCTAAACTAGTTATTATTCTTCTATCTGATCCTGTTCAAGTCTTATTTCAAGGTGATCTTCTTCATCCTGAACTTGTTCTTCTTCCTCTATCTGATCCTGTTCAGGTCTTACTGCAATTTGCTCTTCTGCCGCCTGAACATGTTCTTCTTTTCCTGTCTGTCCCTTCTCAGGTCTTTGAGTAGTTCTGTTTGTCTTTGCATGAGTATATTCTTCTTTCCCCGTCTGGTCCTGCTCAGGGTCTCGAGTAGCTTCATTCACTTCTTCCTGAGCGTGTTCTTCTACACCTATCTGATCCTCATTACTTTCCTGTCTTTCTAACCTGATTCTGCTTCTTGTTTGGATAACAACTTCAGGTATGTCAATCACTGGTGTCCATCCCTCCTGACTTGTGCCCGGTTGTTCCTCATCTATTACTTCAGAATCTATCACTCTAGATTCTTCGACTTCACAACCTTCAGCTGTTTCAACTGGTTGTTGTTCCTCAGTAGGGCCTGGAACTCTTTTTGTATGGCTAGCGTGAATCCAATTGGGTAAACATGCACACTTCACTGCTGTGGTAGTAACCAGTATGACTTGACAGGGTTTATCCCACCTGGGTGCTAGGCACGACTTTCTGGCGTGTTTCTTCACTACCACCCAGTCTCCAGGATTCAAATCATGCGCCTGTGCTGGATGCCTGGCAACTGCATTTTCTCCAACTTGGTGAGACAGAGAACGCACTAGGTCAGCCAATCCTTTGCAATAGCCCAATACCAGATCATCAGTTATACTCATCAATTTATGTCCAAGAATAAATGCTTGTCTCACTGCCCTTCCCATAAGTATTTCATGGGGATTCAATCCTCTTTTTCTGTCAGGAATAATTCGGAGTCCCATCAACACAAGGGGCAATGCATCTGGCCATTTTAGTGATGTTGATGCACACACTTTTCCTAACCTTGACTTGATTGTGCCATTTAATAGCTCAACCACTCCAGAAGCCTCTGGGCGGTATGCATAGTGCAGTTTCTGTTCAATATTGAATACTTCACAGATTAATCAAATAATTTCATTATTAAAATTAGGTCCTCTATCTGATTCCAAAGTGACTAGGAAACCAAAACGAGCAATCAATTCCCTCAACAGTAACTTAGCAACTGTGAGACTGTCATTTCTCCTAGTGGGATATGCCTCCACCCATCATGAAAACAAACACACTATGACAAGGACATACTTCATTTCATTGCTCGGAGGCAACTCTATGAAGTCAAGCTGCAGTCTCGTGAATGGTCCTTCTGCCTTTCCAATCTTTCCCCAACTGACCACTGTCTTCCTGCCTGGATTTTGCTGCTGACAAATTAAGCATATTTGGCAAAGGCTCTCTGCAACTACCCTGAGCTTTGGATTGTACCAATTCTGTCTGAATAATCTAATCATCGCGTCCCTACCAACATGTGTGTCTCCATGATACATTCTTGCCATTTGGGAGAGTAAGCAGCCTGGCATGACTGGTCTGCCATCAGTGTATACCCATACATCGTCTGTCCTCCTTTCACAATCTGAATTCCTCCAGATTGCCTTTTCATTTGCCTCAACTTCATCCTGCAATTGTCAAACCTCATCCCATGTCTCTAGAGGTGAGGAAAACATAAGTTGGCAGCTGATTTGATTTGTTTGAATTTTTCTGTTTAGTGCCATGTTATTTATTGCTCAATATTGAGCAATTTGGTCAGCATATATATCACCTGCCGCCACATAGTCATTTCCGGACTGGTGAGCAGCACACTTGACCACTGCTGTTTCTTTTGGCAATTGTATTGCTTCCAACCATTCTTTTACATTTTTACCATTTCTAATAGGAGATCCTGAAGAAGTCAGGAATCCCCTCTGCATCCAGAGCTGGCCAAAGTTGTGCACAACCCCGAAACCATATTGACTATCCGTAAATATGGTTATTCTCCACTTTTTCCCAATTTTGCATGCTTTTGTTAAGGCCACCAATTCGGCTACTTGTGCAGACTTGACTCCTGGTAAACAGGATGCTTCAATGACCCCCGATACCTTACATACAGCGTACGCTGCACTGAGTCCTCCTCCCTCTGTTCTCATGCATGAGCCATCTACAAATAGTTCCTGATCTGGCACTTTCAGGGGCTCTTCTTTTATATCGGGACGGAGCTTGGCACACATTTCAGTCACTTCCAAACAATCATGATCCACTTCATCTTTCACTTCTTCACAACATGGGTCTGGTAATAATGTGGCATGATTCATTATTGTACATCTTATTACTGTCACATTTTCTGCTCCCAGAATCACTCTTTCGTACTTGGTCATCCGACTAGGGGTAAGGTGCTGTGTCTGGGTCCTTGTTAAAAGAATCTCAACTGAATGTAGGATGTAAACATTGACTAGATGTCCCATCACAATCGATTCACTTTGCTCCAGACTCGTACAAGTAGCAGCTACTGCTTTTAAGCAGCCAGGTAAAGCTGAAGCCACAGGCTCCAAAGTAGCAGAAAAATGTGCTACTGGATGTCGGCTCAATCCATGCCTTTGAGTCAACACTGAAAGTGCACAACTTTCTCTCTCACAACAGAACAGTGCAAATTCTTTTGAATAATCAGGCATACCTAATGTAGGGACCTTACACAGACAATCGCGCAATTTCACAAAACGCTTCCACACTCTCTTCATTCCAGTCAATCAAGTCCTTTGCTCTTTTCCGAGTTAACTGAATCAATTGTTTTGCCAGCAGGGTGAACCCAATAATCCACTGCCTACAGTACCCAACTACTCCGAGAAACATTCACACCTCCCTTTGTGCTCGAGGTAGTTGCATTTCCTTGATTATTTTCATTCTTTCTGGGGTCACTTTTCTATCTCCTCTTTCTGTTTTGTGGCCTAAATATCTAACTTCTTGTTGACAAAACTGCAATTTTTCTGGAGACACTTTGTGTTCTCCGTCGGCCAAATGGATCAGTAATGCAATCGTATCAGTGACGCAATCCTCTCGTGATTTTGATATCACTAGTAGGTCATCAATGTACTGTACCAGGACTGAATTTCTGGGAGTGACCAATTTCTCCAGACACTTTTTCAGGATTTGATTAAATATCGAGGGGCTTTCTGTATACCCTTGAGGAACTCAGCACCATGCCAAGACACGGTCTTCGAACCTAAATACAAATAAATATTGGCTGTCTGGGTGCAAAGGAATAGAGAAAAAGGCTTGGCATAAATCAATTACTGTAAACCAGCCTGCATTCCAGGGTATCTTATAAAGAATCACTGCTGTATTTGGCACTACGGGGCAACAAGGCACTACAATTTTGTTGATCTTTCTCAGATTCTGCAATATCCTGTATTTTCCGCTAGGCTTTTTTAAGTCCTATTACCCATAAGTCCTATTACCCATTATTTCTTTTAAAATGCCTTGTTTAATCATTCGGTCAATTTCTGGGGCAACTCCTGCTTTTACTTCTGGACTCATTTTGTACTGTTGTGTGTTTGGATAAACTGCACCTTCTTTCACCGTTACCTTCACTGGATCAACATTTGACATCAGCCCAATATCTTTTCCTGTAACATCCCACACTCCTGGGTTTATTGTTGTTCTCAACTTTTATGGTAATTCATTTTCAGTCATCAATGAATACATCTCATCTACTTCAGTACCTTGCTTAGCAAGCATCATCTTATATATAACATCTTCATCAGGGGTTTGGAATGCAACACCATCCGGTGTGCAGTAGATTGTACAGTTCATCTTCCACAATAGATCTCTACCTAACAGATTTATTGGACTGGAATCTAAAACTACAAACCGATGCATATCTTTAAAATTTCCAATATGTACTTCTATTGGTTTTGTGATCGGGGTTCTAATCTGTTGATTGAACACTTTCTACAACTTGGATAGACTCTCCGGAGAGGGGTAGGTTTGGGATGTCTGCTGTTCTCACAGTATATCTGGTAGCACCAGTATCCAATAGGAAAGTGACATCACTACCTTCCACTTTCCAGTCAATAAATAAACCTGATTGATCTACCGGCAAGGATGCGCCAAGTACGCACACCTCTTCCTCCCCCCTCAGGGACCGTCATTGCGCATAGTCCATTTCATCAACATTGTTCTGTAAAAAATATTGTATAACCACAATATTTTTCTTACCACTTTCTCCGTGAAATCTGGTGTTCACACTGTCTTTTTGAGGGTTCACAAAGTTGGGCATAGGAACTGGTGGCACCTGATACTGTGGAGTGACTACCTGCTGCGGCTGATTCATAATCACCTCATTCTGCGTCTGTGGATTTAAATTTTGATTTGGCCCATTATTATTCTGAATATTCTTACACTCGTTCTTCCAATGTCCACGCTTTCCGAACGCATGACGAGGAAACTTCTTTGCTTCCTCTCTATTCATTCGTCCTCTTAATTTACCACCATTCGCCGCAAGATCATTCTGATTCTGCCCTCTCACCTGACTATCAGTCTTTGTGTTCAACTTATTTTCCTGCTGTTCTGCCAATTTCACTTGTGCCCACATCATTTTCTCTTTCAACTTTCTATGCCTTGCCTCAACGTCGTCAACGCAATATTTGGCATATTTCAAAATCTAATCTATCGTCTTGCTCTGTCAGCACAACATGTGCTGTTGAATCATCTGACTAATCTTCGGTTTCAGACCGTACACAAACCGATACACAAAATGTCCCATATCCTTATCACCAATATTCTCAAAACCATTGTACCACCTGCAACAACCGCTCATAATATGCATGCACAGACTCATTTGGCTTTTGAGTTGTTCTATCTATTTTTATCCAATCTGTCTCTTTAGGAGGGATTTTCCCTTTCAGAAATGTAATTACTTGGTGATATTTCTTTATCACCTCCTCTGATGGTGTTCCTGTTTTTGAATCTCGAGGATACTCCTTACTTGGCCAATCAACTGTGATCTTACACTCTGTCCATAAGTCAGCTGGCACCACAATATCAAACAACCCATCCAAATCCTTCAACAGAACCTTTGAAACTTTCACAAACCTCTCAACCTGTGTGTACCACTCAACAGGTTTCTCTCTTAATCTAGGAAAATCATTGGTAAATGACAAAATATCCCGTCTACTCCATGGAACATGAACATATCCACCTCCGGGAACCTCTCTCATAGTATACAATCTTTCTGCCTTTTCTGATTCTTTTAGCAAGAATGCAGATGAGGCTTCCTTGGCTTGTGCTTCCTCCTTCTTTCTTGTCCACCTAGTTCTCCACTTGTCAATGTCTCCCCATTTTTGCAAAATTTTCATTAACTCTTTTACCTGTAGTTTCTCACCAGACACATTCATATTCTCTAAATCCTTGTCAGTAAACTCCACTCGATATGGTTTCTGTAACAATTTTGATCTCCCTATATCTACTCCAATCTCCGAAGCAAGCTCTGTCAATTTCTCATGAAACAATTTTGCATTTCTGGTTATACTCCTACATATAAACATCAACTCTTCTTCATTGTAATGGTTCAACCTTTCTATTCCCACATTTCCAGCTATCATCTCTTCCAATTCCACTTTCAGTTTGTAAATATCTAAGATCTTTAGAGTTGAGCTTTGCTTTTCTATTCCCTGTGCCCACCTTTCTAAATCTTCTGGAGTGACTGCTGTTGTACTTCTGGTTCCTATAGGTACCTTAGACCCTTTTTCTTTCGAAATACCGGGTGTGGCTGTTTTTGGTGTTTCAATTACGGGTTCTCTTATTGGAAGGTCCATTAATGAAATGACAATCAAACTCACTGGCTTGATCATCCGATATTAGTATTTCTTTTCTAGGATTACTCAAAGGAGTTGTTACAGCTTGGGGTTTTGGGCCACTCATTTTATCTCCATATAATGGGATAACAGGACTGGTACTGTCAATGCTTCAGGGTTTAAATTCAATTGACTTATTTTCTGTATTAGTTCCTCTCTATTTCTATTTAATGCTTCTCTTTCTTTATCTTGAAGCACCCTATTAACTGATGTATCATGTAAAATTTGAGGGATTAAGGGTGTTACCATTACCGGCGCACTTGGGGTGACTCTACTGGGTCCTTCTTGATATGGTGGAGGATTTTTAGTTAAATGTCCTCTAACAATTCATCATTTGATTCACCCTGTCTTGTCACATTTATGTGCTTTGTTTTCTCCTTACACTTGCTTCCCGACTGTTCCTCAGCCATTAAGACTGGGTATAAACCTTCCAATACCATAGCTCTTCTCCATTGCTTCATCTGACCTTCACGTGACTCACGCAAATATCGGGGAAAAATCCTTTATATCTCCCACCTCTGCATTTCTCTCGTTCATATGATTGTCTCCCATTCCTCTAAAGCCTCATACTGAGTTAACCTAGGTCTTGGTTTCAAATCATTAATTCTCATCCTCAAATTCTGAAGAATTCTCCCATTAAATGTACCATGTTCAGGAAAAGCTAAAACTCCATCTCCTTTTGTGTATTCTATCCAATTCTCCAACCATACACAAGTATGGTATCCTCTTTCCATCATCATCGAGGAAGCAGGTGTTTTCAGTGACGGAATAGGAATTCCCTCTCTAGTCAACACAGGCTTATCTTTCTTAAAGAAATTTTTAATTTTCTTTATTAACGGCATTTTTCTATTTTCTCCATACATTCTAGTCGCACGATATATGAAAGAATATTCCACAAACCCTTGAACTCTTCTATCAGTGCGACTCGCACCAGCAGTCAAATCAGAATTCAGCATACAAATTTTCGTTGACCAATCCTAACACAGGCTTCTATCAATCAACCAATCAGAATCACGCTTGTGGTTTGACCAATGTCAGCGCGGCCTTTTGTGACGTCAGTATTACTCCTTACTACTGACCCCTCCTTTACAATCTGCTTCAGTCTAATGCCCGCTGTTTCAACCAATCCCAGCGCTGCTCTCTGTGACGTCAGTACAACTCCGGCGACTGACCCTCCCTTAACAAGGTAATACAAAAACGAATTTCTTTTACTTTTCTTGAAATAGAATCGGTTAATAGCGACATTAAAACATTCGCTACTCTGCCTGTTCCACTAAACAAAGGATAGATTTTCGACTTATTCGGGAGTCTCAGAATTGCTCCCCTTCTACTGCGAGTAAAAACCTCACTTTACCCTTCAATCAAGCTTGCGAGAACCCGTTACTCGTTCAGTGTTACCCTTACTAGGAAATAAGACCAACGTTTCACCAGCGAACCTTCTGCTATCACTTACTCTCAACTTTTATACAAAATAGTCCATAGTTTAATACTGCCAGCTTCTCAGAATTATTCCAAGAGACGAGTAACCTCACTGCAGTATGGCTTCTGTCTCCACCCGCTATTCATTTCCCGGGAATGCTGGATAACATAAAACAAAGACGCTAACTCTTTTGTTAAACATAAATCAATAATCAATGATCAATAATCATCACCAAACTAGTCAATAATAACCATAACTCTGCTACCGGAAAACTGATCCAGCAGTGTAATAACAACAGATACTCCAATACCATATGCTCACCTGGGCCCATAAACACACACACACAATTGAGTAAACCACTGGAGTCAAAGTTTATGATTTGCCACAATGCAAGATTCGTTTTTCTTACTCTTAACTAACCTTTCACTGATCAAAAAGTTCTTTCCTCTGGTCGATGGACCATTAGTTGAACTAGTTGATGGCGAAGATTAACACTAACTCTGCCTTATTCATTTAAAGTAAATAACCACAGACTCTGGAAGTTTTAAAACCTTTATCTAAATCAAATTCATGTGAACCATCTCAAATACTCACTGCATTCACCATCATTCTTAGGAGAGAAAATTCAATTAATTATTCATTAAACACATTTATGCTCAGAAAGGGAGAGGACAGAGAGAAAAGAATATCTGCAAATAACGCAAAATTATAATTCTCAAGAATGGCGTGAAGACCAAACACCTGGCCAAATGGCTGGTAAGGGTCCCCCGGGAAAGATCAGGCGACAAAGACTTCAGGACAGGATTCAGGACAGGATAGTTGACCTCTCTAATACCAACGGTTGCGTTGCACCCCTCTCTGACACTCTCTTCCTCCTCAAGATTCTTCCGCGATCTTCTAATCTAACCTAATTAAATTAGGATAGAAGGTTCTGCATTCAGCTTCTTCATCAGCATCTCACAGCATCTCTCCCAGCATCAGCATCTCCCACTACACAGACAGCATCCTGAGCTCTGCATATCTTCATCTCTTGTGCTCACTAACTAAAGCTATCTCAATTATACAGATCGTTCATCATGTACCACCCACTAAAGTTTCAATATCGTAAAAATACTAAGGGGCAGATTTATGTTGGACTTGCGCCACTTTTACACCGCCGTTGCGTCACATTTGTGACGCAGCGGCGGCGTAAGCCCTGCGCCACGTTGCGCCCTATTTACATCATGACGCATCTATGGAGATGCGTCACGGTGTAAAGCCCTGTGCCACATGAAACCTGCGTCAGGTTTCATGTGGGCGTTTCTACGCGGGGGGGGGGGACGTTCCGTCGCAGGAACGCCCCTGAAAAGTGACTTGGTGAAATCTACAAGATTTCACTGAGTCACTTTTCCAACGATGATGCGTCAGAACCCTGCGCCTGCTTGAAGCAGGCGTAAGGCTTGACGCACCACGTTACAGATAGGGCAAGTTGGAAGAGTGCTGGAGTTGCATGTCGCACGCAACACTACTTCAGCACTGTGCCAACTTTACGCCCCAGATGCGACAGGCATCTGTTTATTCCTGCGCTATGATGCGCCGCATTGTAAATGCGGCGCATCATGGGTGGCGCAAGGGTAAACTTGCGTGCCGTATCTTTCCTGGTGCATCCCTGCTGATTTGCAGAGATGCGCCAGGCAACATAAATCTGCCCCTAAATCTAATTGGTCAGGCAAGGGGGGGAAGATCATCACACCATGCTTACATGTTACTTCAGTTAAATCATTGTTCACAAACCCATCCCCTTAATTTTTATTCATAATTTTTTATTTCCCACCCGCATTCATGTTTCATTTGCAACATTTCTTAAAAATATAACATGTAGGTCCATTCCGCTGAACTTTTCACCGTCCGTTTTCAAGCTAGAACACTTTGCAACCTTGGCTTTCGTTCAAACTCAGACTCATCATTCCGGGTTCACTTTCAGTAGTCATGTGCAGTCGTCACATGACTCAGCTTACTTCAGTTATACATGAGAGGCCCAAATGCGCACTAGTGATAAAGTCAGAAAGACAAATATTACTTACAAAAATTAATGGTTTCACTCTATACCACCCATCTCTACTCTATTCCCCTTTACTTATTAATAATTTCCCCGCATTAGCATTTAGTAAAATGACTCGTCTTGTTACAGTTAAGCAGGTGCCATGCAGGGGCGTAACTCAGGCCCCCGCAGCCCCTGTGGTGCGGGGGGCCCCCAACTTCCAGGGGCCCCCTCAGCACTGCACTTCGGCCGGAGAGCTCCAGATTGAGGCCAGAGGGTGACCCTGCAGGGGGGCCCCCTCACGTTTCGTAACGTCACTGGTGCCATGCACGCGAGTCTTCAAGACACCATTTTACTGCCTTCTGCTCATGCGCAAGAATTTCCCTCCAAGCATTAACTCGTCATATTGCGTAGATGCAGTTGACACATGCGCAGTAAAGATTTCCCAGTTAAAAGCAGTTGTAGTCCTTCTTTCATGTTATTAGCGTTAGTAAACACATAGGCAAGCTTCACTAACCCGCGTATTTGTGTGGTGCACATTAGTTTTACACAAAAACAATTTATTTAACATGTTAGTGAGTTAAACGAGTGGATTGCTTACGAGCAAGTCTCTTTTCTACACGTCCTTGCTCCATCACTGTGATCAAAACCACTTTCTCGAGGAGGAAGAAGATGATTTCTAATTCCTTTTGGTGTTTTGTGTGAAGATCTCTTGGGAGATCATTCCCTCTTAGGAGTCTTACCTGGGGGAGTAGGGGAACACATTGCCATGTCGCTGTAAGGCCTGGCCAAAAACAACCTGGCCTCCCAATCCTTAATGGCCATTGTGTACATCAGAGAGCAGGAGTTGCAGCACAGGGAGTCATGGTTTATGTTGAAGCATCACATGGAGGTGTTTGAACCCTGAAATCTGGTCAGAGATATTTTACCTAACCGCTGTCAAAACGTGATGAATTTTCTTCATTGAAGCAGAGTGAAGATCTCCAGTCCCACATTGATGAGGCTCAGAAAAACAGGCACTTACACCATTCATCAACTTTAATTCAATGTTGTGATGTTTGGTGGGCGGAGTCATTGCTCAAGCCCACCACTTAGCGATGCTGGAGAAATATTGTTGGGGAAAAGTTTCCTAGAATACTTTGATGCCTGGAAGGGATATTCTCAAAGAGAGGAATCAGCAAGAAGATGTATACATTAGAACTTATCGTACCAAAGTCTTGATAACCACAGTGACTCATGTTTTATTTCAAAGATGCTACTGCTTTATATATGGTGCACAAAATGTTGGTATTGCTAGGACTAATTGCACTTGCACTACAGGGCAAAGTCCAGCTCATCTAGACATGTTGGCTATTTCAATTTATTGTACTAGTGACATTTGAAACAATGTATTTATAATTATGAACTTCAGAGTTTTTTGATGAACTACTCCTTGGAGTACTTTGAAAGGAGGGGACTGAAAGGATGATGGCAAAGTGAACAAGACAGTTGAACTGTACAGACAGTCTTGCTGAGCTGAAGGCAGGAACAGATTACTGCCAGCATCTGTTGATTCGAAAGTCTAGGTGGAGAAGCGTTGACTCCGGGAATCTCATATGACTAGGGTAGGACTGAGGCTCGTGACAGGCTACCTACAGGGCAAATGAAGTTAAGGGTACTGGAGGCCATGATCGAAGAACACATTGCCTAGCTTGATGAAGTCTGGTCATAGGTCAAGTGTATATTTTTGACCTTTCTATAAAGTTTAGGAACTCTTCAAGGATCAATGTAGAAACGGCATTCCAGCAGGGAGATCCATTGAGGTTTGCAAGACCTTAGTAGAGGTAGCCAGTCAGGGCAGTGAATGGACTTATGGATGATATAAAAGATTCTAAAATAAGATTGCAATATCACTGGGACGTATTGGAGTGATCTGATGGTAGAAGTGGTTTGTTATATTTTAGGTCAAGTATGAGGCAAGGCTTGTTACCCTTTTTCTGGTCTCCTAGTGTCTCATTTTGAATCTGCTGCACTAGACCAATTGAGAAAGCGCTAAGGCTCGGACAGGGGCAATCTTTTGGCAGAGTGGGAGAGACAACACATAACAGAAGGTGAAATGCATTCTTGGTAACTGAATTTACTTGCTGGGTGAAGGGGGGTGTTGTTATCAAAACGGGCATTGGAGTGAGCCCATTGAGTATGTCCAGCCAAAAGGGAGAGGTGAGGGATCCACTGGGACCAGAACCATAATGTCTGTCGACTACTGGCTCAGTCACAACCATGTTTGTTACAGTAATTGTTGCATTTCCTTCGGTTTGCTACTATAAGACAATTGCCAGATCCTTCCTTCGGTTTGCAGCAGATCTGTGCGTCATCCGCTCTCATGTGAAAGCCAATGTCATGGCCTCCTAGGATACAAGGCTGGGGCACTGCAGATGGTGAAGAGACCCAGTGAAAAGGAATGTCACTAAGGATATCCAGAGAAGATTGGAGAGGTGGTTGAGGAGGACACGCCCATGTGTGGTATACAGGAA
Organism: Triturus cristatus; assembly: GCF_964204655.1. Classification (NCBI taxonomy): domain Eukaryota; kingdom Metazoa; phylum Chordata; class Amphibia; order Caudata; family Salamandridae; genus Triturus; species Triturus cristatus. The sequence continues at coordinate 334,517,427 of NC_140591.1, read as the reverse complement.
ATAAGTAAACCTTGCGAGGATGGTGCCTCTTATACCACCAAGCAATGCCAGGCAGTAGAGTTTTTTGCTGATGGCATAAAAGGCTGCTGCTAGGTTAAACAGTATCAAGAAACAAGAGTATAATTTTCCAAATGGAATATTGTGCTTTGAGAAAGCAAAAACTGGAAATAAACATAATGCAATGCAACATAATACCTTTGACGAGGGGGCGTGGCCAGCCGGGCAACATGGCGGACGCGAGCGACTGAAGCTCCGACCGTTACCTCCCGGACATCCTGCTGATTATCCTGAGGAGGGGGCAGATCGTGGTCGCTGGATGCGGACTTGATGTGGGGCAGTGCGGAGCAGCTGGTGTGGCCCCGCGAGCGGCGACAGAGGGGCGCTGTGGCCCAGCGGAGCTTGTGTGGCGAGGAGGCGCGCGGCGGCCTGTGAGGCGGGGCCTGCTGCGAGACCCGGCGGGGACACCGAGAGACGGAGCGGGAGATGGCGCTGACAGCGCGGCTGTTCCCCTGGCGGCTGTGGTGCCTCGGTGGCTGGGAGCTGCTGTCTCTGGCGGTCGCAGACTGGTGGGAGCCCTGACGGGTGCTGCGGAGCTGTGGAGACGCGGAGCGTGGCGTCCAGGCCCTGCAGGCCGCGAGATCGCCACACATCGCGGAGAGCGGTGGAGGACTGAGGAGCGGCGACCATCCGGCAAGACCGGCAACCGGGGGAGCCAGGGGACCCGAGTGGCGAGGCGTGAAGGGCTGTGCTGGGAGCCTGCAGCGGTGAGTCCGGAGTGCATGGGAGTGAGCTGCGTGTGGCGGAGGACCCCGAGCTGGAGTGGCCTGTGCGGCGGAGCCTGTACTGGGGCGGCCGGGAGAGGACAGTTGCTGCGCGGGAGAGCCCGGAGACAGTGGAGCGGGCACTGAGGCCTGGGGCTGACGCCCTTATCTGCGGGGCGCCGCACTGCGAGTGGCCGAGGCGGAGGACGGCGTGCAAGCCATTGAGGGGACCGCCTGGAGCAACACATTGAAGAGGCGAGACGCCCTCGCCCGGGGCACTGGACGCTGCGCCGCCGGGAGCGTGACCCCGGATGTGGTGCTGGCTGGCGGAGGCTACAGCGCCTGGGTGCATCTAGCAGGGCCAGCACAGGCCTAGACTGACCGCCGGCTAACTGGAGCACTGGTGAGGGGGCGTGGTGGTGCGGAGCCCTGAAGGGAACTGGAGGACTACTGCCGGTTGGGCCCGTCCTACTGGGGGCTGGTTGCTGTTGCGGACTGTGGAGGGCCCCCGATCCTCCCCCCTCTACAGACTGTGGCCCGGCGGCTGGGCCTCGGGGTCCGAGTAGGGGCCGGGTGACAGAGTGGAGCGGGGAGCCGGCGTGGATTGGAGGGCCCGCGACGGGTCGAGTACACGGCGCCTGGCAACGACCTGTGAATGCCGACCGCCCAACAGTACGCGATGGGCCGACTACGAGACAAGACGCAGCAGGGTCAGCCGCGGGCTGGGACTGCGGACCCCGCGCAGAGCCGGCTGGGGGGGGACGCGGAGTCGCAAGCGGCGGCCCTCTCGACCAAAATGGATACCATGCTAGCGGCAGTGGAGAGGCTCGGCGCCACCCTGGATCAGACGCGGGCGTCCCTGGAAACGAGGATGGACAAGGTCACGTCTGATTTCACCCTCCTCCATGCTAACCACCGCAAACTGGCCGAGAGTGGAGTCGCACGGTCAGACACTCCAAGAACTACAACCTACTGTGCGGAGCCATGGCGCGGCGTTGCAGGATGTACTGGACCGGGTCCATGCGCTCGAAGACAGGGTTGATGATGCGGAAGGACGCTCGAGGCGCAATAACATCCGCGCAGTGGGTCTCCCGGAGGGAGTGGAGGGCAGGCACCCAGAGCAGTACGTGGAGAACTGGCTGAGGGGCCTCCTGCCCCAGGGGGTGCTATCTCAACACTTCGTGGTGGAAAGGGCGCACAGGGTGCCGGCGCAGAGACCCCAGCCGGGGGCCCGGCCCCGACCGTTCCTATTCAAGCTCCTCAACTACCGGGACAGGGACGCGATCCTCAGCGAAACTCGAAGAACTGGTGACCTGACCGTGGGCAGTAGCCGAGTTATGCTCTTTCCCGACTACACCGCAGCCGTCCAGCGGCAACGAAGCAACTATATGGCGGTGAAGCGCCAGTTGCGGGAGTTGGCTCTGCCTTACTCCCTGCTGTTCCCGGCCCGCCTGCGAGTGGTGGCAAAAGAAGGGGCCCGTTTCTTCGACTCCCCGGAGGACGTGTGGGACTGGCTGGAAGAGTCGGGACAGTGGATGGGGGCGAGGCCTGCTGGTTCGGAGGTCGACGGCCGCCCGGGGAGGCGATCTAGAAGACGAGGGCGCCGAGGGGCGCGGCGGCCGGCGCGGCTGGGACCGGTGGCACCTAGCCCGGAGAGGATCCGGATGGAGCGGCGGGGGGCGTTGGAGGCGGTGGCGACGCTTGGGACGCCGCCTGCCAGTGACCGCATGGACGCCTGCACACCCAGCGGGGCGGGAGCGAGTGGGGCGTCGTCCCCGTCCACAGTGGTTTCGGAGGACATGCTCCTGCCGGTGGTGACCCCGCAGACGGCGGATCTGATTGCGTGACCAGATGTCGGGATGCCGAAGGTTAGACAACAGATGCGGGCACTGAACTGGGGTCACGCGACGGCCTTGGAGCTGTGCTGGACGGATCCGGGACCCTGGACCCACTCGGGGGGCAGAGGGCCCAGAACTGGGAGCACCTGGCCCTGCGGGGGCGGGCTGGGTGATGCGTACGTCACCTAATATTGCGTCTGTGGCAGCCTCCCGCTGGGGACTCACATTGGACCTGCACGGCAGTTCGGCTCCGGACCTGATGCTGCTCCTTACTCTTCCAGTTGGGATGGGGGAGGGGTACTGGTTCCGAAGGTTGCTATGATTGCACGAACCCCATTTGTTATCACACTGCAATAGCCTAATATTATTTGGCGTTACTGAGGTTTGGACGGATGCCCTGTTGAGAATACGCCCTGTTTGTTACACTGTTCATACTGGTTCTACTGTTTACATGGCAGCGCGTTAACATGCTCCCCCCTGACTGTGGCCCCCCCCTTTCCCTGGCGAGGGCGCCCTGGCCCCAGCCCGGCTTGCTCATCTGGACTTGTAATGGCGCACACTAACATTGTGACCTGGAACATACGGGGCATGCACACACCGTCCAAGCGCTACGCCATCTTCTCCTATCTGCAGCGACACTCAGTCGGGATTGCCCTCCTACAGGAGACGCACATGTCCTCGACGGAACTGGGCAGGCTCTCTAGGCGCTGGAGGGGACACACGTACGGCACTGTTTATTCGGCGCATGCGCGGGGCACGCTCATCTGGGTGCGAGCAGGTGTTCCTTTGGTCTGCACGGAGGTGCTAGTGGACCGGGAGGGGAGGTACACCTTAGTGCGGGGGAAGCTGAACGGCCAAGAGCTGTTGCTGGGCTCGCTGTATGCGCCCAACGTGGACCAGGCCTCGTTTTTGGCGCGATTGACGCAGCTCCTACATCCTTATGCTGGGCTCCCCTGGCTGCTGGGAGGGGATTTTAACATGGTACTGGACGTCCAGTTGGACAGATCCTTCCCACCCCTTCGCGCCACGGCGGTGGAATCTAACGCCCAGGCGCTGGGAGATTGGCTCACGCACTGGTCGCTGCAGGACTTGTGGCGTACACTTCAGCCGATGGACCGGCTATATTCCTACTACTCGGCGGTCCATGATCTCCATGTACGACTGGACAGGATAGTGGGGACCCAATCGTTGCTCCCGCTTATCGAACAGTCGGAATATCTGGGGCGGACGCATTCCGACCACAACCCCTTATGGCTTCGGATTTGCTGGGTGGCGGACCGCTCGCCGGTGCCCACCTGGCGACTTCAGCCGAGCGCTCTGGAGGACCCGGAGTTCCGTTCCTCCCTTGGTACGGCCGTCCTGGCCTATTTTGACGCCAACGAGGGGACGGCGAGCAGTGCCTTGGTGGAGTGGGACGCCCACAAGGTGGCCATCCGAGGGCACTGCCTGGGGACTCAGTGGAACATACGAAAGGCCCTCTCGGACTCCCTGGCGCGCCTCGAAAATGACCTCCTGCAATATGAGAGGGAAGGAGAAGGAGGGGGCAGGCACGCACGCAGCCTGGAGGATCTCCGCGGGCAACACGCGGAGCTCCTGGAGCGGCTCCGCTGCCACAATTATGCGGCGCACACCGCCAGAACGCACGCCAGGGCGGATAGGGCGGGCCGCCTGCTGGGCTGGCTAATCCGGCAGGAGGATCGCAGGACCCCGATCGGAGCAATCTGTGGGGAGGACGGAGGATTGGTACACACACAGCGTGAAATACATAGGGCCTTCGTAGGCCACTACAAATGCTTGTACGCGGCTCAGGGGACGGGCTCCCGGCAACTTCTTGGGGAGTTCCTCGCTTCCATTCACCTACCTGCGGCTACCAGGGAGCATAACGCGGCACTCAGTGGACCCCTTTCCCTAGAGGAAATCGGGGAGGCGATCCAATCGTTGGCGACGGGCAAAACTCCGGGGCCGGACGGACTGCCCGCAGAGTACTATAAGGCATACCGCGAGATTCTGGTGCCGCTGCTGCGCGAGCTTTACAGCAAGTCGCTGGAAGAGGGGTCGCTCCCACCCTCCATGCGGGAGGCGTTCCTGGTCTCCCTACCTAAGCCGGACCGCGACCCCACGGCCCTGGGCTCCTACCGCCCTTTGGCGATGCTCAACGTCGACTACAAAATACTGGCGAAGGCCCTAGCGGAGCGGTTAGCACCGGTGGTCCCGCACCTGGTGCACTCTGACCAGAACGGGTTTGTCCCCGCGAGGTCCACGTCTCTCAATCTCAGACGATACTTTAGGGTGGCCGGTGAGGCAGTGCACAGATGGCCCAGAGCGGGGTGCCTCCTCCTCGACTTGGAGAAGGCTTTTGATTGCTTGGAGTGGGGATATCTGTCCACGGTGCTGTTGCAGTACGGACTGGATGGGGACTTCCTCCGGATGGTTGACCTACTCTACAAGAACCCCACGGTCCGTGTTCGGTTGGGCCCCCATGTCTCGGAGGCGGTGCCGGTGGGCCGAGGCACCCGGCAGGGATGTCCCTTGTCCCCGCTGCTGTTCGCCCTGGCGATGGAGCCCCTGGCGGAGGCTCTGCGGACGACCCTGGGCGATGGTATACCACTGGGAGACGCGGTTCATCAGGTGTCGCTTTACGCGGACGACCTGCTGGTGTACGTTAGAGACGTAGGTAGTATGCCGGAGCGGCTGGCCCCATTGCTGTGGTCCTTCGCCACTGTTTCGGGGCTTCGCGTGAACGCGGGTAAATCTTGTCTGTACGCTTTCAGCGAGGAGACTGCGGACCCGGGTTACAGCCTGAATGGCACGCCGGTGCAGTGGAGGGGCGGCACCTTCCGATACCTGGGGATACACATTTATCGATGCCCAACTGACCTGTTTGATGGCAACTTGGGGAGGGCGGTCACGGTGCTTAGGTCGCAGGTGGCCTTTTGGAATACGCTCCCGCTAACAACCACGGCCAGGGTGGCGCTCGCCAAAATGGTCATGCTCCCTCGTCTACTGTACTATTTTGTCAACCTGCCACTGTACGTCCCACCCGCCTTTTTTGGCAGGCTCAACCGGATGCTGCGGGATTTTGTCTGGGGCAACGCCAGGCACAGGTTAGCGCTAGCAAAGCTTTTCCTCCCGACGGACAGGGGTGGTCTGGCGGCGCCCTGCTTTGAGTATTACTACCTGGCGGCACAGCTGCAATGGATCGCCCGCTGGTTGGCCGACAGGGGCAGGGATGACACAGCCACGGAGGCTGCCCCCTACTCGCTGGAGCGTGTGACAGGGCTTTTCCACCCCTTGGCCGCGGTGGCGGGACCGATGCCGCTCCTCCTGGCTGTGGCGCACAGGTGCTTCAGGAGGGCCTTGTACCTCACGCGTGCAGTAGTACCATACGCGCCGGCGATTCCCCTAGAGGGTTCTCCTGGAGGTGGGGGGGTGCTCGCGGCCCCCGTGCTGACGGGCTGGTGGGCGGCGGACGTGCACACGCTGGGGGACCTGTACAGGGATGGTGAGCTGATACCGTACGAGACCTTGGTGTCGGAGGACGGGCTCCCACCCGGCGGATTCCTCTTGCACCGCTCACTACTGGCGAGCCTGACCGCCAAATGGGGGAGCATGGCCACAGAACCTGCCCAACATCTAACCATGCAATATCTGCATGTCTTGGGAAGGTGCGGGCACTTGGTCCGCTGGTTCGCCGCCTCGCTGCGAGAGCACACGGCGGTTGATCTAGGCCCACTCCGCGGCAAGTGGGAGCTGGACCTGTGGAGGCCGCTGACGGACAGGGAGTGGGAGAGGGTGCTCAAGAGCCCAGTGCGTATCCCCCGCAATCTGCGGTTTCGTCAAATCCAGCTGTTCATAGTCCACAGGGCCTACCTCACACCTGAGCTGATTAATAGGTACTTCCACCGCGCGGATGCGCTCTGCCCTCGGTGCCGCGAGCTAGGGGCGGGGCTGCTACACATGCTGTGGGGCTGCCCTGTGCTACACGCCTACTGGAGGGCGGTTAGTGGGCAGCTGTAGGGGAGTGTGGGGCGCAGCGTTCCCTTTGACTGGCCCGAACACATCTTGCATCAATTTACCAGATCGCCCAAAGACAAGGTAGTGTCCAGATTCCTGGACCTGGGGCTTGTGGTGGCGAAGCGCCTCATTACCAGGAGATGGAAGGCGCCCGACCCGCCGCACGCGAGGGCCTGGAGTTCATCGTTTCAGGCATGGGCCAGAGCGGAGGGGACGGCCATCCGCAGGGAGGATACACTGGGGCTGCGGAGGGAGCCGACCGCTGGGAACAGTTGCTTGCTGAGTTTCGGCACTCGGTGGGGGAGGGTACCACAGGCTGCACGGGTGAGGCCAGGCAGGATGGCAATGGCGCAAGCGGCGGCGCAGTGTAGGCAGTCTCGCTGGCGAGACAGCATAGCCCCCACTACCACTGGTCCATAGATGAGGCGATACTTGGGGATATCTGCGCCCATTGGGGCTTGGAGGGGTGCTCCTGGAGTTCGAGGGGGGGGTCGGGGCGGGCAGGGGGTAGGAGCACACCATACATATCAATGTACACGCTGCCTTTGTTATTGGTTCTCCCCTTTTGTATTGCATGTAACCTTTTCGACTTTACTGACGCCTCAGTTGCGTAGGCGAGCTTAGTTTCCTTGTACGGCTCAATGGCTGGTGGGTGGTGGGGTCGGCCCCTTCCCACGAGAGGACATCGGAACTACTAAGGGTGAAGTGACTGGATCTCAGGAGGGCGGCGGTGGGCGCGCTAACAGACACCGGGTTGTCCCCCCCTCTTGACCGTTGGCAAGATTTACTAGCCTGTATAAGTTTCCGACTCAATGTATGTGAAATGTGATGCCGTACGATACACTCCTGTACTACAATCTAAACTTAATAAAAACAGATTTGCAAAAAAAAAAAACATAATACCTTTGACGAAGTAGCAGACTGTCTTTTGTCCAATCGCACCTTGCCCTCTGCATGTACAAGAAAATCTGTCCCCTCCCACTTCATTGCTCAAAGACAGAATACGACAGTACACAAGAGACTATAAATTAAGCTGTGGGTCTTCGTATCCTTCCAATCCTAATTCCAGCATATAACCAGGCAAATGTTAACGTGTGCTGTCTAGAAGTGTCCCAATTAAAAGTTTTCATCCGTCTTTGCCCTGTACTGCCTATCTCTAGTTATCCAGTCTGCACCAAACCTCACACATCACTGAACCCCACAAACCATACTGTACAACGTACCGCACACCCTGGCCCTTTTAAAACAGATATGTTCTCTATAGTGTCTAAGCTATAGCAAAAACCCTTTACACAAAGGAAAAAGATGAACTTATAGGACCCGATTTAGAATTTGCTGAACAGATTGCTCCATCACAAATGCGACAGATATCCGCCCACCTTATTACAAGAGCATTATATCCAATGTCACTTGTAATACAGGAGGCAGGATATGTTGTGTTTGTGACGGAGAAACCCATCCGCCAAAATCGAAATCAGGGCCTTAGTGTGATACACGACTTGAGCGGATTGGCAACATTATTGTGTTTAAGACGTGTTGTACAAAATTATGTCATGTGAATAGGAACTGTACAAGAATTGGCAGATCCAGATGAGTGGAATAAGCTGCAAAAGTGATATAAATAGCTGTATGCTCCAGGTCGGAGTGATCTATGGGGCAATCTAAAGTATGTCAAAAACTGATAGATGGAATGCTTGAATTAATCTCAGCCAATGGTAATTACTTTGGGCCGCATCCAATTCTATTGTTATTTTGAACACCATGCCACATCAGTTTGGATCGAGCCCAGCCCGAAATGCCAGGCCTTCCCTAAACCGAAACATAAGCAACCCAGGACCGGTTTCACCATAGTTAGGGCGTATTAGCCAGGTATAGATTGGTTCCAGTGAAACAGTGTGCACGGATATACCTACCCCATTTAGGGTGACACACTAAAGTATACAAAAAAGTGATGGCTGGAATGCTTGAATTAATCTCAACCACTGGTAAATACTTATGCTGCATCACAGCCCATCATTATTTTGCCCACCATGCCACCTCAGTTTGGATCCAGCTTTAGTCAAATCAGTCTTGTACGGCAAATAACACTGTAAAACACACGCAAACCAAAGGAGACAGGCAGTCGAGGTGCACCTTTGTGGTTGACGGTGTCACAATGTGGGACAGAAGTTTAATAAATTACAGGTAGATATTATACCCTGGTCCCGAATATTAAGTAGTTCTTCTCTGATATTTAGAGATATTTACTCTATACCCCTGAGAGGTCTGAACCCAACTGATATTTATCGAGGGCACCATTTGATTCCCGATAATAAAAGTTGCTATTGTAGAGGGGAGAGGGGTAATATTACTAGTGGTGAACGACAACAATGCAGTGACAGCCACACTAGCCACTTTTTAATTCTAAACACCTAGGATGAGGAAGATGTTTGGAAGAACATCAAGATTTTTCTCAAGTCAGTGTAGGGATTTGGGTTTTTGGTTTATGGGGGTAAGAACCCTTCTCAAGCAACAATGACAATCCCCATCAGGGAGAACCACAAAAGTCATTAAATTAATCTGTGCTTAACCATCTAGTAGTTTGGCACAAAAGCAGTCAGGCTAAACTTAGAGGCATTGTGTTAAGTATTGATGCAGCACACAAACAGTAATAAAGTGAAAACACAACACAAGAAAACTCCCACACCAATTTAGGAAAATAGAGAATTTCTTCATAAGTGAAATAGCACCACAATGAAAAAAATCCAATAACTTGAACCGGAGTTATGAATTGTTAAACGTTTTTAGTGAAAAATAGCACCTAAAATATAAATGGGCCAACTGCAGGCATCAAGTCACGCAAAACCAGGAAAAGTTATGCCTTGGTTCGGATATAACAGGTGGATCGGGGCTGGTCTCGGCTTACCTTTGGACCTAAAAGAAATGTCAAAGAAAAATGTCTGAGAAGGTAAAGTTCAGCAGGGAAGGCAGCCGGTGGTGTCCGAGGAGGAGGTGTCATCGTCAGGGAGCCGCTGGCTGAAGTCACAGTGAAGATATCTACATTTGGACTTAGTCACTTTTTTGGAAGTTGTAAATCTCCAGTGGGATGAAACTGCAGGCTGTAGTCGAAAAGTGTTCCACAAAGCCGGACACCCTTCCAAAGAGGAGCCACTGAATAGGATTTGCTGCTGGGGAGAACAACATAGTAGGAGCTACAGCAAAGTCAGGCCAACTGGCAATGCACCTCAGGTGGATCAGCGAGAAGATAGGCCCCCATCTTTTGTAGGTTCTCACATCACTTTTTAGCGGAAATATTAAGTCCCAAGTTTTGGAGTTTGGCTGTTTGGGCACCTTTATCACCACTTCCAAGGGTCCAGTACTGGGTGGGCACCAATTGGAGGGCAGGACTCACTTCAGGCAGGGTCCGGCCCATCTCCCTGCTCCCGTTCCCGGCGAAGGTCATCGAGAAAATCGTCAACTTGCAGCTGGCCCGCCACCTCGAGGACAGCAACATCTTAGACCGGTCCCAGTCCGGTATCAGACGGAACCACAGCACCAAGACAGCTCTCATTGCCGCCACAGACGACATCAGGCTCCAACTAGACAATGGCGAAACATCAGCCCTCATCCTCCTGGACCTGTCAGCCGCCTTCGACACGGTCTGCCACCATACACTAAAAACACTCCTCCAAGAAGCCGGAATCCAAGAGAAGGCCCTGAACTGGACCACGTCCTTCCTCGCCGGCAGAACCCAGAGCGTCCGACTCCCCCCCTTCTGTTCCGCAGCCACCAACATCACCTGCGGCGTACCCCAGGGCTCATCCCTCAGCCCGACGCTTTTCAACATCTACATGGCCCCCCTCGCACAAGTGGCCCGCCAACACAACCTCAACATCATCTCCTACGCCGACGACACCCAGCTCATCCTCTCCCTCACCAAGGACTAGCACACCGCCAAAACCAAACTCCACGAGGGAATGAAGGCCGTCGCTGATTGGATGAGGAGCAGCCGTCTGAAGCTGAACGCGAACAAGACAGAGGTCCTCATTCTCAGACCCACCCCTTCTGCCTGGGACGACTCCTGGTGGCCAACCGCGCTGGGAACAGCACCAACACCCACTGACCACACACGCAACCTTGGATTCATCCTCGACTCCTCCCTCTCCATGTCGAAGCAGGTCAACGCCATCTCCTCCTCCTGCTACAACACCCTCCGCATGCTCCTCAGGATCTACAAGTGGATCCCTACCGAAACAAGAACGGTGACACATGCCCTCGTCAGCAGCAGGCTGGACTACGGAAACGCTCTCTATGCAGGAATCCCGGCCAAACACCTGCGATGACTACAACGCATCCAAAACGCCTCCGCCCGACTGATCCTCAACGTCCCCCACCGCAGCCACATCACCCCTCACCTGAGAGATCTACACTGGCTCCCCGTCGACAAGAGGATCACCTTCAAGCTCCTCACCCACGCACACAAGGCACTCCACAACACCGGACCAGCCTACCTCAATAGCAGACTCAGCTTCTACACCCCCAACCCCACCCGCCAACTCCACTCCGCCAGCCTTGCCCTCGCCACTGTCCCCCGCATCCAACGAATGACCTCTGGCGGCAGTGCCTTCTCCTTCCTCGCCGCCAAAACCTGGAACATCCTCCCTACCCACCTACGGCAGACCCAAGACCTGCTCCCCTTCAGAAGACTCCTCAAGACCTAGCTCTTCGAGCAGTAGCGGCAGCCCCTCCCCTCAGCGCCTTGAGACCCTCACAGGTATGTAGTGCACTTTACAAGTACATTGATTGATTGATTCAGGTGCAGGTTCAAGGTGGTTGAAGCTTTTGAATTCCTGTAGCTCGGAACAGGAGGCCAGCCAACTGGCGTTTGGCTTCACTCTGGTAGTCCTGGGATCAAGCAGCAAGGCAGTCCTCTGAGGGTACAAGACAGGCTTCAAGCAACAGGACAGTCTTCTGGAGATACCCTGCAGATCTAAAAGTGAACTGAAGAGTTGGTCTTAGGGTTCAATATTTATACCTGGTGCCAGCCTTTGAAGTGGGAGAAACATCTAGACTACCCTAACATCTGGCTCTGGAATTTCCTTTCTCCTCTGCCCAGGCTCCAACAGCTCTATGGTGACAAAGGACTGGTGTGAAGTTCGTTCTGAGTGTGTTGGAGGCAGCTCCTTTAAATGTTAGTGGGGCAGAGAACAGCTCTGGACCTCCCATCCTGCCAACATCTACTCCCCCTTTGTCTCACTATCTTGGAGGAATACACAAAAGCCAACTACCAAATGTTGACAGCCATGGCTGCAGGCACCAAATGGTTAGGAAAATAACATGCCAAGTGGCATTTCCAGAATTGTGACTTAAAATCTGACTTTACCATTAAAGAAGCTTTTCAATTACAACTCATTTGAGTCCAAACATGACTTTTCTACCTGTTCACAATCAAAAATGAGCACTTATCAAATGTCGTTAGGTAACCTAATGTTGTCTTACAGGAGAGGTAGATCTCACAGCAGTGAAAAACTAATTTAGGAGTTTTTCACTACCAGGACATACAAAAACAAGCATTGGCATAGCCAATAGGTCTCGCCTTTGGGACCTTTTAAGTGTTTAGCCATGCAACAGTTGGTGTTGTTGCACCAAGGATATTGTGCTGCATAACTAAATACTTATATGGTCCCAAAAGAGAGACCAATTGGCTATGCCAATGCTTGTTAACTTTATGATTAGCGTCCTCCATTTTAGAATGAAGAAATTACACAAAATGGCCACGTGGAGCATCATGATGTGTGCATGCCTGGTGACGTTTGCACACGTCATGATGCAAGAGCCAGCAATTTCGCCTCTCTTCACAGCAAGCGATTTTTTTGTTACTCATCGGCAGAAGTATTTGCAAAGTCAAAATTCGGCCAACACCGTTCACAGGAGAGATCAATTGGCTTTGCCAATGCTTGTTAGATATGCACGTATTGTGGTTTATATAAAAACTGCTCTCTTGATTTTTACACTTCAGTTTACCCCCACCTACAAGCTAGAGGTAAAAAAATGGACAAAAAAATGATGCAACAACGGGCACGACAATAGTTTGGCCAGTCACTCCTGAAAAATGTTTCATCAGGTAGTAAAGCCTTTTGCAATCAGAAAATGTGTTTTTGGGTTTTCAACTCTAATTTAAAGTGCAAAACTGAATGATGGAATTACACACTGGGAGTCCCAGGTGTGTTGTATAAAAAATTAATCTTTACTCCTCGCCTACTCACAATTCCTCCCCCAAGTCGGGTGATGCAGATGCTCCAAGCCATAAACTATTGCTCTTCTGTGATCACCGCCATCATACACACCCTGCCCTTGCGATCCGATCTGCAGCTCGTGGGCGCCAATTCTGTCAAAGTCACGTCACGCTTTCCACCTTCCACAGCGAGTTAAAAAAACATACTGTTAAGCCCTATATAAAAAGCAGGGGGGGGGGGGGGGTGGTTGAAAAGGTAACACTGTAATGAAGTCTATGACAGGACACAGAGTGCGTTTGGGAGTAGGGCTGGATGCCAGATTTTCAAGAGTTTGTGATTCATGAAGTGGGTATAGGCCTGTTTGAGGTAGGGCTGGCAGGACAACAAGGTGGGAGATATTTTGAGGCCGAGGTGGCAGTACATTCTGGCACGGGCTGTATTTGGATGTGGTAGGACCAAAGCAAAAGGAAAATTATGTAAGAAACATTTTTATTGAAACAAGTTTAAAGTTTGGGGTATTGTGTACCCTATATGTGGTTTAGATTCTTATTAAAGAGAGCAAAATTATAGTCTAAGCAAAAGCAAGGTTTTTGTGTAGCACATAACTCTAACGCGCATTTAATGGTGCTCTTATGTCAGTGGCTTTGGTCTGATGTAGTGGAGCTGATAAGGGGCCAGGTGAATAGCAGAGTTCAATTAAAACCAAAACATTGCCTCCTTGGATTGATAAGGAAAAGAAAAAAACAAAATAAAGTGGGTTATAGACTACAGCAACTATTGCTGGTGCTGGCAAGGCGCAGAATTGCAATAGTATGGATGTGGACATGCCCCTAGAGTTTTGGGCATGGATACAGGCTATGCATGAGTGGACCTTAGCTGAGGAGGTGCATATGAAGAAGTGTTGCAGGGATGAGAAGCTAGAGGAAGATGTAAGGCTTTGGAGGGAGCTATGTCACGATCTACTGGCTGAGAACTCCCAAATGGGTACACAAAGTACCACTTCAGGGGAAAACTGTGTGCTCTGACGGGGGGGATGAGGAGAAGGGAGTAAATATTTAAAATGTTCAGCTCTTGCCCCAGATTTTGGAGGGGGGGTGGCGGAGGGTCCGATGTCTTGCATCATTGTCATTGCATTACATGTATATGTATTGCCTTTGCTCTCTACTGAGTGCACACCCATGGTTGTGTTCTAGAAAACTTTAAACACATTTTTTTGTCAGGAAAAAAGGAGGCTGGTGAAATAAACTTAACCCAGGATCACACAATTTAATGAAATAGGGAAACTGGGATTAGTCTCAGATTTTCAAACTTCACACTGCAGTTGTCTCACTTGACCGATATCGCTTTCTAACATCAAATGTTAATGCATAGTCCTCAATTCTTGGCCGAGGAAATTAGAGCGCGGGTAACAGGTATAATACACATTTGTCAGTTTTATATAGCACGAGGGACAAACGAAAACGTCACAAAGAATAGAATAACTACACGGTTTTCTTTTTTTGTTTTGGACAGAGATCTGCCGGGTTTCATGGGTTGCGGAGGCCAGGATCCAATCCCTGCTTCATATGTGACATGGGCTGTGCCTGTGGCCACTAGGCCACTTCGCTTCTGTGAAAACCCGGCTCGTTTTGGGCTGCACGGTCCAGAAGTATCTTCTAGCCAGGCATCTGGCTCGAGCTTACAGTGGCTCATCCACCTCTAGATCTACATATTGGAATAAAGAAGCGAGTTGGACACCTCAAAGGACTAATGCCAATTTGTGTGCGTCAAACCTGGAAGCTGAGCCCGCCTTTGCTAAGATACCTCCCTGGACGTTTTTATTTATTTATTTTATTTAGTGCATTTTTATAAAGCGCGGACATTACCCAAAGGTGTCAGAGCGCTGTACAATAGAGCTTGTTACGTTACAAGAGAAAAGTGGTACAGAATATAAGATTACACAGACTAAAAATGAAGGGTACACAAACACAAAATCCAATACAGCATGCAGGGTGAGGGATGCACAGGAAAAAATACAAATTTACAATGAAGAGCGAACTTCCAAGAGGGGCCGGAGTATGAAAGTATTAGGTCTGAAAGTGTCTTTGGAAGAGAAGAGTTTTGAGATCAGCTTTGAAGATCCGGGTATAGGAGGTGGCACGGAGCAATGGGGGAAGTGAGTTCCATATTCTCACTGCATTGCCTGAGAAGGATTGCGCCATCGATCTTTCCCTTTTGAAGACGGGGGGGCTCAAGCAGAAGCTTTTCCGCACTATGAGAGGGTCGAGAGCCTCTGGACAATTTCAATTTATTTGCCAGGTAACGAGGGGAGGACGTGTGCAAGGCTTTGTGTGTGATGCAGGCAGTTTTGTAAATATATCTTGCCTCAATCGGAAGCCCTCGAAGAGAGGACAGGATAGGAGTGATGTGGTCGCTTCGTTTAGACCCTGAAATGAAGCGAGCTGCTGAATGGAGGATGGGTTTGAGAGGGGAGTGGTGGGATTTGGGTAGGCCCGTCAGAAGAGAATTGCAATAATCCAGTCTTGAGAGAACCAGCGATTGTACCAAGGTTTTTAAGTCTTTCTCCGGGAAGAACCGACGGACCTCCATAGAAGGCGCAACTGGTACCGTGCGTTCTTGGCAATAGAGTTGATGTGGGAGATTAAGTTGAGTCTTTTGTCAAGAATGACACCTAGAGATTTAGCGCTGTCGACAATGATGGGTTTGTTGTTGAGCAGGTTCAGCTGATCCATCCATGATTGAACAGGAGGAGGTGAGAGAGAGGTCGAAAGGAGGAGGAATTCAGTTTTGGCGGGATTTAGAATGAGTTGGTGAGCTAACATCCAGTTGTGTATGGAGTTGAGAGTAGAGTCGAGTAAAGAGAGATCGTGTGCGGAAGATACCTTGAGGTAGATTTGAGTGTCATCCGCATAAAGATGGTAATGGATCCCAGATTTGCTTAGGAGGTTCCCTAATGGTTCCAGGTAGAGATTAAACAGAGTGGGTGCCAGGATAGAACCTTGAGGGACACCCTGACCTACAGCCAATGGAGATGAAAGACTGTTCGCTATCTTAATCATTTGGGATCTGTCTGAGAGGAAAGAGGCAAACCATTTAAGCACTGTGCCATCCGATCCCATTCTCTGTTGAAGAGTGTTGAGGAAGGTGCTATGATTAACAGTGTCAAAGGCTGCAGAGAGGTCTAGAAGAATGAAAAGACACGATTCCCCGGAATCGAGTATATGCAACGCATCATCAATCTCTTGCAGCAGGGCTGTTTCAGTGCTACAATTTTGGAAGAAGCCAGATTGGAAAACATCGAGGAGATTATTGTCCATAATATGTAGGGAAAGTTGTTTCGCAACACATTTTTCAGTAATTTTCTAAAGAAAAGGGAGGTTGGTGATAGGGCGGAAGTTGTTGAGGTCGGTTGCATCAGCGGAGGTTTTTTTTTTTTTAGAAGAGGGGTAACCTGTCCTGATTTAAGGGCAACAGGGAGGGAGCCTTGACTGAGGAAGAGATTAACTAGCCCGGTCCAGTAAGAGAGAGTATGGGTGTAGAAATCGATGGCGATGATGCTAGGGATGGGGTCAGAAGAGTGGTTGGATGGTTTGGTTTCAAGGATGCATTTGAGGAGGTCATCTTCCGAGATAACGTCAAAGTATTGCCAGGTGACTAAGGATTGCCGCTCCTCAAAGGGGGTGGGGTGGGCGACTTGATCCACCAGTGCTTTGACCTTTTCATCAAAGAAAATGGCGAAATCGGCTGCTTTCTTTGTGGAGTCCTCAGGCTTAGTAGTTAGGGGAGAACAGTTTGGGTTTTTGATGAGGTCAAAGAGTTTTTTGGGTCTGTTTTTGGCTGAGTCAAGGAGGGATCTGAAATGGGATGCTTTTTCATGGAAGATGTGGTTGTGGTATTTGGATCTTTCTGAACGTAGTAGAGAGAGATTGAAGGTAGAAGGAGATTTTCTCCAATGTTTCTCCAGGATTCTAAGGTTTTTCCTTCCATTGTAGAGAGCTTTATTGAACCAAGGTGCTGAGGGGGTGTGTCTTTTCCTTTTGCTTTGGAGTGGAGCGACATTGTCGATTTCAACTGCTATGACTGAGAGGCACTGAGTGGTGAGAGCGTTGACATCCACGTTAGGGTCAAGTCTATGAAGTGACCGCATAGCAGAGTCACAAAAAGTGACAAAATCAATGTTTTTAGTGTTGCGGAACCAGGTAGTAGCTCTTTTAGGTTGGCCGAGAGTTATAACGTGCGGAGAGAAAATCGTCGATGGTAGATAGGTTAGCTGCCTCACACAGATGATGGTCTTGATGTGTGCCACCAGGGGTCAGAGTGAAGGGAGGACAAAGAGCCCCATTCCTAGAGGGGTGTTAAAAACATCACCCACCGTATGATAATGAAGGACTCAAACCACTTTAAAATGGCATAGCAGACAGAAATTAACAGGCAGGGACAAACTCCGTCTGTTTTGTGATATGACTCAGACTTTATTCTAAAAGGTGCATTTTCAAAAATGTGAAAACTTTGGACTTTTATCTGGGAACTGATTGTTGCACAATATCTCATTTTCATGATGGACAGGGGAGAAAAAAGCAGAGAACAATGCATAGAAAGCTACAACTGACGTCCCTCCCCAGGGCTGGGAACAACTGCCAAGTGTGCAGCAGGTGAAGTGGCACCAGTGGCCTGTTATCCGAGAGACCCAGAGCACCCCGGAGACACATCACGTGCGTCTAGTATTTCCTTTAGTTGCTTGCAATTTTTCTTTTTCCGTTAAAAAAAAAACCCAGAGCACCCCGATTCTAACTGCCTTTTACAACCCTTGACACCCCACTGCTCCCCTGGTGACTGTCAATGCTCTCGGATGTCACTCCCACGCCATGTCCAGTGTGCGCTCCGTATCCCACCCATTTATGGACTTATCACTGCACACTGCTCCTTATCACCCCTGCCTATGCACTCTGATGATGGTGCAGCATGACTGGGCGGCCCAGCTTCAACTGGTTTGGCTGCCGGGGGTGGCGGGCAGCTGCCATGGAGATGAAGCGGGGTTGGGGGGGGAGGCGCTGTGCGTGCGAGCGGACTCTCCCGCGCCTGTCGACTCCTCCGAAGGCGAGAGGAGGCTCATCGCACCGTTCGTGGGACTGGGCTGGTCAATCATCCTTGCCGGGCCGGATGGCCCAGGGTGCCCCTGGCGCTCTCTCCGCTTGCAGTGGGCGCCGGGCACACTCGGCGGCGCTCCGGGCTGGGCGCACCTGGGGTGGGCGCCGCCGGACATGCGCTTCCGGTGAGCCTTGGGCAAGTCGCCTAGATCTCCGTGTCTGAACTTTATGTGGATGCGGGCTCACGTACAGCGTAAAAAGCTATATAAATTTAGCAACAAAGAAGTTTGTCAGTGAAGAAAATACCGGCCATTTAATTTGTTGATTTAAAATTCTGTAAAATTTTGGGACGTGATATTACATAAAATGTTAAACAAAACCTCATGTATCATTGGTAACATTAGTTGTGTCGCGGTTTCAAGTACGTAGATAAGGACTACACGGGTTTTGTGACTTTGCTTATTTTGTGCCGGTGGGGTCATTAAATTACTGGTGATGCCGGTGGAAACCCTAACTAGAGAGCTTGCAAAGTGTTCAACTGTCGATACATTGAAGTGGAATGCACAATTGCTTGGAAATTATTAAAACCGATAACAATTCGGAATCTCAAGATCGAACCAGTGCATGTGTAAAGACCCAGAAAGCTAAACGCATTTCTATACCACAAAACCATTAGTGCAATTTGTTCCGCAGGGTTAAGATTACCTGTTACGGACCTGTCACGTGGTCTTAAATATAAAACGGAAAAACTAAGATGTGTGCATAGCAATCGGTTGACAGATTAAAGGGCCGACTACAGTCCCCGCAATACTTTGCGAGCATTCGCTCTTCCTGTTTACGCCATGACTCCCGGAGTGGCTGGGCATTGCACGGCAGTTGAGGGGGTGGAGCGTCTGGCTTGCGTGTGGCAATTCACCAATATCACCGTGACTGAATGTTATGTAAATCCGGTGTTCACGGGCAGCGCCCCTATCCGTCGGTCAAATTTTGCGCATATTGCGCCTTGTTGCCGCCCCCCCTGTTCAACTGTGGAATTTTTTTCAAATGTAATCTTCCAGTAAGGTTGCAAAGCGCAGAGCGGTCCGCGTTGCTGTGGACTGCGGGGCGGCTCGTCCCTCGACTTCATGGTTGCCATGCCTCCCAGGGTGGGCACTGGGCACTGCACGGCAGTCGAGGGGGTGGGGCGCCTGGCTTGCGCGTGCCCCCAGGTCAGGGTGCAGAATTTTGGTACAGGAAACCAGGGATAGAGCCTCGGATGTGTTTTCATCACGTATGTCTTATGCATTTCACTTTTATTGGCATGTCCGATTATGTATTGTATATACTTTCTCATGCACAGCGCTCATATACTCCGGGTTCGAGTTGTGCTATATACGCCACTTGGCCCGCTCCCTGCTCGGCTGAGTGATCTCACGCTACTTCTACAGTAAGGATGCCGGGCGCCGTGTGCCCCGCATTGCTGTGGGCTGCGGGGCGGCGCCCACCGCGGCTCCTCATGGTCGCCAGGCCTCCCGGGGTGGAGGTGCAATGCTCGGCTGTGAGGGGTGTGGAGCGCCAGGTCCGCGCAGTGCGCCGAGGCTCAGGCCGCTGACTCGGGTGCAGGAACCAGGGATCGAGCATCGAGGTCGCGTTCACATCCGTGATTCTGGGCAAATCAGTTAGTCCCCCGTGTCTGAATATGTATGTTAGTACGGTTCTCATATACAGCGCTCCCATCCTTGGGTCTTTTCGCGCCATGTATGAGAGGTAGGATGGTACTAATTGTTGTGCACTGCGCAGGCAACAGGCCCACCCATTCGGGCCATGGCGCGACGGGCAGTGGGGACAGCGCCGCGGCGTTGCGGGGCCTGGCCAGTTTTCCCCTCTTGTGCGTGGTGCTAGGGAAGAGGGGCGCAGCTGCCAGTTACAATGATACCAAGGGAATTAATGAGAGTACATATTAGTCACCACGAGCCTGCTGGCTAGTGGCTATGATTGGACATATGCATCTGCTGCTTAACACTTGGTTGTTCTACAGGAACTGGAGCAGGCAACAGAGAACATCAAGGGGGTCGCAGCTGAGGGACAGCGGGGCAAAGATGTCCTAACGCGGACCAGTGTATGGGCGGGTGCCTCCTGGAAGGTGACACTCGGATGCCTCCTTTGTTTCCTATTGTTTCTGTCTCTTCAGCAGGTCACGATCGTAGGTTGACTTGGACCTCCGTTGAGCAGACTGTCCCTCCTGAACACTGGTACTCTCCCGCGTCCTGTCCAAGTACGTAGAAATAGATCTCTCCTATGACCCAGTGAGTGCCGGCGACCTAGCCTGCTAGTGACATAGGAGTGTAAGTAAGTTTCTGAGTTGGCAGGAAGGAAGGGACAACAAGAGTACTTGTGCCTGGCATAGGGCAAAGACTAAGTATACAGTGTGGGGGGGCTTTGCAATTTAATATTTGCTTAATTTCAGCATTGCAGCCTACAATGTAAACGGGTTTAAAAAAAAAAAAAAAAAAAAAAACAATGTTCATGACAGGGATGATGTACTTGCTGCATCATAAGCAATATTGCCTGTCAGCGCGCTCAAGTGAACGCTTGCAATATTATTCACAAGCTCAGTTGCTGCTTATTTCATCTTATGCAACTACCAACCATGACTATGCCAACAACCCTGACGTGTCGGGTATGTTGTTCTTGCTGGATCATATATCCGCATGCAATGATAGAAACAGCAAATTACCAGTCTGGAGGCACATCACCTAGACACAGACTAGCTCCCTCAAGCACAGGGTGACCCAGGTGCAGGTACTCAGGGTGTCACCAGGGGCAGGTTTACATGAGGTTTCATGGTTGCAGTGACACAAGAGGGGATACCGGGTGCATCACTCATGTGTGGTCACGGTGTGCAAGCACGAACGAGGTGTCTCGGCCTGCAAAGCAAGGCACGTTTCCCGGTAAGAGGACCAGCTTTGCCCTGGGGGAGGCCTTGGGTGCTTTCGGCACAGTTACCCACTCGGTTTGCAACACTGGTCATTAATTTTGTGTTCCTGATTCCCCAAACAATGAGCATGGGCAGCGGGTGCAATATGCTCCTGCCCTGCACCCTGGTTATGTTTCATGGCTTTGGAATGATTTGAGGTGTGCTGTGTCCCGTGGGAGGCCGCGTGTGTTTCTCTTCACAGTCGGCAGTTAACTCGACTATAATATAGGGTGTTGATGTTATGTCTGTCATCTTGCTGCCAATCCCAGAGTAATGCGATGGGGTGTGCGTTTCATAAATGTGCAGGGTGCCATTGCAGAGATTGTCAACCGTGTCCTCCGGGCAGCACAGCAGAATTAGTTTGGCTGTGCAGTCCTCGCAGGTGAGGCGAGAGGTGTAATTTGCTTGGGTCAGCACCCGTCTTGGGGGAATTTTGACATAGTTCAGTGTCAGCAAAGTTGTGGGCTCATCGTCAAAATGGTTTACCTTTCGTAATGAGCTTGGGGATTGGGATGACATCAAGAAAGGTTAGGTGGGGAAGCTTGGCAAATATATAATTATAAGAAGTATGTGGTATTCACGTCAGTACTATGCCACTCACGGGACAGATATTTCAGTGTCAATCTCTTTACCCAGCCTTTGGTTATTTAAGAAATTATATCCGCCGCCCGGATCTACATGCTCTTCTGGTGGTCATGTGTTGCGGATGTCTTACCATGCGATGAACCACAGCAAATGTAAATATACTTGGGGAAGCATAGGACTGCCAGAGTTGCCCAGGCTTACCAGTGTTGAATATGGCTGCCCGCTGTGGATATTGCAGTGGTGTAAGGGAGGTCTAGGTTTCAGGGGCTCCAAGCCAACTGAGGGGGGCTCCTAGCGGGAGCTGGCTAGGGTGGCGGCCAGCTCGGCCTTAATTTGGGTCTGGAGCAGGTATTTGCAGGCACTAAGTACTGAGATGCTAGTGGTCTGCCCTCAGGGGAGGGTTCCCACAGTACACCCGTGCCTTAGCATCTGAATGGGTCAACCTGCGACACACCTGGCGATCATGTGCAACGCGTTATACCTGGGCGGCATGTGCGCATGAGAGTAACTCCGCGTAAGGGTAGTCTCAGGTATTTACAAGACAGTGAAGTGTGCAGTATGTCTATCTGTTTGAAACACAGCGTGCAACACCAGGAGCACCGGGTTCTAGGTCCGCCCCAAGACTCCATTAGTAATGGCAGGACAGCCATTTGTTCGACCCAAAATGACATTAACTGATTGTGGGCATGTTGCCCAGTGCCAACCTAGAAGCTTTGCATGAGTATTCAGGAGGGGGGCTTTACTTTGAGTGCCCGGTATATATTATGAGAGAGGCAGTTGAACCGATAACACTAGGGCTATCATGACGGTCTTTTGTTGGCTCCTGTTGAAGGTAAGGGTACACATTCTCTCAGTAACTGTGTGCTTTCCTGTGGAGGATTTGGTTTGTCGGTTACAGTCAGCTTTCCTCCTGCTCAAGCCATCCTTCTAGCCTGGAGGGGTGGGGGGGGGGGACTGGATTGCCCCATTTGTCATACTTGGAGTTCAAGGGAAATAGAGGCGTGTCAGCTCTCTAAGTTCGATTGCCACACTTGCTGCGCTTCAATGACAGATGTTGAATGTCTCCTGACAAGTGCTGCTTGCAATTTTAGTTTACATTGGGTTGGTGAATACATTATCCTTTCGCTTGCGGTCAGAGAAAGTAGATAATGGGGTGGGATATAGCATTGTTTGACCTGGGACACTTAGCGGTAAAGCCGGCTAGCATTAAGCACATATATTGTTATTCGGAAGGGGGATGCAGATGTCAATCTGTGTGGTCAAATGCTCCGTTAGTAAGGGAACTCCCTGGGTTAAGGCGTGCACGGCTAGGATCTGAGGGTAACCAGCATAGGCTTGCTTCCAGGGTTTGTAAAGTTGATCAGATGGGCCAAGCTGTGCTGCAAAGCACCATGCATAATCTATAGGTCACCGTTTTGTATACTAGGTCCATGCACTGTTACTATTAGGTTCTGATTCCTATACGCCGGCACACCATCACATATATTGTACATTCGGGACACATGTTATATGTTACACCGACCCCCGATGAGAGGTGACCACACATTTTCAGCAATGTAATTTTCTACGGGTCAAGAGGGGCGAGTTGTGGTGGCAACAAGACACCGGCAGCAGGGAGTGCCGTCAGGCGGCAAGGAGTTGGAGAGTAAATGGGATTTGAAGGTCCCGCTGGATGCCGGCCACCTGGCCACTGCAGGTTGTTGATGGTGATCTCTAAGGGCTTAGTAGGGGTCGTGACAAAATACACCGGGGCTGATTCACAGGCGGGTGTGGTGGTCCCTACCTCATTTCACATGATTCTCCCTGTCGGGTCTGTCTAACGTTCATCTAAAAGGGCTTTTAATTATCAGCCTCTCTTGTCTCAGCCATACTGTGAGCAGTATGCAAGCAGTCTGGGCATCAGTAGGTTGGGGTGAGCACGTCCGCTCCCGGCGTTGTGGCTGTGATTCCTGATGTGACTCTTGGAGTCCTAGTCCTGCTTGCTGTAGGTGGCTGATAAGTGTTGATTACATAACTGGATGTGATGGATGAGGAGGCAGAACCTTGCAGCACACTCGGCAGCAATGTTCCTGGCGATTTGTTTTGACCCAAGGCCGAAGCGAGAGCCTCTAGTACAGGGCCAGAATCATTAGGCCAGGCAGCATGACAAAGGTCTTTTAGACACTGGTAGAAGGGTGCATGCTAAGTAGTCCTGAAGGCCCACCCCCCTGGCTAAGTTGGCAAGCAGGGGTCACACGGGGGACGGAGCTATCAGCTGCCAATCTGTTGAGCATATTACCAGCATGAAACTCGGAGGGAGGCTGCTGAGTTGTCCTAGCATTGTTTGTCTCGCTTCAAGGCCAGTTGGGGTTACCGGTCATGGTACGGTTAGACTTTTTGGTGGCGTTTGGATACTTTGACAGGTTGCCCTTGCTCATGCGACACGGCGATAAGTGGTTAAGTTGCTTCAGTTATGCGCATTTTCCTTGGTAGTTGTCAGCGAACATTCAGAATGCAATGTTGGTGGTTAGCCTGTTGTCCTGCCTTTCAGAAGTGTTTTAGCTCAGACATGGCCAAGCATTGGTTAGATACCTGAGGTCTGCCCTGGGATTCATGTTCACAGGCAGGTGGAGCAGCAGAACTTAGAGGGGCTTGGGTCCGACCTCTGGCTACAGGTGCAGATCCTGGTAGGTTCACTTAGTATCCCATCCTTGAGTTCGATGAAACAGGTACCATTGATTTGAGTAACGATAACGTGTAATTTCTCCCGCCCTTCAGCCTTGGATGGCAGCTATGAAGGTTGTGGAAGATGTCTTCCAACTAGGGCGATATGGTCCATATGTCTGGGGGAAACGCCTGGGTTAAACTCTATTGGGCTACAAAGTATTAGATGAACACTGGCATTCCCAGTATTCAAAAAAGAGAGGTATTTATACTTTGGTTACCCTCTGGTTCACTCTGTCCTGTCTGCTCACTGGTAAACTAGCAGAAGTTTGGGGAGGGCAAGGCTTCACACAGGGAGGTGACTGACGGAATGCGATGGACATACTCCAACTAGTGCTAGACTCAGATAACTGAGTGAAAGAGGAAGCTAGGCGGGCTGGTCAACTCTTACCTCCACCCGCACTGGCATTTCCTGGCAGGAGTGGCTTGTCCAAGGTATTGCTCTTCAGCCAGGCAATGTTAACACTGAACCAACACCTAATTATTGGTTTCAGGTCAGATCAGTCAAAAATCCACGGGGAGTTTAGAAAGGACGAGGGCACCTGTCCAGAAGGGGCATGCTGGCCTCCGGTCCTGTATGGGTTAAGACTTGTTTTGGCTGGACCTGGGAGAGGCCCGGTATCAGCATGTTGTAAGTAAAGATGCCTACCTTGGTGGGGGTCCCTGGTTGTGACGGTGGCCACCCCCAGAGCTGTGGAGGAGATACAGGGCGATCCAGAGTCTGCAAGTTACCAAGGGGTACTTCATGCAGCAGCACAGTATGGTGCTAAGCCAAGGATACCCAGGGATGTCTTAGCGTTGTCCCCTGGAAGAACTACGGCGCTCCGTTAGTCCTACGGGCGGTTGTGGGTCTGAGCAACCGGGGGCTGCCTGGAACACTCCGCCCACCTTTTGGGGGGCGTGAGTAAGGGAGTGGACTGATGGGACGGCCACGGTGTAATTTGGCTCATCAGACGGGCAGGCGGCATATGGGTTGGCCTGCCCTGGGATCGCCCGTAAGATAACCCACCATGTTGGCATATTTGTTTTGCAAATAAACCTGCAGCAATTTTCTCCACTAACAAGGTGTTGTGTGGTTTATTGATGTATTGTGCTGCATGTAAACTGACTACGGTTGCCGATATTGGCACTATGGCAGCTGGCCTGCCCTGAAGCGCATCATATGATGATAGCTCTGGGGACTATAACACCACTCCGACACCTCCCCCCCCCCTCAATCGGCCCATGCCAGAATAAGTATAACAAGCAAACCAAGTTTTGAAACCCGCGCATGGTCGCTTGGTGGATTAAGGCCGCATCTGCTGCAGAGGGGAGTGGAGTTGGTGTGCGCGCGCGTGTCCGTATGACCTATGGGTCACAATTCAAACTGGCTCAACCTTTTAACTTGCCAATGGGGTTAAAAAGAAGGCGTTGTAGGTTTTGCATTCACCGTTTTCTAACAGGTCTGTAAAATACAGGGACGCTCTTACAGGGGCATAGTAGTATCTGTCCCGTCCCCCTCCAGAGGAGGGGGTGGAGCTGAACAAACGGGGCTGTCCTACCTGGACAGGGCGATCCAAGAATGCCTTTTGCGTGAGGCACAGGCACCCACGCAGGGCCTCGTCCGCACAGGCAGGCCCCAAAGATAGCCATGGTGCAGGGGTGAGCAGTGAGAGCTCAGGACGAGAGGCGATTGCAGGAGCCGTCACTCAGGGCCTGCAGGTGTGCTAAGCCCGAGGTCTGAAAGAGCCGGGCTTTAAAACACTTCTGTCAATTAATAAAAGGACGTGTCTAGTGCATTCAGCCAACAAGAGACCCGTGTTCTCACGCTGTACGTTTTCTATACCATGGATGTTACTATTTCAGGTTTGGTTAAGCAGTTTGTTTTTTAAGTCCTGAAGTGTTTTTAGCCACACGAGACTGTCACTAACGGGTATTTAAAGTGCTCCCCTAACACGTGCAAGCTATTTAGCCAGCTCCTGCTTTTCAGCTGTCAGCGCTTTGCATTCTGGTACCTCTAGTTATACTGGTATAAAATGAAAGTAACACCCGAGGACCGGATTACAATAATAAGGGAAGTACTAATGTGGTAACGGCTAAAAATAACAAGGCTGGTGTGTTTCGAGGTGGTCAATAAATGGAACAACTGTGACGTCACTGATTGAGTCATCACATCTGTAGAGAATGAGTTCTGTTGATAGTTAGGTGATTTAGCAATGGCGGGGGAGGCGGAAAGGCTCGGACAGCGGAGTGCGGGGGGGCGTTTCCCTTGCGGGAGCGAGCAGCAACGCGCAATAATTGCTGACACATGGCGCCACTGCTCGCTCCTGCAAGGGAATCGCCAAACGTGCACTCGTTGCCATTGAAAGTAATACAACGCGTGCACGTTTTGGGACCAAAAGCGAATCGATTTCAAGAAGTCTCATCCTATGCAGCGCATGCGCCCTGCGTATGCGAGACCTAAAAACTTAAAAGTACGTGTCCAGCTTTTTAATTACTCTGCGTCCTGACCTCTGGGCTGTTTAGGGCATATGTTAGGGGTGACTTAAATGTTTTGAAAAGGGACTTTTAGGCCTGGTAAAAAGGTTTTTTTGCCAAGTCTAATTGACAGTTTAAAACTGTGACCAGGCTGCAATGGCAGGCCTAGCCATGTTTTAAAGGGCTACTTAAGTGGGTGGCACAATAAGTGTTTCAGACCCACTAGCAGCACTTAATTTACAGGCCTTTGATACATGTTGTACCATTTTACTAGGGACTTAAGAGTAAATTAAATGTGCCAATCCGGGATAGGACAATTGTACCATGTTTTCAGAAGTGAGCACAAGTACTGGTTGGCAGTGGTAAAGTGCACTAAGGGCAACAAAAACGAATTTGAGCAATAGGAAGGGGAGAAGGCAAAATGTTTGTGGGTAGATCACATTAAAGGTTGTCAGATCTAACAGTCAGTGACTGGTGAGAGCTCACAAAATGGTGTAGCCCAGGCAGGTATTATTGAGCACAGGTAATCAGTGCAAGGATTGGTGGAAGATATGTTCTCTTAGAGCTGCGATTTTGTTGGTGAGGAAGGCAAGAAGCTTGTTGAATAGCTGATTTGACTAGGGGTTAGCGTGTCCTCATAGGGTTGAAAAAAATATTTTGTTCAATTATCTACCTCTGTAGTCCATCCACTGAAGTATATTTGGGGTTGTAGGACGGAAGCACGCATGGCTAACCCACATGTGTCTCTACCACGCAGCCTGAGCCACAAATGCATCTTAACCACGCATTCCTTAACCACGCAAGGGCCAGTTTTGGTTCCCAGTCGATATAGAAAAATACTTGTCAGGATTTAGAACAATGGTGGTTGTGATATATACGTTCGCACATCTATAACAACTTCACAAAGGGGCAGGCCTGCTTCTAGCTGGTGGGCCAGGCCCACCCAAACATGAGCTTTGGCGCCCCCAGTCGGCAGAAGAGGCCATGAGGATGGCTAAACATTGTGATGCTTTTGCACTTTGTATACATCAATCATCAATCTGGGCTAGCGTCGTCACCTTTGCAAAAGAAAATGCCGGCTGTTTTTTGTAGTTTTAAGAGTGCACAGGCCTGGACATGATACTAAATAGAGCTATGAATATAATTGTATGTAAACATTTGTAGTATGACTTTCCCGTCTCTTTTTACCATATTTAACAGTCAGGAATCATTGCAGCTCTAGAATCCATTTAACAGTGTTTTCCATTTATATTTGCTGTTTACATTAGGTACAGATAAGGGCTAAGAATTCCTGCTTTAGGTTGTTTTGCTAGTTTTTGTACCAGCTGGGACATTAAAATATCGGTGGTGCCAGTAAAAAAAATCAGCCAGGTGGAAACCCTATTCAGGTGTAATTAAGGAACCTCTAGAACACATTTTAAAGTGCATTGTTTTTATAAATACTGTTTTAATATGCACTGTAAAGGGGAAAATGCTGACTTTAGGTGATTTTCTCTATTTTTACACTGGCTGAGACATTAAAATATTTATGTCTGAAGAGAACGGCAATGTGGCAACCGTAACTCATGTCAGAGGCAAGCTGAAGTTAGGTGGTGTGTATGGGGGAGTGGGGACAGGGTGTTACCTGCCAATGTTCCTGCCGTGGCACCAGAGCCCAGACCTGTGAGCGTCCTTTTGTACCTCAATTATCTAACATAACGTGTATTTGTAAAATTCACATTTCACCCAAGGATACCTTGGCACGGAATAACAGATGTTTAATATTACCCAACTCAATGTATTGACTTCAGAAGGATGAAAGGCTGAGTGGGCCTGCTGGGACTTGAACCTGTGACCATGAGGTCAAACACAGGCCCCTACAACGGACGCATTAGTCCACCAGACCAGTCTGTTTTGGTGTGTGGATTCTGAAGGTGTTTATGTATTTTAGTCTGTGTATGATGCACACAGTAATATACTGTAGGATGTGGCATACATTATAGTATTCCCATAGTGACAGTGCATGCCTCATTGCATAAGCAACCATAAGGGAATCATAAATGTCCGACCATTATCTAAGAAAAATGTGGAATTATCTTCTTCAGATGAACACATAATTTTTCATGTAAAACTAAGAATTTTTTTTAATGATCTCCTTTCATATGACATCAGCACCCTAATACAAGTGGTACCTAAAACAGATATTTTTCAATGTTCTGTTATTGTATTAGTCATGTTTTATTATGGCTTTATTATATCTTCAGCGATGTCAATTATTGTGATTGTTATAAGGGTTACGGTCATGTGACTTCGTAGGGAGATTGAGGGTCAAAGGTCATATGATGTCACTTCTTGTGATGTAATTTCCGCTACCCCTGGCATTTTGGTGAATCGATGTCCATGTGATACTCTAGTGCTTGTAGTCTACTTTCAGAGTTGTTATAAATTGGGTCTGCATTGGCCAACCCAAAAGCTCCCTTGGCCCACCCAGATAAAAATTCCTGGAACCGTGCCTACAAAGGAGAACAGTGAGTTGGATACTCTATATACAATATTTGAAGGTGCTCACTTGTCAGGATTGTGGAGCCATGTGGAAAACCCCTGTACCTTAGAAATATTATCAGGTTTGCCAGGCATAGGATTGCAACCTTTGCTGCTTGTGAATTTCAGGAGTTTAAGCTCTGCTCACCTCAAAGTGAATGTACCTTTGCAACACCCTTTTCTATGGTATAATTGGGTACATATATGTAGAAACACATCTATATACTTGCCTTTCTTACAGCTTATCACAGTTATGCAGTTTAGAAGGAATGTTATTGGGAGCTAAGGGATTATGATCGCCCAACTGAGTAGTGCTTATTTTATTCACTCTAGAAGAACTGAGTTTGCACAAACAAGATTCAAACCTGTCATAGCCTGGTTGCCTTTGGTTAATCACAATAGGACAATGAACACCGAGGTAACTTATCAGGTGTATCTGTTGGTCAAGTGTATCTACTGTTAAGCTGGCTTTTGGTTTATGGCACCTGATGATCTGAGTGCTTTCTCCATCTCCTAGTATAATTCCGCCAATATATTGTTCAGGTTGTTAATGCACTTGCGAAAGACATCTGTTTGTAATCTATGGCACACAAGTTTGAATAATCCACATATATGTTGAAGGGTATATATGTTTGCTGCAGAGCACTGCTTGTAACCTGTCAATCACATTTTCAATCCGAGAGCAGAATCGCACAGTCATCTAGGAAGCTGTTGGTGACAGTAGTGGTGGAAAAGCGGGACGAGTAAAGAGGGAAGGAGAGTGGTGCGATTGCGGGAAAGACGAGGGAGCTTAGTGGATGGTGTAGCTCATCAGCAGCAGCATCACTGGACTGATAGATCTTTCTAGGTGGCTGGGAAGAGAATGTTCTTCCTTTGTTGATAGGGAAGGAACATATTGGATTTCACTTGCATTTCCATATTACCACACATTGCCTGCAGCAAGCACACATACTTGCAGCTCTCCATGCCTCAAAGAGCACTCAGTCAGTCTTTCTTAGAAAGTTAAGAGTTGCTTGATTTATAAATGTTTTTAGGTCTGGCCTTACCCAAGACCCTTTGATTTTAGTAAAATTATATGTATAATATAATTCCTTAAATGGGCTTTCAGCCACCTCTCATTTTTAGGTCTCGCTGAGACAGCGAAAGCTGTCTCTTTGAGACATTTTGTAAGTGGGCTTTCAAAAGTGCTACCCACATGTTTTGCTGGCCTAGGGCTTGAGTGCACGATGGCGTGCACGTGCACAGCTGCTCCTCTCTACCCCCTCCCTTCTCACCCAGCCCTTTGATGCTCTGCTCGATTACTTTCACTTTCGCCGCTTTGATGTTTGATCGCAAACGCGATCAAGTATTCTGCTGAGAAGGAAACTCACCCAGCCTAAACGTCATTTGTTTTACGCCTCTTAACTGTCTCTGTTTGGTCCGAGGGCCGATGTCGTGAAAACAAATCATACATTGATTTTAGCCCTAGTCAATGAGTGTCTGAGAGAAACTGTTATGTTATCTGCGAAACTGAAACATTTCAGGGTGCCTGCCTCTCACTTTAAAATGAGCAGTGACTTCACACCACACCTCCCGGGGTCACTAGAGTATCAGTTCTCACTGTTACTCACCTGCAGGCTGCAGCAGAACCAACAGGGCGGTGAAAGTGGGCGTTTGATGGCGCCATTCATACCCCCGCGGCAGTTCTGGTCACGAGTTGGCACACAATTATGTTCCTATTCTCTCTTTTGTTGCTGAAGTCCGAAATGTTGTTTTCGCATCACCCACACACTTCAAACGCCTCCTACCAATAGGAAACTAGTTGGGCGGGTGTTGGGTCCCAGCCGTGAACGTTTTTAGCTTGTCTGAGCGTCGTTGTTGAAAAATAAAAACATGACAGGTTGTGACTTCACTATATGGTCACTTGTTTCCCTTTGCGCTTTGCCTGCTAGAGTTGATGTGTTCTGTGCTGGTTATGTTGTGCTTTGTGCAGCGTTTCCTCTGCAAATGACCCTGTTTTTTGATGCCTGTTTTGCTTCAGATGTTCTATGATGGTGGCGTGTTTCGTGCTGTCTTACTCAGCGGTTATTTCTTGTGCCTGCTGCTGGCTTTACTGCATTCCGCGAGCACACATTTCTCCCTGTGCATGTTCCTTGGTTACTGGCTGCTTGTTCTCTCTTCCTTGTAATCTCCCCGAGGGCGGGGTTCAGTGGGGGTGGATTGAGACCCAGCGTCAGTAGGGTAGCCATAGCTAGTGTAAAGTGGGGTGGTTAGTGTCTGGGATGGGAAGGCGGGGCGAGGCATGCTCCGTAAGCATATCCAGGCATCTGCTAGCCTAGATTGCCCAGTTCCCGAGGCGCTAATCTTTGAGCACATACCCCTAAGAAATCAGATTTGACTGCCGTCTTCAATATCTCTATTTAGTTCAAAGTGCCGCAAGACCATACAAATGGTATCAGAGCGCTATCAATTCTGGTGACCTCTCTAGTTGGGCATCGAAAAGGTTAGAAAAGCACTATACCAGATTAATTTCAATATAGTCAAAACCAGATTCATTTCAATAGTCTTGAAACAAACCGACACAATATTCAAAGGCAGAGAAAACAATGTACCCACACAGAAGAAAAGCTCCCTCTTGCATTTAAACGTGGAATATCACACAGCTAATTGCAAAAACCACGCAGTGCTACATTCTGCACACTAAAGCAACAGCACATTTTACAAACCGTCTGCATTCCGCACTGGCCACATATAGTTCTCTGGAAGTAACATAAGGTGGCACGTTCGCAAACAAAGGTGCCCCTGGCGCCAACAGAGCGTTGCTTCCCTGTTAACCCTTTCGGACGTTGATGCTTGATATTTTACAAACATTAGGACCTTCGCAATGACCAAGCAGCTTTGTGCAACCCACTTTACATGTTCGAGGTCCCATTCCAGCATGATAAAATCATGTAAACTTCAGCAGACCAGTCTAAAAGCATCACTTGATACCGAGACACGCGATATTAACTCGAGTGACCCGCAGAAAAAAACATCTCGACGAACCCACTGTGTATACTGGAATAAACAGATGTGTCGTCAGTCACTCACAATTTTGCATGCTCCGTTATCTACTCTAGACTCCAAATTTGGTTTTGTGTGGACAGCTTGAAACTTTCTTGAGAATTAAGCGAGATTAACTGGACTAACAAGCATCGCCTATTAGACCTATTAGCTAGGCCAATCTTTTATAGCCATGTTGAACAGCATCACGGGTGCTGTGCGTCATGTCTATAATAAAACAAGCATTGAAAATGCAACAGGTCTTGCCTTTGAATAAGTTAGCCATTTGCTTTGCTAATGGTATTGTATAGCAAAGCAAATGGCTTTAACTTAATAAAAGGCGTGGCCTATTGCATTTTCAATGCTTGCTTCTTAGTTGCCATTAGTCTCAGGAGTTGACTGTTCGTAGACTCAACCACTTCCAACTGTACCAAACCTAACTCGCATGCTGCACCACTGTGCACATTGTAATCAAACGTTTGCCCTAGGGTTCGTGACCAAGGACAGATCACCACGGCGGCATGGACAGTGACCTTTGACTAGTTTTCCCTTACCCAGGGTGTACACACACCACTTAGAAGACTCCTAATGCTGCCCTCGGTAACTTGGTCGTTAGTGTTGGTTCAGTGCTCCATCTGAGACTGTTAGAAACATGAATGCTCATCGTGTTGCTGATAGGGTGTAACAAATTATTTGACAAATCAAATCTAGATCCAGGTTAAAAAGCAAGATTATTGAGAGATGCAAGTCATTGTTAAAAGCACACTTATGGGTTTTACCGGCTTTTGCTCTCGCATTTACACGAGTTTGAGCTATTGGTATTTTAAATGACAATGCATTTTTATTTATATTTCTTTTTTTAAAACATAAATAAAAGCATTGTCATTTACAATGCAAGAGTTTAAGCTATTGGCATTGTAAATGACAATGCCATTTATTTATCTGTTTTTAAAACCAACACATAGATAAAAGTTTTGTCATTTACAATGCCAATAGCTCAAACTTTTGCAAATGCGAGACCTATTGCATTGCAAATGCTTGTTCATTTCTCTGTTGTTGTGTCATTCACATTTTATTCCTGCCCACTACAGCATACAGCATGGGGCAATGGGTCAGCCTACTTCAGCCACTGGTTAACTTCACTTTGAGTGACTGTATTTTGCTCTTTCACAATTAGCTCATCCGCACACAAGTAGTTCCCTTAAGTGCCAGTGTTTTTGCTGTTGTTACTTTAGTGTTGCCGTTGTGTTTAGTCTTAGATGAAAGCAGGACATTACTAGCAGATGGGAACACAGGCCACATTCCATGCTTTATCAGTTCCTGTCTCATGCCGATGCTGTAGAAAAATTCCTTTTGAAGTGCCCTCTGTTTATCTGACTGCTGTTAATTCAGAGCATAACAGAATGCATCCATTTTAAACTGTTCAGCATTAAGTTATTCTCTTTTTACTATGCTTACAGTACACAAACCAAAAGCCTCAATATTCTAAATCTGAATTCATAAGCAGACAATTCTTCATGACACACTTATTCTAGACTCATTTTCACCAATGTTTCTTTAATAAACTTTGCCCAGGAAGAAAATCAGCCTTTATTGTGTTTAATTTGAAGCACTTCTAACACTTTGTTTTTTTTTAAAAACATTTCCTGCTTTGCTTCCTTTTGTTTCTCTCCTTCTGGTTTTCCATCTTGCATTCTTTTGTCTTTTTTTGTCTCTTTCCTTCCTTCTTGCTTTCAATCATTCCATTTTTCCTTCCTTTCTTTGCACCTTTCCTTCATTTTTCTTTCCTTCTTTCTTTGCATCTTTACTTTCTTTTTTCTCGTCTTTCTTTTCTTCCTTCTTTCTTTTTTTTCGTCCTGGTTTCTTTATTTCTTGCACAAAGGTAGAGGGTGGCAGCCAATGGTAGAACGACTGGTGGTTTTCAGTCTGTTAGCGCCAGGTCCTTTTAATTTTCACTAAAATTATGTACAGAACATAGTTACTTATAGAGGTTTTCAACCACACTTCATCCATTTGTCTGCAGTTATGCGAGTCACATTTTTCTCCGACCCACTCCAGCATGCATTAAGGGGCAATGCTTCAACCCACTTAGTCATTGGTTGACTTCACTAGGAGTTACATCATGCTGTCCTTTCACAATGGGCGCATCCATGGACAAAGTAGTTCCCTTCAGTGCCTGGGAGTACTATGTGTAATGTGTTCAGTTGCACATCTTTCAAATATGTTTTTGCTTTTAGTTGTCGGTTATTTTTGCATTTCATCGAGTTTGTGTGCATCATACACTTTTGGTGCAAATCCAAGCTACTTTGCGTACACTTTGTGATACTGATTCAGCTATTTTTACACCGTGTTTCATTTAGTTGAACCTGCACCCGAATTTTTTTATGTATAGTTCGCTATTAATTGGTACAAGTGATGCGTGATAGCAGAATTTGCCCCACAAATTTTCAGGACATTTCAGGCCTCAATCAATATATATTGAGCTTCAGTCACTACACAATAGCCTGTTTCATCGTCTACTTTACATTTCTGACCACCTATTAATCAGACCCGAGATGTTCTCACACTGACAGTTGTTGACATAATGAATTGCATAGCAGTATATCATGTACATAGATATGCAGACACTACCTGCTCCTGATGGCTAACAGACGCATAATGCCTGCTCTTTTCCTAGCCTGGTGCAACACGGTAAACTGCGTAGGGCCTCATTAATACATAGGGAGCTAAACTTAGATTAGTGTGCAAATTGGAGTTCGGGGTTCCTAGCTGTCGAGTAATTACTGAAAGTGGTAAATACCGCACACGGTAAATTGCAATACCCCTGTCATTTTTCCTGGGCTCCTTTTGCCAAGGAAATCCTGGCAAAATTGCCTGATATAAAAGTTACATTTTGTAATCGGTATGGAAAACAACAACTCTGTATAACGTGCCCCATTCTGCAATGCCAAATAGGAGATATTTAATAACACCCTGCAAAGTTTCCACCACAGGGCAACAATATTTAACATGGGTGGTAGTTACACCCCTTAATCCTCACCACCTGAAATAGAGGGCTTATGCCCCAATTGCAAGGGAGCTTGGGATGTGGTTCTTACCAGATCCAGAACATAACATTACAGCGGAATGAGGCACTTACAGCGCACCGAATGAGGCACTTCCAGCGCACCGTAAAGCCCCCTATGGCAAACTATCTGCACAATTGGTGCATTCGCATCAACTTTCTTTCGCATGTACTGAAATATATTGGGCATTTTGATTATGATGATGAAAGCGACTTGTAACACGCGCAGCTATTTCAAAGGAGTGTCCCAGGGCACTGCACAGGTCAAAAGTGAAAACAGGTCCAGTCATTTTAATCCTGCATAAAAAGCCAGGTTTTCAGCCTTTTTTGAACACTGCAGCGTTGCCTACAGCGCAGAGCTCAAGTGGGAGCTTGTTCCCAGCTGTAGGCCAAAGATGGACCAGTGATCTACCTCCCGCTCTAGCACACCGAATTCTGGGAGTCACTGCTAGTCGTTTAATGGCAAACCGAAGGGTTCTTGATGGAATATGGAAACTGAACCTTGTTCTGAGGTAGACCGCACTGGTCTGATGCAGTGCTCTGTGAAGTAGCATTAGTGCCTTAAACAGGATTCTTTTCCCGATAGGAAGCCAGTGAAGAATGTGCAGATGAGGGGCCATACACGCTCTAGCTGGCATTTAGCTCCTGCAGCAGGTACTCTGGCAGACCAAAATAGAGGGCATTACCATAGTCCAAGCTTGAGGTTATCAGGGCCTGGATAACTGGTTTTATCTTTTTTTGGAGAGTAGGACAAATAATGTAAGAACTTTTTCAGGGAACACAGTACACCAATGCAAGTGCTAACCACTGACTTAATTTGTGGCCTAAAAGACAGGCTATCATCAAATTTGACCCCAGTGTTCCTGACAACACCTCCCTGAAGGCCTGGCGAGGGTGCATTTTTAGGCCAGAAAGTCTGCTGAGTTTCTGGAAAAGTATTACCGAAAATACAGAATCTATGTGTTTTCAGCATTGAACTTGAGCTTATGTATGGCCATGCAGAGGTGTTAAAACAGCTGCCCTGGAAAATCTTCTCCTTTGCCACATGAGAACAGCAGCTGAATTTCTTCTGCGTAGGAAATAACTTTTGCTCCCAGGGCTTCTGCGATCTGACTAAGAGGGGTGAGATCTATCTTAAATAATGTTGGGCTCAACGCTCTATCAACTCCTGCAGCTTCGAGGAGAAGGGGGGAATCCAAACGTGTTGACTACTGCCTTCCAAAAAGGAGGCGAGCCAGTCCATGTCTTGACACACTATGCCAATGGACAGCAGCTGCGCAAGGAGACTACAGTGGGGGGCCGTATCAAAGGCTGCTGATCAGTAACATGATCAGCACAGCCTTTCCCCATCTAAGGTGCCTTTGTATTCAGTAGCTTCCATAAGAGCTGTCTCAGTGCTAAAGTGGGGTCTGAAGCCAGGCTGGGTAGGGTGGAGCAGGTAGTTGGATTCCACATATACAGAGAGGTGCTGATCCACATGCCTCTTCAATATCTTGTATTACACAGTTTATGGTTGCTGTGCTGCATAACCTAATGGCAGTGATGTCAGCCACGTTTCATGTGTTCAGTCAGAGAAGAGGGGACAGATGTTAAGTTCTATTCAATCTCGCACTGTACATTTCGTCAGCGGAGTTGCGAGTTCTATACTCAACCATCATGATTGTAACAACCCAGACCATAGAGTTCTGGTAGGAGACATGGGTGATCAATTTACTTACTTTCAGTAGAGACTCTATCTAGCCACATATTCCTTACCTTAAAATATTACCCAGGCATCAGACTGGATCTGGAAAATCAAGAGCAGTAGGTAATCCCCAACAAAGGCCAGTACCCTAATTGTTGAGCGGCATGCAAAATCCTAATAGAGCACTTGTCAGAAGACTAGTGACACAGGTTGTCATGCACAAGAAAATACACCAGGGATGACAGAACAATAAGATGAGGAGCAGGTTGTTCTACGGACGAAGTACCAGGGACTTTGAATCCTTTACCAACAATGGCTGAGAAAAACCCGTTTTCTTCCCTCTCAACATAATTCTTGCACCAAGATGTGCGATTCTCCTATTACGATGACTAGAGAATCTGGATTTCTTTAAAGACACGGAGGGTAACATTATGCATATTTCTTTTAATGTAACTCCAAGCAGCCACTTGAAAGCATATATCATAAAGTGAAAAGTGCCAGAACAGCAAATTAACAACATACAATAGTCATGAGCATAGAACAGTCTGCCTCTTTTAAATGTGGTGAAGTAGTAAATAAGTCCAAAATGTAATCTTCTATACTCTTCTTTTTGAAAAACCGGTGGAAACTAAAGATAATGATGGACATGGAAGGATCCAAAGGTCAAACTTCTGGTAATTATGAAAGATTACCTGAAAAGGAAAGAGATGCAAGTACTTCAAGGAGTAGAAAGACAAGTAATGCAGCGCAGAACTATACAATATAAAGTTTTTTAATTATGCATTTATTATATAAACTTAAAAACAATTGAAGGCATTTACTTAAAGGATATATAAATATGAAAATAAATAGAAGGTAAAGCTTAATCATCCAAGGGAAGGGATGGGTGGGATAATCTTAGCATCCGTGTCTTTAATGAAATCCAGATTCTCTAGTCATAGTAATAGGAGAATCGCAATTTAATTACAAGACCGGAGGCTACCATTATGCATGTTGGTAGCTTTGTAAGACTACATCACACAGGTGCTCTATTGGTTTGTAGTAATGTTGTGCAAAGGTGTTAGCATTAGACCAGTCGGCTGCTTTAAGAATATCATCTAACTTACCTCCAGACCAGAAGGATTTACTGGCCATAGCACCTCTAAGGGAATGTGCCTGGAATTTCTTTAGATTAATACCAGCTAAATTCATAACACTTTTAACCCATCTGGCAATAGAAGCAGAAGTTATAGCTTTGTAAGGTTTAACAAAGGATATAAGTAAGTGGCTCACACCATGAGCACGAAGACCCTTCAATCTGCAATCGTATTCTTTCATGCAATCTACCACACAAAGTTTTTTGCATAAATCAAAACGTGGATAAAAGATTTAATCAGACATAGTCTTAGTTCTTCTAATTATCTCAAATTTAACTCAAAAAATGTTGTAAGATCTATTTGCGATTTTAAGAGCTTTGACATCAGAAACCCTTCGGCAAGAGGTTAAACAGAACAGGGTTGCAAGTTTAATGGATAGGTGTTTTCCTATTCAAATGGACGTTATCTTGCCAATTTGTGATAAGATCTAATACTAGTTTAACGTCCCAAAGAGAATCATATTTGTGTTTAGGAGGTCTCCTAAGTCTAATACTTTTGAGCACTCTACAAACTGACGTTCTTACCTACGGTTTTACCGTTGACGAGAGAGTGGTCTGCAGAAATAGAGAATCTATAACAATTGATTGTTCTATAACTGAGACCCTTTTCAAACTTTTCTACAAGAAAATTAATTACGTGGATAGGAGGCTCCACGGAATCCAGGTTCCTCTCCAGGCACCAACGTACCCAGCTTCTACAAATGTTGTTATACCTGTAGAGAGTGCCTGGGGCCCAAGACTCTCAGAGGAGAGTTGCAGCTGTCAACAAAAGACCAGAGACTTCATTAGATCTCCTGACACTTTCCAGGCAAGAAGGTTCAAATTCCCTGCCTGTACTAGGTGGTGATCTCTCCCATCTAAGTCTGTTAGAAGTTCCGGCTCGGCTGGAATTAAAAAGGGGATGTTGCAAGCTAGCTCCAGAGTAGTGGGGAACCAGGACTGAGATGGCCAAAAGGGAGTTATTAGTACCAGGGAGCATTGGTCTTGTTTCACTTTCTGTAGAACTCTCTGGATCATTGCAAAAGGAGGAAATGCGTATGCTTTGACTTCTTTCCAGCAATGGAGAAAGGCGTTCACTGCAAGAGCAGGTCGGGCATCCAACTGAAGTTTTCTCCAATTAGAAGGTTAGTCTGCTCGCAAAGAGATCTATTTCTAGTGGGCCCATATTTTGTTGAGAGTCCTGATGACGGAAACGTTGAGTTTCCAATCGCTGTGATCTAAAAGGAACCTCGAGTTCCAATCCGCAGATATGTTTATTTTCCCTGGGAGATATTCTGCTCTCAGTGCGATCTTGTGCTCCCGACAGAACATCCAAAGTTTCCTTGCTAAATTCGAGTTTGTTCCCCCCCCCACCCCCCCCAAGACGTTTTAAATAAACTACGGCAGACATGTTGTCCATCTTTAGAATGACTGATCTGCCTTGTAGAGAATGTCTGAAGCTCATCAATGCGCAAAGACCAGCGGTCAGTTCTAGGTAATTTATGTGATGAGATGACTCTTCTTGAGACCAGACACCGTCCGTGTTCTGATTGAGAAAGCAAGCTCCCCAGCCATGAAGGCTCGTATCTGATTCCAAAATAAATTCTGGTGTTGAACCAAAAATTGCTCTGCCATTCCAGGCATCTAAGCACTCTAGCCACCAAGTCAGTTCTGATTTGGCATCCTGATCCAAGGATATCCGATCTCCGTACCATAGGCCAGATCTTAGAGCTCTCGCTTTTACTCTTTGAAGAGCTCGAT